>NC_073385.1:32149122-32749122 GCF_028641065.1 Leucoraja erinaceus
TAGGCCTGAGCAAGAGTTTCTTCTCATGCTTTGTGAAGACAGAAGTGCTTCTTCAGTGTAAAGTGACTGATGTAGATGTAGCAGCTAAGACTTCAATGCTTGCTCTTGTAGACATATTCATTGGACCAGAAGCAACAGCTATTCTACACAATGAAAAGAAGATTGAAGTAAAGAAAGCTTTTCTTTCTAGAGCAAGATCTGCTAGCAAATATTTGCAGGAAAAGCTCCCTTTGAAGAACAGGTTATTAATTAACCTGTCTGCCATTGATCCCTTGGTGACAGGACATACACATCAGTCTGAGTTTCCTACCAATCAGTATGAGTGAGCGTTGTTGTGCGCTCACCCCGTTTAGTGTTTAGTCACTTTTTAGCTTTTAAATATCATTCAGTTGATTGACTATGGCTTCTAGAGCAAGCGGTGGTGATTGTGTCAGTCTAAGTGTTAACGAGAAACTAGAGTTAATAAAAAAGTTAGAGGCTGTTGCTATGGTAGCGCACATATGTGAAGAATATAGTATGAAAAAACAAGCTCTGTCAGACATACAAAATGCAAAGGACAAGTTTACTGCATTGTCATTAAAGTTTGGAGTCGATTCTAAAACTTCTATTGGTGGAAGTAAACATATGAGTTGCGCAATTTAAAAAACTTGACGAAGCCGTGTGCAAATGGTACACGCAAGAACTTTCCTGTGGTGTAAACATCCGTGGTGTACAGATCCAAAATGCAGCAAGCAAACTAGCCAGGCATATAGGAGTGGAGAAGTTTATGGCTAGTGAGAAAGCGCCATGGCATTGGTAATAGAATTACTCATGGTGAAGCTGCCAGTTCGCCAGCACAAGTAGAACCTTTCAGGAAGAGGCTGAATAATCTAGTCCAGAATGAAGGTCTACTACTTTCCCATGTGTATAATATGGATCAAACAAGTCTGTTTTGGCAGTCAATTCCCTGAAATACCTAAGCATGAAGCTTCCACACATGGCCATAAATGGAACATGGAGAAATTCTCAGTGTGTTGCACAAATGCAGATGGTATGCATCATCTACAGTTAGCCATCATGCGGAGATCAGCACAGGTATACGGTGAGAGTGCAAAATCTTAATAGGAACCTAAGAGGCAACTTTATCACACAGACTATGGTGGGTATATGGAACAAGCTGCCGAAGGAGGTAGCTGAGGCGGGTACGATAGCGACATTTAAAAGACATTTGGACTGGTGCATTGATAAGAAAGGTTGAGGGTTGTGGTCCAAATGTGTGAAAATAGCTTAATTGGGCCATCTTGGTTGGCAAGCCCTTGAA
Source organism: Leucoraja erinaceus (assembly GCF_028641065.1). Taxonomy (NCBI): domain Eukaryota; kingdom Metazoa; phylum Chordata; class Chondrichthyes; order Rajiformes; family Rajidae; genus Leucoraja; species Leucoraja erinaceus. The sequence continues at coordinate 32,150,423 of NC_073385.1, forward strand.
CCTCAGGATCCCAAGGATTTTGTCCCCAACAACAAAACGCATCTCGGCAACAGGGTGGGAATCACTCAGCCAGGTGTGGACTGTGTGAATGTAACCTGCTCATAATAACGGACCAGGTAGCCAGACATAATTCACAACACCATTTAACTCGTGGTAAACCAACAAATATTAATTATCACACATTAAATCAATTTTTTAAATGCAATAAGCTGAAGAAACTGCAAAAGGAATAATTCATAAACAAGACTAACCAAAGGACAAATTACTGATCTGCTTTCTCTACAGATCTTCTGCGGAATGGTATGACTGCCCACTGAATTTACACAGCAGACAACAGTTCACTCGAGTTAAGAATGTCTCATGGTGCTGATAAGCACACATTCCTCTTCCGCATCAGAACAAACATATTGAGAATGTAAGACAAGGACGTCGTATCAAGCAATGTATCACTTAAGGAGCAGACCAAAAGCAGTACAAGCAAAAGGAGGGCAATTACATTAGTTATCATTTCTGTGTTTTTGTATTATTTTAAAAAAGGTGTGTTTGGGGAAAATCCATGGACAAAATGCATAGAAAGGAGCAGGTGATCAACAGGCTGAATCATGTCCAGAAATAGTTACAGAATAAATTCTAGCTGAAATTATTAATTAAAAAATTAAGCCATGTAGTTTTTTAAATCTTACTACTATAGCCTCTGTACACTAAATCAATTCACTTTTTTTCTTGTTTATTTCTAGTGTTTATTATATTGCAGTGTAAATTTGGTTTAATAACGTTTTTAGAAAGATCTAGGGTTGTGCCCGAGTCTTCACTAGCTTTTACCCAATTTGAGCAAACTCAAGCTGAACTTAGAACAGATATAAAGGGGAACCATCAGCAACAATCTAAACCCACTACTCCATGCACAGCAACAGCAAGAAATATCAAGGACTATTATATCAAGCAATACAAGAGTTAAGGAATAGACCAGAAACAAGTGGTATAATCAAAAGGCAGGCAATCAAATGTCATTCCCATGTTACTGTGTTTATTAAGAAAGCATTAAGACCGTTTTCCAGGCCCCCCACTATGGATGGCCAGTCACTCCATACCTCCATCCCCCACGAGGAAGGTCTTCAAGTCCTCCGTTTCTTCCTCAACCGCAGAACCAGCCAATTTCCATCTACTAATGCTCTCCCCCGCCTAACAGAGCTGGTCCTTACACTCAACAACTTCTCCTTTAATTCCTCCCACTTCCTCCAAAAGTGTAGCTATGGGCATTCTCATGGGCCCTAGCTATGGCTGCCTCTTTGTAGGGGACGTTGAACAATCACTGTTCGAGGCATACACTGGCCCTATCCCCGCACTCTACCTCTGCTACATTGACGACTGCATTGGTGCTACCTCCTGCACCCATGCAGAACTCATTGACTTCATCAACTTCACAACCAATTTCCATCCTGCACTTAAATCCACTTGGACCATCTCCGACATCTCCTACCTCCTTCAACCTCATCTACTGTATCCACTGTCACAGATGTCAACTCCTGTACATCGGCAAGACCAAGCGCAGACTTGCCAATTGTTTCGCTGAACACCTCTGCTCAGTCTGCCTAAAGCTACCTAATCTCCTGATTGCTCAGCAGTTTAACTTTTCCCCCTCCCATTCCCAATCTGACCTTTCTGTCATGGGCCTCCTCCATTGTCAGAGTGAGGTTCAGGGCAAATTGGAGGAACAGCACCTTATATTTTGCTTCTGTAGCTTACACCCCAGCAGTATGAACATTTGCTTCTCTAACTTCAAATAGCCCTTGCTTTCCCTCTCTCTCCATCCCCTCCCCAGTTCGCCCACCAGTGCCTCCGACTACATTCTATCTCTGTCCCTCCCACTCCCCTGACATCAGTCTGAAGAAGGGTCTCAACCCGAAATGTCACCCATTCCTTCTATCCAGAGACGCTGCCTGTCCCGCACTCCCCTGACATCAGTCTGAAGAAGGGTCTCAACCCGAAATGTCACCCATTCCTTCTATCCAGAGACGCTGCCTGTCCCGCTGAGTTAGTCAGGCATTTCGTGTCTATTAAGAAAGCAGTACCCTGTATTGGGAGGGGGAACTGTGGACAATGTTCATTACATGTATAAAAAGGAAAAGGTTCCTTCAAGTGAGCAATCTTCAAATTTAGAGAATCAAGTGAATAGAGGGAATGGTGTCAAAGCCTCCTGCAAAAATGCAATATCTTTACCAATTTGTGGTATTCCCAATGCCTCAATTGCTCAAAACAGAATTCATTTCTTGAGAATGCATATCTCATTGCTTACAATGGAAAATGCATACCACCTCCCAAACCATCCATCTTACTCCCCACTACACCATGTCCAGCATCTCCTCATGCACCAGTGGCAGGGTCCCACAATGGCCTCAGCAACCATCTCAAACCACAGAACGGGCATGGAGGCGTCAACCCAAGCATGACATCATCAAGACAACATTACTCATCTCACTGCCATTAAATGCAACTATATGTAAACTGGATGCAGCTGACCTCTACAATGACATTTACCAAATAATGCCATAATCAATAAATTATGTTTATGCTCTTTTATGCAAGATTATTAGTGTAAGTATTGAAACAGAGAACACACCCCAGCCTAGAAATGGAACGCACACCTGCTTTTATGTACCTATTATGCAAAAGTATTTTCTCCTGGATTGTACCAGCTATCATTTCCAGATGAAATTCGGCCAGGCAATTCTGGTCATGTTCACCCTTGCATGCATAACCTTTAAACAGTAAGTTTAACATTACTTTTAACATCCTTCTCACTGAAATTATAGTTCTGACAGACGGGAGAATGACAGTGAAATGAGAGTTTAAAAAAATCTGCTGAAATTTGCAATGTGACACAACCTAAAGATCTCTTCAATTGTATTTTGATAACATCAAACAGATTTGTATTACTAAAGGTTAAAATACTTTTACAATTACTTTTGCTTGTTCTATCACTGTTTACTGTCCTTTTATATGAGCATGAATCTGCCATAGCTGATCATCCCTATACATTCAAGAGTTTAAATATTTGGTGTACCAAAATAACATTTTCTTCAGCTTTACATGCACATTAATGCAACAGAGCAAATAAATATGTACCAATAATATAATAATGACTATGGCTCATGTGGTTCTGCTTGAGGCATAGCCCTCCACAGGACAGAGGATCTGTTGGAGTTGGCTATACACCTGCTCTTGCCATTTCACCTACATTTTTATTTTCTTCCAGTTGTAGTAAAGATCACAATCATACGGGATGCTTCCAAGATCTGATGACTCTCCCTGCACACAGCTCAGCAATCGCATTCATGGCGTGGAAATCACAACTGTTATTGACAACTAGCTTCAGGAAACTTGAATGTCCCTTTTCAGCAGGTGCAAATTTGGGTAGTACTTCAAATGACTTGATCAATCTGACAATTTCTTGCAGCGTGAACCAAATCAAAATTAACTTCAATGGCAATGGAAGTTAAATACACCATACAATAGTCACAATCCAATTGCAAAGCAATATCCATCAACCTGCTTTTCAACTATTCATATATGGAAACTATTTTCACACCATTACACCTTTCCTTCAAAGGGAAAGGACACGATAAACAGCATCTGAAAAAAATGTAGTTGTCCCATCGTTTAGGGTAAGGCTATTTTTTTTTTGTTATTAATGTCCCATTACCATTTGGCACCAGCCATTTCAGAACATTTACACAGTTTTCTCAAGCGAGGGTTCGATATTGTACTTTATACAGATTAGACATAAAATGGTCTGTTTCATGTTACCAAAAACTAATTTTCTTTCTTTATGATTAAGACTTTGGAATGAAATCATCTCAAATCCAATCATAGCACATTTTAACATAACCCATTCTAGTGTCACAAACAGGTTTTGTACCACAAACCGTTTGCTCCATCCTCCATAAAATGTTACCAAATGTATATAATACGATTGGATGGTTTTGATCTTATTTAAAGGCTGGTGTCTGCAGTTACTGATTTGGCTACTGTGGGCTCAGGCGTTGCATCAGGCTGTCCATCCCGACAGAAGAACACAGCTGGATTTTTACAGGCCCACATTGCCACATCCCCATTCGCGGGACTAGAAGAGGACATCCTGTTGCCAGCTCCCTGCCCTCTGACGTAGTGCTCCCTTATCCTGTCTGACTGAATTCTTGTCTCGTGATCTTGGTTCTGCCCAGACAGATAGGCTGCTATGTTTCTAGTCCTGTAACCGTCTTCCCTTTTCCTTCCCAAAAGCATGGAAATGTTGGGATTTCTGGTGGCGTAGATGACAGGATTGAGGGCACCGTTGGCCCAGGCCAGCCAGATGGCCACGGTGTCCATGACAGGAGTGAAACGAAAGTTGCTAGTGGCAGTGATAATTCCCATGACACAGTATGGGCCCCAGCAGCAGATGGTGAAGACAATCATTATCAACACTGTGGTGGCTGTCCTCATTTCACTGTAGAAGCGCAGAAGGTGGGCATAGGTAGGTTCTGGGCGGACTCGGATTTCTGAAAGCCTCACAGTCTTACAGATGTTGTAGTGGCAGAAACACATCAGAGAGAAAGGCAGCAGGAAGCAAGTGACAATCAGGGCCAGGCTGTAGCCAGTGCCCATGGGCGAGCTGCCTGAGTGAAAGATGTACATGCAGTGGTAGAAGCCCTTCTTGTGAACCACCTTGTGATCCGGGGCTGGCAACAAGAGATGCCAAGGGAAAGAAAAGAAAAAGGCCGTCAGCCAGACGGCGGCCAGGAGCTGCGCTGCCAGGCGCCTGTCCATCTTTCCCCGTGGCCTCCTGACGATTGCGTAGTAGCGGTCGAAGGAGATGAGGGTCATGGTGAGGCTGGAGACGATGCCCGAACACGAGTTGAAGAAGCCATTGGCCAGACAGAGGCAGTCGCCGAAGATCCAGGCACCGTCGGTACTGAAGAGCATGAGGAAGGAGAAGGGGAGGCAGAGCAGCGCGGTGAGCAGGTCGGACAGCGACAGCGACACGATGAAGGCGTTGGTGACGGTGCGCAGCCGCCGGTGCCTGGCGATCACCGCGATCACCGCCGCGTTGCCCAGGCCCGATAGCAGGAAGATGAGGAGCAGCACCAGCGCCTGGGCGGTCACAACCACGGCCGTCGCCGCAGCCGGCACAGGCACAGACCCCGCCTCGGCCGCCCCGCTCTGGTTGCTGAGCGCCGTCAGGTTGCCGGGCCCCGTGGCCGCCCCGCTAGCGAGCTCCATGTCGCTCGTCCGCTCCGCGTCGGCCCATCACCGGGGGCCTCGGGCCTCGCCTACCTTACCTACCCCGGCTCCGCGGCCGACGCCCATTCCCTGTGTACCGGCCCTCGCCCCTCTCCCCCGCCCGGTATTGGGGTGAGGAGGCGGCCGGCCGCGGTCACACCGAGCGCCCGGCTCTGCTCTCTCTCCTCTCGCTGCATTAGCTGGGGACTGGCGGCTCCCAACGCCCGCTATCGCCCGCCGCACGTGTCCGCCCGCTGACGTCGCCGCGCCACGTGCTCTCCCCAGCGTACGTCACTGGCCACGTCTCCTTCGCCCGCCGCATGACGTCACGCTCCAGAATCCTCAGGCCGCCGTTGCCTAGCGACAGGAGGCACGCCCGCGTCACAGGTGGTTGCAGCTGCTTTACATTGCGGCGGCTGGGGACACCTTACAGTGAGCGAAATCTATCTGCAGAGGAGATCAACACCATGCACCAGAACTGGGATAGTTTAAAAAAATCTATTTTAGCGGCAGGAAGACAACTAGATAGCTAACCTCAGCAACGGACTGTTCCAGCTGCTACTTCAGGCAAACGCCTCCCCTGTCATGCTGTGAAATCAGAGAGGATGAGACATAGTTTCTTCCCACAGGCCATCAGGACTGTAAACTCCTATCTCACCTGGGACTAATTTACTGTACTAAATTACTGTTGTGTTGTGTCTCTTGTAAAACATTCTTTGCTAGTATGTAAACACTGATTATGTTCTGTAGTTTTTGCACAATCCGCAGGCATTGCCACTTTCATTTCACTGCACATCTTGTATGTGACAAATAAAGTTGACGACTTGAGACTTTTGGACATTGTTGGAGATTGAATGTGGTCCCAGGCCTGTAATCAAGAGTCAAAACCTATTGTCATTTGTCCCAGATAGAACAATGAAATTCTTATTTGCAGCAGCACATCAGCTTGCATGGATTGATTTAACGGGTTTTTGTAGACCAACAAACTAGTTCTTTGTGTCCACATTTGCCTGCTTGGGTTAGTCAAGTGCGTTTCATTGTAAAGAGCCAAGTGTGTATAAGTGTTGTATGTTTAAGAAAGAACTGCAGATGCCTGTTAATCGAAGGTAGACACAAAATGCTGGAGTAACTCCATTTGCGCAAATTGGAGAAACAGCACCTCATATTTTGCTTGGATAGTTTGCACCCAAAAGGTATGAACATTAACTTCTCTAGCTTCAGGTTGCCCTTGCTTTCTCTCTCGATCCCCTCCCCCTTCCCAGTTCTCCCACTACTCTTACTGTCTATGCCTACATTCTTTCCTTGTCCCACCCCCTGACATCAGTCTGAGGAAGGGTCTCGACCCGAAACGTCACCAATTCCTTCTCTCCATAGATGCTGCCTCACCTACCTAGTTATTCCAGCATTTTGTGTCTACCTAAGCGTTGTATATACCTGGTAACGGAATAATAATAGCTGAAGCTTAACATGTCGAGTAAGCAATAACACGCAAATAACTATTCATTATTTTCCATAAATTGGGAATTTGAGAATTATGTGTAGAATTTGAGAATTATGCTGTGGGCGTACACAACGTGAGATTTAACTGGAATAATATAACAAGACAGGCAGCATAAGTGGAGAAAATGAATAGATGATGTTTCGGGTCCAGACCCGACTTCAGACTGATTGTAGTAGGGGGAGTGGGGAAAAAGACATTGACGAAGCCGTACTTGGAGCACTGTGTTCAGTTTTGGTCATCTCTTCCATTAAGCTAGAAAGTGTGCAGGGATTTACGAGGTTGTGGTGAGGACTTGAGGGCCTGAGCATTAAGGAGAGATAGGGCAAGCTAGGGGTGATCTTATTGAGACGTATAAAATCATGAGTGGAATAGATCTGGTGAATGTGCAGTCTTTTTTCCCAGGGTTGGGTAACCAAAATGCTGGAGTAGCTCAGTGGGACAGGCAGCATCTCTGGAGAGAAAGAATGGGTGATGTTTCGGGTCGAGACCCTTCAGGCTGATGTTCTTCATGAAGCACCTATCATGAACCATTGAAATATATGTTTCCCTCTTATTACTAAATAAATGCAGGTACTGGGCAACAAACAGAATCATTTGGAGCTATGGAGCTCGGAAATAGAGTTTTAATCAGGAATAACTGGATACAGCTGTATTTTATTAAAAAGACTTTGAATAATATACATATATTGAACAGGCATATATATTTTTAATTGACATTTCCAGCAAGGAGCTGCATCTCACTAGCCATATGCAGTGCAGTTATTATCCCTGTATTGGTTTACACAAGTAAACATCGCATTGCCCTATTGCAGAGCCAATGTAAGTAGCTTGAATTGTAACAATGTGATTTTGTTTTGTTCTTCATCGCCTGTTTTTAAATTGGGCATAATCTACCCATAGATAATGTAGATTAGTCAGAATTGCCATTGATAATTTTACCAAAATAGCTAAGGAATCAAAATAAAAGCTAATGTTATCAACAGTAATGTGTACAAAGGTTAATACAGTAATTAGAACTTTTCTTTGAGTCTTTACAATTAGTATCATTGAGATAATATAATTTTAATATAGACTAAAAGCTAAAGGGGTTGAGATATCAGTTTAGGATTCACTCAGAATGAAATATAGGATAACATTTAGATTCCATATTCGTAAATATTTAAACATGATCTATCGGACCTAAGCATTTACATAATATGAACTTAATTATATTGACAAATTCAGAGTTAAATGTCTTGATATAAATTTCAGAGAGAAAGCTAAATTACATTTAATAAGTTCTAGGGCTTTAAAATAATACATGTAGTTCTGCCACAAATGCAATAATTGCATTCCTAAGAAACTCCCTGTTATTGGAAATTGTGTTCGAAAGCTAATTGTCAGTAGGGGAAAGAGGATTAGAGGCTAAAGAGTTTTTCTTGAAGGATTGCAAATATAAAGGTCTTTTCAATAACAAAATAATTATTTTTATTACTGCGAGCTAAAAATACTAAGACCGTATGTTGCATTGTTTAACAAAGTATTATTGCACGGGTTAATAGAAGTGATTGGTTATTAATTTCTAATGACCTCACACGGTTAAAGTAGCATCTGTGTTCTTATGAGGTAATGATGCTTGATTACTGTGGGGAGGTTACATGGAAAGAGAGTTTTTCCTCGTTACAGCGTTTAAACTCAAGACAGTACTAAGACTGTATGTTGCATTGCTTAATAAAGTATTGGTGCACTAGTATAATTTGAAGTGATTGGTTATCAATATCTAATGACCATGCACGATTAAAGTACCAGCTGCGTTCCTATGAGGTAATGGCGTCTGATTACACCATTGTTACAAGGTGTCTGATTACATCGTGGGGTTACATGTAAACAGTTGTGTTTTCCTCGCTATAGCATTTAAATTCAAGACAGCTATTATTCCTGCCTATTAATTTCCAAAGTAACTTTTAAGCAGTTCTCTAGTTCCTGAACAATATCACGTTATAACCAATTTGGCCTACGTAATGCAAGTAGTGTTCCTTTAATTTGCCACTCATGTTTTATCTAATTTGTATTCTGAAAACACGTTACCCACAGAGATGGGTTAAGTACAAATTATAATTTGTTTACAATACTTTATCGGAGAAGGAACCCATCTTTGAGATCATCATCATCTTCCACATAAAAGTTTGCTGTTCCTGTGTAATGTGCTTGTCCTGATATTTCCACTACAACAGCTTTGAAATCGCCACATTTTGTTTCCTGAAAATAAATCAGCATCCCCTTCACTTTGGATCAAAATATTGCAGTATTAAGTGTTTAAAAAGCAATAATCCTAAATTGTACGTGTGAGGTATTGCACTTTAGGAAGTTGAATCTAAGGGGAAAGTATATGGCTGATGGCAAGACCCTTAATATCATTAATGTGCAGGAGGATCTTGGGGTCTAAGTCCATAGCTCCTTGAAAGTCACAATGCAAGTAGACAGAGTGGTAAAGAAGGTGTATGGTATGCTTGTCTTCACTAGTTGGGGCACTGAGTAGAAGAGTCAGGAAGTCATTATGCAGCTTGGTAGGACTGGTTTGAATGCATTTGAGAGTAATGTGTGCAGTTCTGGTCGCCCCCATTGCAGGAAGGACGTGGAGGCTTTGGAAAGTATGCTGAAGAGATTTACTGGAATGTTGCGTGAATTAACATTTATTAGCTAAGGAGAGGTTGTACTAGCTTGAATTGTTTTATCTAGAACGGCAGAGGATGAGGGGCGACCTGATAGAAACATATAAAATTATGAGAGGCACAGACATCATAGACAATCAGAAGCGGGCTCAAAATGCTGGAGTAACTCAGTGGGTCAGGCAGAATCTCTGGAGAATGCTGCTTGGCCCACTGAGTTACTCCAGCATTTTGTATTTATCTTTGGTATAAACCAGCATTTGCAGTTCCTTTTTTATTACATTATAGAACATCATACCCTTTTTTTTCCCAGGGAGAAAATGTCAAAGGCTAGGGGGCATAGCTTTAAGATGAGAGGGACAATGTTTAAAGGAGATGTGTGGGGCAAATTCTTTTTACACAGAGGGTGGTGGGTGCCTGGACCATGCTGCCAGGGATGGTGATGAAGGCAGTAACAATAGTTGTGTTTAAGAAGCGTTTAGCCAGGTCCTTGAATATGCAAGAAATGGAGAGATTATGGATAGGTTGCATGCAGATGAGATTAATAATAATAATAATAATAATAATACATTTTATTTATGGGTGCCTGTCAAGAGTCTCAAGGACACCTTACAAAAAATTAGCAGGTAGAGGAAAAACATGTAAGGGGAATTAAATAGACAGTAGAGACATGACTAGTACACAAAGTAAATACAGAATTCAATACAAAACACAATGAGTCAATTAATGCACAGATGAAAAGGGAAGGCACGTGGGACTAAGGATAGGCAGAGGTGACGAGATGGGTCTTGAGGCGGATTAAGATTAGTTTAACATGCCATTATTGTTGGCACAGACATTGCCAAATGGAAGAGCCTGTTCCTGTGCTGTGTTCTTCCATATTCCACGTAACTCACCTCAACAGCTTTCCCAGTGAATACTGAGTTAGTTAAACCACTTTGAAATGTCCTGGTCTGATTCAGGAGAATCAATCCTTTGTGATATTGCAATGCAATACGAGCTGTTACACCTGAGCCACAGGGACTCCTGTCCACCTATTCAGGGCAAGTTGAACAAATTGTCCATGAGCCTTTGAATTATATATAATTGTGTTATTTCATTCAAAATCATCTATCTGTTTAAACCCAATAGATTTGAATGAACTAAACATAGAAAATTCAATTTCAAAATTATCAAATGTAACTATATATTAATATTAAAGGTAAAGGATATATATATCCTTTACCTTTATTTACACAATTCATCAATAGAAACACATATTAATAAATAATTTAAATACATTAATACCTAGTAGCCAGCCTGTCTGAACATTTCCAGTTTTGATTTCTTGTTTTAATTACACATTATAGATCGATGTTAAAGACTATTAAAATGCCAATATCATTAGCCTCTATTTACCTGAGCATCTGCAAAAACACAGACATTTGCAGTTGGTTTTTTAGAAAATTCATCTTTGCCATCAGTAATTATGGTGCCGTAGAGAAAGGCAAGATCTTCACTATCAGGGTGGTGCAGTTTGACCTGCAAAGAAAAACTCAGTCAGGTGTGTCATTAACTTATTTGACTAGTCAGTCAATTGTTTTAATTATTACTTGTTATCACACTTAAGTGTCTTTCAGAAACTTTCAGAATCTAACATCTGTTGGGTGAATTTGTACTTCAGAAACTATTTGGAATAAATATAATGGAATGATCGTGAAACAATAAAACAACTTTTAATCTCCACTTATCAGTGCAAATGCCGTTAATCATTTAGTGGACAATACCTCCCTGTGGCTGATATTATTTGATATTGACCAAAACCCCACTGTACACAGTTCAAATAACCAGAAGCAAACCAACAGAAGTAGCAAGCCTTCCGTCATGATCTACTGAAAATGCTACTTTTTATATTATTAGCACTCACACATTATTATTTTGAATATCCTATAACCAAATGGTAATAGACCTGTTAATGTCTCGGAGTGGCAAGGACTAAGGCCCACTTGTCCGGTTAAACAAAATTCCAAATCAGATCATGAATCAGCAGCAAATGTTGAGATTATGGATTTCCACCCAGGGACAAACAGTTCACAAAAACCATCATTCTCTTATTGATGTTTCAGTCAAATAATCTAGGGATGGCTGAACAAAGAACCCCATGTTGGAAATCTGTATGATTTCCCCTAATTTCCTAATAATTTATTTGCGCTTCAAGTAGGACTGTTAAGTTCTTAGGGTAAAGAAAAAATACGTAATAAAACATATTAAAAAGATATTGTGGATATTTCACCATATACAACTCCACTTTATCTACTTGAAGGAGGGGGTGAGCGGTGAAAGATCTGCTTGCTGAATCAGTACAGTATTGCTATTTTTTACTCACCCGTGCTTTCACGGCATTAGTGACAGCTACTGCTGCATCGACAAGGTCTCGTGTTTTGGAGGAACAAACATCCAAACTAAAACAATCTGCACTCACAAATGCATAAAAAGCACCTCCATATACAACATCCACTACGATCTTCCCATGTCCTGGCACATCAACTGGAATATCTGAAAAAGAGCAGTAAACCAGGACTGGTAGGTAGTTGAGGCCAGTTCAGGTAGTTGAGGCTAGTTCATTGGCTATATTTAAGAGGGAGTTAGATGTGGCCCTTGTGGCTAAAGGGAGCAGGGGGTATGGAGAGAAGGCAGGTACAGGATACTGAGTTGGATGATCAGCCATGATCATATTGAATGGCGGTTCAGGCTCGAAGGGCTGAATGGCCTACTCCTGCACCTATTTTCTATGTTTCTATGACTGTGACACATCTGTGTCATCACTGAATTTGAGCAGGGCTTCAGTTAGTATCTTGCCCTGTTTCCAAGAGGCTGATCGAACCACTCAAGAGTGACCGGCTATTTCCAGCAATGTTTCAAATTTGAAGTTTGAAACGTAAAATCTCTCTATTTATTAATTTCTTCTTTTCCTCCTTGGGCAGAAGGTACAGAAACTCAAAAGCATGCGCCACCAGTCTAAGGAACATCTTCTATCCCATTCTGAAGAAGGGTTTCGACCCGAAAGGTTACCGATTCCTTCTCTTCAGAGATGCTGCCTGTCCCGCTGAGTTACTCCAGCAGTTTGTGTCCAACTTCCCCTCTATTATCAGATTTCTGAAAGTTTTTTCCTTAAGTTAGGCTACCGTCCGAGGGGAGGGGGGGGGGGGAGGGGGAGGGGGGGGGGGGGGGAGGGGAAGAGGAGAGGGGGGGGGGGGGGGGGGGAAGAGGGGAGAGGAGAGGAGGGGGGGAGAGGGGAGAGGCGAGGAGGGGGGGGGAGAGGAGGGGGGGAAGAGGAGGAGGGGGGGGGGGAGGGAGAGGAGAGGGGGGGAGAGGAGAAGAGAGGGGGGGGGAGGAGGGAGGGGAGGAGGAGAGAGGGGGGAGAGAGAGGAGGGGGCAGAGGGGAGAGAGGGGGGAGAGGAGAGAGGGGGGTCTTGCTTTTAGGGGAGAGGAGAGAGGAGAGGGGGGGGGAGAGGAGAGAGGGGAGAGGGAGGGGAGGGAGAGAGGAGAGAGGGGGGGAAGAGGAGGGAGGGGGGGAAGAGGAGAGAGGGGGGGAGAGGAGAAAGAGAAGAGGAGGGGGGGAGGAGAGGAGGGGGGGGGAGAGGGGGGGGGGAGAGAGGGGGGGGAGAGGAGGGGGGGGGGGGGGGGGGGGGGAGGGGAGAGGAGGGGGGGAGAGAGGAGGAGGGGGGGGGGAGGAGGAGGAGAGAGGAGGAGGGGGGGGGAGAGAGGAGGGGGGGAGAGAGGGAGGGGGGGAGAGAGGAGGGGAGGGAGAGGAAGAGAGAGAAGGAGAGGGAGAGGGGGAGAAAGAAAGAGAAGAAACGAGAGGGAGAGGGGGGGGGGGAGAGGGAGGGGAGGGAGGAGGAGGGGGGGTGAAGGGAGATGGTTAGGGGAGGGGGGGAGAGAGAGGGAGGGGGAGAGAGAGAAAGAAAGGGAGAGACAGGGGGGGAGAGAGAGAGAGAGAGAGAGAGGGAGGGAGAGAGGTGGGGAGAGAGAGGAGGGGGGAGAGAGAGAGAGAGAGGGTTCCTTTTTACTTCAACCCAAACAACCATTGCAGGCAGTGCTTTTTTCCTCAAACTAACCATATTTTCATTTTAAAACCACATTATGGGTACTCACAGCTGTGGGGACATTTGTTCAGTGTTATTCAGAGCTCTGATTGAGGCACACCACTTGCAGAGACTGATTGAGGCACACCACTTCCTGGTTTTATAGTCCCTCCCCCCTGCCGCCAGCAGGGGCAGCAGAGAGAATGGGGAATTTTGTAAAAACATTAATATTTCTGTCATTTTTCATCGACGGGAAAAATCCTCGGCACACATACGGCGGAGGGGGGCTCTGAGCAACGTGGCCAAAAATGATGGCCGTAGGTGATGGCATTCTCTCGGAAATCGCAGCACAGATGGCCAAAACCGGTCAAGAACAGACTTTTAATAATATAGAATATTATCTGATCGTATAGCATGCAAAACAAAGCTGTTCAATGTACCTTTGTACACATGACAATAACCTCACCCCATTATTTGTGAATCAACAGACTACCCAGGCTTGTCAAATAATGACAAAATCATTGTGCAGTACATGCATAGGGAAAGGAAAGCAGTGTGCTGAAGTGCGGAAAAAAGATGGCGCAGTGATTATTTAACATACTGATCTTTGTTCTGTTTACTGTTTTGACCAAATAAACCATGTTAACATAGAATAGTGCAGCGTAGGAACAGGCCATTCGGCCCACATTGTCTATGCCGAACACAATGCCAAGACCCATTCTTCTCTGCCCACACATAATCCATATCCCCCCCATATCTATGTGCCTATTCAAAAGCCTCTTAAATACCACTATCGTATCTGCTTCCACCACCACACCCCGCAGCACGTTCCAGGTATTCACCTCTATGCCCCTCATATCTCCTTTAGGCTTTTGCCCCTCACCTTAAAGAGCCATTCATTTCCCCATCCACTTCAACACCCTACCCCCAATACCATGTGCTCTAATTTTAGTCACCAGTCTCCTGTGCGGGACCTTGTCAAAGGCTTTCTGAAAGTCTAGATACACTACATCCACTGGCTCCCCTTCATCCATTTTACTTGTCACATCCTCAAAAAATTCCAGAAGATTAGTCAAGCAGGATTTTCCTTTCATAAATCAATGCTAACTTGGACTAGTCCTTTTACTGCTATCCAAATGCCCCATTATTATCTCTTTAATAAGTGACTCCAGCATCTTTCCCACCACCGGTCAGGCTAACTGGTCTGTAATTCCCCGTTTTTTCTCTCGCTCCTTTCTTGAAAAGTGGGATAACATTAGCTATCCTCCAATCCACAGGAACTGATCCTGAATCTATTAAACATTGGAAAATGATCACCAATGCGTCCACTATTTCTAGAGCCACCTCCTTGAGGACCCTGGGATGCAGTCCATCAGGCCCAGGAGATTATCATCCTTCAGTCCCATTAGCCTACCCAATACTATTTCTCGTCTAATGAAAATTTCTTTCAGTTCCTCGACCCCCTTAGATCCTCTGTCCTCCAGTACTTCTGGGAGATTGTTTGTGTCTTCGTTAGTGAAGACAGATCCAAAGTACCTGTTCAACTTCTGCCATTTCCTTGTTCCCCATAATAATTTTACCCGTGTCTGCCCTCAAGGGACCCACATTTAACTTTGCATATTCTTTTTCCCTTAACATATCTAAAGAAATGTTTACTGTCCTTCTTTACATTACTGGCCAGCTTCCCCTCGTACTTCTTTGCAGCCCGTATTTCTCATTTTGTTTCCTTCTGTTGTCCTATTAAAGTTTCCCAATCCTCTGGCTTCTAGCTACTCTTTGCTGTGTTATACATCTTTTCTTTTAGTTTCATTCTATCCCTAACTTCTCTTGTTAACCACGGTTGCCTCCTACTCCCCTTAGAATCTCTCTTCCTTTGCGAGAGGATTTGAGTTTAGGAGCAAGGAGGTCCTACTGCAGTTGTACAGGGTCCTGGTGAGACCACACCTGGGGTATTGTGTGCAATTTTGGTCTCCTAATTTGAGGAAGGACATTATTGCTATTAAGGAAGAGCAGCGTAAGTTCACCAGGTTAATTCCCGGGATGGTGGGACTGACGTAAGATGAAAAAATGTGTTGACTGGGCTTGCATTCACTGGAATATAGAAGGATGAGAGGGGATCTTATAGAAACATGTAAAATTCTTAGAGGATTGGACAGGGTAGATCCACGAAAAATGTTTCCGAGGTTGGGGGAGTCCAGAGCAAGGGGACACAGTTTGAGGGTAAGGGGTAGGCCATTTAGGACTGAGATGAGGAAAATCTTTTTCACCCATAGAGTTGTGAATCTGTGGAATTCTCTGCCAAAGAAGGCAGTGGAGGCCACTTCACTGGATGTTTTCAAGAGTTAGATTTAGTTGTTAGGGCTAAGGGAATCAAGGGATATGGGGGGAAAAGCTGGAATGGGGTTCTGATTTTGGATAATCAGCCATGATCATATTGAATGGTGGTGCTGGCTTGAAGGGCGGAATGGCCTACTCCTGCACCTATTTCCTATGTTGCTACCCATATCCTCCAGAGATGCTGCCTGACCCGCCGAGTTACTCCAGCACTTTGTGTCCATTTAATATAATTTTAGTGTGGTAACAGGCCCTTGCAAACATCTGTACAGGAGTTCTACCCTACTCAATATCAGGAATGAACATGCGTCTCTGGTGATGTAAGGCAGCAGCTCCATCGCTGCGCCACTGCAGCTTAGCACCCCCTTGACTTTGAGTCACCATGCATATAACTGGTCAGCTTGGGGCATGTCTTTCTGATGCCAAAGCTGAAGTTACACAAAAACAAATGGCTCCATGAACACAAATTAGTAGGAAATCAAAAGGTTCCATTAACTTTCAATGCATAGCACGGCCAAAGTTCGAAGGTTTGGCAATATCGTCAGCAGAAATTGTCAAGCGGGCAGTATAGATTTGGAAACAGAACCTATAGTTTGACTGAATATAAACGACAGAGCACTTGGAAATTATAGTTGCATTAGATTAGATTCAACTTTATTGTCATTGCACAAGTACAAGTACAGGTACAACGAAATGCAGTTTAGCATCTAACCAGAGTGTAAAGTAGTAAAATGCTGATTAAAACAATATATACAAATGAGGATATATTGGCCTATGTACATAGGCATATACATATATACAGATAATTGTTAAGGTGCAAAAGATTGACGTGCTAAATTCTGGTGAATAGAGCTTACCTATAAATTATATAAACTATAAATAATACTGATGAGAAGGGGGTGGGGGGGGGGCTAGCGCCGGGCCTGTGAGTTCAGCAGGGTAATGGTGTTTTGGAAGCAGCTGTTCTTTAGCCTGCTGGTGCGAGACCTGAGGCTCCTGTGCCGCGTCCCTGATGGGAGGAGGGCAAACAGTCCATGGTTGGGGTGTGAGGAGTCCTTAATGATTTTGCCAGCCCGTCTCAGACACCATGTGCGGTGAAGGGCAGCCATGGCAGGGAGCGGGGCACCGATGATGTGATGGGCGGTTTTCACCACCCGTTGCAGTGCCTTCCTGTCAGCTGTGGTGCAGCTGCTATACCACACCGTGAAGCAGGTGGTCAGGATGCTTTCAATGGTATAGCGGTAGAAGTTGGACAGGAACCGAGGGGACAGGTGAACTTTCTTAAGCCTCCTCAGAAAGTAGAGACGCTGTTACGCCTTTTTAATCAGTTTGGCGGTGTTGAGGGACCAGGACAGGTCCTCAGAGATATGTACCCCGAGGAATTTGTAGTTGGAGACGCTCTCCACCTCAGTCCCGTTTATGTGGATGGGGGTTTGTCTGCTGCCTCTGGTCTTCCGGTAGTCCACAATGATTTCCTTCGTCTTCTGTGTGTTGAGGACAAGGTTGTTGTTGGTACACCAAGCTGCCAGGTGCTGGACCTCCTCCCTGTAGGCTTTGTTGTTGTTGTCCCTGATCAGTCCATCGGTTCACTTTGAACAAATACATGGAATGGAACTTACAGAAACGTATTTAGGTAACTTTTTTGGTTAGTTGGTGCGACTAAATGCACTGTGATTGATACACAGAACACCTCATGTATAGGAAAGAACTGCAGATGCTAGTGTAAATGGAAGGTAGACACAAAATGCTGGAGTAACTCAGTGGGACAGGCAGCATCTCTGGAGCGAGGGAATGGGTGACGTTTCGGGTTGAGACCCTTCTTCAGACTGATGTATAATTTGATTTTGTATAATTATGTTCACATGGAACAATACCACATGGAACAATAAAATTGCAAACACCGTTTCCACTTTATTCACCTGATCACGTAGTAGAAACTGATCCATCTGCGTAGAACGTGTGCCTACAGTTTAGCACTTAGCAGCATGGAAGGTAACTCCAAGAAGACCAAAATTGCTTCAGGAAGTAGACTCACGCACACCCCATCCACATTAACGGGACAGGTGGAGCTAGCTTCAGGTTCTGGAGCAACATCTCCGATGACCTCTCTTGGACCCACAATGGGAAGGCTCATCAGTTCTTCTTCCGGGACTGAAGAAGGTCCATCTTCTCCTCAGACCTGGTGAACTTCTACCGCTGCACCATCGAGATTTACCAACTGCATCATATGGTATGGCAACTGCTCTCACCGGAAGGCATGGAGAGGGTGGTGAAAATTGCCCAATCACCACATGGAACAAGCGCTGTAGGGCGCTCAGCAAAGGACTGCTCTCAAACACTGTTTCCCTCCTACCATTTATTCACCGTTGAACCAGCGTCGAGGAACAGCTTCTTTCCGACTCTACTAAACAACGTACCTCGGTGACATCACCATCTGCGTATTTTTATTCAAAATCGTTTGCTATGTCGCTCTTCAAGGGAGATGCTAAATGCATTTCGTTGTCTCTGTACTGTACACTGACAATGACAATTAAAATTGAATCTGAATCTGACATCATACACTCAAACATATGTTGTGGTGGACACTAAAAGGTTTGGTGTACCAGAAAACAAACATTACATTATTAGTGAAAACAAAACATTTTCACCAATATGATCTAAACGGTACATGGATGGTCGATGAATCATCAGAACGTTTGATTTGGGCTTTTTTTTTTTTTAAAGTAAAATGTCTCCGTAACGGTCGTTGCGGAGCTTCCCGATGTTGACACAAAGGAATTAAGTTTGCGACTTGGTCCGTACGAAAGGAAAACAAGAGACAGTGTGTTGCCAAATTGAAGATTGGCTCAGTTTCTTAGTTTTGATGACCAATATATGTCCAAAATTGATTCTAAAAAGTCAGAAAATATATCGTAAACGGTCGTTGCGATTTTGACACAATGTTTTTGATATATTAAATTGGAAAATAAGAAAAAAAATAACCCACACAAAAACGCTACTACCATAGGATACCTTGTTGGGTTTTTGAAAAGCGTTAGAGGTTTGGAGCTTCCGTAACTTACGGAGGTACCGACCCCGATAATGGTCGTTGTGACAATGGACACCAAGCACAACGACCGTTACTGGATCTTTACTGTACTTTATTACCTTTAGGTTACTGTATTTTTATCCTGGTATTGAAGATATTCCCCAGATCCTTATCAAAACATATATGTATGAGGGGCCATATGAAGTTTATTTATGAATTCAATATTCATGACTAAATGTCATGACTAAATGTGGCAGTTTTTAATGTCACATGAAGATTTGGCTGTCATGAAAAAAGTTTTTGACTTTCACTCTTGAAGTTATCTAATTTATATCTGTTATTTTTAAGGTTTCACATGGTGGGTAGATTTTTGTTGAGAACAGTGTTTTGGTGTAAGAAAAGGGATAATAATCTTGTTCCTCAAAATCTCTCCAGTAATGTAAAAGGACACATACACAGAAAGAAAGACAAAGTGCTGGATTAACTCAGCTGGCCAATAAGCATCTCAGGAGAACATGGATAGGTGATGTTTCGGGTCAGAACCCTTCTTCATATATCATATATGTAAACACTGAGTTTGTATGTACACTCTGATCGTACTGAGGATATAATGCTTAAATTCTGAGGCTGGAATCACTGAAATATCTAGAGAATACATCTACAAATTCTGATCATGTATTGATTCACTTTGTATACATTACATAATACATGCAAACTTGAGGCAGTATTGATTGATTGGGTCGAAAGGGGAAAAAAATCACATGGAGACACTGAAGTTATCTTTATTCATTGTCGAATAAACATGAAATATAGATGGTAGAAATAAGGAACTACAGATGTAGGTTTACCAAAAAAGGACAAAAAGTGCTGGAGTAACTCGGCAAATCTGACAACATCTGTAGAGGCAATAGTCAGCCGGACCCTGGCCCCCACGAATCATGGGATGTGGCTTGGAGGGCTTACACTGCGGAGCATCCTGGATAATACATATCACCTCCTCCATGACACACAGGTCAACCTTCAGCCTGGTTCCGCCAAAATGCAGGGCAGAACGCCACAGGAGATCCTTCTTTCCTGTGGCTATCAAACGTTACAACTCCTCCCCCTTCTGTCGCGGGGTAGACCGAGACCGATACCCTCCTACCCTCCCCCCGAATCTTTGCACATTCTCCAAGCCTTTCCACAGGTCACTTTTGTTTCAAGCTTCATTGATTTTGTGTTTTTATAACTGTTAGCAGATCAATTTTCTTCCTGGGATCGTATCGTGTGCTACCTTACCCGTGAGTGCCTTCAGTACTGTGTGCGTATCCCAGAGGTTTGCTGCTGCCACTGCGGCCCCCAGCCCTCACCCTACCTGTGGCGAAGACGAAGGCAGGGACGCTGTGGAAGCGGACGCGGCCGCTCTTGCCGCCCTCGTATTGGACGTAGGCCCGGACCAGGCCACAGGGGCAGTGGATGTTGACCTGCGTCTCGGGGGAGCTGGGCTGGGCGACCAGACCGTAGTCCACGGCGTAGCGGCCGAGGGCCATCATGGCGTGGCCGCACATGGTGCTGTAGCCCTGGTTGTGCATGAAGAGGACGGCGAGGTGCGCGTCGGGCAGCTCCGAGCCCACCAGCAGCGCGCCGTACATGTCGCGGTGGCCGCGGGGCTCCAGCATCAGCCGGCGCCGCAGCCCGTCCAGCCGCTCACGGATGTAGCGCCGCTTGCTGAGCAGGTCGGGCCCGGGCACGGCCGGGAAGCCGCCGGTGATGATACGCAGCGGCTCTCCGCCCGTGTGCATGTCCAGCACCCGCATCACATGCACGCGCCCGGCGCCCCGCTCCTCCATGGTCAACGGCACGGCACGTGGTACACAACGCGTCATGCGTGGCTCGGTCACGTGACTGATAGCGTCATGGGCTAGTGGGATGGAACCAGGTGACATGCGCAGATCAATGGAGCCCCGAGTCACGTGATACCGAGCGCCCAGGGTGGGGTGACGTGACACCTGTCGTCACCGGAGGGGGCGGAACCACGCTGTACCATGGTCTCGGCCGAAACGTCACACATTCCTACTCTCTCTCTCTCTCTCTCTCGATATTGCCTGTCCCGTTGAGTTATTGCAGCATTTTGTGTGTCTATCTTCGGTTTAAACCAGCATCTGCTGTCCTTTCCTACACGCAACGCGCGTCCGCTGTCCGAGAGGCCGCACGCAAGCGATGCCACGTGATGCGGGGTGACGCGCTACAGGAAGGCGGGGCCGGAAGTGGAGCGGCGGCTGGCTGGCTGTGTTCCGGTTTGGAGGCCGCGGCCGGGCTCGGTGTTCGCTGCTGACTTCAGTATGGGTAAGACTGGATACTAGAGGAGCTTTGAGTAAGGCGGTGGCGGCCGCGACCTGCGGGAGGTCACCATCCGTGTTTGATTAGTTAGCACTGAGAGCATGCAAAACAAAGCTTGTCACTACAATAATAAACCTAAACCAACTACCTCCAATATGTAGGAAGGAACTGCAGATTTACACCAGGGGCAGACACAAGAAACTGGAGCAACTCAGCGGATCAGGCAGCATCTCTGGAGAAAAGGAACAGGGGACGTTTCGGGTCGAGAGCCTTCTTGACTACCTCCAATGTTTGTAGATCATTATTTAAATTAATTTACCTAAATTAGACCTTAGGCTTCAAGTCTAAAGTTCTCTGAAAGTGGTCACACCGGTAGATATGGTGGTGAAGATGCCCTTGGCATGCTCGCGGCTTGGATTATACAAGTTGTGATGTTATGTTGAAAAACACTGAGTGGGCTGCACTCGGTCGTGTTGTGTGCAGTTCTAGCCATCATAACAGGAGGATGAAGGTTGTGATGAAGAGTGCAGAAGGTTTCGCAGGATAATGCCTGGAGTATTGTGTGCAGTTTTGGTCCCCTAATTTGAGGAAGGACATTCTTGCTATTGAGGGAGTGCAGCGTAGGTTTACAAGGTTAATTCCCGGGATGGTGGGGCTGTCATATGCTGAGAGAATGGAGTGGCAGGGCTTGTGCACTCTGGAATTTAGATGGATGAGAGGGACCTTATTGAAACATATAAGATTGTTAAGGGTTTGGACACGCAGGAGGCAGGAAACATGTTCCAGATGTTGGGGGAGTCCAGAACCAGGGGCCACAGTTTAAGAATAAGGGGTAAGCCATTTAGAATGGAGACGAGGAAACACTTTTTCTCACAGAGAGTTGTGAGTGTGGAATTCTCTGCCGCAGATAGCAATGGATGCAGGTTCTCTGAATGCTTTCAAGAGAGAGCTGGATAGGGCTCTTAAAGATAGCGGAGTCAGGGGATATGGGGAAAAGGCAGGAACTGGGTACTGATTGGGGATGATCAGCCATGATCACATTGAATGGCGGTGCTGGCTCGAAGGGCCGAATGGCCTACTCCTGCACCTATTGTCTGTTGATTGGATGCCTTTATTTACGGGGGGAAATTAGATAGGCTGGGTTTGTTTTCCTTGGAGGTGGCTGAAGTGTGATGTGATAGAGATTAGCCTGATTTAAGTATACCAAAAACAAGAAGGTAGGTTGGACTAGTATAGATGGACTACCTTTTTTAGGAGAGGAAGGGATGACTATGTTTTTAGGAGAGGAAGGGATTTTAAAGTGGATTTAAATGGAACATTTTTTTACAGAGAGTGATTGATATCTGAACCTTGTTGCCAGAGGAGATGGAGTCATACAATCACTACATATAAGAGACAGTTGTAAGCATTAGGCAAAGTGTAGAAGAATCTGAACCTATGGCAAGCAAATGGGATTTGTGCAGATGGGCATACAGGGTGGGATGATGGGCTGCAGAGTCCATTTCTATGCTGTATGACTGACTGTACCCCAGGTATGGACTTAACCAATAGCCAGCAACAATATCTTCCTATTTCTAAATGCTGACTGGCAAATAAAGACCAGTGTTATTTACCTTAAATTCTACTCTTCTAAATTGGCACATAAGTATTGTTGAAGTTGCCCAGAAACAATCCATTTAAAATGGGTTAAAAACACCCAAAACATAAAAGGAAATTTAAACATTTAAATAATATACAAACATAAGTAATATTACTATTACTCCATACGCTGCAATCCATTTAGTAGACATGGTCCCAGTCATACCATTCTCCCAATCTTTTTACAATGCAAAGAGGAATTTATTTTAAAATAGAGCTTTATGTTTGGGCATGTATTTTGTAAATTGATCATGAGGGTATGTAAAGGATGATAGACACAAAAAGCTGGTGTAACTCAGTGGGACAGGCAGCATCTCTGGAGAGAAGGAATGGGTGACATTTCAGGTCAAGATATATCTTTTGTTTCCCTTAGGGATAAGAGAGAAGAGGGATACATCTTGACCCAAAATGTCCCCAATTCCTTCTCTCCAGAAATGCTGCCTGTCCCGCAGAGTTATTCCAACATTTTGTGCCTATCTTCGACCTCATTACTGGGGTCTGAGGTTTCCATCTGCTTTAAAAGGGCATCACTAATACCAGTGCACAAGGAGAGTAAGGTGCCTCTATGAATACCAACTAAGGTCTGTGGTGTTAAAGTACTTTGAGAGGTTGGTTATGGCTCATATCAGCTCCTACCTCAACAAGAAACGACCCACTACAATATGCCTACCACCATGATAGGTCAACTGAGGATGCGATATCACTGGCACTCTGGACTGGACCACTTGGGGAATAAAAGCACAAACGTCAGGTTGCTGTTTATAGATTCCAGCTCAGCATTCAACACAATCAATCATCTCCAAACTGGTTACTAAGCTCACAGAACTGAGTCTCTGTGCATCACTCTGCCACTGGATCCTTGACTTCCTCATCAACAGACCACAACCTGGATGAATTGGCAGCAGCACTTCCTGCTCGATAACCATCAACACAGTGGCATGTGAAGGCTGCGTGCTCAGCCCCCTGCTTTAGTCACTCTATACTACTGACTGTATAGCCAGACAAAGTACCAATCCATCTTCAAATTCATGACAATACCACTGTTGTTTGACAAAGTACAGATGACGATGAGTCAGAGTATAGGAGGGAGATAGATTGACTGACCAAATGGTGCCAGAACAACCTTGCTCTCAACGTCAGTAAAACCAAGGAACAGATGGTTGACTTTGGAAGAGGAAGGTCAAGGATCCATCCACCTGAGCAGGATTGTTCACTGAGCCAGAAGAGAAGCAAAAGATATAGTACGGCGTTTATCTGCAGTTAATCTAACTTGTTGAATTAATTTTGCTGCGATTCTATACACAGTCATACAGTTTTGATCATCAGTTTCCCTTGAATGGGGTTATAATAACTGCTTTAGAAAATGTTTACAAAATATTTAAAGATTGCGAATTAAAATAAATGATAATTTATCTGAATTAATTTAATCGTAAATGAAATATGTTTTTAAATTTTATTAAATTTCAGATGTTAATTTAATATGTCCCGGATTATATTGTGGAAAACAAATAAAAGAGAGTGGAAATGATAGTCAATTCCAATACGGAGACTGTGGGGTGAGTTTCTGTTCATTTTTGCATTTCTTACAAAGTGCAAGCTAGTAGGCAGTTAGTTTAAAGAGTACTCTGAAATGAAGTAATTTGGATGCTAACTATTACCCAACATTCTGCATTTTGTTTAGTTCATTAAATAGCGAATGTTAGGTGTGCCAGTGACTATATAATATCTGGAAATTATATTAATCATACAATCCTCGATCTGCAATCCAAATGTTATTTTTGCTGTTGCACATTTTGGGATGCAGTGTTCCTTTTTAAGTGTTCTTCATTTTGTCGTTCGCTTTCACGGGCATGTTGTTTTTTTTAGTGAAACTAAATAGTGGGGGGGGGGGGGAGGGATTGACAAATTGGGAGTATAAAGAGTTGAAGGGGAAGTGAGTCTCAGTTAGAAATTGGCAAGTATGATGTTGTGGGAATTACAGAGACATGTCTGCAAGAGGGCCAGGGCTGGGAACTGAATATCCAAGGGTATACCTCCTATCGAAAAAACAGACAGGTGGGCAGAGGGGGTGGGGTAGCTCTGTTGGTGAGGTATGAAATTCAGTCCCTTGCAAGGGGTGACATTGAAACAGGAGATGTGGAGTCAGTATGGATAGAACTAAGGAATTGTAAGGATACAAATACCTTAATGGGACTTATCTACAGGCCCCCAAACAGTAGCATGGACATAGGGTGCAAGTTGAATCAGGAGTTAAAATTGACATGTAGCAAAGGTTGTTATGGGAGTTTTCAACATGCAGGTAGACTGGGAAAATCAGGTTGGTACTACACCCCAAGAAAGGGACTTTATAGAGTGCCTCCATGATGGATTCTCAGAGCAGCTTGTATTGGAGCCTACCAAGGGAGAAGGCAATTCTAGATTTAGTGTTATGTAATGAACTGGATTTGATAAAGGAACTTGGGGTTAATGAGCCATTAGGAGGTAGTGACCATAATATGGTCAGATTTAGTCTACAATTGGAGAGGGAGAAGGGTAGATTGGAGGTGTCAGTGTTACAGTTGAATAAAGGGGACTATGGGGCAATGAGTGAGGAGCTGGACAAAGTTGACTAGACAGATACCCCAGCAGGCATGACAGTGGAACAACAATGGCAGATATTTCTAGTAATAATACAGAAGGTGTAGGATTAGTTCATTCCTAGGAGGAAGAAAGATTCCAAGGGGAGTAAGGGGCGACCGTGGCTGACAAGGGACGTCAGGGACAGTATAAAAATAAAAGAGAAGAAGTACAACGTAGCAAAGATGAGCGGGAAGCAAGAGGATTGGGTAATGTTTAAAGAGCAGCAGAAGATAACTAAAAAGATAATACGGGGAGAAAAGATGAGGTACGAAGGTAAACTAGCCAAGAATATAAAGGAGGATAGTAAAAGCTTCTTTAGGTATGTGAAGAGGAAAAAATTAGTAAAGACCAACGTTGGACCCTTGAAGACCGAGTAAGGTGAATTTATTATGGGGAAGAAGGAAATGGCAGATGAGTTGAACAGGTACTTTGGATCCGTCTTCACTAAGGAGGACACAAACAATCTTCCTGATATAGTAGTGGCCAGAGGATCTGGGGTGACGGAGGAACTGAATGAAATCCACATTAGGCAGGAAATGTTGTTGGATAGACTGATGGGACTGAAGGCTGATAAATCCCCAGGGCCTGATGGTCTGCATTGCAGGATTCTTAAGGAAGTGGCTCTAGAAATTGTGGATGCATTGGTGATAATTTTCCAATGTTCCATAGACTCGGGATCAGCTCCTGTGGATTGGAGGGTAGCTAATGTTATCCCACTTTTTAAGAAAGGCAGAAGAGAGAAAACAGGGAATTATAGACCAGTTAGCCTGACATCGGTGGTGGGGAAGATGCTGGAGTCAATTATAAAAGATGAAATAGCTGCACATTTGGATAGCAGTAACAGGACCGGTCCGAGTCAGCATGGATTTACGAAGGGAAAATCATGCTTAACTAATCTTCTGGAATTTTTTGAGGATGTAACTAGGAAAATGGACAAGGGAGTGCCAATGGATGTAGTGTACCTGGACTTTCAGAAAGCATTTGATAAGGTCCCACATAGGAGATTAATGGGCAAAATTAGGGCACATGGTATTGGGGGTAGAGTGCTGACATGGATTGAGAATTGGAAACAAAGAGTAGGGATTAACAGGTCCCTTACAGAATGACAGGCAGTGACTAATGGGGTACAAGTCTCAGTGCTGGGACTGCAGCTATTTACAATATATATATCAATGATTTGGATGAAAGGAGTCAAAGCAACATTAGCAAATTTGCAGATGACACAAAGCTGGGTGGCAGTGTGAACTGTGAGGAGGATGCTATGAGAATGCAGGGTGACTTGGACAGGTTGGGGGAGTGGGCAGATGCATGGCAGATAAAGTTTAATGTGAGGTTATTCACTTTGGTATAAAATAACAGGAAGGCAGATTACTATCTAAATGGCGTCAAGTTGGAAAAAGGGGAAGTACAACGGGATCTGGGGGGTCCTTGTTCATCAGTCTATGAAAGTAAGCATGCAGGTACAGCAGGCAGTGAAGAAAGCGGATTGCATGTTGGCCTTTATAACAGGAGGAGTCGAGTATAGGAGCAAAGAGGTCATTCTGCAGTTGTACAGGGCTCGAGTGAGACCACACCTGTAGTATTGTTTGCAGTTTTAGTCCCCTAATTTGAGGAAGGACATTCCTGCTATTGAGGGAGTGCAGCGTAGATTTACAAGGTTTAATTCCCAGGATGGCCAGACTGTCATATGCTGAGAGAATGGAGTGGCAGGGCTTGTACACTCTGGAGTTTAGAAGGATGAGAGGGGATCTTATTGAAACATATAAGATTGTTACGGGTTTGGACACGCTAGAGGCGGGAAACATGTTCCCGATGTTGGGGGAGTCCAGAACCAGGGGCCACAGTTTAAGAATAAGGGGTAAGCCATCTGGAGATGAGGAAACACTTTTTCTCACAGAGAGTTGTGAGTCTGTGGAATTCTCTGCCTCAGAGGGCGGTGGATACTTTCAAGAGAGAGCTAGATAGGGCTCTTAAAGATAGCGGAGTCAGGGGATGTGGGGAGAAGGCAGGAACGGAGTACTGATTGGGGATGATTAGCCATGATCACATTGAATGGCGGTGCTGGATTGAAGGGCTGAATGGCCTACTCCAGCCACTATTGTCTATTGTCTTTAAATAAACCAGAGTTATTGAACAGCGTTTGAAAAAATACAGAAAATATTGGAAATACATCAGTTCTGGCAGAATGATTGGAGAGAGAAAAATCGAGTTCATGTTTCAAATGAACAGCCATTCACCCTCACAGAGCCGTACAGAATGGAAGCAGGCTCTTGGGCCCAACTAGTCCATGCTCACTGAATTGGGTCTCATTGGCCTGCATTTGACTCATAGCCCTCTAAACTCTTCCTACCAATATCTCTGTTCAATGTCTTTTAAACATCACAATTGTTTCCACTTCTACAGTTTCATTTGGCAGCTCTCTCCAGATACAGACCACCTTCTCAGTGAAAACGTTGCCCCTGAAGTCCCTCTTAAATCTCTACCCTCACCTTTGCTCTCTAGCTTTAGTATCTTCTAGTCTAGGAAAATGACAGCGAGCATTCATTTATCCATCTCTCTCATAATCATGTACATCTCAACATAGTCACCCCGCAGCTTCCTGTGCTCCAAGGAAAATAGTCCCAGCCTATTCAGCCTCTCCCTATAACTCAAGCCTGCAAGTCCAGGCAATATCCTGTTGAATCTTTTCTGCACTTTTTCCAACTGCACACATTATTGCAAATGTTGTCTTATACTGCTGCATCCTGATGTCCCTACTTTTGTACTCAATACCCTTCCCAATAGGGTAAATGTGCCAAACGCTTTCTTCACTGCACTATCGACCTTGCTCGGCATATACAATACAATACAATACCTTTATTTGTCATTTGAACCTCACATGAGGTTCAAACGAAATGTAGTTTCTGTAGCCATACAATACAATAAAAGAACCAAAACACACACCAACACTATTCACATAAACATCCATCACAGTGGCTCTCCTCCTCACTGTGATGGAAGGCAAAGTTCTTGTCTCTCCCCTGCACTCCATTTTCCTCCCGAAGTCGAGGTCAAAGCCCCCGGCAGGCGCTAGTCCGCGGCAAATTAAGGCCGCGCCGGGCGTTGTAGGGCCCTCCTCCAGGTCACTCTCAACCCCGCAATTCGGGCGGGAGAAGTCGCCGCTGCCGGTACCCCGCAAAGCAGCCTCCCACCGGGGATCCGCGAGCTCCCAGTGTCACCATCCACCGGAGCCGGGCCGCATCAACGTGCCACCGCCGCTCTCCACGCCCCGAAGCCGGCCAGCTCCACGTAGGTAAGTCTGCAGCAGCTCCTCAGCAGCTCCACGGCAGGCTCCTCAGCAGCT
The DNA here is from genome assembly GCF_028641065.1 of Leucoraja erinaceus. Taxonomy (NCBI): domain Eukaryota; kingdom Metazoa; phylum Chordata; class Chondrichthyes; order Rajiformes; family Rajidae; genus Leucoraja; species Leucoraja erinaceus. The sequence continues at coordinate 32,179,176 of NC_073385.1, forward strand.
CCACAGCACCTCCTCAGCAGCTCCACAGCAGGCTCCACAGCAGCTCCCCAGCAGCTCCTCAGCTCCACAGCAGGCTCCACAGGCTCCGCGGCTCCTCAGCAGCGGAGCTATTTAGGGAACTGTATATGTTTAGGGAAGCTTACTGATTCAAACTTGAACTCGGGTAAAGCACCCAATGTTATAAGAGCCTGTAGTTCTAAATTGTTATGAAGGAATTTGTAGTTTGAATCTAGAAACTAATCAATGACAGCCTCATTATTATCCCTAATCTAAGATCAAACCAGTTTGACTTTTTACAAGAGTTAAGAGTGTTTAATTGACATGTGTACCGAAAAGGAATAATTAAATTCTTACTTGCAGCAACATGTCAGGTTTATAAACATGTTTAAAAAAGAACTGCAGATGCTGGAAAAATCGAAGGTAGACAAAAATGCTGGAGAAACTCAACAGGTGAGGCAGCATCTGTGGGGAGAAGGAGTAGACGATGTTTTGGCTCGAGACCCTTCTTCAGACAGATGTCGGGGGGGGGGGGGGGGGGGGGGGGGGGGGGGGGGGGGGGAAAGAAAGAGAGGCAGAGACAGTAGGCTTGGGGGATGGCTGGGAAGGGGAGGGGAAGGAGGGAGAAAGCAGGGACTACCTGAAATTGGACAAGTCAATGTTCATACCGCTGAGGTGTAAACTTCCCAAGCGAAATATGAGGTGCTGTTCCTCCAATTTGTGCTGGGCCTCACTCTGGTCGTGGCGGATGCCCAGGACAGAAAGGTCAGAATCGGAATGGGAGGAGGAGTTGTAGTACTCAATAGATAACTTAATAAACAAACAAAATACCAAAGTTAAATAAATAAATAAACCGACTTAGTGACCCACAAAATAATGCCCAAAGTCACTTGTATAATTAAGCCAGTTGAAAGTTGGGAGTTTAGTTTGATTGCATGGTGTTCAATAATAGCCTAATGGACGTTGGGAAGCAGATATTCCTGAACCTGGATGTCACAGTTTTCAAACTCCTACATCATCTTTCCGATGGCAGGAGTGAAATAAGAGCATGGCCAGGGTGATATTGGTCCTTGTTGATGCTGGCCTTTTGTACCCATGATGGACTGGGCAGTGTTCACCACTTTTTATAATCTACTTTCCTGGGCATTCGAGTTGCCACACCAATTAAAACAAAGTTCTTTCATGTCAGCAGGGATATGTGTTAAACCTATAATCCGTGTAGCAGCATTGCATATACTTGTACCCTGGTACAGAAAAGTTGGAACGCTATTTCATTTACATCAATCTTGCTCAACAGGTATGCCCAAGAGGGGAAAGATCAAATGACTTGAAGATTTGTCGGAAATGTGAGGGATCGCCAGAGTTATATGACTGGCTGTATCTTGGCTTCATGGCAGTCCTACCTTTGGTTTTGCACTGGTTCTTTATTGAATGGTACTCGGGCAAAAAGAGGTTTGTTTCTTTGAGAAATGGAATGTGAATCATAGTATAATATACTATTAGTATAAGTGTCATAAGAGTCAACATTACTTTTATCTCCAGACCATAAATTTATATCCAGTAGGGATCTAAGAGACTGAAAATCTGTGACGTGAAATATGAATGGACAGTCTTAATTAATTGATGCCTTTATGTGGGGCAGATGTGGATATAACCGAAGGTACATCAAAATGATGCTCAGCAGAAATGAAACTGAAGTGGATGATCAAATAATTATGTTAGGGGTATTAAATTGAAATTGCAATAATTTGAATTTGAAGGCCAGTTCCAGGTCTCTGAATTGAAAGGATTGCAATTTCAAAGAAACAATTGTAAGCGTCCCTTAATATTAAACATAACTCCAGTAAAATTTATACATTATGAATATGATTTGAATCACATACCTTTCAATGTAAGAACTGCTTTATCGTAGGTGGTTCCCAAGATGATACTCGCCAAAGTAAAAGCACTGACACATGTAATTGTAAATCAGAATTGTTATACATTATTCCACAGAACCATGTTCAAGGGTAAGAAATAATAAGTGTTCAGTTTTGTCCACAAAGTAAATAAATTAAAGTGGAGAGTCTAGCCAGGTACAATCATTAAAACAACCACTTGCTGTCTTGGACTGATTCTTCATTAGTTTAAATCACTCTAAGATTTACACTTATTTGCATTAATCATACTATTCAGGTGCAGTTTATTATAACCAAGTTCATTTGCATTTTTTTTGTACAGTTCCAGTGCACTTTTTCAGCATGTGACTGCATTATTGGAATGTGCTGTTGCAGCCATTGTCACATTGTTGGTAAATGATCCAGTTGGAGAGCTGCAAATCCGGTCCTGCCGTGTGGAGATGCTATCAGATTGGTACACAATGCTTTATAATCCCAGTCCAGATTATATTACTACATTGCATTGTACACAGGAAGCTGTATTTCCTTTGTAAGTATATTATTTTAAAGATGATTTTATTTTTAATTATTTTGGGGCAGCATGGTGGTGTAGCAGTAGCGCTACTATCTTACATCGCCGGAGACCCGGGTTTGATCCTGACTACGGGTGCTGTCTGTACGGAGTTTGTACGTTCTCCCCGTGATCTGTGTGGTTTTTCCTCTGAGATCTTTGGTTTCCTCCCATACTCCAAAGACCTACAGGTTTGTAGGTTAATGGGCTTGGTATAGTTGTAAATTCTCCCCTGTGTATGTAGGGTAGAGTTAGTGTGCGGGGATCGCTGGTCGGTGCAGACTCGGTGGACCGAAGGGCCTGTTACCGCGCTGTATCTCTAATCGAAACATAAATATTAAACGCTTTCATTTTCTTGATACATTAATTTATTCACTGCCATTGTGTAAGTAAATTTGACATTTTTTTTAAAGTACTGGTGTACACTGCATGCATTTCTCTGGTTCACATCAATACAGATTAAAAGAACAAATACAGAGTCTTTGCATTTGCTATTATAAAAACATTCTATTAACTATAATGAATGTTAGAAGAGGAAGAGCCAAAGGGAATCTTAAATGGAGATTTCACCTTCACTGATGTTATTATTCTGATGGTCAGTCTTGTCTGTTTCAGGTACACCATTGTCTTCATCTACTATGCTTTCTGTCTGGTTTTCATGATGCTGCTCCGTCCTCTCCTGGTTAAAAAGATTGCATGTGGTCTTGGAAAGTCGGACCGATTTAAAAGTATTTATGCAGCCCTCTACTTTTTCCCAATTCTTACAGTGCTTCAAGCAGTTGGTGGAGGCTTGCTTTGTAAGTGTATTTTTATTTACAGGCTACATTTGGATTCCCATTTCAAATAATTCTAATTAACGGGTGGGTCCATAACATGACTTTAATTAATTCTCTACCTTAATTAACCGGATGGAATTTGGGGCTGAATACCAGAACCACCATCTTTAATAATTTTATTTGTTAGTCAATATACCTGAGAATTGCATACCTGAGAATAAGGATCTTCATCTTTGGTTGAAATTTCATTTTGCATTTAGGATTTGTATTTAAGTATCTGGAGTTACTAACAATACATTATCTTAATATAAAATCAAAAGTAAATGCTGCACAAATATATAATTTTGTTAAGTTTGCACCAATTCATTATTTGCAAAATACATACTGCATTTTAATCATTGTTTTTCTGTGTATTATCCTAATTTTTGCTGTCTACATTTTTTTTAGACTATGCTTTTCCATACATAATTCTAGTCCTGTCCTTGGTAACTTTGGCAGTATATATGTCTGCTTCCGAAATACAGGTAAGTTAGAATTCTCAAAATAACATTGTTTGGAAAGCTAACATATAATTGCACTAATTGATCTAAAACTGATAAAAATTAATATGAGAATAAATATGGGGTGATTACATACTATGTAAACACGTAGCCGTATGGATTTACAGAAAGTACAATAATCTCAGAGGTAATTCAACATACTATAATTACTAAGTTTAATAATTCAGTGCAAAATTACTAAAAGTGCACATCAAATGTAATCATTTCTAAATATAAAATAATTATTATTATTCATCTCTTCCTTTAACAGACTTATAAGGATTTGATCACCAAAAAGAAGAGAATAATTGTTCTGTTCAGTCACTGGATACTGCATGCCTATGGAATAATCTCAATTTCCAGACTGGATAAACTGGACCAAGATCTGCCCCTGTTGGCCTTAGTGCCCACTCCTGCACTTTTCTATCTTTTAACTGCTAAATACACAGAGCCTTCAAGGATACTGTCAGAAGGTGGCAATGGACATTAAAGAAAATGTGGGAAAACAGAATACAGTATTTGATTGGTCAATGAATGTTAGAGATTGCTTTAATAACATGGGGAGACCCACTAATGTTATCACCAAGGAAACCTGTTTTTTATTGCTTATTAAGATTGTTATTTATATTCTGCGCACACATGAACAAAATTGCACTAAGAAGCATAAAGGAAATGTTAATAAAGTTGAATATATAAACGATTGGATATCCTGTGGGATGGGATAAAAAGTGAAAATTTGAAAAGATTTGTAGAAAAGCAGCATTGTAGTGTCTTTGTATCCCTGCAGTTTGCTGGCTGTTTAGATTAAGTTAATGTTTTATTTTCTGGGATTTCATTTGACTATAATTCTATTGCACTGTTACCCTTATCTTAATATCTCTAGATTGAACCAACACAGCATTGCCCAAAGCCTCATCAGTTGCCTTGTTAATTGCTTTTCTATTAGACTACCACCCAGAGTAAATCACACAAGAAATTGGTGCCACTTCTTTTTTAAATTATAAAACATCCATTCATGCATTTCATATTTTGCCAAGTTGCTTTTACAGAGCTACCTTATTTCCAAATTCAAGCATGTAAGTGTCTTTTCATTTGTCAACACCACATTTGTAGACAATATTACAGTGTAAATACAGTAAATTCCATGACACTTAAAAGGATTAATTGTAACTCCTGTATTTTCAGGAAGTTGGAACCGTGAACTTTTTTAAATCTAAAAGTAGAGACGCGCGGTTATTAAATCTCTAGCACAGGCTTTATCAGACGCGAAAATATACTTAAGATAAACACAAAAAGCTGGAGTAACCCAGCGGGTCAGAGAGCATCTGGAGAAAAGGAATATGTGACGTTTCGGGTCGAGACCCTTCAGACGATATGCTTTTTCAAATCAGACTACTTAAATCAGAGCAGGTTTTGCAAGTGACAGTTCAAGACTTACAAAATTTATACAACTAGTAGATCAGCTGCCAATTAAAGGGCCTGTCCCACTTTCCCGAGTACTCTGACGAGTTGAAAGGACCTTTTAAAAAAAATCAAGATTTTTGTGATCTACGACTCCTCCTCCCGACTATCTTTTTACTCATGGACATTTTTGTCATGCTGGAAAAGTGTCCCGCCTTGCCTGATGCCCCGAGTACCTACGGCTGGCATAACGAGCCACTACGATATAGCTACGGACTCCTGCGGCCTCGCTACGGACATTCTCCGAGTTTGATTCCAGGGGAAAACGGGAGAATTTGTGAGTAACTCGGGAAAGTAGGACAGGCCCTTAACTATAAATGTAAATATTTTTAAATTGTATTCTAATCCAAGTACAATTTGTGATGCTGTCAATTAAATGTTGTCTTACCTCATTTAAGCGTACCTCATTTAAGTGGGATGGTTTTTTCATCCTACATTTTTGTTTTATTCCTTTTGTAATTCAAAGAAATTAAAGTTTAGAATATGTTTAATACAACTAAAAGTAAAATTATTCAAAGTTCATTGTATTTGCTTACCTTTAGAAGGTGTACTTCCCACAAAGGCTAGCAAATTACTTAAATGATCTTTGAGCTGATCACCAATGCTGCCAAGCTTTATCTCTCTGAGCTGTATTTTATCCATCAGTTGCTCTATGACATTCAGAACACTTTGATCACAGGCACCAAACTCCTGCAGTGGCACAAAGCAGTAATGTGTACCCTATATTTTTCTACAGCATGAAGTATAAAATAAATACATTAAAAAATTGTTACCAGCTACCATTTGAACACTAAAATCCAATGCCCAGCTTTTCATTAAGTTATCTAAAAATAAATAGAAAAATAAAATTAATGACATAACATTTGCAGGCAATTTTAATTAAAGTTAAATGCATGCAATTTTACAATTGTTTGCTGCTTAGAATATAGAACAGCACAGGAACAGGCCCTTCAGCCCACAATGGCTGTGCCGAACATGATGCCAAGACTAATTCTTATCTGCCTGTACATAACCTGTATCCTTCCATTCCCTGTATATCCATGTATTTCCAAAAGTCTCTCAAAAACACCTTTGTGTCTATTTCCACTCCCAACAGCTGTTCCAAGCACGCATCACCCTCTATGGGGGAAAAAAAAAACCTTGCCGCACACATCTTTAAACTTTATCCCACTCATCTTAAAGATATGATACTGGTATTTGATATTTCTATCCTGGGCAAAAGGTTGTGATTGTCCACCCTATATATGCCTTTCATAATTTTTTAAATATCTATAAGATATATACTTGTCAGCTTAATTTTGACTGGGCCGGAGGAGCCTCAGCAGTGGCGGCGATGGGAGCCTTAGGGCGGCAGCGAGTGCCTTGGCAGCAGTGGGAGCCTCACTGGCAACATGAGCCTCGGGAGCCTCAATGGCGCTGGGGCCTCGTGGTCGATGAGCGTGAGGGGGGGGGAAGGGAAGACAATGGGGACCCGGCATGGGGAGATTCTGAAACCTAAACAAAACATGGTTGGCTAGAAGGTCAAATCTGTTTTTTGTGTATTATGTCTAAATTGGCTATTACAACTATTTTATTCCATTGAAATGTCATTTACAAACGCATCATTAAACCTTAAATAATATCAGTTTGCAATATTTCCAATCATGAGATTTATGTTTGCTAATAAATACTCTTGGTTTTAACATTATAAGATGATCATTTTTCAACTTTAAGCTTGGAACTAAAACCACAAAACTACTAGCTAATTTAAACCAAAACTACCTTTCCTACCCACCCCCATCCCAAACATGTACCATGGATAGTTTGAAGTTCATTATCCTGCTTCTCCTTTTCTGCTTTTTGCCTTTCTCCTTCTTCTTCAAGTGAGGCAACATCTTTGGTCAGTTGGAAATTGCACTGCCAATGAAAATAATAAAAATTGTATTCAAATACTGATGTATTGCAATTTAAAAAAATGAGTGAATCACAACCATTGTATATTTTTCCAAAAGACTCTTGGATAGAGATGAGAAGAGGAAATACAAAACTTAATTTATATCCCAATTACTGACACAATGGCTATTCGTGCAATTATTGACGATAATTCCTCATGCTACAGTGTAATGAAGGAATATTTTTCAATTAAAGGGGATTGGTGTGACATTATTTGCTAGATATTAACTAACAAAAAAACAAAGCTAGCTTCTAAACTTGAAAGTTTCCTTGTATAAATAAGGAACTGCACTTGCTGGGTTACACAAAAGGGCACAAAGTGCTGGAGTAACTTTGCGGGCCAGACAGCATCTCTGGAGAACATGGATAGGTGATGTTTTGTGTCAGTCTGAAGAAGGGTCCCGACCCAAAACGTCACCTATCCATGTTCTCCAGACTTGCTGCCTGACCAGTAGAGTTACTCCAGTACTTTCTATCCAGAAGGTTTCCTTGGTCTGTTTGCTCCAAAGACCCTGTAATTGGATAGCATGACAGTCGTAGCTTATGTCAAAACCACAAAACACAGAATCTCATTCATGGGCATGCTATGTAGTTGTTGCTGAATAGACGAGAAATGTGCATTTGAAATGTTATTCCTCACCAGTGAGCCAGAAAGTAAAATCTGGATAGAGGAAATGCCCTGCAAGATTAACTTAAATAATACGGTAAGATAAAATATGTTCCTGCCGAATGGCCTGGTTTTATGCTGTACTTTTCTATGTTGTATGTACACAATTGGTTTTCCGAGCATAATCAATACTAAATGGATAAACAAAAATAACTTTATACTCACCAGTTTCAGTTTGCAGTTCTCTATCTGAACAAGTTCAAGCCTTCTATCTGCTTCATAAATTTCCACTTCAAGCAAGTTCAATTGCTCAGCAGCACATTTAACTTGGTAAAAGATATCGTGTCGAATTGTAGACAACTTGGATTGTAGATCTGGCTGATGAAATGAATGAATCGATTTTTATGTATTGAATCAAAAAAAGGGATTTCCATTATTAAATGGTCTGAATTATTGCAAAAGTGTTATATAATGCTATTAATAGTAATGAATGTTCAAGGTGACGTGGAGGCAGAGATTCCCACAGTATTTAAGATGAGACTTGAATCCCCAAGGCATAGAAGGTAAATGGGATTAGTATACGATCAGCCATGATCACAATGAATGGCGGTGCTGGCTCGAAGGGCCAAATGGCTTCCTCCTGCACCTATTTTCAATGTTTCTGCTTAATAGTCAGCATGGACATTGTGAGCTGAAGGATCTCTTTCAATATTGTATGACTCAGTAATGGGGTGACCTGATAGAGGTATGTAAAATTATGAGAGAAGTGGTTTCTCCAAGGAATAAAAGCTCTCGGATTCTCTTTAGTTGCCCTTTTCCCCCTTATGAATTTATCAAATCTTTTGGGACTGCCCTTAATGCTACCCACCAGAGCAATCTCCTGGCTCCTTTGTGCCCTTCTGATCTCCTTTTTCAGTTTACTCCTTAGTTCCCAAAACTCCTCCAGGGATGCACTTGATCCCAGCTGCTTATACCTGTCCCATGCATCCTTCTTGTTTTTGATCAACGCCTCAATTTTCCTCGTCAGCCAAGCTTCCTTACGTTTGCCTGCTTTGCCCTTCACTCTAACGGGGACGTACATATCCTGAGCTTTTGTCAGCACACTTTTAAAAACATCCCACTTGGCCGATGTTCCTTTCCCCTCAAATAACCTGCTCCAGTCAACTTGTGCGAGACCTTCTCTCATACCCTCAAGTTTGGCCTTACCCCAGTTGAGCATTTTAACACGTGGACCCAGATACAATAATGGTATTTATGATTCTTTTAGACAGGCTCATGGATATGCAGGGATGCAGGGAATGGAGCGATATGGATCAAATGCAGGCAGAGAAGATTAGTTTAACCTGGCATCATATATGGCACGTACATTGTGGGCTGAAGAGCTTGTTCCTGTGCACATCCCAAAGATGTGTGGGGTTGTAGGTTAAATGACTTCTTTAAAATTGTCATGTAGCAAGTGGATGGAAAGTGGGATACCGTAGAACTAGTGTGAACATGTGATTGATGGCTGGCGTGATCTTATTGGGCAGAAGGGCCGTTTCCACCCTGTATCTTTCAATCAATTAATCAACCAAACATTTTTATTGCAGCTAAGACCACATTTTTTTTTCCAGTGATCTGGTGTCCTCATTAAATCAAATAGATTATCTTGTTGAAGACTCCGATGAGCCTTGATTGGAAGGATGGCAGTAGGATGTTCCTTCTCGTAGTAAATCTCAAAGTAGAATGCACAGTTTCAGAAGAAGGATTTGTGGAATATCTGTGATGATGAGGTAACTGAATGACTGACATCGAGTCAGACTTTTGGGTGAGTAGGGAATCGAGAGTTATGGGGAATGGACAGGCAGGTGCTGTTGAGACCAAGGTCCGATTACTCGTGACTCCCACTCCAGCTCCTATTTCTTCTCTTATTTTATTCTTACCCTTTAACTGATGGCGAAAGGAGCAGAATTAGGCCATTCAGCCCATCAAGTCTACTCCACCAGTCAATCATGCGCTCTCTCTCTCTCCCCCTCCCTCCCCTCTCTCTCACACACTCTCAGTCACTGTGTGTGTCATCTCTGTCTCTGTCTCCCCTATCTCTGTGTGTGTCTCTCTCTCAGTCTGTGTGTGTGTAACACTCTCTCTCTCACAGTCCCTGTGTGTGCGTCACTCTCTCTCTCCCCCTCTCTCTCTCTCTCTCTCTCCCTCTCTCTCTCTCCCTCTCTCTCCCCCTCTCTCTCTCCCCCCCCCCCTCCCTCCTCCCCATAACCCCTGACACACTTGTAATTAGGGACAAATTACAGTCCAATTAAACTACATACTGTGCCCACTTGCCTTTGGGATGTTGGCGGAAAAAACTGGAACTCTCACTCGGAAAAAACCTACATGAGAGACCATGCAAACTTCTCACCCCCGAGGTCCGGATCCCCCCCCCCCCCCCCAGCCCCCCCCCCCCAATTATCCTGCCAACTCCCAGCAGAACCCCAGACACACTTGTAATTAGGGACAAATTACAGAGTCCAATTAAACTACATACTGTGCCCACTTGCCTTTGGGATGTTGGCGGAAACTGGAACTGCACTCGGAAAAAACCTACATGAGAGACCATGCAAACTTCTCACAGACTGCACCCGAGGTCCGGATCGAACTTGGGAATCTTGCTCTGTGAGGCAGCTGTGCCACTGTAGACAATTATGCTCGGAATACAACTTCCCAGGTGTTTATGCAGCAGAAAGATCAGCAATCCACTCTGCTTGTTTACAGGTGAGAGGAACACGGGCTACACTTTCCACATGAATGGCCTTAGTGTTTTTTGCGCATTTTTACAACATTAATATATACTGATTTTAATCCTGTTATTGTTCAATGGTGCTGATAAATAAATATAAAAATTGCAAGCATTTCCAGAAAGGGAAATTTTGTTTTCTACAAGCCTAGCAAATAAAATCAATTTTAGGCCATCTGCAAATAATCTCACACAAATTCGAGAGATAAGTGGCAAGGCAGTTAATTTGGTTTGATTAATTTCAGTTTACTGCACTAACATATATCTAATTTATATTAGCAAGTAGTCATGAATCTAAGATAACAATTAGGCAAAAAGCTTGTTAATTGGATGTTTCTGATGCTATTAATCACATTGAATTTAAATTATAAAGAATGTTACCAGAGAAGCAAGAAGGTTTGTAGTTTCTCCCTTTAACCTGGCGATGTTGCGATCCAAGGCAAATTTCTTACTCAATTGGCCTGTAAAATGTCAGAAAAAAGACATTCAATAATATTAAAAAATTGCAGTTAAATGTAAGATGTTGCATTTTGGGAAGTCAAACCCAGCCAGGACCTTTACAGTCAGCCCCCAGTTGGGCCCTGGAGAGTGTTGTAGAGTAGAAAGATATAGGCATACAGGTGCATAGTTTCCTGAAGGTGGTGTTGTTGGTAGCTAGGATGGTGAAGAAGGATGTTGGCATGTTGGTCAATAGTAGGGAATTGAATTTAGAAGTCGAAACGTTACGTTACAGTTGCACATGATATTGGTGAGGCCACGCTTGAAATATTGTGTTCAATTTTGAAAACACTGCCAGTGGAAAGATGCAATTAAGCTAGAAAGATGTAGAGAACATTTATGAGATTGCCAGGTCTCGAGGGCCTGAGCTATAAGGAGAGGTTGCAGGTTAGAACTTTATGCTTTGGAGTGATGGAAGCTGAGGAGTGATCTTGTAGAGGTGCATAAAATCATGAGGGGGATAGGATGAATGCATATATTCTTTATAAGTCAGGGAATCAAAAACTAGTGGGCACTGATTTAAGGAGAGACGGGAAAGAATTATTAGGAACATGGGTGCCAACATTTGCACTCAGAGGATGGTGGACATATAGAACAAGCTGCCAGAGGAAGTAGTTAAGGCAGGTACAATCACAATATTTAAAAAGCATTTGGACAGGTGAATGAATACAAAGGGTTTAGACAGATATAGACCAGGCAAATGGGACTCGTTTAGAAGTGGCTTCTCGGTTGATGGACAAGTTGGGCGATGTCACCATGACTCTTTGGCATTAGCCTATTACAAGGTTAGATGGGTAGACAAGTATCATTACTATAATCATTGTTTAATCATTAGATAGATCTCTGAATTAAATGCCTCTGGCCTAGACAAGCTTGTATAGTCCTTCTCATGAATATTTGGAAACTGCTCTTTACATTGTGCACACAAATAAGTCCTGCAGTAGCCAAGGCAGTTATAATCACAAAATTATACCTTATAGAAAAGATGCTGGACTTTTCCATCACAACCCATGACCCGTCCAAGATTTTGGTTACTGGAAAACATGAGTGAGGAAACCTCATCCTGATTACCACCTACTGTCAACCGATGAATCAGTGCCTCTCTATGGTTAGCAACAGTTGACTCCCAAGAATTTGACCAGCCTCAACAACATGTTAATGTCATCCAGTACGTAAATGCTAAAGATAAAGTTGAGGCATTCATAAGCAAATCCAATATCCTTGCTTTCGCAGAAGCTAGTCTTGAGGTAATCCAATTTACCTCTTCAAATGACAGGCAATTAAACAAAGATTATGGGAGCAGCGAACATGACTAGCTGTAAAGTTGAAGGCTTGTGCTAGAGAACTAGCCAAACCTCGAACCAAGTTGTGTAAGAAAGAACTGCAGATGATGGTTTAAATCGTAGGATGACACAAAATACTGGAGTAACTCAGCGGGTGAGGCAGCATCTCTGGAGAGAAGGAATGGGCATCGTTTCTGGTCGGGACACTTCTTCAGACTGATGTTGGGGAGGGGGAGGGACAAATATAGAATGTAGGTGGAGACAGTAAGACTAGTGGGAGAACTGGGAAGGGAATGGAGAGAGAAAGCAAGGGCTATCTTAGTTAGGGAAGTCAATGTTCATACCAGAAAATATGAGGTGCTGTTCCTCCAATTTGCGCTGAGCTTACTCTGACAATGGAGGAGGCCCAGGACAGAAAGGTCAGTTTGGGAATGGGAGGGGGAGTTGACGTTCTGAGCCACTAGGATATCAGGTAGGTTAAGGCGAACTGAGCAGAGGTGTTCAGCGAAACGATCGCTGAGCCTGCGCTTGGTATCGTCGATGTAGAGAAATTGACACCTGGAACAGCGGATACAGTAGATGAGGTTGGAGGAGGTGCAAGTAAACCTCTGCCTCACCTGGAAAGACTGTTTGGGTCCTTGGATGGAGTCGAGGGGGAAGGTAAAGGGACAGGTGTTGCATCGCCTGCGGTTGCCCCCCATTCGTAGCAAGGACAGAGTCCTCATTGTCCTCATCTTCCACCCCATCAGCCGTCGCATACAGCATATAATCCTCCAACATTTTTGCCACCTCCAACTGGATCTCACTACTGGCTACATTTTCCCATTTCCACCCTTTTCTGCTTTCTGCAGAGACTGTTCCCTCCGAAACCCGCTGGTCAACTCGTCCCTTCCCACCCAAATACCCCCTCCCCTGGTACTTTCCCCAGAAACCGCATGAGATGCAATACCTGTCCCTTTACCTCCCCCCCTTGACCATTCAGGGACCCAAACAGTCTTTTCAGGTGAGGCAGAGGTTCATTTGAACCTCCTCCAACCTCATCCATTGTATTTGCTGTTCCAGGTGTCAACTGCTCTACATCAGCGAGACCAAGTGCAGGCTCGACGATCATTTAGCTGAACTCCTCCGCTCAGTCTGTCTTAACCTACCTGATCTCCCGGTGGCTCAGCACTTCAACTCCCCCTCCCATTCCCAATCTGACCTTTCTGTCCTGGGCCTCATCCATTGTCAGAGTGAGGCCCAGCGCAAATTGGAGGAACAGCACCTCTTATTTTGCTTGAAGTAGGGTCTCGACCCGAAACATCGCCTATTCCTTCTCTCCACAGATGCTGCCTCACCCGCTGAGTTTCTCTAGCATTTTTGTCTACCTTCATATTTTGCTTGGGTAGTTTACACCCCAGCGGTATGAACATTGACTTCCCTAACTTCAGATAGCCCTTGTTTTCTCTCTCCACCCCTTCCCCGTTCTCCCACTAGTCTTATTGTCTCCACCTACATTCTAGCTTTGTCCCGCCCCCTCTACTGACATCAGTCTGAAGAAGGGTCTCGACCCGAAACGTCTCCCATTCCTTCTCTCCAGAGATGTTGCCTCGCCCGCTGAGTTACTCTAACCAAGTCGTTTTAGTACAGCACAGATTACAGGAAAAATATAAGTAATTAAGCCCCACTAATCTACTTCAAATCATCAGCAATATGATGGAAGATAGCACTAATAGTACTCTGAAATGACATTTGCTAACCAATCAATGCTCAGTTTAGGTTTGAGCAGAACTACTTGAGTTGCATCATCAAGTATTTTATGTTCTATATTCTATCGCCAGAATATAGCTTCTTGCTTCATATTTGGACCAGAGTTCTGCTTGCAGAACTGCTTGCAGAACTCTGGTCCAAATATGAAGCAAGAAGCTATATTCTGGCGATAGAATATAGAAACTAAAATACTGCACAGGAACAGGCCCTTTGGCCCACAATGTCTGTGCCGAACTCAATGTCTAGACTAACACTTATCCGACAGCACATAATCCATATCTCTCCATACCCTGCGTATCCAGATGTTTATCCAAAACAGTCTTAAATACCACTATCGTGTCATCCACCATCACCGTCCCCAGCAGAGAGTTCCAGGCATTCACCACCTTGTGCAAAAAAAACTTGCCCCGCACATCTCCATTATCTTGCAAGATTAAGGAGTTAATTATTGACTTCAGGAAGTATGGTGAAGTGTATCCCAAAATCAGCATCAATGATGCCAAAGTAAAAATAGTTGGGAGCTTCAGGTTCCTTGGCGTTAATATTACCAATGATCTGTTTTGGACCGACCACTCGATGCGACAACCAAGAAAACGCACCAATGCCTCTACTTCCTGAGTAGACTAACGGAATTTGGCACATCTCCAAAGACTTACAAATTCTACAGATGCACAGTAGAAAGCATACCGTCGGGTTGGATCACAGCTTTGTTTAGGAACAGCTCTGTGCAAGAACACAAGAATTTGCAGAGTTGTAGTTGGGCCAGTCCATCACACAACCAGATTTCCCACCATTATTCCATCTACACTTCACACTGCCTTGGAAAAGCTGTCATAATCAATGACTCGTCCCACACCGATCATTCCTTCTTATCCCTGCTTCCATCGGACAAATTGCACAGAAACTTGAAAGTGCACACCAGACTCAGGAACAGCTTCTTACTATCTTATCAGGCTTCTGAACATTCGTTCCAAAAATTAAGGGACAATCAGATTCACCTCTACCCCATTGTAGACATTGGACTTTGTCTCTGGAACTAATGCGGTACAGTGTTGAGAACTATATTTAGCACTCTGTATCTTCCCCTTTGTTCTACGTATAGCATGAATTAATACTTTATTGTCACATGTGATGAGTCACAGTGAAATTCTTTGTTTTCAGGTCTTCCTTTGTTCCACCCCCTTCCCCACCACCTCCCCCTCCCCTTCACAGTAGTTTCCCCAAGCGAGGTCCTCCTCTGTTATCCCCCCCCCCCCCCCATCCCTCATGGAGATTCCGCCATGCCAGATCCTCCTTTGTTCTTCCCCACCCCCCTCTCACGGTGATCCCCCCCATGCCGGGCACTACTTTGTTCCCAGTGGGCTGTCTTCCGCCTCCCACTTGGCCCGTGCTTGACCGCCGGCGCTCTCAATACCCGCCAACCTCAACCGACCACCGCACCAATCACCTCATCGATTGCTGCACGGACCTTCTCGACGACCACCGCCAGGTCCCCTCCTGACGCCCCTGCGGCACCAACCCAGGCCCCGGCCATGGGGTTCCGCCGCCCCATGTATTGTACATGAATTTAATTTTATTGTATTTATGTACAGTATCTGATTGTATAGCATACAAAACAAAGCTTTTCAGTTTAGTTTAATTTAGAGATACAGCGTGGAAACGGACCATTCGGCCCACCGAGTCCACATCGACCAACGATCCCCATTCACTGTCACTATCCTACAGACTAGGGACATTTTACAATTTTTACCGAAGCCAATTAATCTACAAACCTGTACGTCTTTGGAGTGAGGGAGGAAACTGGATCATTCGGAGAAAAAACACATGGTCATAGGGAGAACGTACAAACATCGTACAGGCAGTACCCATAGTCAGTTTTGAACCCAGGTCTCTGGTGCTGTAAGGCAGCAACTGTACTGCTGTGCCACTGTGCCCCCCACTGTACACAAGATAGTAATACTTAACCTAAACTTTGTCTCTCTCAGCTTAAAGCTATGTCCTTTAGTCTTTGACATTGCCACCTTGGGATAAAGTCTACCTTATTAATGCCAATCATCATTTAAAATATACTTCTATCCGGTCTCCAGCATTCCAGACAAAACATTTCACGTTGTTCACCCTCTCTGCTTGCAGCTAAGTTCTCCAGCTTTCCAAGGAAAATAAACCAATTTTGTCCAATCTCTTCTTGCAGCTCATGCCTCCTATTTCAAGCATCATCTAGAAAACCTCCTCAGCAACCTCTCCAAAGCCTCCACGGTCTTCCTAGATTAAGGCGATGCAGCAAGATAGATTGGTTTTGACATGAAGGCAGACTGGGTAAAGTATCATGGAAAACAGGATAAAACTGAAGATAACGGGCTTCAATAGTTGGTGGCATGCCTTGTAAAAAGGAAGAGAATTGCCAAACCCATCATTACTGTAGATGTTTCCTATGGGCAATGTCCAGTCAGCCATCTTTGGTTATTCTTCAATGATATCATCACCATGTCAGAAGTGGGGATGTTTGTTAATGATTGCATTCCATTTACAACTCCTCAGCAAATGAAGCAGTCTTTGTCTATATGTGGCAAGACCCAGTCAACAAGTATGCATGGCTGATAAGTAGCATTTGCACTGCCAAAGTGCAATGAACATCGCCAACAGCAGAGGATCTAACCACATCATTTGACATATTATATCGTAATAATTACAATGTCTCTCCAACCAATGGCTTTTTGGGGTCACCCAACAGGTCAAGCAGCAGTTGTAGAGAAAATAGATAGGCGACGTTTCAGGTTTAGGCTCTTAGTGTCACCTATCCATTTACATTTTTGCACTATGTGCTATTCATATGTGGGAATAACAAATTCAAACAAATACCATGCTTACATTACCTTCAAATTCTGTCCCTCGTTCATTACAAATTGCAGTCGCTTCTGCAAGATCAGAGTCTAGCTTCTGTTGGATGGGCAAATTTAATTCCAATTCTTTTTTCGCCTGCATTATTCTTTCATTTACTTCTTTAATTCCATCCTTTTGGATTGAACAGAAAATACAAAAAGCATTGCCTTACTATTGTAATTGTTATCAACAGGCAAGGATTAAACCTTGCTTCATATTAGTACTAGGGTTTAAATGTTAATAAGATGTGATGGTTTCACTGAAGATCAGTCCAAATCCATCAATCAATGTTAAATGAGAGTATCTGTTCAGGGAAACAATCAAAGCATGATGATGGGTGCATAGATTTGAGGTGTCCTTTACATTAGTGCAGATCTTAAACTGACTAAGTTTACCAGTTGCTGGTGCCTTGGATCACACAGTTTCTGTCAGCACAATCCAGAGTGTAAGCTTTTGCTGGGAGCCCAGCTCATTACCTAAACCTTATCACTCAAGGGCCATTGCAACCGAAGTGCCAGCTGAAAAAATGTCAGTGGCAAAAATGTTGTTGACAGCAGTGAAGCACAGGCCCATTTTCAGAGTCATTTCCTGCCCTGCTCAATCCCACCCCCAACCCATCATCATAAGTAGCTCGAAAAGTAGCCAATACATCCAATTGG
Organism: Leucoraja erinaceus; assembly: GCF_028641065.1. NCBI lineage: Eukaryota > Metazoa > Chordata > Chondrichthyes > Rajiformes > Rajidae > Leucoraja > Leucoraja erinaceus. The sequence continues at coordinate 32,196,772 of NC_073385.1, forward strand.
AAGGCAATGTGTATACCTAATACAGACACTCCCCCAACTGACATAAGGGTTACATCCCGCAGACCCTGGCGTAAGTATGATATTACGTAAGTCTTAAATGGAAGTGCTACTGCGCACATGGAAATTTACTATTCGACGCAGAGACCACGTGGGAGCTTCGACACGGAAACCATGTGGAAGCTCCCAGGCAGAAACCACATGCGAACATCCACGAGAAGAGCTGACTGGCTTACAGAAATGGCTGCATGCAACGGCAGTAGCACACAGCTACAAAGACTACCGTGACGTGGAACTCAGAAATAAAGCAGTGGGCTTAAAGAATTGCTAACACAAGTGAAAGTTAACATTGTTTATTGCAATTTCAGACAATTAATAAAGGTGGAGACACAAGAAACTGCAGCTGCTGGAATCTTGAGCAAAACACAATGTGCTGGATGAACTCAGTGGCATTCATTCCCTCAACAGATGCTGCCTGGCCCGCTGAGTTCTTCTAGCATTTTGTGTTTTATCAAAGAATAAAAGGTACATTTGTCTACAGCTGTTTCCTGGTCTGACTTTGGAACTGAATGAAACTTTCTTGAGGTGGTTATCATGGATTAACTTGGCACTTCAAGCTTGGTTAGAATAAGCTTTAAACATCACAGGCACTTTATCAATATCATTAAAGTTGTTACATAATATGAACATTATTTTATTCATTCACAAAGCGAAATAATTGCTGGCTATTATTGAAGCTTTATGCAAGCATTTCATCCAGACAATCATTTCTGTAAGCACATGGAGATATTGGTGACTGTAAATTCCAATCTGCAGATGCTATAAACACAGTTGAAGAAATGAAAGGTATACTATACTTTCAAATCCTTGTTTTCTTTGAGCAACTTCTTGGTCATGTTTTTCAATGCATCTTCTTCTGCCGCAACTTGTATTTTAAGGGCCGCATTTTTTTCAGCATATTCTCCAATAGCCTTCTCGAGATTCATACTCTGGTTTGAAACATAAAACAGTGGTAAATTTTGTTTTTAATTTAATTCTTAACTAAAATTGTCTTCTAAAACCACTTGAATTATCCACTCAAACTCAAAAGATGAAAAATTGGTGACATATTCTCAACAAAACTTTTTGGAAACTTTCAGATTCCAACAATACATGGAAACCAAGCCCAGTCGCTCCATTCTTTCAACATATGACAGTCCCGCCACCCCAGGAATTAACCTCGTGAACCTACGCTGCACTCTCTCAATAGCAAGAATGGCCTTCCTCAAATTTGGAGACTGAAACTGCACACAATACTACAGGTGTTACCCCATTGTATTATCCACAAGGAGCAATCTTTCACAGAAGGAAAACCATGCTGTCATTGGGAGACGTGAAAACTACACACAGCCAGCACTCAAGGTCAGGATCAAACCCAGTTGTCTGGCACTATGAGGCAGCAATTCTATCAGTTGGGCCACAGTGCTATCTTCAATGCATTTTTTCCCCACATGCAACAGGTGAAGTCTACAGCAAACCATGATAATCTCGGATATCCTAAATTAAGCAGGTCATCACGAATGTCACCTCCCTCAACCACATTTCCCTGCTCCGCATCTTAAGTATCAACGTCCATACCTGTTTTATCTGTTTCTCACGTTTCCTCCTGAAGGATTGCAAGCGCCTACTCATATTAATTAAGAACCGCTCAGTTGCTCTTTTGGCTTCCAGCATTTCCCTTGATATCTCGTCTCTTCTCCGTTGGGTGACTCTCCTATTTGTTAATTAAAGGCGGTATTGTAGCAAAATTTCAGACACAGAAATTATGACATTGCATTTCCCTTAATTAAATAAATCAGGTTACAAAATATATCATCTACATTTTAAAATTGTACTTGAAATTCTGATTTTTTTGTGTGAATAAGCAAATAAGTAGTTAAGTTTCAAATTAAGGTCAGTGTGATAGGTGAAAGCAGAACACATAACAGTCCTTCGGCATGAGGTCTGGGCATTTATATGTGTAGTGCAGATAAGTCTCTAAACCAAAATTAACATGACGGCTGGCGGGCTGACAGGAATGAATCACACCAGAGACTTAATGCTAACTAGGACTTGATTTAGGTTTAGGTTTTGTTACTGTCACATGTAGAAGCCGAGGCCGGAGCCTCGCTGGGTCAGAGGCCTCGCGAGTCAGCGAAGCCCGCAGCCAACGGCCCCTGGGCCTGCAGAGCCCTGGGTCGGCAGCACGGAGGCATCCAGAGAGGACCCGGCAGCGATATTGGAGAGGTCGGTGTGGCGGTTAATGACCAACGGACGAGGACAGACATATGGAAGTGAGGACGCCGCAGCTGTGGGAAGGAGCAAATGAGGACCCGCGTGGGGGGACTGCTGTGAGGGAGGGGAAGAACAGTGGACAACCCTGCTTAGGGGGAACTGCCATGAGGAGGTGGGGGGGAGAACAAATGGGGACCTGGCGTGGGGATACTTTGTAACTTCATAAGCGCCTTTTATGGGCAACTTTTTGCATATCGGGTATGCAAGCAAAGAATTTCACTGTGACTTGTCACATGTGACAATAAAGCATTAATTTTTTAAAAAAGTATTCATGCATTCATTTTTCATTAATTCAATATTAGTTTGCGTGGCATCCAATAAAACTAGATAATACGATACACAAGTACAAACAAGTCAAACTCTTGCACAAAAGGAAGAGCAAAGGGGACGATACAAAGTGCAGAATATAGTTCACCGGTTCCATAGACACAGTCCAATGTCTGCAATAGGGTAGAAGTGAGTTAGACAGTGCCATTGACAAACCTGATAACAGAAGGGGTGAAGCTGTTCCTGTGCCTGGCAGTACACCCTTTCAAGCTTCTGTATTTTCTACCTGATGGAGTGGGGAGAAGAAGGAATAACCAGGGCAGAAAGGTCTATGATTATGTTGGCTGCTTTCCTATAGCATTATGAAATGTAGATTGAGTCAATGGTGGGGAGGCTGCTCTGTGTGATCGAGTGGGCTACATCCACAACTCTGCAATTTCCTAGGCAGAGCTGTTTGCACATCAAGCTGTGAAGCAACAATGATAGTATGTTTTCTGTACTGCATCTATAGAAGTTTGTCGGAGTCATTGAAGACATGCTGAATTTCCTTAGTCTCCTAAGGAAGAGGCGTTGGTGTGCCTTTTTAGCTGTCACTCCAATGTGGTTGGTTCATGACAAATTGTTGGTTATATCGACGCCAAGGAGCTCGAAGCTCTCAACCTTTTCCACTTCACCATCATTGATGCTGATTGTGGCATGTACTCAACTATGCTCGTGTAGTGATCCTTGTAAAGGTAAATGAGGAAATAGCAGGATTTAAGTAATATTTAAGAAGGAACTGCAGATGTTGGAAAAATCGAAGGTAGATAAAAATGCCGGAGAAACTCAGCGGGTGAGGCAACATCTATGGAGTGAAGGAATAGGTGAAGTTTCGGGTCAAGACCATTCTTCAGACTGATGTGGGGGTGGGAAGAACAAAAGAAGATGCGCAGACAGTGGGCTGTGGGAGAGCTGGGAGGGGAGGGGAAAGAGGGAGAAAGCTCTCTAGCATTTAGTACACCAGTCATTGAAGGTAGGCATGCAGGTGCAGCAGGCAGTAAAGAAAGCGAATGGTATGTTAGCTTTCATTGCAAAAGGATTTGAGTATAGGAGCAGAGAGGTTCTACTGCAGTTGTACAGGGTCTTGGTGAGACCACACCTGGAGTATTGCGTACAGTTTTGGTCTCCAAATCTGAGGAAGGACATTATTGCCATAGAGGGAGTGCAGAGACGGTTCACCAGACTGATTCCTGGGATGTCAGGACTGTCTTATGAAGAAAGACTGGATAGACTTGGTCTATACTCTCTAGCATTTAGAAGATTGAGAGGGGATCTTATAGAAACTTACAAAATTCTTAAGGGGTTGGACAGGCTAGATGCAGGAAGATTGTTCCCGATGTTAGGGAAGTCCAGGACAAGGGGTCACAGCTTAAGGATAAAGGGGAAATCCTTTAAAACCGAGATGAGAAGAACTTTTTTCACGCAGAGTGGTGAATCTCTGGAACTCTCTGCCACAGAGGGTTGTTGAGGCCAGTTCATTGGCTATATTTAAGAGGGAGTTAGATGTGGCCCTTGTGGCTAAGGGGATCAGGGGGGTATGGAGAGAAGGCAGGTACGGGATACTGAGTTGGATGATCAGCCATGATCATATTGAATGGCGGTGCAGGCTCGAAGGGCCGAATGGCCTACTCCTGCACCTAATTTCTATGTTTCTATGTTTCTAAAGCAAGGACTACCTGAAATTGGAGAAGTCAATGTTCATATCGCTGGGGTGTAAAATACCCAAACGAAATATAAGGTGCTGCTCCTCCAATTTACGGTGAGAATCACTCTGGCCATGGAGGACGCCCAGGACAGAAAGGTCGGATTCGAAATGGGAGGGGGGTTGAAGTGCTGAGCCACCGGGAGATCAGGTTGGTTATTGCGAACTGAGCGGAGGTGTTGGGCAAAGCGATCGCCATGCCTCCGCTTGGTCTCACCGATGTAGAGCAGTTGCCACCTAGAGCAGTGGATGCAATAGGTGAGGTTGGAGGAGGTACAGGTGAACCTCTGCCCCACCTCGAAAGACTGCTTAGGTCCTTGGATGGCGTCAAGGGTGAAGGTAAAGCGACAAGTGTAGCATTTCCTGCAGTTGCAAGGGAAAGTACTAGGGGAGGGGGTGGTTTGGGTGGGAAGAGACGAATTGACCACGGAGTTATGGTGGGAGCAGTTTAGCGGAAAGTGGAAAGGGGAGGAGATGGGAAGATGTGGCCAGTCGTAGGATCCAGTTGGAGGTGGCGAAAATGTCGGGAGGATTATCTGTTGTATGTGCCGGCTGGTAGGGTGGAAGGTGAGGACAAGGGGGGCTCTGCCTTTGTTACGAGTGGGGGGGATGGGGAGTGAGAGCAGAGTTAGGGGGTACAGACGAGACCCTGGTGGGAGCCTCATCTATAGTCGAAGTGGGGAACTCCCATTCCCTAAAGAATGAGGACATCTCCAATGCCTCATCCTGGGTGCAGATGCGGCGTAGACGGAGGAATTGGCAGTAGGGGGATAGAGTCCTTGCAGGAAGCAGGGTGGGAAGAAGTGTAGTCCAGATAGCCATGGGAGTCAGTGGGTTTACAATAGATGTCGGTCAGTAGTCTGTTACTTGCAATGGAGATAGTGAGGTCTAGAAAAGGTGGGGAGATGTCGGAAATGGTCCAGGTGAATTTGAGTGCCGGATGGAAGTTAGTGGTGAAATGGATTAAGTTAGTGAGATCTGCATGGGTGCAGGAGGTAGCACCAATGCAGTCATCAATGTAGCGGAGGTAGAGTTCGGAGATAGGGCCACGGTACGCCTCAAATAAGGAATGTTCGACGTACCCTACAAAGAGGCAGGCAAAGCTGGGGCCCATGCGTGTGCCCATAGCAACACCTTGGATTTGTAGGAAATGGGAGGAGTAAACAAAAAGTTGTTGAGGGTAAAGACCAGCTCCGCTAGGCGGAGGAGATTATCGGTAGACGGGAATTGGTTGGTCCTGCGGTCGAGGAAGAAACTGAAGGCTTTAAGAACCTCCTGGTGGTGGGGGATGGAGGTGTAGAGTGACTGGACATCCATGGTAAAGATGAGGAAATGGGAGCCTAGAAAACGGAAGTCCTGGAGTCGACAAAGAGCATGTGAGGTGTCTTGGACATAGGTGGGGGGGGGGGGGGGGGGGGGGGGGGGGGGGGGGGTGGGAACAAGCAGAAACAATGGGTCTGCCAGGACAGTCAGGTTTTTTGGGGAGTAGGTAAAATTGGGCCGTGCGGGGCTGGGGATTTAAGTAATTGTATCTGCAAAGGATATGATTATGAATTTTTGACAGCGTTCATTTTTTCAAAATTCACCCTTAAAGTCAGCTAAATTACTGAAACTTTCTACCTATCACCTATTTAAGGATGATTTGAAGTCCGGTGTGGCCAACAAAAGATGGATGCATGCACGAGTAGGGGGAAACGCACAGCTTTCTAAATCTTACCTTATTTGTTGTTCTTTTTCTAACTTGCGCATATATTTATGCATCTCCTTATTTAGAAATTCCATTGCATCCCTTTAATTAAAAGAAATTCTTAGGATCTCAGCTTTATCATAAAATAATCACTGAAACTAAAAGAAAAAGTGAACATTCAAAAAAGTTTAGAATTAAGACATATTTCAGCTAAGAATTATGTTTTACTTATAAAGCACAAAGTGCTGGAAGAACACAGCGGGTCAAATAGCACCTGAGGAGGGAATGGACAGATGGCGTTTCAGGGGTTGGGACCCGTCTTCAGAGTGAAGCACTCTATTCAGAGTCTGAAGAAGGGTCCTGACCTGTAATGAAGCCTGTCTATTTTCTCCACAGATATTGCCTGATCTGCTGAGATCTAATTAAGATTTCTGCATTTGCAGTTTCTTATGCTTCCTTTTTTTCCTGTAAGTTACAATAATATGAAGTTATTTTCTATTTAAACCTGATAACAAATATAAAACATTGTGAATAAATACAACAGTATTTCTCTGTGGAATAGAGTAGATGTCCAGATGGTAAAAGGTCCTAGCAATGTCTTTTGCAGTGAACATTTCAGCTTGGATAGTGCACTATTGATAAAGCTCTATGAAAGACCTTACACACAAGGAACCGCCGATGCTGGTTTACAAAAATAGATGCAAATTCTGGAGTAACTCGACAGGTCAGGCAGCATCTCTGGAGAATATGCATACATTACTTGTTAGTTAGGAGCACAGACAGGGGATTCTGTGGCAGTAAATGAGACTCCAGGATGTTGTGTTGTCTCCCTGGTGCCAGGATCCAGTATGTCTCCAAGCGATTGCAGAACATTAGGGCGAGTAGCCGGAAGTTGCTGTGAATGTTGGCACAAATGGCATAGGTAGAAAAAGGGATGAGATCATGTGAGGTGAATATAGGGAGTTAGGCAGAAGATTAAACATCAGGACCACAAGGGTAATAATCTGGCTAACTCTTGGTGCCAAGTGCTAGTGAGGGTAGAAATAGGAAAATAGGATAGATAAATGCATGACTCAGGAGTAGGTGCAAGGGGCAGGGAATCAGATTATAAGACCATTGCGATCTCTTCTGCGGCAGGGGTGACATGTATCCTTGTAGGGAGGTTCGCTGGCTTACTCAGAAGTATTTAAACGAGAGAGGCAGGGAGGTGTGAACCAGAAATTTGATGAGGTGATAGGAAGGTAGAAATCAGGACCAGTAAGTATCAAAGGAAGAATAGTCAGGCAGAGGTGAAGGAATATGTTGCCGTTGATAGGCTAAAATGTATTTATTTCTATGGAAGGAGTACTGTGCAGAAAGCAGATGAACAGAGCATGGGTTGATGATTGGGACTAAGATGTTGTGGAAATGTGGTTGTGGCAGGGACATGCCTGGCAGCTCAATGGTCTAGGGTTTTGATATTTCAAATGTGATCGAAAGGGAAGCAAAAGAGGTGTAGGAGTTGCACACCTGTCACAGCAGCACTCATTGACAAACTGGAGGGTTCGTCTGCTGAGGCAGAATGGGTGGAGCTTAGAAATGTTGTCTGGAAGGGCACGTGTACGATAGAGGCCATCTCCATTATTTTTCTCCGGGGACAGAGCTAGTGATTTCACCATCGTGGGGGAGTGGACCAACGCCTCTGGAGTCGAAGCAGGAGACTGTGGCGCAGGCGAAGATGGGACAGACAGAGGAACTGTCACAGGCATGGATTGTTGTGCTGACAAGAGCATGCGAGGGTCACCAGATGCAGATTGAAATGAACTTGTACGATCACGATAATAAGGTGGAGGGATTGGGTCCTTCACAGGCAGAAGATGTTGTCTGTTTTGTAGGTAGGTACTGCCATCGGCTCTAACAATGTACGAGCGTGGCTCCGATGCTAGTTTGGTGGCCTGCACTCTGCTTGAAATGCCATGAAATTTATATTTGGTGGCCTGCACACTGCTTGAAATGCTATGAAATTTATATTTGGTGGCCTCTGCAAATGCTATGCTTGCTTGAAATGCTATGACATTGAGTTTGGTGGCCTGCACTCTGCTTGAAATGTTATGAAATTTAGTTTGGTGGCCTGCACTCTGCTTGAAATGCTATGAAATTGAGTTTGGTGGACTGCACTCTGCCTGAAATGCTATTTCAAGGAATAGCTGTGAGTGAACTGCCAGCCCACCTGACCTGAGTGACTGATCTGCCAATCCACCAGCCCTGAGTGACTGATCTGCCAGCCCACCAGCCCTGAGTGACTGAGTTGCCAGCCCACCAGCCCTGAGTGACTGAGCTGCCAGCCCACCAGCCCTGAGTGACTGAGCTGCCAGCCCACCAGGCCTAAGTGACTGAGCTGCCAGCCCACCAAGCCTGAGTGACTAAGCTGCCAGCCCACCAGGCCTGAGTGACTGAGCTGCCAGCCCACCAGGCCTGAGTGATGAGCTGCCAGCCCACCACGCCTGAGTGATTGAGCTGCCAGCCCAAGAATCCATTTGCCCCACAACACCCATACTACACCTTTGGAAACCAGTCCTTTCGGCCCACAACACCCATGCTAGCACTCCAGAAAGCCCCCCACTGGCCATCAATATTGGAATTTGTGGAGAGGTGGAATAATGTGTTGGGGGACCAGCCCTCCCATGTGAACATGGGACCCAATGGGTCCCACTTAGTCCAGTTCATACTGTAAGTTTGAACAAAGAGAAGGAAACATCATCCATTTTCTTCTCCAAATTTATGTCTCATTTTTCAATCAAAATATTTCTGTAAACGCTTAAGGTTGTGAGTGTACATTATTAAAATGAAGATGCAAGGAACTGTAGGTGCTGGAATTGTGAACAAAACACAAAGCGCTGGAGTAATTCAGCAGGCCAGGCAGCAACAGTGGAGGGAATGGGCAAACAACATTTTGGTCGGAACTTCTTCAGACTAATGAGGAAGGGATCAGTCTGAAGAAGTGTCCCCATCTGAAACATCACCTATCCATTCCCTCCACCAATGCTGATTGACCCACTGAGTTACTTCAGCACATTGCGTATTACTGAAATGAAATAAGGCAATACCCTGCAGATTTGACAATCCACAAATATAGTTGAAACAATACACACCCGCATGGAACTCTACCCATTTCTAAGCAGCTGGAGTGAATAGGGAATAAATAAATGATATTTAGAATATCAAATTAAACTTAAGAATATTGTAATGGTCTTACTTGTGTTTATCTGCAAGACTCAGCATCATTTCTTCAAACTCTTGGATTTCCTTCCTGACACTTGACAAAGTTTCTTCAGTCTGATCAAGCATATCGTTGGTTGATTCTAACCTAAAATATTAAATTAATTGATATATTACAAATATAGCTTAATATATGTTGCTGAGTGAAAATGTTTCAAAACTGAGACTTTCCATTTATGTATTTGATTTTCTCTTGCACAGAACATCTGTTTATTTAATTTATAGAAGCTCCATAAAACTACCCAAAGTAATAACATATAAATAGTGGAAAAATTGTGGAAAATATTGCAAAATAAGTCAAAATAGCATGAGTAAATGGTACAAATGAATTCTAAAAACTACACGAGTATAATTTTCAACAGTGTCATTTAGTATATAACCTATTAATTAAATCCTAATTTAAGTACGGCACTACACAATCATCTCCTCAAATCAGTTTTAACCACCATTCAATTAAATCTGTACCTCATGTCCCTTTTAGTGCTCATGCTCTCTTCTAAAACATTTGCATTCAATTCCCATATAATAATTTCAATTTCCTAACAAAAGTATACTCTTTCCACATAAATTGTTGTTGATTTCCCATCAACATTTCAAGAGGGAAATCATAGAACTAGTACAGCACAGTAACAAGCCCTTTGGTCCACAAAATCCATGACAAACGTATTGCCAAGTTGAACTAATCTCATCTGCCTGTAAATTATCCATTTCCCTCCATTCCTTCCATATCTAAGTGCCAGTCTAAAAGTTATTTAAATGCTACCATCATATTGGCCTCCACCACTGTCCCTGGCAGCATGTTCTAGGCCCCCGTCGGCCTCTGTGTAAACAAAATTTGCTCTGCACATCTCCTGTAAATTTTGCCCCACTCACTTTAAAGTTATGCATTGGGGGAAAAGGTTGTCACTGTCTAATAATCTTATATAGATAAAACCCTGCAGAGAGAGTTTACAAAGAAAAATAAGAATGAACTTGAATTTACCGCATGATTACACATGAACATGTGAATCTTTTCCTTTTACATTAGAGATACAGCACGGAAACAGACCCTTTGGCCCACCGAGTCTGCCCAGAGATCACCCCATACACTAGCACTATCCTACACACTAGGGACTATTTATCATTTTTACCAAACCCAATTAACTAAATGTCTTTGGAGTGTGGGAGGAAACCGGAGCACCTAGAAAAAATCCATGTAGTCACAGGAAGAATGTACAAACACAAGGGTTGACACAAAAAGCTGGAGTAACTCAGCGGGACAGGCAGCATCCCTGGAGAGAAGGTGACGTTTCTGGTTGAGACCCTTCTTCAAACAGAGGGTATTGAATCAGTGAAATTCTCTTTGCAAAGGGCTTTGCAGATATAACTGAGTTTACTCAATTTAGAGACTGAAAGATTTATGGATATAAAAGGATTCAAGGGATATGGGGCTGATAGAAGAAGATGTGCTAATCTAAAAAGAAAATCAAACCCAATTTGTACCATTCAATGGTCAAGCAGGTACAAATGCCCAAATAGTTTATTCCTGCTTCTATAACTTATATGCTAATAAAAAAAATTACTTGTCTACAAGGCAACCTAAAAGATGTAGGGGGCAATAAAATAATATTGAATTACAGTCACTTATGTAACAGGAGATATGGCAGGCCGCTTATATGTAAAATGACCAAACAAACTGCAATGAAACAATGCAGTCTGAAGAAGGGTCTTGACCCGAAATGTTGCCTATTTCCTTCGCTCCATAGATGCTGCCTCACCCGCTGAGTTTCTTCAGCATTTTTGTCTACCTGCAATGAAACAATAACTATTTTAAAAGGGCATTTGGACAGATATATGGATGGGAAAGGTTTAGCGGGACATGGGCCAAATGCAGTCAAACGGGAGTAGACTTAAATTGATCAGCATGGGAAAGATGGGACGAAAGGCATGTTTCCATGCTGTATATAGTAGATGATTTGCTTTACATATTGGTTGTTCAGATAATCAAACTCTCATTACAACATTGTAAAGGATTTCCGGATCTTCCTCAAATAACTTCATGGGAACGTTTAGGCAAACCAGAAAATACATTGAAAGGGAGCAGATTGGAACAAACCTTACTTTGGTACTGCACTGACAAATCACTCCACACTGACACTCTGGAGAGGCATTTAAAGCTCTATCTCAGATGTTTAAAAAAAAGGTCTCCTATAAATAAAGGCTAAAATATTAAGAGGGAGAAATCCTTGGAAAACATTAAATAGAGAATAAAGATCAGTAGTGAGGAACATTGTGGAAATCGAGGAGAGAAGGAGGTTAGGAGCTTGATATTTTTCTTTCCTTGTTTCTCAGTTTTTGTACTAGAGGATCTGATGTTATGCATGCAGTGTTTCTTTAGTGACAGGACGTGCCAATACAGCATAGCAGCACCTTTAAAAGTAAAAAACTAGATTTTAAAATTGATACTTAATGTTGATTTTATACATTATACTTATTTGTTTATCAAAATTAGGCATTGATCGCAAAATCAAAACAGAAATGGGTGGTATATTGATGGAAAACAAGCGTTGATAAGTGTAGCTTGATTTTTAATGGATAAACGTCTCCAGAATGCCAGTGATTGAGCGGAGGCCCGAGAGAAGCATATAAAATGAGAAGCCTAGATAGGGTAGACAGTCAGAACCTTTTTTCCAGATGGGAACACCAAAACGAGAGTGCAACGTTTTTGGGTGAGAGAGGCAAAGTTTCAAGGAGAGGTGGGAGGCAATTATTTTTTAAACAGAAGGTGGTGGATGCACGGAAGATGCTGTCAAGGGTGATGGTGGAGACAATTATGATGTGCATTTTAGAGGCTTTCAGATAGTCTCAGGGTGTGACAGGGTATGAAGGGATATGATCATATGCAGGCAAATGTTTAATTTAACTTAGAACATGTTTGACACAGACATTGTGGACCAAAGGGCCTGTTGATGTGCTGTATGTTCCTTCTCTATGTTCTATGCACCTGCATTTTTTTTGTCAACAAGAAAAAGCAATGTATATGTTCATAGGGATTGTGAGCGGTACAGTCCAATTGTGTAGGAGGTTCTGCAGGTATGGGAATTTTTGCCTTTTTGGGTGATTATGAGTTCATAATTTTGTGAGCAATATTACGAAAAATCTATTGATTTTTAAAAGTAAAATATATCTAGTTCTTTTATTCATTTATGCATCAAGCAATTTCCTGTTGCTGCTAATTTCTGCTAAACATTCAGTGCAACTAAGAATAATGCCTAACAAACACACCGATCTGTTAGACTTTTCAAACGTTTTCTTGTTTCAGTTTCATATTCTTTTGCTTTTCTAGCTGCTTCGCTGCGAGAATTTCTTTGTTCTTGAAGGTCCTGATTTACAACCTTAATTTTATCGATTTCCTCCTGAACCTGCAGAAAAGAACAAATAACAAAATGTGAGGGGGAAGGGGGCAAAGTTTAAAGGAGATGTGTGAAGAAACATTTTTTCCACACCGATGGTGTTGGGTGCAGGGCACATGCTGCTGGGATGGAGGAGAGCACTGATGTGTGGGCGAGGCAGCAGATGCAATTGGGATATTTAACAGGCATTTAGATAGGCAAATGAAGGAAACAGGGGCAATGTGTGGGAAGGAACTGCAGATACTGGTTGAAACCAAACATAGACACAAAAAGCTGGAGTAACTCAGCGGGTCAGGCAGCATCTCTGGAGCGAAGGAATGGGTGACGTTTCAGGTTGAGTCCCTTCTTCAAGGTAACAGAGGCATATGAATCATAAGTAGGGTGATGGTAATAATTAAATTTGACATCATGATTAGCACAACGTTGTGGGTCAAAGGGCCTATTTCTATGCTGTGCTGCACAAGCTTCAAAAGGATCTCGGTTGAATATAAATGCCACTCATTCTGGGGCACTTGCATTTTGTACCCAATGTAAAATTAGTATTTAATGCTCTGTGATTTATGCCTCACTCATTGCACCCAGTGAACAAAGGAGGGACACAAATAACATGGCTAACTCTTTGCATCCTAAGCAACAGTAAAATTGATCTTCATATCTCAGATGAAGTAGTGTTTCAGGGATAATTAACAGATCTATTCCTTACTGTCATTCAGTTTCTGTTATATGGCCACTTGATTTTCCATTATGACTGACAAATAAGCAAAATACATTTAGGCAAAGTATTGAGGGCAGTCAGCAGCTGCAAAACTATACCCCAACAAGCAGCCAACATCTTTAGCAGAGGACAATATAAATATGAAGAAAAAAATAAACTAAAAAAGTAAATTATATTTTCAGAACAAGCAGACCTTTAGCCATTCCCTCCACAATTGCTGCCTGACCCACTGAGTCTTCTTTCTGAGTGCTTCTTTTTCTTATAATGATTAACTCTGAATCCTGTAAATGTTGTTGCTCCTCAACTTTTTCTAGAATTCCTGCCTCAAATGAAAGGAGAACTGCATTTACGAACATGTAAGACTAATTCTATATGCAGTGAAGGTTACAACAGGGTTTTGATCAACTGTGCCAATGGGCTGCGGCATGGCAGATGGGATTTAATGGAGATTATCCAAGGTGCTGCATTTTTGCAGGACAAACCAGGGTTGGACTTGCATAGTAAAAATTAGGGTCCTGGGAAGAGTTATAGAATAGAGAGATCTCGGGGTGCAGGTACTTTGTTCCATGAAAGTAGCAACACAGTAGATAGAGTGAAAGCAGCATCTGGCACGCTTGCCTTCATTGATTAGGGCACTGAGGCATCATGTTACAATTATATAAGACATTGATAAGACCGCATTTAGAGTATTGTGCATAGTTTTGAACACCCTGCTATAGGAAGGATGTCATTAAACGTGAAAGAGTGCAAAAGGGATTTATACGGATGTTACAGGGTCTGGAGAAGAAGTTATGAGGAGAAGGTAGACACAAAATACTGGAGTAACTCAGCGAGACAGGCAGCATCTCTGGAGAGAAGGAATGGGTGATGTTTCGGGTCGAGACCCTTCTTCAGACTATTTAAATCCATTTAAATCATTCAGGTGATGTAAACCAGCATCTGCAGTTTTTTCCTACACAAGTTATAAGAAGAGGCTAGTTATCTTTTCCCTGGAGAATAGGAGGCTGAGGGGTGACCTTATAGAGATATATAACACACGTCAGGGGCATTGATAAGGTGAAAAGCTGCAGTCTTTTCCCTATGTTAGGGGAGTTTAAAAATAATTATGCATAGATTTAAGGTGATAGGGGAAATATTTAAACGAGGCCCGAGAAGCAACTTTTTCCACACAGAAGGTGGTGCATAAATGGAATGAGCTTCTAAACAAAGTGATAGAGGTGGGTAAAATTATACCATATAAGGTACTTTGACAGGTACATGGATAGAAAAGGTTTGAGGTAAGTGGGCCAGGTGCAGGCAGGTGGGATCAGCTCAGTCAGGCAATTTGGTTGGGAAGGACAGGTTCGGCCGAAGAGCCTGTTTCCGCGTTGTAGTATAGCACTGATTTTAATAGCCAATGTCTTTCAGAAAACAATTAAAGGGTTGCTGCTCCCTGAATTATGTAATTTAACTGGGAAAATGTCAGCTTGCTAAGATGAATCATGCCCAGAAGTGTCCACTGAATGGACACTGATCAATGATCATTCACGTGATCTAATCAATTCCCCAAATCTAATCAATCGTATGGAGACACAGGAACTGAAGACACTGGCATCTTGAGCAAAACACAAATTACTGGAGAAACTCAGTCTGAAAATGGGACCTGACTGGAAACATGTTCTGTCCATTCTGTCTACAGATGTTGCCTAATCTGCTGAGTTCCTCCAGCACTTTATGTTTTGCTTATCAATCCTATAATTAGCCAGATACTTTGTTAGTGACCTAATTTACTCACAATACAATACTGAAAGCCAATAGCACAATGGGTCCCAGTTTTGTTCTAAATGTTTTTAAACATTCAGACGGACCGACAATTCATTCAGACATAACAACCAAGATGGGTCAAAATGACAAATTTTGATGGAGATTAAACATTTCAGTGAAAATTTTGTTACTTTTGAGAAAATCATTGTTTAGTGCTTTCAGTTATTCCACCTACATTACCCTGCAAGTGATTGGCATTACACCTGCCAATGAATGAGTATTCAATACTTCAAATCGAAGTATTCAATACTTCGCCGAATGACCAGAAACTTAACCATGGTTAGAAAAGTAGGTCAGTGGCTGGGAACTCAGAACACATGACTAATTTCATACTTCCCACAGGACAGTAAGGCACCAGGGATCTATGTAGACGTGGTAGATTAGATTCAAAATTGGCTTGGCCAAAGAAGACAGAGAGTAGTAGTGAGGTGGTGTTCTTCAGATCGCATGTTCATGACCAGCGATGTCCCACAAATATCAGTGCTGGGATCTTGACTCTCGTGACTCTTGACAGTACTGCAGGGGAATTGATGGAAGCAAATACAATAGAAATGTTTATGAGGTACTTCGGCAGACACATGAGCAGGCAGGGTATTGAGCGATATAGACTAGAGCAGATAGATGTGCAATTTCGATTGGCAGCGTGGTCAGCACAGTCATTGTGGGTGGAAAGGCTTGTTCTTGTGCTATATTGTTCTATAGGCTTTCCACCACCTACACTGTATGAGCCAGGGATCTGATAAAAAATTCTCCACTTGCTGGATGTGTACATCTCCACATCCAGGACAAAGCACATAATTGACACCGTGCCACCATCCTAAATTGACTCTGTCCACCACTAGTGCTCTAATACACAACAAACATTTTCACCAGAAGGACTGCATGATGGTCACTCTCCAACCCCCCTTCCTCTCCCCCCCTCCCCACCTCCACATTTCTTTAAGGCAGTGGCTCTTAACCTTTTTGGCACACGTATGCACATACGCGAATAAAATACTATATGGTATGTACCTTTGTTAGGTTCCTAAAAATGGGATCACAAATGGATATGTTATTTATGACCATGTCCCCCGTTAAAACCCCAAACGACCTGCCATGAGGGTCCCGACCCCCAGGTTAAGAACCACTGCCTTAAGGGCATCTAGAGATGGGCAATAACATTGACCTTGCAAGTTACTTCCACATCCCATTAATAAATTTAAAAGAAATGGACCCACAGGTACTTACCAGTACTTTATAAGCAGTCATCATTTTCTTTCATCTCTGAACCATGTATAATTGTTGCTGAAATCAAAAGAATTAATCTAATACATTTATAAAAATCCTACCTGTGATGATCTCATCGTTGCATTTTCAAATTCCCGTTGGTTGTATTCCATGAGGATTTTTAATTCATCGGTAAATTTGGCTCTATTCACAGCAAAATACATATTCATTATTTAAGTAATAACACTAATCATAATTGTATGCTTAAAGTTATTTTCTCTGTTTAAATATTTAACAACATAAAATCAATAAATAATCCAGATCAAATACTAGTTATATTGTTCATGGAGCAAAGTTAATTTATCTAGTTACAACCGCAGTTATTCTGATCAAGCGAATTACTTTCATATATAATGTGTAAGGTGGAACTACAAATGCTGACCGAAGACATACACAAAAGATTGGTGTAACTCAGCAGATCAGGCACTATCCCTGGAGAAAAGGAATAGGTGCTGTTTCGGATGGAGAGTGGCGCAGTGGCACAGGGGTAGTTGCTCCTTCCAGCCCGGAGACCTGGGTTCGATCCTGACCATGGGTGCTGTCTATACGATGTTTGTACATTGTCCCTGTGACTGTGTGAGTTCTCTCTAGGTGCCTCCCACATTCCAAAGACGTACTGGTTTATAGGTTGAGAGGCTCCATAGATGCTGCTGCACCCGCTGAGTTTCTCCAGCTTTTCTGTGTAACCTGGTTTATAGGTTAATTGACTTCTGTACAATTGTCCCTCGTGTATAGGATAGAACTAGTGTACAGGAATCGCTGATCGATGTGCTCAGTGATGAGATATATTAATCATCATCTTTTCTTCCATTCTCCTCTCTTTCACCCAGTGTCTTTTTGTGCTCCTTTCTCCACCTTTATCCTCATTTTCCATCCCCATTCTTTCTCTCAAGCACTTTAATCCTTCACCATTTATTTTGCTCTCTCTCTGTCGTTCTTGTTCTCGAGATTTTACTCCTTTCTATTTCATCTCTCCATGCTCTCTCATTGGTACCCCATTTACTCCCTAAATTTCAACATTTGTCATCTCTTGGCCCTTCACTTGATGCACTTTGCTCTACTTCTCCCCCTCTGCTTCTACCTCAAATCTATCAATGTCCATCATCGTACTCCCTACACTTTTCTTCACACACTTCCTAATTTCCAAAGCCATCTCCTGTATCCTTCTCTCCACTTTAATCACCACCATTCATCGAAGATTGATTTGTGGTTGTCCAATTTAGGTTATAGAACAAATATAGCCAGAGGTTTAACTAGTTTGCATCTAAAATGTGGTGTGATGTTTACAATATGAGATTGCTTTTTCCTAAATATGATTACAGAGAGGAAGTCCTGAAGTTGACAACCTGGTGCTCAGAAAACAATCTGGCTCTGAACACCAGGAAAACAAAAGAGCTCATTGTCGACTTCAGGAGGCACAGCACTGACTTAGTCCCCCTACATATCAACGGCGAGTGTGTGGAGAGGGTCAACACCTTCCGGTTTCTCGGCGTCCATATCGCTGCTGATATCTCCTGGACAGACAACACGACAGCGGTCATCAAGAAGGCTCAGCAGCGGCTGCACTTCCTGAGGGTCCTCAGGAAGCACAACCTGGACTCTAACCTGCTGCTGACCTTCTACCGCTCGTCCATCGAGAGCCTGCTGACATACTGCATTACAGCATGGTACGGCAGCTGCACCATGGCAGACAGGGAGAGGCTTCAGAGGGTAACTAGGACAGCACAGAAGATCATTGGCTGCCCTCTCCCCTCCCTGATGGATATTTACACCTCCCGCTGCCTTAGCAGGGCAAAGAATATCATCAAGGACAGCTCCCATCCTGCGTTTGGACTGTTCGACCTGCTGCCCTCTGGAAGGCGCTATAGGTGCATCAAATCTAGGACAAATAGACTCAGGAATAGTTGTTTTCCGAAAATTATAACTACTCTTAATTCACACATGCACTGACTTTACAGCCCAACACCCGGACTTCCATATATTATATCCACGTAATGAAATTTGGAACTGTAATGTGTATTGTAACTGTAATTTTTAACATTTTTTTAAAAAACATTTTAAATATTTAATATAATCTTTAAACATCTCCTTCACCATTTTTCCTTTATAGATATGTATATAGCGCCGCAGAATTGTGCACCTATCCCCCCCCTCTCCCTTTTGTTTTTGTTTTCTGTTTCTTGTTTTTTGTACTAAATTATATGTATGCACTGAGTACGAGCAGCTTTTAATTTCATTGTACATGTATAGTGAGAATAAATGGCATATCTATCTATCTAAATACAATGAAAATAGTACTTTCAGCACTGGTCACTTGTGCACAAGCTTTTGTTCGACTGTAACGTTTTCCAAGAATATTGAATGACACATAATTTTCTTTTACTTCTTAATAATTAGTTCTTCAATCTTTTGCAATTTTTCTTCGTATTCGTATTGAAGAACAGTTTTATTCGTCTCTAAATGTGTATTCTGCACTCTTAAATCTGATGTTATCTAAAAAAAAACACAGCATTCACGATAATGTTTAAGAACAAAAATCATTATTCAATCAAGTGCAATATGAAACTAATTCTGCCTTATTTGGGTGTAAAATGGTAATAAAATATATGCTCCATTTCCTGGCTTCCTTTTGTTCATAGTTCTTTGTCGAGCACAGTGGATTCTTCATTCTTTCACTACTGCCAATGTTGCCAGAGCGTTATGTAAAATATGCCTCACCTGCCTTACCGCCTCCTTATTTAGAATTTAGAACAGTTAGTTCCAAAACATAGTTAACTGTCGTTTGCAGGTTAGAGTAGAAATATGAGATTTTAGAGTAATGGGCAGATTAGAATAAAAATAATGCTGTGAGTGAGTGGACTCGTGTTCACTTCGGGTGTTCCCACTGGATCCCTAGAACTAATTTCCTGAACGCACATCAGGATCCAGTGATGTACACAGGATAACAACATAATACTTTTGGCTTTTGAGTGAGTTGATCACTGTGGCTCTCTGCTCAATGATCAGGCACACATAGAGGTTACAACTCATAGTCTTAATTGCAGTTCAGCGGAAGGAACATGTCATGCTTTCATCCCCATGGTCTGCATTATATCTAAAGAGAGAGAGTGACGTACTGGTTTGGATCAGTGTGCCCAGGGTAGGGATGAAGATTTGGACTGGATTACATAAGGAATGTGTAGCATGCATAATCTGTGTGGTTATATATATATAGTAAAGACATACTAATCTACATCCTTCTTCTTATAGAATTAACTCCTAATAAAATAGATAAGATAATCGCATGCAAAAATGTAGGTATTACTGATTACATAAAGTACATATTTTATGTGTAAGTAAGCTGGAGCGAAGTTCAAACGTAACTCGGGTACTTTGGGATGACCTGGAAGCTAACAGTACAATCCTGCATCTTCTCCCATCACCCGAGATGCGATCAGTGGTAGAGCAGGTGCAGGAGATTGAAACAGCATCCCTAGCGATGAAACTGGAGACCTTGGCATAGGCCGAGGCAGTGGGGCCATGGGTGAAATGACCGGATCAGGAGCGGATGGTAGTGGTGGTATGGTCGGGCCGATGCCACTGGATGGGGATGGAAGTATACCTGTGCGGTCAGGATAATACAGAGGTGGAGCTGGTTCGTTCACAGGCAGGATGTGCTGTCTATTACGTCGGTAGGTGTCACCATCGGCATTGACCAAACATGAACGTGGTTCAAAGCAGTTCCAGAAATTACACCGAGGCGGTCGTGACCCTTTTCGGTTTGTAGACGGACCACCTGTCCCTTGGCTAGTGGTGTAAGTGGTCTGCTCGTCCTGACATACCATCCTTTTTGAACGTTATGCCTTTGTTGTAGCCTGGACTGGATTTCGGATGATGGAAGCACTTGCAGTACTAGTGCCTGTTTCGCCACAGGCAGTGTGGCTCATGTTTGCCTTGACATCAGTCGCTGGGCAGGTGACCCAATATCAGGTCACGGGAGATGTTACGCAGGTTGAGCAGGTCTAGGTATAGGGCTGATCCTGCTCTGTGGGATAGTTCCATAACTTGTTTGGAACTCCTGATGGAACTTTCAGCCAGCCCGTTTGACTGTGGGTAATATGACAAAAACCCCACGTGACAAAAGTCTTTGAAGTACTGACTGGTAAATTGACTGCCATTGTCAGACAGTGGCTGATACGGGGTCCCGAGAACAGAGAAATGGCGTGGCGTGCCAGCTTCTGGACAACCCCTGCAGAAGTGGGGCTACTGAGTAGATCGATTTCAAACCATCCGGAATACGAGTCGACTAGAACCAGGTATTGTTTGCCATGCCACTAAAAAATGTCAGTTGCCATTGTGGACCATGGGAGGTCAGGAACCGGGTGTGAGAGAAGTGGCTGCTTTTGTTGGTGTGGTGTCAAACTGTTGCACACTACACGGGACTTTACTTTCTCACAAATATAATCAGCCATGTCAGGCCAGAAAAACATGCTTTTCGCTCGCAGGACAGTTGCCTCTGTGCCTGGGTGGCCTGCATGGACGGCATCAAAGTACTTGGTGTGTAAGGAGGCAGGAAATACAGCTTTGTGGCCCTTTACAATAATGTCCTCTTGTAGTACTAGTTCACCATGAACAGCAAAGAAAGGCCGGATTGGTAGTGGTAATCTGTATTGCTTGTCTGGCCACCCGTGCTTAATGACAGAGGAGAGCGATCGTAAGGTATCGTCAGCAGCAGTTTGGGCAACCAGGTACTCCAAACAGGACGAAGGAACATAGACATCATGACAATGAAGCTGTCTTCAGCTGTGGATGGTTTCTCAAAGGTCTTCCGTGGAGCACGTGACAGAGAGTCAGCCAGGTGCATGTCCTTGCTATGTTTGTAAGTTCGAACAATGTCATACTTCTGTAGCTGTAGCAACATACGTTGGAGGCGCCCTGGAGAAGCGTGTATCGGTTTGTTCAGAATGCTGATTAGGGGTTGGTGGTCAGTCTCAATCGTGACCGTTTTTCCCACGATAAAGTCATTAAACTTCCTGCAAGCAAAAACGACCGCTAGCAGCTCCTTTTCAATCTGAGCGTAGCGTTGTTCCGTGTCGGTCATGGTGTGAGAAGAATAGGCAACGGGCCTGTTGCCTGTTGTTGTTATATTATATTTTATATTAAATGTAATTTATATAATCTTGTATTGAAAATAAGTTATATCTTAAAAAGTCTGATTAGGCAGTGGGCCTCTCAGGCCATATGGTCACAGGTCATTTGCTCTTTCTGAATGTCACATTCTTGTGAAGTGTTGTAATGACATGGCTCAGGATTTATGGATTGTTTATACGTCCAAGACAACAAGGCTGGAATAATAATGGATTCTGATTTAAGTTTGATAGTTTAATTACACATATGTTGAGATAAGAGGGGATACATTTGAGCAGGTTGTATCTTTTATTTTTATATATATGTATCTAAGAAAGTAACTTTGTTTTGATTTGAGATAAGTCAGTGGTCGGCAGTTGTAAACATTACTTTCTGTAATGCTGTTGGTGAGGAGTCATAAAAAGAGGCCCAAGGATGTGTTTGGAATTCCATCCCCTGGAGATAGCAAGAGAGGGGGAGCGTGTGTGAGCTAGCCAAGAAGCCATTATCATTTATCAAGTGTGACATTTATACGACCCCTGTGTGCTTGGAGATAGGAGGTGTGTGATTGGAATCAGCTTAAAAATCTTTGAAGACCTTGCAAGGATAAAGCAAATTCATACTTTTAAGGTTTATAATACAAAGGTAATGTTAGTCTAACTATATGATTGTGATGAGACCATCTGGGAAATATATTGTGTTTTAATTAGGATTATAAACATTAGACCCCTGTGTTTAGATCTGTAGTTTAAGGGGTAACATTCTTCCCCAAGACGTATAGAGTTTAATGGGAACAATGTCTTGTTTATATAAATTGAGTTACATGCAATAACATGCAATAAGCAATCTACACACTGTATCTCTTATATTTTGAGAAGTGGGTTCTGGGAATTGTCCTCTTTTCTTGGATTTCACTTTGTTAAAATGAAACGACTCTGAACAAAGAAGTCAAGAGCACATGGCTGGCGAGGGGCCACAGGGGGGAGTCATGTGACAACATCAGTTGCAAATATGGAAATGTACTGGGAAGGAGGAGATAAGTGGGAGCAAGTGATTGGCTGATGATGAGGGAATGTCGGCAAATTATTGGATATGGAAATGTAACAGGGGTGGGGCATGCAGTGTTGAAAATTGTATAAAAATATATGATCCTTTGTTTGTGACTCAGAGAGCTCCACGTGGACTGATGACGTGGGGTGATCCAGCTTTTATTTGCAAATAAAAGTTTAAACTTCTTGAAGAATTCTCCGCGTGGGCTGAGTTAATTTTGAGTATTGAAAACCACGACGCCATCCCCGTTATTTTGGAGGCAAGCTGCTCCTCAACTGTACTGCGAGGCGTCACAAGTCAGTGTGACAGGTAGCTTAACATCAAAGTAGGTGAGGGTGGGGGCATGACATTTGTTGTTTAAGAGTGTCAAACGGCCTCTGCTGCTGTTCATGCCAGGACCAGATAGTGTCTTTGTGGGTTAGCTGGCACAGTGGAGCTGATAGTTCACTGAAATTTGGAATTAATTTCCCCAAGTAGTTTACCATGGCAAGGAATCTCTGTGGGTTGAGCACATCTGTGGGTGCTGGTAATGCGTTAATTGCAATAGTCTTTGATGGATCGTGTTTGAGGCAGTCATTAGTGAACACATGACCCACATAGTTCATCTCGCTCACTCTGAATTTGCACTTTGGTGGGGTTTAACTTGAGGTTGAGCTTTTCGGCGTGGTACAGAACTTTGTTTACATTTGCGTTGAGTTCTTGGAATGTTTGTCCAGCAACAAGAATATCATCAACAATGATGGAGCATGGGTAACCTGCAAATAGTTGTTCCATAATGCGCTGAAATACTTCACTTGACGAGTTTATGCCGATTGGCATACACATGAATTTGTAATGTCCAAAAAGTGCTGAAAGTGGTTAGCCTGGAAGAGTTGTGATCTAACGGAATCTGCCAGAATGAATTCTTGGAATCTAGAACTGAGAATACAGTTGCCTTGCCCAGCTGTGCTGCAACTTCATCCACTGTGCGCATGGGATAGTGTTTAAGAAGGAACTGCAGATGCTGGAAAATCGAAGTTAGACAAAAATGCTGGAGAAACTGTAGAGGCAGCATCTATGGAGCGAAGGAAAATAGGTGACGTTTTGGGTCGAGACCCTTCTTCAGACTGATATGGGGGTGGGGAGCGGGAAGAAGAAAGGAAGAGGCGGAGACAGTGGGCTGTGGAAGAGCTGGGGAGGGAAAAGAAGGAGAAAGCAGGGACTACCCAAAATTGGAGAAGTCAATGTTCATACCACTGGGGTGTAAACTACCCAAGTGAAATATGAGGTGCTGCTCCTCCAATTTATGGTGGGCCTCACTCTGGCCATGGAGGAGGCCCAGAACAGAAAGGTCAGATTCGGAATGGGAAGGGGAGTTGAAATACTGAGCCACCGGGAGATCAGGTTGTTTATTGCGAACGGAGCGGAGGTGTTGGGCGAACCGATCGCCAAGCCTACGCTTGGTCTCACCGATGTAGACCAGCTGACACCTAGAGCAGCAGATGCAATAGATGAGTTTGGAGGAGGTGCAGGTGAACCTCTGCCGCACCTGGGAAGACTGCTTGGGTCATTGGATGGAGTCAAGGGGTAAGGTAAAGCGACAAGTGTAGTATTTCCTGCAGTTGCAAGGGAAAGTGCCAGGATAGGGGGTGGTTTGGGTGGGAAGGGACAAATTGACCAAGGAGTTACGGAGGGAGCAGTCTCTACGGAGAGCCGAAAGGGGAGGAGGTGGGAAGATGTGGCCAGTGGTGGGATCCCGTTGGAGGTGGCGAAAATGTCTGAGTATTATTTGTTGCATGGGAAAGTGTGGTCGTTTGATGGCAGTGTCTAAATCTTTAGGAGTGATGCAAATCCGTATTTCCTCCTCATTCTTTTTCGTTGCTACTACCATGGTTGAAACCCAATCTGATGGGTCATCGACAGGGGTAATCACACCCAGAGACTCCATTCTGTTGAGTTCATTTTGTACGCGAACCCGCAAAGCATGGTGAATCCGGTGTGCAGGACGGACAGCTGGTAGGATCTCCAGGTCGGTCGTGATCGTGTACTTGATGGGAAGCTTGTCGTTTAAAAAATGTCCGTATTGTGCCAGGATCTGCAGACAGTTGATGAACTGCCGTACCGAAGGTGGCCAGACCTAGGTCGTTACAGGCATCAATGCCTAGCAGAGAAT
The DNA here is from genome assembly GCF_028641065.1 of Leucoraja erinaceus. Taxonomy (NCBI): domain Eukaryota; kingdom Metazoa; phylum Chordata; class Chondrichthyes; order Rajiformes; family Rajidae; genus Leucoraja; species Leucoraja erinaceus. The sequence continues at coordinate 32,221,519 of NC_073385.1, forward strand.
TCTCGGACAATAAAGAAGCTCCGATTGTAGACACGTGACGCCAGATGGCACTGTAACTCCACTCTTCCAACAGGGAGCACTGCACCTCCTCCAAATGGAAGTAAAGTGGCGGCGGTCTGATTGATGACCTCGGTTTTCCGAATCCTGTTGAGCTCAGATAAGGACAGAACGTTGCCACGCGTTCCAGTGTCGAGCTTAGCAATAACACTTGTCCCGTTAATGAGGAGAGTGACCATGGGATCTTGGTGTTCATGAGACATCTGACAAGGAATGTATGTTTATACTCCATCTATCAATAGCAGGCAGCATGTCCTTGTTAGTCAGAGAGGTTGATGTGGGAGTTAAGTGGGAAGGTTCTGGCTGTAAGCTGTCTTGCTGTAGCAGGTGCACTGATTGCTTTGTCTGTACTCTGTTCCCACACGAGTGGCAGCAGAGGATGAAATGTTTTCTGCGTTTACAGTGGTAGCAAACTTTTCGAATGCCTGCATGCGAACCTCCACAGTTCACACAATTACTAATGAATCCGACACCTGATCTACCGGGCACTTGTGAAGGCTGGCACTGGGCCTAATAAAACGTGCCAGCAACATTTACATCATAGGCAGAGTGGGGACCCAGCCCCAGAGATTTTGTATGAGAGTCTGTCATCTCTGCAACACGACAGCGATTCTCAGCACTTTCCAGAGTGGGATCTGCATCACGTATAGGTTCATCACGCACACTGTCATTTAGAATACCATAAACCAGTCTGTTACGTATAAGATTGTCACATAGATTTTTCAAACTTGCATCGGCTGGCGATGTGCATTAAAGAACTGATATAGGCTTCAACAGACTCACCTTGCCTTTGGCTGCGCGAAAAGAATATGTGGCGCTCCATTACTAATCTATACTCTCCAAGAAATTAACTTGTTATGGAGGCAGAGAGATTTGCTAAGCCCATCTGGTTCCATCTGTTGGTCTACACCTATTAACCACCAGTCTCTGTCTTCCAACTCCACCCATCCTCCCTCCCATCTTCCCGCCATCCTTCACCCTTCCTCAGTATACCTATCACATTGCCATGGGCACATTTGTTCAATCAATCAATAATTGTTTTATTTGCATACCTAGAGAGTCACCCTTGTAACTCTGATTTAAGGTATTTGGGGCAAATAGCTTTTTGATCATTCACTAGAATTACTGTCCCATTGAGGGTGTTTTGAATATTCATAGTTATCTTGACGGTTGAGATATGCTCCCATTATAAATATGCAATTCATGGAATAATTTGTTGCATCTAAAATAGTGAAATAAACTATGCAATCATAATCATTGAAAGTGTATTTAATCAGCTGCCATTATATTTGTTTTTAAGAGTGTAAAAGCTCAATGCTCTTTCAGCTCAGTGCAATTAGGGCAGCACAGTGGGATAACTGATAGAGCTGTTGCCTCACAACTCCAGAGACCAAGGTTCGATCCTGACCTTGGGTGCTGTTTGTGTGGAGTTTGCATGTTCTCCCAGTGCAGGTTTCCTCCACATATCGCAAAGACATATAGTTTTGGAGGTCAATTGACCTCTGTAAATTACCCCTTGTGGGTAGAGAGTGGATAAGAAAGTGGGATAACATAGAACGAGTGTGAACAGGTGATCAATGGTGGGTGTGGACTCGCTGGGCTGAAGGGCCTGTTTCCATGCGGTATGTTTCAATCAGTCAATTCTTTCAAGACATATACCATTCAACCTTGAGTGTTTGATCCCTATCTTTCCCTGCTTTTTGTTCACATTTTGATACACCAGTAACTTCTGCTGAGGAAAGATCACCAATCTGTAACATGAATTCTGTTTCTCTCTCCATAGATGTTATCTGGCATGCATCCACTACATCTAAGAACAACTCTGGGTTTCCAGAAGCATCAGGGTCTTGAACACTGCCCAACACTAACTACCTCAGCTACTGATGTGTTCAGAATTCCACAAATACTGAAATTCACATCACATCAGCTGCTGAAGTAGTTAGTGTTATTATTTCAAATTTCCATCATCTTTGTTTTTATTTGAAATTTCCATCATCTACTAACTTTTGGTGTTCTATTAATTATCGCATATTGACCTTTCTGCAACTCTTACCTTTTCCTGGTCCAAGATATCATAGTTTAAATCTTCCAGTTTTATCTTTAAACCATCAAGTTTGTTTTTTTTCTCATAATTGACTCTGTTCTGTTCCTGAACCACATCGTTTATTTCAGTAAACTAAAATAAAGGATTTAAAATATGTCAGATTACAATTGAATATACACAGGTTGTCGAGAATTAAGGTGTACAAAGTACCAAAGTTCATCAAACGCTGATTTTCTATCAATACCAGTGAACTTAAAAGATAAATCCTGGAATCTCCACTGTGAATACAGTCTGACAATTAGATCTTGCTCTCAACATCAGCAAGATCAAGGAGCTGATTGTTGACTGATTACTGTTCCGTTGCCAGTATATCAGTCAATTGAACTTTGACTCTTGGAAAATGCAACTAAATGCAGACCAAGGAAAACAGCACACCTGAACTTCTAAACATATAGAAATAGTGCTGCAATTCATTTAATTATTATTTGTGTATGTTAGGTTTAAAAACATGCAATTGGGAAAGCTTCTCAATTTTCAAATTGACACACTTATATATTAGAATCTACTTAAAGAATCTACCCTGCAAAACCTGTTTCTAGAGAGCATCTTTGACAATTCTAACAGACCTTTCCGCCACCCGTTGGAGGCTGGATGGTATGGGGGAACAAGTGTGTGTTTTACACCATTCCACTGCATGAACTCTTTGAACCGTTCTGAGCGAAACTGAGGCCCGTTATCAGATACAGGTTCTTCCGGTAAACCATGGCATGCAAAAATGGATCTCACCTCATCTATGGTACACTCTGTAGTAGTGCTTGACCCCATATGCTTGACCTCAATCCATTTGGAATGACTGTCTACTAGTATCAGAAAATGATCATTACCGTTTTCACAAAAATCTACATGAACTCTCTGAAAAGGTCTACTTGGCCATGACCAGGGTTGCAGTGGTGTTTTTGGTGGTTTACTCCGGCAATTTTGGCAGACACTACATTTGCTCACTAGTGACTCGATGTCACTGTCAATACTAGGCCAATACACAAAACTTCTGGCAATTGACTTCATGCTTACAATGCCAGGATGTTCTGCATGAAGTTCATTCATAATTTTGTTTCTCAAAGACTCTGGTACAACCACTCTGTAACCCCACTTAATGCATCCCTGCTCACATGATAATTCATGGGGTTGATTATGGAAAGGCTTCAGGTCTGAGTTCAGAACTGAGTTCAGAATTCAATTTTAATTGTCACTGACAATGACAATTAAAATTGAATCTGAATCTGAATCTGAGAACTGAGTTCAATCCACTATCGATTTCAGTCCAACCATTCAATCTATTCATAGACCCTCTTTAGCACAGTGTCTTTCTCTGTTTCTGCTGCAATTTCTGTTGCAGTCACTGGAAAGTCTTCATCTACAACTTGCAGTGTGTAGATTGAGTTCTCAATTCCCACGTCAGAGTTCTCATGGGGCAACCGGGACAACACAGCTGCAATTGCGTTGCACTTGGAGCTTCTGTACTCCACCTTGTGGTCATACTGGGACAGCAAAATTGCCCAGTGCTGCATCCTTGATGCCGCCATGGAAGGTATAGCTGACTTGAGGATACGATATAATACGATAATACTTTATTATCAGAGTGAGTCCGAAATTTGTTTTGCATCACAGAAGCTCCATTTACAGCATCATAAAAAAGACAAGAGGGGCGAAAGAAGACATGCATCAAGATATCAAGACAGGATCGCAAAATACCCACAGTATCACTAGTAGTGATCAAGTATCAATAGTAGTGATCAAGTATTGACCAGGGTGAATGGTCTGCCAAGAAGAAACTGATGGAATTTCATGATTCCGAACACGATGCTGAGTGCTTCCTTTTCTATTTGTGCATAATTGCGCTCACTCGGTGATAGGATGCGGGATGCAAAAGTAATAGGCTTTTCCTGTCGTCATTCATTACATGGGAGATTGCTGCACCTACACCATAACTTGAAGCATCACAAGCATGTTTCATCTTACGCGTCGTATTGTAGTGAACAAGGAGTTTGTCACTTGTCAAGTTTTCCTTGCAAATGTCATATGCACGCTGCTGTTTCTTTCCCCACGTCCATTTCACATCTTTTTGTAGCAGATGATGTAGTGGCTTTAGCACAGTTGCTAAATCTGGAAGGAATCGTGCATAGAACTGCACCATCCCAAGGAATGATCATAGGTCTGACACATTGTTGGGTTTGGAGCATTCACTGTTGCTTCCACTTTCGCCTTCACAGCGCGAAGTCCGTTGACATCTACTTTGAGTCCAAGGTAGACCACCTCTGACTGCGGAAATGCACATTTACTTTGTCGCAATTTGACATTGTGGCAGTTCAGTCGTGTGAGAACTTGCTCGAGGATTTCCGGATGTTCAATCATGCCCTCTGTGAATATCAGTAGGTGATCCTGGTTGCACTCACAGTGCGGAATGCTTTGTAACATTTTGTCCATGACAGACTGAAACATTTTTGGGGAGGATTTCACACCGTAGGACAGCTTTGTATGTGTGTTGATAGTCACAGATAGTACTGCTGACTTTCCTTGGCGCCATTGAGTTGGGCGTAAGCGTGAGACAAATCCAGTTTAGTGAAGACTCTTGCTCCGCTAAGTTCTGCGTACAGTTCTTGCGAGGTTGGTAACGGATATTGTTCGTCATCAATAGCTTGCTTGATTGTGACTTTGTAGTCACCACATAGTCGAACAGTTTTTCTGGCCTTGGGTACGGCTACAATTGGCGTTGCCCAGTTACTCTGGTCTGTCTTCACAAGTACTCCATTCCGCTCTAACCTGTCAAGTTCTTCCTCACTTGTTGCTTTAGTGCATATGTTACAGGTCTTGGTTGACAATACACAGGTCTCACATCTTGCTTTAGTTGTATCTGTGCAGAGTACCCTGTTATTCCCATGTAACTGTCAGCAAAAATGTTTGCATGTTTGCTTATGACGTTTTCAAGACGTGATTTGGACAAATCAACGCTGAAAATGTTCTTCCAGTCTAACTCTATTCTACTCAGCCAATCCTTTCCAAAGAGGGTTGGTTTATTTCTGTAGCTGGCCATTATGATGGGCAGTGTTACTGACTGACCATTATGCTGAACTTTACAGTTCATTTGTCCACATGTCTCCAAAACTTCGCCCGAGTAGGTTCTCAGGTTGACCTTACTCTCAAACAATGGTGTCTGTGGGAACTTTGTTTCGTACAGGTCTCTGCTCATGACCAAACAATCTGCTGCCGTGTCAATGCACATATCGATTAACTGTTCATTTATCAATAATTTAGTTCGAAAGTCCTTGCCTTGGCTGGTTGTAGGCTTATGGATGTTGGTTGCATAAATGGTCAGAGTCAGAGTCAATTTAATTGTCATTTGGACCCCTGGAGGTCCAAACGAAATGCCGTTTCTGCAGCCATACATTACACACAAATAGACCCCAGACACAACATAATTACATTTTACATAAACATCCATCACATAGCTGTGATGGAAGGCCAAATAAACTTATCTCTCCACTGCACTCTCCCCCCCCCCCCCGATGTCAGAGTCAAAGTCATAGCCCCCGGCTGGCGATGGCAATTGTCCCGCGGCCATTAAAGCCACGCCGGGTTGTGCGAGGTCGCACACCGGGTCTTGGTGTTGGAGCCCCCGGTGTGCGCTCGCAGAGTCCCGAGGCCATTCCAAGCCTCGCGGGGCAGTGATGTTAGGCCCCGCTCCAGGAGCTCTTCAACCCCGCAACTCGGGCGGGAGAATTCGCCGTTGCAGGAGCCCCGAAAAGCGGTCTCCCTCCAGGGAGCCGCGGGCTCCCGGTTCCCGCCGTCCACAGACCTGTCGTTGGAGCCTCCGACTCTCCGGTAGCAGCAGCAGCAGCAGCGGCAGCGCTCCTCCACCGCTCCACCCGCTCCGGTCTCGGCCAGCTCCGCGACGGTGAGGTGAGTCGGCACCAGAGTCCCCGGCTTCTTCCCGTTGGAGGCCGCTCCTCGTTGCGACCTCAACGACACCTGAGACCCGACGAGAAAAGGTCAGGTCTCCAGTGCAGGGAGAGATTCAAAAAGTTCCCCCCCCCCTCCCACCCCACCCCCCCCCCCCCACACACACACACCCCAACATAAAATAACAAAAACTACATAAAAAACACAGACAAAAAATAATAAAAACGCGGACAGGCTGCAGAGGCCGCTGCTGGCCAGAGCCGCGCCGCCTACCGGTTTTGGTGTACAACCCAAGTTGATTTCCATCTGAGTTCACCTCCAAGATTGTTAACGGTTTGGACACGCTAGAGGCAGGAAACATGTTCCCGATGTTGGGGGAGCCCAGAACCAGGGGCCATAGTTTAAGAATAAGGGGTAAGCCATTTAGAACGGAGACGAGGAAACACTTTTTCTCAGAGATTTGTGAGTCTGTGGAATTATCTGCCTCAGAGGGCGGTGGAGGCTGTTTCTCTGGATACTTTCAAGGGAGAGCTAGATAGGGCTCTTAAAGATAGCGGAGTCAGGGGATATGGGGAGAAGGCAGGAACGGCGTACTGATTGGGTATGATCAGCCATAACCACATTGAATGGCGGTGCAGGCTCGAAGGGCCGAATGGCCTACTCCTGCACCTATTGTCTATAACTCCTCTCTGGCGTTGTCGCTTGATTCCCGCAGATTGTTGGTTTCCTGTTTTAAGCTTGGTCCGACATGCTGAGGCGATATGACCTTTCTTCTAGCAGTTATAGCCCTTGGCCATTTTGAACTGACAAAATTGGGATGAATGATTACCGTTTCAACGATAACAACTGGCTGAACTCGGCTCCCCGCCATACTTTAGTGTTGGTTTAGCGCCTCTTGGTTTGGCCATAGGCACTGGTTTGTGACTGTAAACGGCCACTGCAGTCCCTGATGGACGAAACTCGCGAGCATTCTTTGAGGCCATCTCCATTGTGGTAACAATATTGCATGTTTTCTCGAATGTAAGATCTGGAGTGTTCATGAGTTTGGACTGAATTAGTTCATCCACTAGACCACAAACAAATCTGTTGTGTAGTGCGCGTCTGAGAAAGGTTCCAAAGTTACAGTGTAGACTTGAGTTTTTCAAGGCAACAATGTACTCATTGATTGTCTCATTCTGCTTCTGCTTTCTAGTGCCAAATTTATAGCTTTCTGCAATTTCCAGAGGCTTTGGGTTGAAGTGCTCCTCCAAGTTCTTCATAATGTCATTGAATGGCACGTCTTTAGTCTTTGTGGGTGGAAGGAGATTCACGAGTGTGCCATGCACTTCAGGACTGATCTCCGTGAGCAGAATTGCTTTCATGCTTTCGCAAATGGCCTTATTTGTTTCAGTCACTATCTCTCCTTCACCACTAATCTCCATTATGTTGTTTGCCGTGAAAAACATGTTTGCTCTCTCCATATAGCTGAACGGCTCTCTATTTTTGTCAAAAGTGCCAAGGTTTCCGATATAGCCCGTGGATGCTGCCATCGTGTCGTTCTCTTTTTTTTAAGTCAGTTCAAAACCCTCAATTTCCTGTCTGTTCTGGTGTAACAATTCACCTAAGATTTAGCTGAACAAAGACTATTCAGCTTGAGGAACTCGACAAAAAAAAAATATCTTATACAATCCCAAGAATGGCATCTTGCCAAGTAGACATAACATAGAGATAGCCTGACAAACTCTCGACGATTTGTCCAGCTGCTGTTTTAAACTACAGTCCTCTGCATAGGAGGATCTGCAGCCTATCGTGTCCAGCTCGCAACCAACTGCGACACAACTCCTTATTTACTGTTTAAAATGGTAAACAATACAGCATGTTGCAAAACAGTCCTGCACTGTATTTAAAGGATGAGATCACATACTCTATCCCATCCTCGTCGCCAATTTTGTTATATTCCGGACGACAGAATGAATAACAACTTACATGCAGGTTGCCTGGATCACAGGAGAGAGATTTATTACCCGACTTATATTTAACACCAACTCATTAACATATACATGAATATGTATGAATACATTACAGCTAGTATACAATTGAATATCAATATACAAAACAGAATTACATTTTTTTTTTAAATGAAGAAAAAAATTACTTTTTCTGTCAAGTCTCCTTTTTTCACTCGATATTCATTTCGTCTTTCTATCATTTCCTCTTTTAAATCATGCTTGTCTTTGTTTAGATCAATAATTTTCCTTTTTGTTTCTTGTATGTTGTCATATGTTTCATTCAATGTGATTTGCTTATTGACTCGATCTCCCATCACATTATTCATGAGGAATATGATGTCATTGTATCGTGCTCCTGCCTTTCGTTGTACAGGGCTGTGAAAAGGGGAGGCAGACAATGAACATACTGACCAGACATTTAATATGATCTCTAAATTCTGTACATCTCCATGCATCGTATCTTCATTCTATACAAGAGTTGTGGAATTATTAAAATTGAATTATCAGGTTAATTGTTTTAATCACACTGTTGAACACTCAAATTTTTGAATTGTTCAATGGACAATGCTTATAATTTCCCCTTGTTCAGATTAACTATTATTTTGTTTTGAAGACACAAGAACCTGCTGATGCTGTTATCTTGAGCAAAAATCAAACTGCTGGGGGAACACTTCAGGGTCTGGCGAAGGGTTCCGACACAAAGTTTTGTCTGTCCATTCCCTTCACAGTTTGCTGATGATCTGTGAAGTTCCTCCAGCACTTTGGCATTTGCTATGCTTTTGTTTTCTCTGGGTAGGACTATTCAGATACGTTCCTAGCAAGACTCCCTTCTTCCACCACCTCAATGAACTTGCTTTACGGAAAACCCTCCCACCACATTCCAATCCAAACCAGGTCCTGGTCACCAGCACTCCTTGCTCATGACTTCCATCGTTTTAGCAACACTCAATTTTAAATTCTCCATGTGAACCAACAAAGTGCTGGAAGAACATTTTAGACTGGGTATTGAGTAATGAGGAAGGGTTAGTTAGCAGTCTTGTTGTACGTGCCCCCTTGGGCAAGAGTGACCATGATATGGTTGAGTTCTTCATTGGGATGGAGAGTGACATTGTTAATTCAGAAACAATGGTTCTGAACTTAAAGAAAGGTAACTTTGAGGGTATGAGACAAGATTGGCCAAGATTGACTGGCAATTAATTCTAAAAGGTTTGACGGTGGATATGCAATGGAAGACATTTAAAGACTGCTTGGATGAACTACAAAAATTGTTCATCCCAGTTTTGGCAAAAGAATAAATCAGGGAAGATAGTGCATCCGTGGATAACAAGGGAAATCAGGGATAGTATCAAAGCGAAGGATGATGCGTACAAATTAGCCAGAAAAAGCAGCATACCAGAGGACTGGGAGAAATTCAGAGACCAGCACAGGAGGACAAAGGGCTTAATTAGGAAAGGAAAAATAGATTATGAAAGAAAACTGGCAGGGAACATAAAAACTGACTGCAAAAGTTTTTATAGATATGTGAAAAGAAAGAGATTAGTTAAAACAAATGTAGGTCCCTTGCAGTCAGAAACAGGTGAGTTGATCATGGGGAACAAGGATATGGCGGACCAATTGAATAACTACTTTGGCTCCGTCTTCACTAAGGAAGACATAAATAATCTGCCGGAAATAGCAGGGGACCGCGGGTCAAAGGAGTTGGAGGAATAGAGTGAAATCCAGGTTAGTCGGGAAGTGGTGTTGGGTGAATTGAATGGATTAAAGGCCGATAAATCCCCAGGGCCAGATAGGCTGCATCCCAGAGTACGTAAGGAAGTAGCTCCAGAAATAGTGGATGCAATAGTAATAATCTTTCAAAACTCTTTAGATTCTGGAGTAGTTCCTGAGTATTGGCGGGTAGCAAACGTAACCCCACTTTTTAAGAAGGGAGGGAGAGAGAAAATGGGGAATTACAGACCAGTTAGTCTAACATCGGTAGTGGGGAAACTGCTAGAGTCAGTTATTAAAGATTGGATAGCAGCACATTTGGAAAGTGGTGAAATCATTGGACAAAGTCAGCATGGATTTACGAAAGGTAAATCATGTCTGACGAATCTTATAGAATTTTTTGAGGATGTAACTAGTAGCGTGGATAGGGGAGAACCAGTGGATGTGGTGTATCTGGACTTCCAGAAGGCTTTCGACAAGGTCCCACATAAGAGATTAGTATACAAACTTAAAGCACACGGCATTGGGGGTTCAATATTGATGTGGATAGAGAACTGGCTGGCAAACAGGAAGCAATGAGTAGGAGTAAACGGGTCCTTTTCACAATGGCGGGCAGTGACTAGTGGGGTACCGTAAGGCTCCGCGCTGGGACCCCAGCTATTTACATTATATATTAATGATCTGGATGAGGGAATTGAAGGCAATATCTCCAAGTTTGCGGATGACACTTAGCTGGGGGGCAGTGTTAGCTGTGAGGAGGATGCTAGGAGACTGCAAGGTGACTTGGATAGGCTGGTGAGTGGGCAAATGTTTGGCAGATGCAGTATAATGTGGATAAATGTGAGGTTATCCATTTTGGTGGCAAAAACAGGAAAGCAGACTATTATCTAAATGGTGTCCGATTAGGAAAAGGGGAGGCAGCGAGACCTGGGTGTCATGGTACACCAGTCATTGAAAGTAAGCATGCAGGTGCAGCAGGCAGTAAAGAAGGCGAATGGTATGTTAGCTTTCATAGCAAAAGGATTTGAGTATAGGAGCAGGGAGGTTCTACTGCAGTTGTACAGGGTCATTATTGCCATAGAGGGAGTGCAGAGAAGGTTCACCAGACTGATTCCTGGGATGTCAGGACTGTCTTATGAAGAAAGACTGGATAGACTTGGTTTATACTCTCTAGAATTTAGGAGATTGAGAGGGGATCTTATAGAAACTTACAAAATTCTTAAGGGGTTGGACAGGCTAGATGCAGGAAGATTGTTCCCGATGTTGGGAAGTCCAGGACAAGGGGTCACAGCTTAAGGATAAGGGGGAAATCCTTTAAAACCGAGATGAGAAAAACTTTTTTCACACGGAGAGTGGTGAATCTCTGGAACTCTCTGCCACAGAGGGTAGTTGAGGCCAGTTCATTGGCTATATTTAAGAGGGAGTTAGACGTGGCCCTTGTGGCTAAAGGGATCAGAGGGTATGGAGAGAAGGCAGGTACGGGATACTGAGTTGAATGATCAGCCATGATCATATTGAATGACGGTGCAGGCTCGAAGGGGCGAATGGCCTACTCCTGCACCTAATTTCTATGTTTCTAACTCAACAGGTTAGGTAGCATCCATGGAGGGAGTGGACACACATTCTTTTCAGTTGGGATCCTTCTTCAGAACCAAAACAGCAACTGTCCATTCCCTCCACAGATGCTCCCAGGCACACTCAACTTCCTCCAGTGCATTGTGTTTTGCACAAGATTCCAGCATTTGCAGTGTCTTGTGTCTGCTCTTAAAATTCTCCTTATCTTTTATAATTGCTCCTTGTCCATGTCTCTTCAAAGTCTATCACCATCAACTTCAATCTGTATGCTAATTCAATTCTGGTCCCTTCCTGACAAGAACCATTCCACCATCGATAGCTGGAACTTCAGCCGATGAAAACCCGTGCCCTAGAATTCCCTTGCTGAACCACTTCACTTTTCCCGCCATCCTTTTAAAATTTTAGTCATTCTGTAAAATATGCCTCACCATCTCCTTATGTAGCTTGATGAATCTTTGATAAGTTTAACAATCTGAAAAAGGCACTACATAAATTCTTGTTGACGGTACTACAATAAACATATTTCCTTCTCTCTGCCAATTTACGAGAAAATAACTCATGCCAGATGACGATATTGTAAAGTGAGCCAGTTATCTTTATATTAGCACTAAATTTTATAACTCCATCACATTATTGCATTTCACATAAGATACACACAGATGGAAATCAAATTAAACTTTCACACTCTTATTCTAACTCAAGGGTCTCAGTGGCAAATACCAATGCATTCACATGCAATAATGGAGGGAAAATAAAACATTTTTTTCCTGTAATTGGGATGTGAAGAGAGTGTGTTGGAGTAGCTCAGCGAGCCAGACAGCATTGCAGGAGAGCATGGATAGGTGCTGTTTCTGGTAGGGACCCTTCTTCAGTGTTTATATGGGGGGGAAAGAAAGCTGGGAGGGGCAGGCCAAAGCTTGGCAAGTAATGGTCAACATAGGTGAGGAAGGTTTTTTGATAGGCAGATGGTTAGACAATGGCCAAAGATGAAAAGACAGAAGGTCTGAGACAAAAGGATGGAAGAGTTGCAAATTATGAAGCCAGAGGAAGGAATGTAAGTGGATGGAGAGGGGAGAGAATAGGTGTGAGTCCAGGTGGAACACAGGGAAGGGGGGTGGAGAAGAGGGTTAAGTAGTTACCTCAAATTGGAGAATTCAATGTTCATACCGTTGGGTTGTAAACTAGCCAAGCAGAATATGAGTGTTGTGCCTTCAGTTTGTGTGTGATCACATTCTGGTAATGGAGGAGGCCCAGGACCAGGCACATGCCGTCAGGGTAGGCAACGTAGGCACTGCCTTCCCTGACTAAAATTATGAAATGGTAATTATTAAATATAAATAGTAAAGGCATGGGAGAATTATGCCTATCAAGAGATCGCTCTCTTAAGTAGGCATAATTCTCCGTGCCTTTCATCCACAGTACTTGTAAGACGCGAAGGTCTGCGCAGCCCACGTGCCGTCGACGCTGCTGCAAGCCGTCAATTTCAAGCGAAGGTATAGACAGCTGAAATTCTGCCTTTGCAGTACTGCGCAAGTTTCTTGGCGGGTTTTTCAAATATGGACTGTCATTATCTTAAGAATATCTTAAGAATATCTTAAGAAACAAAGAGAGAAGAATGGAGTTTGTGTACAAATGATGTGGTAAGTAGATTTCTTGGTGCTTTATGGTTTTAAATGCCGCATTTCCCAGGGTGGGGAGGGAGAGCTCCTTTCACAGTGAATGGGGAGTCTGGCCCGGGGTAAAGTTGCGGGGAGGGCAGGAGCGTTGTGAAGGAGGGGATCGGGGATCGTGCCAGTAACCCACTTGTGACGCTCCGGGCACAGTGCCACCGCATGTGGCTGGGGACTGAATTAACTCGGGTGGCTGCGAGCAGCCGCCGGGACCGGACAGCCCCTTCTGCCGGCCCCCGCTCACCTCTGGCAGTGCTCTCCGTCTGAAAACCTCTCTCCTGCCGCTCCCGGCCTCACTCATTTCAGCCGCTTCCCGCAAATCCTTAAATTCCGACAGCGCAATAAAGGGACCAATTGAGGTTACTCGGCTGTCGGAATTTAAGGATTTGCGGGAAGCGGCTGACATGAGCGAAGCCGGCGAGCGGATGGTGAGAGATGTTCAGACAGAGAGCACTGCCAGAGGTGAGCGGGGCGGAAGAAGGCACTGAAGTGGCGGCTAGTTCTGCTGTCCGGTCCCGAGGCCACTCGCAGCCACCCGAGCTGCTTCCTTCTCCGACCACCATGCGGTGGTTCCGTATCTGGAGCGTCGCAAGTGGGTTACTGGCTTGACCCCCATCCCCTCCTTCACAACCCTCCTGCCCTCCCCGCAACTTTACCCCGGGCCTGACTCCCCAAAGGCTGTGAAAGGAACTCTTCCCCCCAATTGGTCCCTTGAACAAGTATTGTCATTCAATAAGATGACAACTGATTCAACTTGTCCCGGTGTGCTCCCGTTTTCCCCACCATCTCTCCACCGGCCATCACCCTTCACCCCCACCCATTCAGTAATTAAAAAATGAAGGAGATTGGGAAGCCTTGGGCAAATTGAATTGTTACTTATTTTTATTTTTACGCAGAGGAGAACAATCTGTGCATGCGCGGTTTAAGATTAAAAAAAAAAAGCCGACTGACTGCCTACCCTGAGTAATTGCTCACGGCCTGCCCAGGACAGAAGTATGACAATGGGAAGAGGTATTAAAATACATTGCAACTAGCAGGTCCTGCAGACCTTTGTGGACTGAGCGCAAATGTTCGGAAAGCGTTGAAGGATGTACTTACCACAAAGAAGCATTTTCTTGTTCCAATCTCCAGTATTCTTTTTCTAAAGCTTCTATTTGTAGTGTCATCATCTCGACTTTGGCCTTCAATTCGTTCAACTCGGTTGCTTTTGACTCGCGGGCAGCAGCAATAGATGCTTGAAACAAGCAAATCTTTGTCTTAAAATCATTTGAAAGCTCAAATTCTTAGTTTCTCTCAATGTAGAGAACAAAATAAAATGTTGTGAATATAACCAAATATCATTGAAGATAGATTACTTAAAAAGAATTCGAGGCTCTGATATCGTCCCACATCCCGGAAATGTGCCAGCTGGTAGGTTAATTGTCAACTATAAATTGCCCCTATGGTATGTAGATGCTAGTAGAATCAGAGTTGTTGATGATGGGGTAAACAAGTTAAAATGTGTTAAAATACGCGGGGGAACAGGATAGATGGTTTAGTTTAGTTTAGAGATTCAGCATGGAAACAGGCCCTTCGATCCACTGTCCAATGATCCTATTTTCCCATCCACTCCCTAGATGCTGCGGCAATTTCCAGAGGCCAATAAAACTATAAATCCACACTTTTTGATGTGGGAGGAAACTGGAGCACACGGACCACAAGGTCACAGGAAAACATGCAAACTCCACACAGACAGCACCTGAGGTCAGGATCGAACCTAGGTCCCTGGGGCTGTGAAACAGCAGCTCTATCAGCTGCACCACTGTGCTACCCTGGGTTCCTGAATTTTTCTAGCATTTTCTGTTTATATTTTAAATACAAAAATGAATGGAACAAATTGAAAATTTGTCAATTTAGGCTTAAAGTTTCACCTCCAACTTTCTTTCGCATGGTCTACTTCCAATTTTTCCCTTCTTGTATCTTTGCAAATTCTTTAATTAAGGGACAGTGAATCTCTACAATCCTCTACCACAGGGAGCTGTGGTTGTTTAGTCACTCAGCATTTTAAGATTGAGATCAATAAATTCTCTGACACACGATCAGGAATTGTGGAGTCTTGGAGGTGGAGAATTGGCCAAGAATCCACAAAGTAACAGGAATATGTGGAATTCACAAGGTTACTCCTGATTCAATGTCTCTAACTTCCTGACAGCGACTCTACTTCCTGAGAAGATTATGGAGATTTGGCATATCGAAGAAGATTCTCCTAAACTTTTGCACAGGTGCACGGTAGAGAGCATTCTGACTGGTTGCGCCGTGGCCTGGTTCGGCAACTTGAACGTCCTGGAGCGAAAAAGACTACGTAAAGTTGTGACCACTGCCAAGTCCATCACCAGCTTTGACCTCCCCTCCGTCGAAGGGATCTACCGTAGTCGCTGCCTCAAAAAGGCAGTCAAAATCATCAAAGACCCACACCATCTTGGCCACACACTCATTTCACCATTGCCATCAGGAAGAAGGTACAGGAGCCTGAAAACTGTAACGTCCAGGTTCAGGAACAGCTTCTTCCCTTCAGCCATCAGGCTATTAAAAACAATGATGAATAAGTTTTGAGCTTTGAACTGCATTATTATTATTATTTAATACAAATTACTATTATTATTTGTTATAACAAATATTTGTTATTTATTGAACTTTTCACTTTTTCCCCCTTCCCCCGTTATGTATACTATGTTTACATATTCACATATTCTGTTGTGCTGCAGCAAGTAAGAAATTCATTGTCCCATCCAGAACATATGACAATAAAACACTCTTGACTTAACTTTACTCCTTACTCAGATTTTCTATCTTCACTTAAGCAGACTGATTACCAACTAATACCTACTGTAAACCTTCTGACTCTCATAGCTGGCTCAATTACATATTCCTAACCAGTTTCCACCTGGGCATTCATTCCATTTGTCCAACTTATTTCCTCCTCTGTAAATCTCCTGATAATGCCACCTTCCGAACAAGTACTTCTGGTGTTTTTCTTCTCCTCGACTGAAAACTGTTGTCCACCAGGGATGACAGAGTTATTTTTCCTGCATTTACTCTCATCTCTTACCCTCTTTCTCAGAATCATAACAAGGTTGTTTTGCCTGCACTTTCCTTTTCAGCAGTTACCACATTTTACAGATCATCTTCCAGAATTTGCTCTATTTTTTACTGAGATGTCAATATCAAACACATAATTTGTCACTACACCCGTTCCATCAGAATTCTGATGAGATTTAATTCTCTTGAATATCCTAATCTTTCAGACACACTTCCATTACATGCCACCTCATCCTCCAATGGAAGAGTAAGCATGCACCACTGAGTCTTATGCTAACCGTCCCACTATACAAGGCCCAAACCCTCCTTCAAAGTGAAGCATGCATCTTTTTCAATTTTGTTATAATGCTTTTGCTGCTAAAAACATGTTCACCTCTAACTTCTTGAAACTAATAAACCTACAAACTCACACATCTTTGGGATGTGGGATGAAACTGGAGCACCCGGAGGAAATCCACACGATCACAGGGACAATACCCCAGGACAGGATCAAACCTCAGTCTCTGGGGCTGTGAGGCAGGAGCTCTAACAACTGCACCACACTTTGCTGAATGCCTTCAATCAGTCTGCATGCCTGCTTCTGGGCTTCCTACCATTTGCTATTTTAATTCTCAATTTTAATTTTGTTTCCAGCTTTACTCCGCCCAATTCAGACAGCTCCTACTGTGGCCATCTACATCGTACCAAGGAAGTTCAAAAGAGGTGCAAAGAACAGCTTTTCATCTTTTGTTTAGGGCATATCTAGACTAACACAAGATAATATCAGACCCATCGACCCATTTTTTTCAAGGCAGCTAAAGATCCTGGTGTTGAAATTAATAATTCAACAAAGGGAATTACAACGCATTTTTTTTACCTGCGATTTCCTGATTTAGCTTGTTAGGAAGTTCCGAAAGATTGTACCGCAGTTTACTGGCTTCAATGGTTTCCACTTCAAGTATTTCGTGGATGCTCCGCCTGGCTTCCTCCTAGACGGTATATAACAAAAACTATTCATGAAGCACATTTCCCAAGTATTTACGGGTACATCATCAAAACAAAGATTAATGCCAGGACATGTAGGAAGAAATTAAGGCAGACTCCATTAAAGGAGGAGGTTTTAAACAACTAGTTTAGGGCAGCACATTGGCACACCTGGTAGAGGTGCTATGTCACAACGCCAGAGACAGGTTCAATCCTGAGCTCGGGTGCCGCGTGTTTGGAGTTTGCACATTCTCCCTGAGACTGTGTAGGTTTCCTTCTGGTGCTGCGGTTTCCTCTCACATCCCAATGACGGGTGGGTCTGTAGGTTAATTTACCTCTGTAATTGGCCCCTGGTGTTCAGCGAGTGGATGGGAAAGTGGGATAACTAGCGTGTACTGGTGATCCTCTTTCCATGCTGCATCTCTAAAACTAAAACTAAACTAATAAGACTAAATTTAAAGGACAGGACATAGTAGCGTAGGGAGGAAATACAAAAGTGAGCTCAGGGTACAGGCAGCTCAAGAAACAATCACCAGAAAGTGGTGGGTGCCTGGACTGCACTGCCAGTGGTGGTGGAGGCAGATATGATAGTGGATATGCAGGGAATGAAGGGATATGGATCACATAGTTGCCAGGACCTGAGGGGCTGAGCTAGAGATCAAGGTCGGGCAGGCCAGTACTATATTCCTTGGAAGTGAGGTACATGATGGGTGATTTTATATGAAGGGATTTGATAGGGTGAATGCACAGAATATTTTACTCAAGAGTAGGGATATCAAGTACTAGAGAACATTGATTTAATGTGAGAGCGGAAAAATGTAATAGGAACTACA
Organism: Leucoraja erinaceus; assembly: GCF_028641065.1. Taxonomy (NCBI): domain Eukaryota; kingdom Metazoa; phylum Chordata; class Chondrichthyes; order Rajiformes; family Rajidae; genus Leucoraja; species Leucoraja erinaceus. The sequence continues at coordinate 32,239,391 of NC_073385.1, forward strand.
GGGCAACCTTTTCACATAGAGGGGTGGTGGGTATATGGAACGCGCTGCTAGAGGATGTACTAGAGGCAGGAACTATAACATTTAAAATACATTTGGACAGGTACATGGATAGGAACGATTTTGGGATATGGGCCAAAAGTAGGCAGGTTGGGTCAATGCAGTTTCCATGCAGTATGGCTCCATGACTTGCAGGATGAGATTAGTTTATCTTGGCATCATGGCTTGGCATGGACCCCTAAGGAGATAAGATTTAGCTCTTAGGGCTAATGGAATCATGGGATATGGGAAAAAAGCCTGAATGGGGTACCGATTTTGGATGATCAGCCATGATCATATTGAATGGCAGTGTTGGTTCAATGGGCTGAATGGCCTATTCCTGCACCTATTTTCTATGTTTCTAAGAGGGGTGTTTAAGAGGTTTTTAGATGGGAACATGGTTACGCAGAGAATAGAGGTTTATAGATCAGATGCAGACAAGAGATTCATTTAAATTGGCATAATGTTCAGCACAGACAATGTGGGCCAACGGCCTGCTCTTGTATGTGTGTAAACATACTGTTCTATGTTCTATGTAGAGGACACCACATTGTGAATGTCACATGCAGTACTTTAAACTGGAAGAAGTGCAAGTGAATCACTTCTTCATTCAATGTGGAAGCTTGTGGAGTAGAAGACAAGTAACCGGTGAGGGGGTGAGAGCAGAGGTGTAGGAATAGATGGGATGCAGTCACAGGTTATATCCACAATGGCAGAAGGGAAGCCACTTTTCAAGTAAGAAGCCTTTCCAGAGACACAGATGGTTGGGGCAAATGTGATAATGATGGAGGTAAAGAAAACGGGGGAATAGCTATAGTCGCAAAATGTTACTAAATGGAATGCATTCATTCCCAGATTTCCCTTAGACAAAAGACTTTTGTAAAGACGCAGACCATTACATAATATCTGGTTGCACAAGTTCTTAATCTGTTTCCTTTTATCATATTTTATGATTATATATTCTTCTCTTTGAGCCAGCAAACCTGCAATCGATCACTCAAGCAGAACTGTCATATGTAGTTATACATAGATCAGCGCTCTAGATAGATTTCTAGAAAACGCTATCGGGGGGTTGCGCGTAAGATCATCAGGTCACAGGGCGTGATGCACGGAGCAGCTCAATCCATGTGGAGTACATGACAGCTTACGGCATACACTGTTAATACACAAAACCCTTACTTTCTTACGTTAAAAACCGCTGAAATTGTCAAATTTTGCACTGTAAATAATTGTGGAAATCGGGGTAATCGTGAGAGACATTTATCCTACTTCAGAATTCCAAAAGTGAGGAGAAGTGATGGTAGAGAGAAGCAACAGCTGAAGGGACAACAGCTAAAGTGGTTAGCGAACATTGGTCGTGCAGATATCAAGATTGAAAATATTAGGAATGATCGCGTTTGCTCACTGCATTTCATCGAAGTAAGGCATTATTTGTGTTTTTTCTTGATTTCTTTGGTATCTAAAAAGTTTCAGAAGTGATAAATCTGGCTGTAAATTTTTTTAATCAACCTTGTTTCTCAAGTGGGTTTTTACATGCAAAAAGAAAACGCTTCTGAAGCTAAATTTATCATTAAAAAAAATCTCCAGACTTACGAGTGGTGTGGGGAAAAGTAAGTTTTCTATCATTATGCTTTTGTATATTTTAGCAAATAATAAAATGTCCTGACAGCTTAAACACCCACTCCCTTTCAAAAATATTGTCAATTTGCTGAGGTTGATTTTGTCCAATTAACAGTTAACAATTATGCCATTCCTTGGCTTGCATCTGAGTAAAATGTAATTCAAAACCCATGTATGGTTTGTGATTTTTTTTAATGATAAATTTAGCTTCAGAAGTGTTTTCTTTTTGCATGTAAAAACCCACTTGAGAACGATGGCCGTATTTAAAATTTTACAGACAGATTTATCACTTCTGAAACTTTTTAGATACCAAAGGAATAAAAAACACGAATAATTACTTACTGTTGATGAAATGCAGTGAGCAAACGCGATAATTCCCAATATTTTCAATCTTGATATCTGCACGGCCAATGTTCACTAACCACTTTAGCTGTTGTTGTCCCTTCAGCCGACGCTTCTCTCTACCATAATTTCTTCTCACTTTTGGAATTCTGAAGAAGGATAAATGTCTCTCATGGTTACCCCAATTTCTACAATTATTTACAGCACCTAAATTGACCATTTCGGCAGTTTTTAACAGGTAAGAATACGTACTTTCTTACTGCCGAAATTATGAATTTTTGTGCTGTAAATAATTGTGGAGGGTGACTGAGCGCTCTGAACCAAATGCTCTAGTATCTTTGCTCTGAACCCGAGCAAGGTGTAAGCAGCCGAAGCAGCGCATCTCTCAGGACAGCACCCTGGGGTAAGCGCTGTCGGGCCACGGCCGTCCTCCGCCCCGTCTCCCTCTGTGCGGCCGCACTTTCACGCGCTGTGGGTGACACACCGAACCGAACGCGTGGACAGGCGGCCCGGGGTCCACAAGTGTGGAACCAGAGTGTGGAGTCCGGATGCTGGGACAGAAGAAAGGCCGGCTGTGCTAGCAGCCATAGTAAATGCTTACCTGACATTCACCGCGTGTACTCCAGTTACCGTTGCATGGCAACAGTACGGGTCACGGGTCGTGAACTTGATGCCGTGCAACCTCCCTATTCGCGGTCATCTTAACATAGCATAAATAGAGATGCGATCCTAATGTTATTTTTAAACTTACTTATTGCTAACTGCTACGAACTCACTTGTAAGTCTGTATGCTTTTCCACAATGTTCAATCCAAACTTTTACGAGTTTATTTCACTACCATTCTCAGCTCAAGTATGAAAAAAGATACGAAACGTCCGGATTCCCCGATTCCCGACCTTTGATTCTCATGCGCAGTTATCATGAAAGGTCCTCTAGGTCAACTGCCACCCCCGGCCAACTCCAACAAACCTCATGCCTTTTAGTATTGATGATAAACTCAACAAACCATTGGTGCAATGAGGCTTTGCTCTGTGTGGGAGGAAGCATCTCGTGGCAATGCCCTGTCCCAAACCTTGCCTTTGGGCGCCTTGAGGAACTCACCGTTTAAAGATTGGGAGTTCATTGTGTTGCAAGCGGCGAGGGTACACCGAACATAAAACTTTACTGGCAAATCACTTTATGCCATCTCTATTCTTTTGGGAAAAAATAAACCTACAAAATGAAAGAGTACTGTAGCAAAGCAGCGCTATGCGGGGTAACATTAATCAAAGTATATCTATCTGCATACTCCAGTATGAAATATTAATTATTATTAATTAATTATATAATATGAAATATTATTATATTAATTATTAGCATATTATATCTAGTATGCTTGGTGCTTACCAGCTGACTAACTCCTTCTGCAAGTTTTGCAAAATGTTGAATAGGTCCAAAACAAAGTCCTTTATCATTCAGATTTTTTTCTGAAAAATATACAGTATTCAGACATTTTAACATTCAGATTTATTATTGTCACTTGTTCGGAGGTAGTGAAAAACTTTTTGCATGCTCTCCAATCAGATAATACGATACATAAATACAATGAAGTACTAAGAAACACAAAAGGACACAAATGTGCTGGAGTAACTCAGCAGGTCAGGCAGGTTGACATAATACTAAAAGCATACATGTCCATACAAACAAGGATAGCTACAATGGTACAGGATTTTCTGAATAGGATTTTCCAGATGTTCGGAACAACCTTAATCCCTAAATTAAATGAATTGGTTTATTATTGTCACATGTCCACAGAGAGGTACTGTGAAAAAACATTTGTTTGTGTGCTATCCAATTGTGTGCTATCCAATCAGATCATACTATACATGAGTACATTTAAGCCATACACATGTAAAATAGATTAAGCAAAGAGAAAAATACCGAAGTGCAGAATATAGTTTTGCAGCATTGTAGTATTACAATTGCAGAGGAAAAAGTCCAGCATCTGCAACGAAGGTAGGATGGAATATCGTGACTATCCCCCAACCTATGGGAGGACTGTTGGGTCTGACAACAGAGGGAAAGATATTGTTCTGAATAAGTACTGAAGGTTCAGGTTTTTATATATTCTGTCCGACATGTGAGGAAAAAATAGGGAATGATAATGGTGAGAAAAGTCCTTAATTCGTTGGCTGCTTTCGCGAGTCTGTGTACAGTGTAGATAGATTAAATGTTGGGTGATCGGGTCCGTGATGCAACCCATAGCATTCTGCAATTTCTTGCAGTCTTTGGCAGAGCTGTTCCCAAACCAAGCTGTGATGCAATCCAACAGAATACTAAAGCAGGTAATCGGATCAATGTGTGGGACGTTGCCACATATTTACAACACATCAAAAGTGACCACTTCAAAAGGAATACTCTTTTGATGTCCCAGGTCAATAAAACAGCTGTGCAAAACCAAGTCCGTCTTCTTTTATGTGTAAGATGCTTGTAATTGAGTGAAGACACAAGAAACTGCAGATGTTGGTTGACGTTTGTGTTTTTGTAATTGAGTGAGGTTGAATGACATGAAAGTATATTATACATCCCATGAAAGTAATGACAAAATCTTAATGTAACTGTCTCCTGCTGAATAATCAATTCGTCACATATGACTTTTTTTTGCAATAATTTAAATTTTCACTTAATTGCGCAGGTTGGACAGTGGGTTAATAAAACAACATGATCATAAATGAGACGCAAATCTTTCTCCACGCTGAGAGATTAATGAGACAAATGTGATTTGGATGATGGATAGTGAAGAGCAGATGAGCTGGAAGACGCAAGGAACTGTAGATGCTGGGATCTAGAGCAAAACACAATGGGTCAGGGAGCATCTGTGGGGAAATGGATACATCGAGCGATGTCGGGTGGGGAGGGGGAGCACAGAGATAGGGTGGGGAGTGGGCGTGAAGAGTGAGGGTGAGGAGTGGGGGATGGGTTAGTGGGTGTTAGGAGTGGGGGTGGGGGGAGTGGGCAGTAGGAGTGGTCGTGGGGAGTGCGCGTGAGAAGTGGGCGTGGTGGTGGGGAGTGGGTGTGGGGAGTGAGCATGAGGAGTGGGAGTGGACATGGGTGTGGGAAGTGGGCGTGAGGAGTGGGCGTGATGGTGGGGAGTGGGTGTGGGGAGTGAGCATGAGGAGTGGGAGTGGACATGGGGGTGGGAAGTGGGCGTGAGGAGTGGGCGTGGTGGTGGGGAGTGGGTGTGGGGAGTGAGCATGAGCAGTGGCAGTGGACATGAGGGTGGGGAGTGGGCATGAGGAGTGGGCATGGTGGTGGGGAGTGGGTGTGGGGTGGGGACTGAGCGGGATAGGGGTGGGCGTGGGCATGGGTGCGGAAGCGGGGTGGAGCCGGGTAGGGAAGAGGAGCGGTTGGGGTGGGTGTGGGTGGCATGGGGTAGGGAGTGGGGTGGGAGCTGGCTGGGGGTTGGCAGGGGGCAGGGATGCGGGGGAGCAGGATGCAGCAGAGGAGGAAGGTATAGGTGTGTTGCAAAGCGTACCTGAAGCGAACCTGAAAATCTGTCCCAGCCTGTGTGCGCGATTTTGGCGCCGTTTAGAGGGGGGCGGGTTTAAAACACGATTTTCTCTAGGCTGTTCCAATCGAAGAAGTTCAGCCTAGTTAATTATTAACGAAAAATCGCTGGAAGACCCCGTCGCAAAAGCTATTATTAGTTTTAAAGGCCTTGTATAATAGTTATAGTAGTTTAAAAATCAATCTCTAAACCCGCGACCACCGACAGCCGTCAGGGTCGCATAGAGCAGACAACAGAAGGTTGGCTGTTTATTTTTACATTAAAAAGGGCTTCTTAAGATCCCTTTATACAAAGTTTAAAGTTGCGAGTAGCTCATTTTTGGCCCATTATATCCCGCAGTATTTTTCTGGGCATTTGAGGGCACAAATCCACCGCAATGTGAACGTTCTAAACCAGCGCGTTCACAGGATCCCAATAGAAAGATGATTTAAATTGACTTTAATTTACAGCAATTGAACACTAAATTCCTTCCATTTGGCCTATAAATTAATGTAAATGAGATATAAAAATCATGTTTTATTGTGAATTATTTATGAATATTATTTGGACACTTAGGCTATTTAAAAATGTTAATCATTTATTAAGAAATGGATAGATGTTTAGATCTAGTAATTGAAGTTTGAAATCAGCTACAATTGGGTGACTAACTAATTATATGCTTTAATTTCAGGTCATCCAAGTAAGATTATTTTATATTTGTTTCAGAATGGTTCAATCTACGATAACTGAAAATTTCATTCAGTTCTCTTAATTTTTAAGAAGGTTATGGGCATTTGACTGCACATGATCACAGCTTTTTTGTTATGTCCATAGAAAATCAATAGGGAACAAGATGCTAATTTCCGAGTATGAAAATGACCATAACTTTTTAAATACTTGAAATATGAAAGTGAATTAGGTGTCAAATTAAACTTCTTTTTATGCTTTATCTGATGGGATACATTACAGACTTGATTTTTTAAATCTCAACATTTTGTAACATTGGGGTGGGTGTGGGTGGCATGGGGTAGGGAGTGGGGGGGGAGCGGGTTGGGGGTTGGCAGGGGGCAGGGATGCAGGGGAGCAGGATGCGGTAGAGGAGGAAGGTATGGAGGAGAAGGGGTGGGCGAGGGTGGAGGGGTGAAGAGATTGCATGAGGATTGAGAGTGAATGGTCGGGGTGGGAGTGGTGTGGCTGGGCATGGGGTAGGGTTGGGGACGAGACAGGGCGGGGCAGAGGGGTAGGCGCGGAGAAGAGACGAGCCAGTGTGAGTGGATGGACGGGGTGTGGGTGGGATAGGGGGGGGAGCGGTGGGGGGAGGTTTGGAGAAGAGTGTGTGAGGGGTAGTAGTAGACGGGCCAGGCTGGTGTCCCACCTACCCAGTTCCTGCAGCCGCTCCAGCGCCAGCTTCATGCCGGGCGGCCACACCGTCTGCCTGCTGTCCTCCATGGCGGCTCCGGGCCCGGGACAGGGACAGGGACGCGGCGTCTCCATGGCAACGGCGGCGCCAGGCCAGGCCCAAAGATCCAGGCCTGCTTGACTCGGCGACCAGCGAGCGCAGCGACGGCCATCGCCAGGAGTGGCAGCAGCGGGAGAGATTTACAAAGAATCACCCTTTCCTCTTGCTCTGCATGCGTCCAATTCATTTTTGGTCGCAACAATTGCATCTATCATTGAGTCGCTGTGTTTATTGGAGATAAGGCTTTGCAGGGAATGCCAAAATCTTAAGGAAATGTGGTGGCCTCTGCAAATAGCAAAACTGCAAATGACAGAAATCTGAAATAAAGACAGAAATGCTGGAAATATTCAGCAGGTCAGGCAGCATCAGTGGAAAGAGTTAAGCCGTCATCAAATAGACACAAAAAGCTGGAGTAACTCAGCGGGTCAGCAGCATCTCTGGAGAGAAGTTTCGGGTCGAGACTGCCTGTTCCGCTAAATAACTCCAGCTTTTTGTGTCTATCTTCGGTTTAAACACCTTTCTGCTGTTCCTTCTTACACATGCCGTCATCAGTACTGGTTGCAGTGTTCAGTTGAGGTTGTGAACATTCCATAACATAACAGAATCCATAAGTATTCTGTCCTCTATGATCTCAAAGAGGTGTATAAAATCATGAGGGGACATATAGATGGTTAATTCACACCGTCTTTCCTCCCCAGAGGATGTTGCCAGGACTCAGGCCCTGAGCATGTGAGAGAGTTTGGGCAGTCTAGAAGTTTGTTCCTTGGAGGGCAGGAGATTGAGGGGTAATCTTACAGTGGGTATAAAATCATGAGGGGAATAGATAGGGTGAAGGTAGTCTTTTCCCCAGAGTGGAGTGAAGAACCAGAGATCATGGATCTAAGGAAAGAAAAGTTGGATGGTCGGCATATGGAACGAGCTGTAACAGGAGGTGGTCAACAGCATTTTAAAGACATTTGAACAGGTACATACATAGGAAAGGTTTTGAGGGATGTGGGTAAAATGCTGTAGCAGTGCTATTTTACTGCCGGTTTGTACGCTTAATAAACATAAATGCCACGTGGGTGTAAACAAAATGCCGTTTAATTTTTAGAGGTGCTAATACATTGCACTGACGAATACTGTCATGAAAAGCACAGGGCTGATGAGCCTGTTTCCATGTTGTATAACTTCATGATTCTCCATGACTTTATGACTGAATGTTGCAGAGTAGCACGTTGCAAGGTACTGGGTTGTATATAAAGGAAAGCAGTGAAGTTTGATGAAGCATCTCAAAAGGTTGTATGGCAAGAGGATGTTTAGTTAGAGATATAGCATGTAAAAAAGCCCTGAGTCCACACCAACCACTGATCAGCCACTCACGTCAAATCGATGTTATCCCACTTTCTCATCCTTTCTGTACGCATGAGGGGCAATTTACAGTCAAATTGACCTATAAACCTGCACATCTTTGAGATGTGGGAGGAAACAAGAGCACCCAGAAGAAATCCACGCAGTCATAAGGAGACTCTGCAAACTCTGCACAGGCAGACAGCACCTGAGGTCAAGTCAAGTCAAATTTATTTGTCACATACACATACAATATGTACAGTGAAATGAAAGTGGCAATGTCTGCGGGATTGTGCAAAACAACAGAACAGAACAGAATCAGTATTTACATTTTTTTTTAAAAGACACAACAGTAATTACTCCCTGGTGAGATCAGAGTTTACAATCCTGATGGCCTGTGGGAAGAAACTCCATCTCACCCTCTCTGTTTTCGCAGCATGACAGCGGAGACGTTTGCCTGACCGTAGCAGCTTGAACAGTCCGTTGCTAGGGCGGTAGGGATCCTTAATGATCTTGCTGGCTATGGATCTGTACCTCCTGGTGTATAGGTCCTGCAGGAGGGGGGAGGGGGGGGAGTGTAGTTCCCATGGTGCATTTGTCCGAAAGCACTACTCTCTGCAGAGCCTTCCTGTCCTGGGCAGAGTTGTTTCCAAAGATTCCATGATTCGAGAAGCTGTGTCCGGTACCCAGGATGCTTTCTACCTTCTAAAGCACCATCAGTCCTTAGTTTTAGTGACATTCAAGTGGAGATTGTTGTTCTGACACCAGAATGCCAGGTCAGCTACCTCCTCCAGGTAGGCCTTCTCATCGTTATCGGAGATCAGGCCCACCACCACAGTGTCATCAGCAAACTGTATGCGTGCCCTGTTTGGGAGAGATCACCCCCATTAGACCCAGCGTTAACACCTGCCACTCACACAGTGAAGCCCACCAACATAAACACCCTGCACCTCCTCGCTGGCATTGTGTGTGAGACGGGAAGTCGCCAGCCGAGTAGAGAGACCAAGGCCACCATATGAACGCCACCTCCTCTATGCAGTGTACCCCCGGCCCACTGCCAGGAGAAGCTTTCTCAGCCATGCCCCCTACTAGCATCCCACCCAGTGGACAAAAAGGCTTGAGGACGACCCCCCTCCTAACAGGGTATCCCTCCTTCTGAAGCCCTCCCTCCAGTGTGGGTCAATGGAAAACGCAAACAGGACTCAAAAGTGTATGAAACTGGCCAAACCACCTGTGAATGGAGAAGAGGACCATACAATGCACTGCCTTGTCTGCCCCCTACTACCCAACCAGTGCGGCCCAAAGGATCTTGCAGTGTTCAATAAAAACGCAAAGGACTGTGTAAAGGAATGGAAAACTGTCATATAACCAACCAGCTTCAAAGACATGAAAAGAAGAAGAAGCAAACTTGATGATGGAGTTGGAGCTGAACCTGGCCACACAGTCATGTGTGCACAGGGAGTACAGTAGGGGGCTAAGGACGCAACCCTCGGGGGATCCTGTGTTTAGGGTGAGGGGGTTGGAGTTATGTCTCCCCATCTTGACCACCTGGGGCCTGGTGGTGAGAAGGTCCAGGACCCAGGCATACAAGGGAGTGTTCAGTCCCAGTTCCAGCAGCTTCTCAGCAAGTCTGGTGGGGACTATGGTGTTGAAAGCTGAACTGAAATCAATGAACTGACAGCATCCTCACATAGCCCCCCCCCCCTTCTAGCTGTCAAGGTGAGAGAGAGTGGTGTGCAAAACCTGGGAGACCGCATCATCCGTGGAACTGTTTGGACGGTATGCGAACTGCAGCAGGTTCATGGTGCGAGGGAGGAAGGCGCAGATGTAATTTTTGATCAGCCTCTCAAAACATTTCATGACCACTGAGGTGAGGGCCACCGGTCGGTAATCATTCAAGCAGGCTGGAACATTCTTAGGCACTGGTACAATAATGGATCTCTTGAAGGATCAAACACAGGTCTTTGGCAATATGAGGAAGTAGCTCTCCCAGACCAGCTATGCCAGTGTACCACCCGATATTGTTGTGCACTGTGGGAGTGATATTTCTATAAAAGATCTTTGGACTTATTGCACGTGAATTGTATGTAATATATTACATTAATGTAAATACTAAACTGTGAATTGTAATATATGGCCTAATAAATTACATACAGTTGAATAAAGTCTAGTTTTGGAAAACACTGTGGAGAGATAGACTATTTGTATTCAGAAAAAAAGCCTGCATTTGTGCTGCAAAGATTATCTGAAAGAAAGTGGCATTACAGTATGTTGATCATCCCAAACCAGCAGTGCACCAATGCAAAATTGCTATTTTCAATTTACAATTCCCTATTGAAGCATGAACTATGGTAGTAGGTGTCAAGATGGATTACTATCGAAGAAGTACAGACAAATATCTGTAGCATGTGATGTGATAGAACTGCTGGATGTCACAGTTCTTAAGAAATTAACTTAGGTTGTTATTCCATCATCTTGATAGCTTCTAATTACTTTCCCTCACATGAATCCATGTATGCACGCCATATAAATTATCTATCAGGTTAAATTTACCTTAGATCCTTTAATATTCCCTTTGAGTATTTGGAAGCCACTGAGTGCTTTTAAAATGGAAATATTTATTCAAGGACTACTGGCATGTGGAGAAGAAAGAGGAAGATGAATGTGTAAGATATTCAGATTTCTCACGAACGCATTTTGGATAATTTACACATTGGTATTGGTATTACTTTAATATTGGCACGTGTACCAAGATATAGTGTAAAAATATGTTTGTGTTCTATCCAGATATATCATATAGGTGTGAGACAGAATGATTGAATCAGCTGTAATCAGCTCTGACCTTGGTCCAATCATCAGCCTCATCTAGCCTTTCTCCCTCCCCCACCTCTATTTCAGCTTTCTTTCCACCACCCCCCTCACAGTCAGTCTGAAGAAGGGTTCCGACCCGAAACATTGCCTACCAATGTTCTCCTGAGATGCTGCCTGGCCCCACGGAGTTACTCCAGCCATCTGATTTTTTTTTTGTAAACCAGCAAGTGCATTTGCTTGCCTCTACACAAGTACAACGGGTAGTGCAAGGAGAAAATTGTCAGAGTGCAGAATATAGTGTTGAAACATTCTAGCTTCAGAATTATAGAGAATGTGCTGATAACAAAAAAAGTGCAATGAGGTAGGTTGGAAGATCAGGACTACACCCGTAACTTATGAGTGAACTGCTCAATAGTCTGATAACAATGAGGAAGAGGCTGTTCCTGAGTCTGGGGGAATATTCCTCCAGGTTTTTTGTATCTTCTGCCCGACTAGATGAGGAAATATGGGAATGACGAGTGTAGGTGGTCCTTGATTATGTTGGCTGCTTTCCCTGGGTTGAGACCATGATTCAGACTTCTGAAGATAGATGCTGCCTCACCCGCTGAGTTTCTGCAGCATTTTTGTCTACCTTCGATTTTTCTAGCATCTGCAGTTCTTTCTTAAACCTGTGGCACTACAGTAATCAGCCTGCCAACTGGAGGAGATACTCTTTGCTTTCTGTCTGACAACCAATTCTCTCTCCATATCATTACGTTTTTTTCGATTCCACACACTCTAAGCTTCTATGTGGAATCTTGTCAAAAGTATTCCAAAAATCCAAACACACCACATCCTCAGGTTCCTACTTATTTATTCTCTTGGTCACAGCCTCAGTGAACTGCAACTGATTAGTCAAACATGTCTTTATCTTTCATAAATTCATGTTGACACTGCTCAATTCATTTGAAAATGTTCTTCTGTCAACAGAACATTTTGAAATCCTTTTCAAAATGGTCTACTGATAGATTTGGAAATGTTCTCATGTCAAATACTAGAAGTCCTCTAATCCACAGAAACTATTCCAGAATATATATGGTCTTGACCTGAAACATCATCTGTCCATTGACTCCACAGATGCTGCCTGCGACCCCCTGAGTTTCTCAGGCACTTTGTGTTTTGCTCAAGTTATAGTCTTACAGCATGGAAACCGGTCCTACAGCCTAACTGACCCATGCTGACCAAGATGCCCCATCCACATAGTTTCCAGCATCTGCAGTTCCTTGTGTTTCTCTTATTTATTTCCTTGTCTTCCTTTGCTGCATTCTAAAATACTCCCAATCCTCAAGCCTGTTGCTATTTCTGGCAACTTCATAACTTACTTTCTTTTAATTTAATATATTTTTAATTTATTTTGCTGGTCATGCATGAATCACTGTCCCTTCAGGTTTTTTTGCACCGAATATATTTATTCTAAAAATAGACTTTTTCCCACTAGTGAGGAGTTCAAAACTGTTGGACCAATATAAACCACCCCCGGATAAATCCTATAAAGAAATAAAAGCTACATTTCTTCACCCAGACACAGATTAAAATATTGATTCAGATATCATATTGAATTGTTGAAGAGAATAGCATTGGCTCAATAATGGAAAACTAACTGTGTTTTCAAGGGTGAAAGTAACGCAAAGCTTGGCCTATTTCTGTACTATAATGCAATTCGGAATCTTCTTTCAAGAACGATAATAATGCACAGGTACTTAGGTTTGTTTTAAAGATACACACGTCATACCTTTTTCATGAAAGGTGCTTTGATTTGTTTTGTATTTCATAACAGAATAATCTGTAGTTCAAGTTCAAGTTCAAGTGAGTTTATTGTCATGTGTCCCTGTATAGGACAATGAAATTCTTGCTTTGCTTAAGCACACAGAAAATAGTAGGCATTTACTACAAAACAGATAAATGTGTCCATATGCCATGATATAAATATATACACACATGAATAAATAAACTGGTAAAGTGCAAATAACAGAAAGTGGTTATTAATAATCAGAGTTTTGGCCGAGCCAGGTTTAATAGCCTGATGGCTGTGGGGAAGTAGCTATTCCTGAACCTGGTTGTTGCAGTCTTCAGGCTCCTGTACCTTCTACCTGAAGGTAGCAGGGAGATGAGTATGTGGCCAGGATGGTGTGGGTCTTTGATGATACTGCCAGCCTTTTTGAGGCAGCGACTGCGATAAATCCCCTCGATGGAAGGAAGGTCAGAGCCGATGATGGACTGGGCAGTGTTTACTACTTTTTGTAGTCTTTTCCTCTCCAGGACGCTCAAATTGCCGAACCAAGCCACGATGCAACCGGTCAGTATGCTCTCGACTGTGCACCTGTAGAAGTTAGAGAGAGTCTTCCTTGACAATCCGACTCTCCGTAATCTTCTCAGGAAGTAGAGGCGCTGATGAGCTTTTTTGATAATTGCGTTAGTGTTCTCGGACCAGGAAAGATCTTCAGAGATGTGCACGCCCAGGAATTTGAAGTTCTTGACCCTTTCAACCATATAAATGGGGCTGTGGGTCCCCCTCCTATTCCTTCCAAAGTCCACAATCAGTTCCTTGGTTTTGCTGGTGTTGAGGGCCAGGTTATTGCGCTGGCACCATATGGACAGTTGCTCGATCTCTCTTCTATATTCTGACTCATCCCCATCAGTGATACGCCCCACAATAGTGGTGTCGTCAGCGAACTTGATGATGGAGTTCGCACGGTGGTTTGCTACGCAGTCATGGGTATAAAGAGTGTACAGCAGGGGGCTGAGCACGCAGCCTTGAGGTGCTCCCATGCTGATTGTTATCGAGGCTGACACATTTCCACCAATACGAACAGACTGTGGTCTGTGGACGAGGAAGTCGAGGATCCAGTTGCAGAGGGATGCGCAGAGACCCAGTTCTGCGAGTTTGGTAACCAGTTTGGAGGGGATGATTGTGTTAAATGCCGAGCTGTAATCAAGGAATAACAGCCTGACATATGAGTTTTTGTTGTCCAGTGCGGAGTGGAGGGCCAGCGAGATCGCATCCACCATTGATCTGTTGTGGCGGTAAGCGAACTGCAGTGGGTCCAGGTATTTGTCGAGGTAGGAGTTGATTTGCTCCATGATCAACCTCTCAAAGCACTTCATCACCACCGGCGTTAGTGCCACTGTCGATAGTCATTGAGGCACGTCACCTTACTCTTCTTGGGCACCGTATGATTGATGCCCTTTTAAAGCAGGTGGGGACCTCAGACCTCAGAAGTGAGAGGTTGAAAATGTCCGTAAAAACTCCCGCCAGTTGGTCCGCACAGGTTTTTAGAAAACGACCGGGTATACCATCAGGACCAGGTGCTTTTCGAGGGTTCACCCCTCTGAAGGATTTCCTGACATCGGCCTCTTTGACTGAGACTGAAATGCCATCACAGCGAATGGGGGATCGGGAAGGCACATCAGTATTCTCCCTGTCAAAGCGTGCGTAAAAAACGCATTGAGCTCGTCAGGGAGTGATGTTTCACCGACATTCGAGCTGCCTCCTGGTTTCGCCTTGTAGGAGGGGATTTCATTCATGCCCTGCCACAGCTACCGAACATCTGTCTCATCCTCCAGTTTGGAGCAGAAGTCCCTTTTGGCCTTTTTGATGGCCTTACCAAGGTCGTATCTGGTCTTCATGTAGGCCACTGTATCATTGGAGGTGAATGCCCTGTGTCTGGACTTCAGGAGAGTGCGGATCTCAAAGTTCATCCAAGGTTTCTGACTGGGAAACACTCGGAAGGTTTTTGTAGGGATGCAGTCCTCCACACATCAGTATTCTTTATGAAGTCGTGTAAAACGCATTGAGCTGGTCGTATTCGTTCAAGTCCGTTCGAGCTGAGTCTGGTTGAACATTGGTCAGCATACAGACTCCAAGCCTGGAGTACAGTCCTGTCTCGTCCTCCAGTTTGGAGCTTTTGGCCCCCCCCCCCCCCCTTACCCCCCCCCCCCCCCCCTTCAACCAGCTCTGTGCTGTCCTCACTTCTGGGGGTGCGCTCTGTCAATTGACTTGTAGGCAGGAAGAAGCGGATCACCGCGGTATGGTCGGAGGTTACCGATTGTGAAGGCGAGGGATAGAACGATAGGCATTCTTGATGGTGGTGTAGCAGTGGTCGAGGGTGTTAGGTCCTCTGGGTGCAGCAGGAGACATGTTGGTGGAAGTTGGGGAGTGATTTCTTGAGGTTCGCCTTGTTGAAGTCCCCAGCAATGGTGGTAAATGCCTCGGGGTAAGACGTCTGGTGTTTGTTGACCACGGCATGCAGCTCCTCCAGTGCCAGACGGACGTCTGCCTGGGGTGGGATGTAGACCGCGGTCAGGATAACGGTGGTGAATTCTCTCGGGAGGTAGAAGGGACGGCACTTCACCGCCAGATGTTCGAGGTGTGGAGAGCAGGAGTTGGACAGGACTGCCACGTCTGAACACCACGCAGAGTGGACCATGAGGCAGACGCCCCCTCCTCTCCATTTCCCAGATGCCAAGGTACGGTCCATACGGTGGATGGAGAAACCTTCAGGCTGGACCGCTGAGTCTGGGGAGCTGGAGGTGAGCCATGTGAACAAAGAGCATTCCCTCAGCTCCCTTTGATAAAGCAGTCTTGCCCTCAAGTCCTCCACTTTGTTTTCAAGGGACTGTACATTAGCCAGTAGGATAGTAGGGAGAGGGGGCGGGGGGGAAGGCCCCTGCGCTTCATTCTGACCTGAAGTCCTGCCCGACGGCCATGTTTCTGGACACAATGGAGGCTTCCCCTTTGTTTCCAGGTACTGTGCTTGCTGTACCTGCTGTTTCTGCGGACCTGCGCTGGAACGGGGATTCCCTCACAGACGGCAGCTCCAGCTCCGTAACGAACAGGGGTGCCCTCAAAGTTGGCAGCTCCAGCTCCGTTGTTCCTGGAAGATCCAGCCCGTCGGCTCTGGGGGTCATCCCGGGGTTTCAAGGTACAGTACCTGTGACCCACAGTCGGGTCAGGAGTTCCACAGCCAGCGTGGGAAAGTTTAAAGTCCGGGGTTCCCGCAGCTGCGGGAGATCGCAAAATTGCGAGAGCCTTGAGGTGCTCAAGCAGCTTGTCCGAAACGGCACCGATTTCTGCTGTTTTTCTGGTCCAGGTAAGTTGTTGGAAGTTGTAGTTGTACATCAAATTAAATTAATGAGGTTTGTACATGTTAATCTGCATGTTATGCACACTAAAAATGAATCGCAGGTCAGTGGTCAATGACAACAGACTCGAAGTATCTGCAGAAATGATATATAGCACATATGTAGAACCAGGATCATCTCATTACAGAAAGTAAGAAACGGCTTTTGAGAGGGTGCAGAAGTGGTTTACCAGAATGTTGCCTGGTTTGATAAGCGAGGTTGGACAAATCTTGATTGTCTTCCCTGGAGTGTCTAAGGCTGAGGGGTGGGGGGGTGAATGTCTGATAAAAGTATATAAAATAATAATTAGAGGCATGGATAGTATAGACAATCAGGATGGAAATGTCAAACACGGGGCATAGTTTTAAGATGAAAGGGGCAAAGTTTAAAGGAGATGTGGGGGCAGATTTTTTAACTCAGAGAGTGGTGGCAGCCTGGAACGCGCTGCTGGGGTTGGTGGTGGAAGGAGATACGTTAAAAGGTTTCTAAGAAGTTTTGGATATGCCGATGGAAATGCAGGGAATTGAGGGATATGGATCACATGCAGGCAGAGGAGAGTAGTTAAACTGCCATGATGTTTGGCCCAGGCTTGTTTGTGGGCTGAAGGGCCTGTTTCTGTGCTTTGTTGTTCTATGTTAAATTACTTCAGGACTGCACCATCAAGTTTAAAGTCTGATTTTTTAGAAAAAACTCCTCAGAGAAATTATGTCTCCAAAAAGCATGTAAGTAATTCCTATAAATCAAACCTACGGTTATCCAGCAACCTGTTTTTGATCACCCTCATTATAGTGCCATATGTACACACCATTGACAACTGTCACTTTTTGGCACAATGCTTGTGAAATTCTAAATGGCCTGTCCCACGGTGATTTTTTCGGCGACCACTGGCATAATTGATTGACATATCAAGTCACCAAAAATTTTTCGGATTGATGCGGCGTGACGCGGCGTAACGTGGTGGTGACGTGGCGTGATGAGGTAAGACGCGCAATGCTTTTTCAAGTGTTGCAACATTTATTTTGTCGCCGCTAAATTTTGAAATTTTTTTGTGGACACTGCTATGAGGCCGGCAGTTGCCAAAAGAATCGCCAAGTGGGACAGGCCCTTAAAGTATCCAATTCCAGTAGCTGCCTGAAAACTCCCAAAATTGCCGAGGGAGAGGTATGTCCCTAAATGTGAGAAAGAGCTACAGTGTCACTTGCTGGCAAAGAGTAGCTTGCATCATTACCATCATTTGGCATTGTGAGTGTAAAAGGGACTGCAGTAAGAGAAAACATTAGAACTGTACATAGAAACAAAAAGCTGGAGTAACTCAGCGAGTCGGGCAGCATCTCTGGAGAAAAGGAATACGTAATGTTTCGGTTCAAGACCCTTTTTCAGAGGGTCAGGACAAAGGGAAATGTAAGATATAGAAGCTAAATAGAAGAAATTAATGAAAGGAATGCATAAAGTAACGATGATCAAGATTAGATGGAGCCCATAATAGTCCATTATTGGATGTGAGGTGGATGATAACGAGTTATGCAGATGGTGAAACTCAACAGATCAACAGTGAAACTAGTGTGATGACTAGGGTGGGAGAGGGAAGGAGAAAGAGGGGATGCAAGGGTTACTTGAAGTTAGAGAAATCAATAATCATACCATATATTCATATTCAAAACTGTACATTAGGCTAGGGTACTAACTGATTCACCTCTACCACATTGTGGACATTGGACTTTGTCCATGGAACTGGTGCGCTACAATGCTCAGAACTATATTCTATACTCTTTATCTTCCCCTGTACTCTACCTATTGTACTTTGATTATATTTATTTATAGTATGACCTAATCCGATTGGAGAGCACGCAAAAAAGATTAAAAAAAGATTTTTACTTTATCTCGGTAGCTGTAAATTGTAATGTTGAAAAACTATATTCTGTACTTTAGATTAGTATGCTTCTTTTTGCACTACCTATTGCACTTGAGTAAAGCTTGATTGTACTCATGTATGGTATGATCTTATTTAATTGGGAAGCAAACAAACAAAAGCTTTTCACTATATCTCCGTACATGTGACATTAATACATCAATACATGTTTAAAATCAAACTATCTTCAAAACCTTGTCCAATGTGCACTGTGTTTGTTCAGGCTGTGATACAATCAAATTATAACATAGATTTATAACATCACAACATTTATCCCAACTTTATCATCTAGTTCCCAAGCATAGTTAATGACCAAAGCCATAACATTATGTCCAAAGAAAGATTGTTGGAGGGAATCACAATAAAATCTATTACAGCTGCATGATTGTTCTGCATGATATATCTTAAATGTACTTGAAACTGACGAATGAGCTCATCTCTTCAATGCTTTTCCAGGTACATCAAGCTTTAAGAAGCACTGTGAAGTCTTTGATGTGGACTCTTTTTTTCAAACAAAAAACTGAGAAAACCTCAAATTTTGACTGAGCCAGTGACCCCAGAACATTAACCTGACTTTTTTTCTTTCCTGTACTGATAGACATAATAACAAACAGGAAATGAGAATACGAGAATAAACTGGCAAAAAGCAGAAAAACAAACTGTCTGACTTTCAGAAGGTTTGTGAAAGGGGCCATGGAAGAGGCCATAAAAAGCCAAGAAGAAGAAGCAGAGAACCAAGGTTCTAATGAGAATAAGTAATGAAATAAATTGGTGGTTAAAGGCTGATCCTCAAGATCTGTATGCCAAAGTCTTGGCAGAGACAGCTACAAAAGAAGTGAAAACACAGGTTAGTGAGCGATATCAGGGTTTAGAGTGACATGGGCCAAATGCAGGCAAAAGGGACTAGCTTAGATGGGCATTTTGGTCATCATGGGTGAGTTGGATTATAGAGTCATAGAGTGATACAGTGTGGAAACAGGCCCTTCGGCCCAACTCACCCACACCGGCCAACAATGTCCCAGCTACCCTAGTCCCACTTGCCTGCCATTGATCCATAACCCTCCAAACCTGTCCTATCCATGTACCTGTCCACTGTTTCTTAAACAATGGGATAGTACCAGCCTCAACTACCTCATCTGGCAGCTTGTTCCATACACCCACCACCCTCTGTGTGAAAAAGTTACCCCTCGGATTCCTATTAAATCTTTTCCCCTTCACCTTGAACCTATGTACTCTGGTCCTTAATTTCCCTTCTCTAGGCAAAAGACTCTATGCATCTACCCAATCTATTCCTCTCATGATTTTGTATATCTCTATAAGATCCCCCCTCATCCTCCGACGCTCCATGGAATAGAGACCCAGCCTGCTCAACCTCCCCCACTAGTCCAGGCAAAATCCTCGTAAATCTTTTCTGAACCCTTTCAAGCTTGACAATATCTTTCCTCTTGCATGGTGACCAGAACTGAACACAATATTCTAAATGCGGTCTCACCAATGTCTTATACAACTGCAGCATGACCTCCCAACTTCTATACTCACAACCATGATGAAGGACACGTTTCTGTGCCGTGTGACTTGAGAACTCTGAAATACTGATCTGTTGGTAGCAGAGAACATAGTGAATAATGCACTAACAAAATATCTGAAAAGGATAAAAGGATAGATCGGAATTGTGCTTGAATAATCTACTGGAGTCCTTTGAGGGTCAGGTTTGTAGAATAAGTAGTGGGTGTAGATAGTTTGCTGAATAAACAAATATAGGATTAATGTCAGAAAGTGGCACTGAGAGACCCTCAATATTGATCTCCAAGAAAGTCACAGCAGGTCTGGATGACCTCCTCATTTTCAATGTCTTGTTTAGCTTTCATCTTCTCCAATGCTCGCCATCTGGTCTTGATGGAGAACCTCATGTGTGCCTAAAATCCTGAGCGCTAAACAGTCTGGATCTATGCTCCTGGCAGGGTTACCCATGGCAGGCAGGTCAAGGGGGCAGCTTCCTGACAAAGCGCGGTCTAAGTAAAATACCTCAATGGTGGAACTGGTGGTGGTTGGTCAGCGCGTGGAGCACCACAACAGCCGAGATGGTGGAAGAAGGCTGCAGCAGGGTAGACTCATAACCATGGTGGAGTTTATGCCATTGTAGCTATGTCGGCCTCGTCAAGGACCTTGTGGTGGTGGCCTGCACACCAATCTCCCCATGTTAAAAGATGTCACGCACAGGTGTCTTGGAAGGGGGGACATAAAGTCGGTGGCTCCAGGATTGGCTTCTTCAGCCATCTCAAGCCCCACACAAACGACTCACCAGGAGGAGAATCAGGCTTGACTTTGAGTGATCATTGATGATGATGATGATCTTTCATATTTTAGAGTAGTTCAGTAAATGGGACAGTGCTGCTCTCCTTATGAACAAGTAAATAAAATGTGTCTGGAAAATGAATGCAAGTTGTCAGAGTCCAGTTGATCGGCGAAAAACATACATGTTGACCAAAATGCCCCATCTATGCTAGTTCCTTTTGCTTGTGCTTGGCCCATATCCCTCTAAACCTTTCCTGTCATGTTCCTGTCTAAATGTCTTTTAAATGTTCTTGTAGTACCTAATAATTTAACAAGGAAGCCTATTTCTCATAAAATTGAATAGTTCAAATTTAATCAATTTGCCTTCAAGATAGTTTTATGGTGGCTAAAATTTCACAAACAATGTCAGGGTATTACCACTAGGTGTCAGAGGTTTACTTATATCAGAATTTCAGTAAATATCCTTTGTCAGAAAAATAGGCAGCAGTTATAATGAACTTTCCTTATTAATGTCTACATCTGATAATCGGAAAATTAATTGGAGCATAATTAAAGTGTTTATATTCTGATGTTCAAATTAGGTAATTCTTCTGGTGCACATAAGCTGAAGGGGAAAGTTGGCTGGTGTGACTGTTCTTTGAATTCACCTCATGCACCATCGGAAAGCACCCTAAAGTTCCGTGACCTTTTTGGGAAGTGAAACATGGTGACCTTGGCTCATAGAAGAGGGAGCTGCTGCTGAAAGTCGTGGGTCGTGGTGTTGGAGGAGATGGCTGCAGGAGGCCCTGCAGCAGTCGGGTGAGCGAGCGGATCAAAAGCAGCCTGCAGCAACTGCACAGAGCAGCGGTGGAAGGAGCAGACAGCATCGTGCTGGGCTAGGCCGACCCCTACTCCATTGGTCCAGTGCTGCAAGGACAGGCTTCAAACTGAGAAAATAAATTGTATATCTCCTTGGGACAAGATTCGGACTTTTCAGAGACGTGGAAGTTCCACCTTTTTGCGCCAGAATATGGTGACTCTCCGCAAGTTGTTCCAAAAGAGGATCTGTGGTACTCATGTATAGCATGATTTGACTGGATAGCATTGGAACATATAAGATTGTTAAGGGTTTGGACACCTAGAGGCAGGAAACATGTTCCCGATGTTGGGGGAGTCCAGAACCAGGGGCCACAGTTTAAGAATAAGGAGTAGCCATTTAGAACGGAGAGGAGGAAACACTTTTTCTCAGTTGTGAGTCTGTGGAATTCTCTGCCTCAGAGGGCGGTGGTGGCAGGTTCTCTGGATGCTTTCAAGAGAGAGCTAGATAGGGTTAAAGATAGCGGAGTCAGGGGATATGGGGAGAAGGCAGGAACGGGGTACTGATTGGGTATGATCAGCCATTATCACATTGAATGGCAGTGCTGGCTCAAAGGGCCGAATGGCCTACTCATGCACCTATTGTCTATTGTCTTATTGACAGAATAAGATTTTCACTGTATACACAAACAATAAATAAACCATTGAACCATGTTGACCAAGTGTAGGAAGGAACAGCAAATGCTGGTTTAAACCGAAGAAAGACACAAAAAGCTGGAGTAACTAAGCGGGACAGGCTGCATCTCTGGAGAAAAGGAATGGGTGACATTTCAGCTTGAGACCCTTCTTCATTCAGACTGTTTAGGGATGAGGGAAATGAGGGATATAGACAATGGTGTAGAGAAATAAAGACAAATGAATGAAAGATATGCAAAAAAACAATGGTATAGGAAACAGATCTTTATTAGCTGTTTGTTGGGTGAAAATGAGAGCCAGCGCGACTTGGGTGGGGGAGGGATAGAAAGAGAGGGAATGCCAGGGCTCCCTGAAATCAATATTCATACCACTGGGCTGTAAGCTGCCCAAGTGAAATATGAGATGTTGTTCTTTCAATTTGCGTTTAGCCTCACTCTGACAATGGAGGTGACCGAGGACAGAAAGGTCTGTGTGGGAATGTGAAGAAGAATTAAAGTGTTTATCAACCGAGAGATCGGGTAGGTTCACAATCAATCAATCAATCAATCAACCTTTATTGTCATATTGCAAGCAAAAGTTGTACAGTGCAAAATGAAAAGACGTTTCCCAGTGAATAGCGGAGCATCGCACAAGAAATTTAAAACACTTCACACATAATAACACTAAAAACAATCCAGTCCCTGATGAAACAGTATAAATAGTTAAAAGCAGGTAAAAACACAATGTTAAAATACAATAAACCAGTGGGCTGAGCGAAGGTGTTCAGCGAAACCATCGCCCAGTCTACATTTGGTCTCGCCGATGTATAAGAGTCCACATCTTGAACAACAGATACAGTAGATGAGATTGGAGGAGGTGCAAGTCAACCTCTGCCTAACCTGAAAGGACTGTCGGGGTCCCTGGACAGAGTCGAGGGAGGAAGTATAGCGATAGGTGTTGCATCTTTTGCGGTTGCAGGGGGAGATACCTGGGGAGGTGGTGGTTTGGGTGGGAAGGGATGAGTTAACCAGGAAGTTGCGGAGAGGCCGGTCTCTGCGGAAGGCGGGAAGGGGTGGAGATGGGAAGATGTGACTAGTGTTGGGATCCCGTTGGAGGAGGTGAAAATTTTGGGGTATTACGTGTTGTATGCGACGGCTGATGGGGTGAAAGTTAAGGACTAGGGGGACTCTGTCTCTGTTGCGACGAGGGGGAGGGGGAGCAAGGACAGAGCTGCGGGATACTGAGGAGACACGAGTGAGGGCCTCATCTATGATAGGAGAGTGGAACCCCCGTTCCCTAAA
Source organism: Leucoraja erinaceus (assembly GCF_028641065.1). NCBI lineage: Eukaryota > Metazoa > Chordata > Chondrichthyes > Rajiformes > Rajidae > Leucoraja > Leucoraja erinaceus. Next base: position 32,262,649 of record NC_073385.1, read on the forward strand.
GAATGAGGACATATTGGATGTCCTGGTATGGAACACCTCATCTTGGGTCTAAAGAATGAGGGGGATATGGACCAAATGCGGATAGGTGGGTCTAGTGTAGCAGGGACATGTTGGCCAGTGTGGGCAAGTTGGGCCGAAGGGCTTGTTTCCCCACTGTATCACTCTATGATTTTATGATTCTAAATGCTTTCTAGCTAATTAGAGGAATATCAATTTTTTGCAGACAACAATAAAATATGTATTTATTCTCTGGCATTTTGGCATGGTCGATAATAAACATTTGCGCTATTATCAACTATCTATCAGACACGGCAAATTTTAGGCATGTGGGACCTGAGAAGCCACAATGTGTGCATTAGAAGCAGTAGGTGACACGGTGTAACAATGTGGAGAAATAAAAGACACACAATGCTGGAGTAACAGGCAGCATCTCTGGAGGACATGGATAGGTAACATTTTGGGTCGGGACTCTTGCACAGTTTTGAGTATTTACCTTACCAGAACGATGTGAGTGCTGGATAAAATACTTTAGGGACAAAAATGACATTGAGCCAAGAAAATACCTGACTCTTTTTTCATTGACTTTTATTGAGAGAGAAATATAACTTACCCTTGATTCTGACTGTCAAGTTTAAACCATCTTAGGTTGTTATTTCCAATGTATGAAGACTGGCAGAGCAAAAATCCTTTGTTTTTCCACGATTCAATTAGTGATTAATCTAAATTTTCAGTTTAGTCCATATCGACCATCGATCACCAGTTCACACGAGTTCTATGTTATCCTACTTTTATATCCACTTCCCTATACATTAGAGGCAATTTTACAAAAGTCAATTATAACTTTTATTCATAATTACTAAATTTAATATTAATATAATATACAAAAGTATAAACCACATGTTTTTTGGGATTTGTGGGAAAACTGAAGCAACTAGAGGAAACCCACTAGGTCATGTGAAGATCATGCAAACTCTACACAGACAGCACCCAAGGTGGTGTCTTCTCTGGCATTGTGAGGCAGCAGTTCTACCAGCTGCACCACTGTGTTGCCCGGTAACTTAGCTTCTCTGCAGCTTTACTGGTGATTAAAATTCCAGTGGTGTTAGTGGGGGATGTCATAATTAGATCCTACACCAAATATATATATATAGATTTATGCTCTCATTTTATTTATATTGATAAATAAATATCAATACTCATTAATTTCCTTGGAATTTAAATGTAGGCATAATCATGTTGAAGTGAACACCTATAATTGTGGCCATAGGAAAGCATCAAATGTACACATGATTTCTAAACGTTTTAAGAATTAAAATTAGGGATTCACATTATTCACCTTAACATTTTCTATGCAGAATAGTATTGCATGTTTAACCTGACATATTGAAAAAAGTTGTAGGTCTTAGTGGGCATAAAGAAAATAACAAAATAGTTCAATATTACAATACAATTATCTTGATATCTGTGATGCTGAAAGTTTTTACGTATATTTACCTATCTATTCCTCTCATGGTTTTGTCCACTTCTATATGATTACCCCTCATCCTCCTGCACTCCAAGGAATAATGTCCTGCTCAACCTCTCCCTACAACTCAGGCCCTCGAGTCCTGCAAACATCCTCAGAAATCTTCTCTGCACTCATTCTTCCTCACAAGCACAAATTTAATGAAAGCAAAGATCTTGGTTGATCCTTTTGCATGTATAGTCTCCTGTCTAGTCCTCAAATCTCTGACAACCTTCGAGAGAAAAAACAATTCAATCCTAGGCCTGAAGGTGCTGACATATTAGTGGTCACAATGGCTCAAAGTCCTAGCCTGCACAACCTCTCCTTATAGCTCAGGCATTCGAGGTCTGACACCATCCTCGTAAATCTTTCCGGCTTAACAACATCTTTCCCATTACAGGGTGATGAAAGCTGATAACAATACTCTAGATCGCTCTGCTATACAATACAATACAATACAAATTTATTGTCATTTGAGCCCCAGTGAGACTCAAACGAAATTTCGTTTACACAGCCATACAAACAAAGACAATGTCCTACAGACATACACACAATTAAATTCACACAAACATCCATCACAGTGAACCCACTGTGATGGAAGGCAAAGTCTTTTCTCTCCCCTGCTCTCAATTTCTCTCCCGATGTCCAAGCCCCAGGCGGGTGATGATAAGTCCCACGGCCATTTTAGGCCGCGCGGGGCGATTTACGGCCCCGCTCCCGGTCTGAAAGTACAAGGTTGGAACCCCCACGGGCGATGGTGAGTCCCACGGCCATGAAGCCGCGCCAGGTGATGTACGGTCCCGGTCCTGGTCGTTCCAACCCCGCAACACGGGCTGGAGAAGTCGCGTTGCGGGAGCTCCGGGAAGCGGTCTCCCCCCGGACCCGTGAGCTCCTGATGTCCCAGTTCACCGGACATGTGGCTGCGTTGCTGGAGCCCCAGCCCCAGGAGTCGAGTCGCAGCAGTGAGTCACCACCGCTCCCCACGCTCCGAGGCCGGCCAGCCCCACGATGGAGAGTCCGCAGCTCCGCAGTCTCCCGAGACCCCGGGTCGTTCAGGTTGGAGGCCGCTCCACGGTGCTAGGCCCCAACGACAACGGAGACCCGACAGGGAAAAGGTCGGGTCTCCCAGACAGGGAAGAGATTTTAAATAGTTTCCCCCTGCCCCCCCCCCCCCCCCCCCTATACACACATTTAAAAACACTATTAAAAAACACCAAACACTACATTTAAATAGACCTACAACTTTCAGCATGAACAGAATTGATGCGCTACAATGCTCAGAACTATGTTCTGCCCACACTGTGTCTTTCCCTTTGCTCTACCTAATGTACTTTGACTTGATTACATTTATGTGTAGTATTATCTAATCTGTTTGGATTGCATGCAAAATAAAGCTTTTCACTGCTCCTCGGTACATGTGAAAATAATAGACCTAGACCTCAACTTAAACCATCCCACACAGACACACCCAATTCACTCAAATTTGCAATTCCTTGGCCTCTAACCTGGTTGGTGTGCCTAGCTTGGTATAGTTTGGTTTAATTTAGTTTAGTTTAATTTAATTTAGGTTAGTTTAGATAGTTTAGTTTAGTTTAGTTTACAGATACAGTGTGGAAACAGGTCCTTTGACCCACCAAATCCATGACAACTTTTGATCAACTGTTCACACTATTTTACTCCACTTTCCCATGTTATTTCACCCCTTATACATTAGGGGCAATTTACAGAGGCTAATTAACATACAACCCTGCATGCCTTTGGGAAGAGACAGGAACAACCGGGGGAAATCCATACGATCACAGAGAGAACATGCAAACTCTACACAGATCCCAATCCAGGTCTCTGATGCTGTGAGGCAGCAGCTCTTCCAGCTGCACTACTGTGCTGGCCTTACCCTTTATGTCTTAATATCCCTCACATTTGTCATGCCCTCCATAGTTACTCACAAAGTGCTGGAGTAACTTAGCAGGTCAGGCAGCATCTCTGGAGAAAAAGGATGGGTGACGTTTCGGGTCGTGGCCCTTCTCTGCAGTTTTTTCTTTCTACATTTTGCCGCGGCCTCTGTCTCCTTCCTCTGTCAGTTGATGATTTGACCCAGCCTCTATTTCCCAAACCTGCAAAACAATCCACCATTCTCTTTTTGCTTTTCGCAACATAGCAAGAGACAAAATGAGTAACAAATGCAGCAAAATTAAACTAGAACCGCAGAAAAACTGCTATTTCTACCAAGTTACACTTTGTAGAGAATGTCTGATGAACTTGCAGTGATGTCCCATGGCTTCCATTTATTGTCAGTTTAATTATGCGACCCATTCCCACCTGACCTTCCTTCCTTTGACTCTTACATTGTCTCAGCAAAGCTCAGCGTATGTTCAAAGACCAGCATCTCATCTTCTTGATGTGGATGCTTTAGCCTTCATTCATTTCTATTGAGTGGCACAGTGGTGCAGCTGGTAGAGCTGCTGCCTCACAGTGTCAGAGACCCGGGTTTGATCCTAACCGAGGGTGCTGTCTATGTGGAGCTTGCACATTCTCCCTGTCACCACGTAGGTTCACTCCGTGTGCTCCAGTTTCCTCCCACATCCCAAAGATAAGCGGGTCTATTGGTTAGTTGGCTGCTGTAAAATTATACCCAGTGTGCAGGAGTGGATGAAAAGGGGGATAATATTGAACTACTGTGAACGGATGATTGATGATTGGCATGGGCTCGATGGGTTGAATAGCCTGTTTCCATTCTGTATCATTCCATCAATCAGTTCAATCAATCTCTTCAATCAATCAGGGTAAGCTGGTTTGGAAGGTAAGATGACACGGGTTGCAGGATCTGCTGTTGTTCATTATTTGTATTAATGCTTTAGAGGTAGGTGGTATGATTGGTGAATAGGTAAAATTGGTGGTATAGGGACAGTGGAGAAGGTTATCTAAGATAACAACAGAAGATTTATCAACTGGAACAATGAGCTGAGGAATAACGGATGGAGTTTAATTCAAATTAATGTGAGGTGTTGCATTTTGATAAGAAAAACCAAGGCAGGAATTACATAGTAAATGGTAGTACCCTGTGGAATGCTGTAGAACAGACAAACCTCGAGTTGTAGGTACATAGTTCCATGAAAGTGACAACAGGGAGAAGGCGTTTGGAACTCTTGCTTCACCTGGATCAGTGCTGGGAAGTAAAATATTAAATTATATTTTTTAATGTTTAGAAGCTTACTTAAGTGCATTTAGCAGTTTTAGATGTTGCCTTTAAATGCTTAGCAGCCTTTAATTTATTTTAATTGTCTCATTGATTTCAATAGTTTTGAACATTTTGAAATGATTCTGAACAGCAAGGACTTTCAAAAACATTCATAGTTCTTCACAACCAAGGATTGTTCGACATGATGCCCTTTTACATTCACAGTCCTATTTCTGCCTGGATGCTCATCATTAAGATTCGCATGGCTTAAGATCTGAATAACAGATCTTCAAAGTTTCGTTCTCACTTATGTCAGAAGGAAGTGCTGGAAACAAGCGGCAGCTAGTTCTGGCTAGAACGTCGCTCCTGATGAGGCTGCATATTTGGCTTTCCGTTGCTCCCTGCAGCTTTGGCTGATAACTGTGAAAGCTGACACTGAGCATTATAATCATAATGTAAGGAAACACTCTATGCAAACACTGTGAGGCTCAGAACTATTCCGTGCTTTGATGATTAACAACAGAGTAGCTTCTCAGAATTCTCCAGCACTTTGAAGCCATTGATTGATCGATGGCATGCTTAATATCTATGAATTTCTGAATCATTTATTATGTCAGTGGTTAAATTAGTGGACAAGAATCTAAATTTGAATCTTACTTTGTAGCTGAAGTCGCACTGCAAAGTAATTAAATAGGTCATGAATTTGAAACAAAATGATGATGGTGATTGTGAAACTACCGATTTGTTATTATACAGCAATTTAATTTCTTTAGGAAGAAAATCCGATAACTTTACCCCTTTTACTCGACATATGCATCCAGATCCACCACTTTAGTTGAATCCTAAATAGGCTAGGGGAAATTAGTCAGGGGAAATTAATGTCAACCTTGTCAAAGATGCCTACATAGAGAATGATTAAACAAGAAAAATAGTTCCTTTGGTTGCTGTTCGCAAACTTTAAAAACTCAAATAATTGTTTTTTTCCATTCATTCTTTTAATAATAATAAATGTTTAAATAAAAGCTTAGTCTTTAGTCGTTGTATCTAATTGTTTACATGTTTCCTCATCGTCTTCCAGGTGATAATTTACTTTCTGCCTGGTTTTTGGTCCATTCAGCAGTGACATCCTGATAAAAACACAGAACATAGAACAGTAAAGCACAGGAACAGGCCCTTCAGCACACAATGCCTGTGCTGAATGTGATGTTGTTAAATTAATCTCTGCCTGCATGTGATCCATATCCCTCCATTCTCTGCATAACCTTGTGCCTATCTATAAGTCTCTTGATCACAACTTTTGTATCTGTCTCCACCACTATCCCGGTTAACACATTCCAGGCACCCACCATCCTCTGTGTGGTCATCAGGTGGCCATCACACCAACCCTGCCCCTCATATTTTTGGTTTATACTCTCTAGAATTTAGGAGATTGAGAGGGGATCTTATAGAAACCTACAAAATTCTTAAGGGGTTGGACAGGCTAGATGCAGGAAGATTGTTCCCGATGTTGGGGAAGTCCAGGACAAGGGGTCACAGCTTAAGGATAAGGGGGAAATCCTTTAGAACCGAGATGAGGAGAACTTTTTTCACACAGAGAGTGGTGAATCTCTGGAACTCTCTGCCACAGAGGGTAGTTGAGGCCAGTTCATTGGCTATATTTAAGAGGGAGTTAGATGTGGCCCTTGTGGCCAGGGGATCAGAGGGTATGGAGAGAAGGCAGGTACGGGATACTGAGTTGGATGATCAGCCATGATCATATTGAATGGCGGTGCAGGCTCGAAGGGCCGAATGGCCTACTCCTGCACCTAATTTCTATGTTTCTATATCTGCTTTAAACAGTGCCGTTATAATCTTAAACCTATGGCCTCTTGGACAGGATTTACATTGTAAATGGTAGGACCCTGGGGAGTAGTAAGCTCTGACTGTCTACCTCATCTATCCATTCCAGAATTTTGTATACATCTATCAGGTTTCCCCTCGACCCTCGGTGTTCCAAACCAAGTCTGCCCCACCTCTCCTTGTAGCTAATCCTTCCACAACCAGGCACAATCTGGTAAACCTTCTCACCATCTTTTCCAGAGCTTCCATATTCCTCCTGTAATGGGGTGATGAGAACTGCACACAATACTCAAAATTTGGCATAACCAAAGTCCTATAAAGCTGCACCATGACTCCCTGACTCTTATACTCAATACCCCAGTCAATGAAGGGACAGAAGGATACTATGCACCTTCTTTATCACAACAGATGATGCAGTATTTCAGTAAGAAATTGGTCTCAGAAAATAGGTCATAGAGTCATCGAGTCATACAGCACGAAACGTGCCCTTCGGCCCTACTTACAATACTCTGACTGTGGCCTAACCAAAGTCCTATGAAGCTGCATCATGACTTCCTGCCTCTTTTTTAAAATTTATTTAACCTTTATTTAACCAGGAGAAGTCGCGTTGAGATTAAAAATCTCTTTTACAAGAGAGTCTTGGCCAAGACAGGCAGCAGCACAGTTCCACAGTGGACTTCCATAATGGAGTCTGCAGGTGGACAGGGCAAACCATCCAACTTGAGCATACAAAGAGCAGTGGTGCGTGAGGGTTTTAAAATTAGTAACAAATCTCATACTCATACATACTCATGTCCTGATCAATAATAGATATGCCATTTATTGTCACTATACATGTACAGTGAAACTGAAAGCTGCTCGTACTCAGTGCATACATACAATTTTACACAAAAAACAAGAAACAGAAAACAAAACAGAAGGGAGATGGGGGGGGGGGGAATAGGTGCACAAATTCTACGGCGCTACATACATATATACAGATGGAAGTCCGTGTTGGGCGGTGTAGTCAGTGAATGTGTGGATTTGAATTCATGGTAGATATAATTCTCGGGAAGCAGCTATTCCTGAGTCTGTTTGTCCTGGATTTGATGCACCTATAGCGCCTTCCAGAGGGCAGCAGGTCGAACAGTCCAAACGCAGGATGGGAGCTGTCTTTGGTGATCTTCTTTGCCCTGCTAAGGCAGCGGGAGGTGTAGATGTCCATCAGGGAGGGGAGAGGGCAACCAATGATCCTCTGCGCTGTCCTGGTTACCCTCTAATGCAGCTCAGATCTCCCCATTGCACGAAGGATGTGGAGGCTTCAGAAAGGGTGCATTCTAGATTGATGCTAGGATTAGGGGGTAATAACTACAAGGAGAGGTTGGACAGATTTAGATTGGCGACCAAGATGCCCTTCGAAGGTAGTCTCATTTGTCTGCATTTGGCCCATATCCCTCTCAAACTTTCCTATGCATGTACCTTCTAAATGTTGTTAGATGTACCTGCCTCAACTACACCCTCTGACAGGTGATTCCCTAAACCCACCAGAGTGAAAAGGTTGGCCCTGAGTTCCTATTAAATTTTTCCCCTCTCATCTTAAACCTGTGTCCTCTGGTTCTTGGTTCCCCTTCCACGGATAAATAACTGTCTATTGACCCTATCAAGTCGATGATACATTTACTGCAGTTTACAAAATAAACTCTGCTCTCCTTTTTCTGTATTACAAACACATTCACTACAAAATGTACTATGACAGAAGGAAAACAATTGTGGATATCATTTATATCGTTCACCTTCATTTACCTTCATGAATCATACAATACAATCATAGTACATGATACTGGTTTTGAAGGTAACATTTATTTTAAATATCCCTAGCAATGAAAAGATGTTGCTGACAAAAAGACAGCAAAGGCTTTACTGAGATGCAAATCATATTGATTGTTAGCTGAGAAACTGAAAGATAATATTAACAGAAATTATCAAGGCAAAGGCAGCAGCCAAACCAAGGACATGAATCTCTGGTTGCTATGGAGTCGAGGAACCAACCAATAATGTGTTGAGGTAGAATCGGAAGAATTGGACTAAGTAACTGAAGATACCTTACTAATCTTTAAACCAACGATGGTTAATAAGGAGCCTTGGCATGTCTCAAAGGATCCAGCACTGAGGTTTAGTTTAGTTTAAGAGATGCAGCATGGAAACAGGTCCTTCGGCTCATCAAGTCCATGCTGACCATCGATGACCCATTCACACTAGTTCTATGTTAACGCACTTTCAAATCCACTTCCTACACACAAGGAGCAATTTACCCAGGCCACTTCACCTACAAACCCACATATCTTTGGAGGAAACCAGAGCATCCGAGGAAACCCATGCACTCACAGGGAGAACGTACAAACTCCACACAGATGTCATCTGAGCTTCAGGATTGAACCCAGGTCACTGGTGCTGCGAGGCAGCAGCTCTTCCAGTTGTGCCACCCTAAAGTATTTGCATGAAGAACATGAAGGTGGATGGGACCAGTGTACCTGGTCTAACGCATATAAATCTGAAGTTTCTCTTGCTGAATTTCTATTTGGCTAAACGAAGCATGGAATCTCCAGCGCAGGTCCAGGTGAAACTAAATTAATTACTCAGTGAATTAATGTGTCAGTATGTTTCTGCTAGGGTGGGTTCAGGTCTCTCCTCCTCACTCTAATGACCTGTGATCGGAGCTAGAGTGAAATTCCCACAAAATTACTGATTGTCCTGTTCAAATGGGAATTAATAACTTTCGATCCGGTGATTACTAAAATAAATTACGACCTTCATTTTGCAGTGCTCAGTTCAGCTCTAAATATCGTTCTATTGCTTCTCCTGTATATTTGGAATTGACTTTCAATTCCAAATTTTGCTTGGGGCAGTTTTGCATGAAAAAAACAAACCTGAGCAACACACGGGAAACATTAAAAAAACACTTAAAGTGAATCAGATTTTAGAAAGTGAACACGTATTCTTTACCCGAAGACTTCAAGGTGACTTATATACAGTATGAATGTTTGCACCTTATTCAGATGCTGAACGAAAACTGTTGACCAATTTGCACAGATATATGGATAAGAAGTTTGGATGGGCCAAATAATGGAAAATTGGACTAGCCCAATATGCCAACTTGGTTGGCATGGACAAGATGGGTTGAGGAGCCTGTTTCTGTACTGTACAGCTCCACTCTACGAATGGCAATTGCTATTTGAAAAGTAGAATAATATTAACATATGCTAGGAGCCAGATACATGAGTGTAGGAATAGTAGAGGTCACTGAGACAGTACATGTTTCTTGTAGGTTTCCACCATGTTTCTGGCACAATTTTTTATGATTTAATTCCAAAGTTAAAAATGCAGGGCCTTCACTTGGCCATAAAGGCCGGTTGTCGGTGTTGGTGAAGTGGGCTGCCAGAGACCCTACCTTAACCTACAGCTCGAGTGGATCAAGCATCTCACTAAGATGCCAAGAGGTGGATCGGACGTGGCCTGCAGTGGCACGGAGCGGCGGAGCATCGGTGGTGAATACCGACAACATCGTCTGCCAGGCCGACCCCTGAAACTTCATTCCAGTGCCTCCGAGTGGCTACTAATTGTTGCTGCAGTTACAAGGAAAACAAGAAATGCTCTTCGCATAGGTAGAGTTCTTCGACTTTCTCCAGCCCTGTTTAAGATGCTATATCCTGCTCAGCTTGATAGCAACCCTCCTGTGTCTTGTTACAAGACCTTCTTTAAGGACAAGACCAGGTAAAATATTCCCTGAGCAAAAAAATGTTCCAAGTCATACAGTTGAGATACATTTTTGACCAATATTGGGACAATTTCATTTCTCAATGTGATGTGATTTTCTTCTTTGATTTAAATACGGGTTTGAAGAAGTGTCTCGATCCGAAACATCACCCATTCCTCTCCAGATATGCTGCCTGTCCCGCTGAGTTACTTCAGCATCTTGTGTCTATCTTTGGTTTAAACCAGCATCTGCAGTTCCTTCCTACACATTTAAATACCAATGATGATAATGGCATATTGTCAAAAGTCTTAGAAAGAGTTCTGCTGGATAGAGTAAATGAGTTTGTTAACTCCACAGATAACCAGTTTGGTTTTAAAGCTAAACATGGCACTGACTTGTGCATATATGCCCTAAAGGAGATTGTAAACAAATATAGAGGCAAAAACTCTTCAATTCTTATACTTTATTGATGCTTCCAAAGCCTTTGATCGTGTTAATCACAGAAAGCTGTTTGTTAAAATGAGTCAAAGAGGGGTGCCTATATACATTCTGGCTTACTGGTATGCCCACCCGACTTTGCAATAAAATGGGGCAATAGGGTCTCAGCCCCATTTGGGGTTAGCAATGGTGTTAGACAAGGGGGGATTTTGTCCCTAGTCCTTTTTAATCTTTATATCGATGATCTGTCCAAACAATTGAAAGCCTGTAATACTGGGTGCATGATTGGTAATATTTTAGTTAACCATATTATGATTGCAGATGATGTGGTCTTTAGTCAATCTAGCACTCCAGCAGCTCCTTACTATATGTTCTGTGTATGGTTTGGAACATGATATTAAATATAATGCTTCTAAGAGTGCTGTTATGATCTGTAGACCAAAGAGGATAAATGTCTAAAATTTACTGAATTTAAATTGTCTGACAATAATCTTAGTGTCTGTAATAAGGTAAAATATCTAGGGCATTTTATTACAGAACAAATGACAGATGATGAGGATATCTATAGGCAACGACATATGCTGTATGTACAGGCAACTATTCTCTTGCATAAGTTTGGTGCATGTACAGATGTGGTGAAGATGTCGCTGTTTAGAGCATATTGAACACCACTCTATACTGCGCACCTGTGGTCGAACTATGGAAAGACAAGAGACTAAAGGTGGCCCATAATGATGCCATGAGAACACTGCTAAGGAAACCCAGATGGCGTAGTGCTGGTAACATGTTTATGGCTGCAGGAGTCAATACTTTAGAAGCTATCCTAAGGAATCATATGTATAAATTCATTTGCAGGATAAATGGCTAAAAATGTAATTATCGTGGCCTTGTCAAACATAAGGTTTAGCACGACACGCTACGATTCCCAGTTGTGGAGACACTGGTATCGCTGTCTCGTTGTAGGATACTGATTTTTCTTTTTTATTCTGGATTTTAAATCATGTATTGAGTTTTATTTAATATATAATTTATGATGCTTTTATAGAAACATAGAAACCTAGAAAATAGGTGCAGGAGGAGGCCATTCGGCCCTTCGAGCCAGCACCGCCATTCATTGTGATCATGGCTGATCGTCCCCTATCAATAACCCGTGCCTGCCTTCTCCCCATATCCCTTTTTATATGATATATTAAAATTGTATATGTGTTTTATGATGTTTTATATGCAATGTATTTTTATGTAATGTTGTCCCTTGTCTGGACCTTGAGTCCGAAATAAAGTTTATTATTATAATGGTACCATCGCCTTAATTGCGCCCATCCAACTCAGAACAGAATAGGGGAGCAAAGCTTGGACCTCCCTGGTCCAAGTGATTTAGTCCCACACTCCAGTAACTACCAAATGTTTAATTCCCCGGGAAAACAAAATGGACATTGTAACAACAAACACACAATTCGGCCATGTCAATGACTTGGAACTTGGAATTGCAACTGAGCCTCTGCATCTGACTCCTTGCGTGCTACAGAAATATTCCAGCAGTCAAGGAAGGCTTACAATCAATTGTTAGGGTGAAGACTGAGATTGGATATTTGACCTTTGAAACTCCAACACTAAATTCAAAACTGATTTCCATATTCTCATGAATTGCATGTTTAAGTGCCAGTCATTCAATAGCTTATTTCAGATGTTTCACTTGTCTGCCAAAGTCTGAAAGAGATGCAATTTCTACTCAATGCTTAATCATCTCTGATTGTTAGCTCTTGGGACCAGAACATAAGCCAATGGGCAGCAGAACTGAAGTCATCACAGACTTGAACTAGAATACTGATCAAGCCCCATGAAACTTTTTTCCCCAAGATCTATCAGACTTTCTTGCCGAATATAATGCTCCCTTCCAACTTTTCACTCCTCTCCTTACCTGACACCCTTTTGTCATATTTTTACCTCTAGCCTTTATTACTTATTCCACCTATTTGCAAACCAGATCCCCTCCCTCACCTGTATCAACCTATCACTTACCAGGCTTTGTCCCACTCTCATCTCTTCCAGCTCCCTCCCCCACCCCTCACCGTAAACAGTCTGAAGAGGGGGCTTAACCCAAAACACTGCCTGTCCATTTCCCTCCACAGATACTGCCTGACCAGTGAGTTCCTCAACCACTTTGTGGTTTGTTTAAGATTCCAGCATCTGCAGTTCTTTGTATCTCCATTCCTACAGATTTATTCAGAGTTTTGGCTCATTACATTATTTGGTTAGGGGTGAATGAGACCAAATATCTGAAGGTCCACTCGGCAAACAAAGAGAACAAAAGTATGTGATTACTAAAATGCATGACAGCTTGTACTTTCTATATTGTTTCCATGTTTAGGACAGAGTGCCGGACATTTGAAATGATTTAATTCACCTGTTTAATATCAGCAGAACATTTTTTTCTTCTTTTGTGACTGAATTTCACACTTAATTCCATCCACAAAACTACATCGTAAAGGAGGCAACAAAATTATCAGAAATACCATCCAAAAACACAATGACTCAATGGATCAAAGCAAATAGTCTCACCAGAATTCAGCAATTGATTCACCGAACACAAAGTGTTAGAGGAACTCGGCAGGTCAAGCAGCATCTCTGGAGTGAAATGGGTGTGACGTTTCGGTTCAGGATACGCCCTGAAAAGTTGCTTGGCCATTCCTTCCAGAGAAACTGCCTGACCTGCTGAGTTCCTCCAGCACTTTGTGTTTTGCTTAGTTACTCCATGCACTAGCTAATCACACCACCCTTCCCTGTTTACAGCTAATAATTGCCAGGCTTTGTCCTGCCCCATCTTCCTTCTCTTTTCCAGCTCTATCCCCCCCCTCCGCCCCCTCACTACAATCAGTTCGAAGAATGGTCGCAACCCAATATGTCGTCTGTCCACTTAATCCATAGATGTTGTGTGACCCGGTGAGTTCCTCCAGCGCTTTGTGCTTTGCGCAAGATTCCAGCATCTGCAGTTCCTTTTATCATAATATTTCACTTATGTTGCTTCCAAAGAAATCCAAACACTATTTTATGTTTACCTAGGCTTGGAGTGAACCCTTTATCCATTCCTGGTGAGCTGCACGTGCAGGAATTTGTAACATTTGTATAGGGTGTTCTGGCTTTTCATATTTCAATTTTAAACAATATTTGCTGCCAGCTTTTTCTTTCATTATACAGTTTTAGTCATACAGCACAGAAACAGGCCCTTCAGCCCAACTCGTTCATGCTGACCAAGAAGTCCCATCTTCCTATCATCCTATCCTAAAGAATGTATCTTTTAAATGTTGTTATTGTACCTGCCTCAACTACCTCCTCTGACAGCTGATACCATATATCCACCACTCTCTGCATAAAAAAAGTTGCCCCTCAGGTTTCTATTAGATCTTTTGCCCCTCGCCTAGGTTTAAGGTCCTCTGGTTCATGATCCCCAGAAAAAGACTGTGCATTCACCCTATCAATTATCAATTCCCATCATGATTTTATACACCTCTACAACTTCACCCCTTTAACCTCCTGCTCCCCAAGGAATAGAGTCCTAGCCTATCCAATCTCTCCCTGCGGCACAGGTCCTCAAGTCATGACACCATCTTGTAAAACTTGTTTCTACTTGTTCCAGCCTAATGATAGTTTTGCTGCTAGGTTTATGAAACTAAAGGTACTGGATGCAGTAAATAGTGGAGCCCTTTAGTAACCCTTCAGATTGCAGCTTTTCAAATTCCTACAATGTTTCAGATGATTTATGCTCTATGCTTCACCTCACATTTCATTGTGCAGCCAATACCTGATTCCTTCAGGACATGATACTTCAAGACCAGATAATGTGGAAATGGATGGCAAAGAATATCTTGTTTGGTTCAATGACCCTATCCAGCTGGGTGCCTATAGGAGCAAAATAAGATGTATTAGAATGAAAGGAGGAAGAGACATTTGAAAGAACTTATAGGAAAGAGGTTGCATGACTACATCTATGTATGAAGCTTCTTCTTGCGTATGGCGTGCACAGCGTAAAGCTGTAGGTCAACTTTTTCTATTTGATCTTTTATTTGTGCAGGTCTGGTTGATTGCATTCGTCGAAACAGGTGGACCACGTGAAGGTTGCAATCTCCCACCCTATGCATGAATGAGTAAATAGAAGAAAATAAACGTAAACTAAAACACTCTGCTGGCCACAAAATTGGAGCAACAATAGACAATAGACAATAGGTGCAGGAGTAGGCCATTCGGCCCTTTCTAGCCAGCACCGCCATTCAATGTGATCACGGCTGATCATCCCCAATCAGTATCCCCGTTCCTGCCTTCTCCCCACATCTCCTGACTCCGCTATCTTAAAGAGCCCTATATAGCTCTCTCTTGAAAGCATCCAGAGAACCGGCCTCCATCGTAGAGAATTCCACAGACTCACAACTCACTGTGAGAAAAATTGTTTATTTGTCTCCGTTCTAAATGGCTTACCCCTTATTCTTAAACTGTGGCCCCTGGTTCTGGACTCCCCCAATATCGGGAACATGTTTCCTGCCTCAAGCGTGTCCAAATCCTTAACAATCTTATATGTTTCAATAGATATCCTCTCATCCTTCTAAACTCCAGAGTATACAAGCCCAGCCGCTCCATTCTCTCAGCATATGAGAGTCCCGCCATCCCAGGAATTAACCTTGTAAACCTACGCTGCACTCCCTCAATAGCAAGAATATCCTTCCTCAAATTAGGGGACCAAAACTGCATACAATACTCCAGGTGTGGTCTCACTAGGGCCCTATACAACTGCAGAAGGGCCACTTTATGAAGTGTTATAATCAGTTTGCCACAGATGGATGCAGATTCTGTCAAATTCTTTCAATTTTGTGTTAAGATAACTGCTGCGGTTTCAAGATTAAGGACCTAATACTTCAGTCAGTAAGCATTTTGCCCATTGCTGCAGCAATCATGGGAAAGGTAATAACAGCATAATTTTGCAGTGTTGAAAAGCCAGTTAATGTTGAAACAGAGGGATTGTTGCATGCTGCGTCCGATGACCCAGGAAATAAACATATCCCCATTGACAGGAGTTAGGAAGGGAAATAGTATGGTGTACTTGGCCCTTACTACACAACGTTTAGAGTACAGGAGTAAAGTAATCATGCAAAGATTCTACAGTGCTTTGCCAATACCTAATTCGAAGCGTTGCAATTTTGTCTCTATACTTAAAAAAAGGATATTCTTGCATTGGATTCAATGCAATGCAGATCCACTACTTTGATTCATAGGATGAAGAGAATATGAGTGAGGAAATCCCAAACATTCCGATGCGCAGTTCTACATTCCTGCAAAAACAGGTCCACTCACCTTTCCTTCAATCAATCCGACTGTAGAAATTAAGCAGGTATTGTTCCTGGTGTCAATCCAGATGCTCTATTTATTGTTTTTAAGTACTGGAGCAAGCTTCTGCTAAAATTAATAACCACCCAATTGTTGAACCAAATTGAAACAGTGTGAGGTATATTAAGTTGACACAGCTCACAAAATACATGGCTAGAATTGTATTCACCAAGTATGCTGTATGTCTAACTGTGAGCAGAGCATAATAAGCATTTAGAAACAATTTGTATGCATTAGAAGGCACTCCAGTTGGAACTGGCTTTTTTAGGATTAAATTATGTATCCAGTACTGTATAGTTCCAGTCTAACTGTGAAGCCATGCATAATAAGGCCAGTTTTTAGTGCCAAATACAATGATGCCCATTTAGAAAACATTTGTATGCATTAGAAGGCACTCCAGTTGGAACTGGCTTTTTTAGGATTAAATTATGTATCCAGTACTAATATAGCCAGTTCCAGCTGGAGTAAAGCCCCTGTCCCACTTAGGCAACTTTTTTCGGCGACTACAGGCGACTAGGCTGTCGCCACATGGTCGCGGGGTGACGCCTGTATGGTCGTGTGTAGTCTCCTCAAGTCGCCTAACGAGTCGTAACGATTTTCTGGTCGCCGCTGGATTTTGAAATGTTCAAAACTTTTCGGCAACCGTGGGCTTGACGTAACTTGACATAGCTTGTCTTCTCCTGTCGTAGGTGCTATCGTAGGTTGTCGTCAGGTGACTTTGGTTGTTGCCGGGTGCTGACTTCGGTGAATTCCATTGGCGACTACCTTCGTCAACCTACGTCAACCGGCGACTGAATTGTCTTCAGTTGTCGCGGGCAAGGTTGTTGCTTGTCGTAGCTTGTCGCGGATGGACGTAGGCTAACTTTGGTTGGCGTAGGTTGTTGCCTGCGTGGTCGTAGGTTGTTGTAAGTGATGTCCTAATGGGTTGCCGGAATTTGGTAGCTTGCTGTAGCTTGACGTCGACTAGGTGGTAGGTTGTCGTAGCTTGTAGTAGACATTGTCGTATGGGGGGTCCAGTCGCTGCTTTTTCGGCAACCTGCTACAACTGTGACAGTCGCCGGCCATCACCGAAAAAAATTGCCTAGGTGGGACAGGCCCTTAACATTAGGCCACTGGTGTTTATAATTTTGTGCTGCCCATATTAAAGCTTTTAATGTAATTAAAATGAATTTCTCTGAGAATATTGTTCATATATATAGCAAAAATAGAAATTATGGAGAAACTCGGCAGTTCAGGCGGCATCTAGTGTAACTGTGGATTTAATGTCTACATGACGTTACCCTTTTTACAGACATTCCCTTTCATTTACCAGCTGTGCCTCACACTTCTTCCACTACTCATACATTTATTTTCTTTCTGAGTTTGGTTTAATTTAGTTTAACGATACAGTTTGAAAACAGGTCCTCCGGTCCACCGAGTCCGTGCCAACCAGCAATCACCTGAACACCAGCACTATCATGTACACCAGGGATAATTTACAATCTTTACCCTAAGCTAATTAACCAACAACCCTGTATGTCTTTGAAATGAGGGAGAAAAGCAGAGCACCCGGGGAAAACCCATGTGGTCACAGGGAGAATGTATAAACAGACATCCAGACAGCACCTCTAGTCAGGATCAAACTCGGGTCTCTGGGGCTGTAAGGCAGCAACTCTACTGCCACCATGCCGCCCTGCTGACAATTCTCAGACCTGACACTCTTCCCATTGGTGCTGACTAACCTACTGAGTATTTCCAGCATTTTTATTTCATATTTTCAGCATCTATAGTTTAGTTTGGGTTATGTTTATATATAATTGATTCTTTTAATCATTAGTTAAATATATTTCTATTGGTGAGAAAATACAACACTAAAACTACAAACAAACATAACTGCTGGACAAGATTGGATCAGTTAGTCAGTCCAGCTGAATCCATTCTGCCAGATCACACATAGAGTCATAGAGCTGTACAGCATTGAAACAGGCCCTTTGGCCCACCTTGTCCAAATTGACCAAGTTGGCATATTGGGCTAGTCCCATTTGCCTGAATTTGGTCCAAAGCCCTCTAAACCTGGCCTATCCATTTATCTGCCCTGCAATGCAAATTTGCTATGCAAAAGAAAGAATTCCACTGTGACTTGTCGCATGTGACAAAGTGTTCATTCATTCAATCATTCATTCATGGTCTTTCCATATTTTAGTGCGGCAAAGAAGCACTGCAGTAGAGTTGCTGCCTTACAGCGCTAGAGACCTGGGTTCAATCCTGACTATGGGTGCTGTCTGTATGGAGTTTGCACATTCTCCCCGTGACCGTGTGAATTTTTCTGGGTATTCCGGCTTCCTCTCACATTCCAAAGACATGCAGATTTGTAGGTTAATTGGGTTATGTGAATAGTCCCTAGTGTGTAAGATAGAATTAGTGCACAGGTGATCGCAGGTCAGCATAAACTTGGTGGGCCGAAGGGAAGTGCCGGAGTCGACATTATGGAGGAGGCGCCTGTCCTGTCTGTCCAGGAGCGCTGCTGTTCCCGGTAGACCATCCCCTCTAAGAGCTGCTGAATGCAGCTCAGGCGGCTGTCTCTCCTCCGTTTTGGTGAGGACATTTCCCCCTCCGACGAGTCGGAGTCGACCGGCCGATTTGTTTTTCGGGTTGCTTTCCCAGCCCGCCGTGCAGGCTCTGGCGTGACTGGGTCCGGCTCGGTCTCAGGGATAGCAAACCGCTCAACGAGCGGTGCTGCCGCCGGTTGCTGCCCCGCTGGAATTGGCTCCTCTGGTGGAGTTAGAGCGCGGGCAGTTCTTTGTGAGAGCTTCCTGCGTTGAGACATTTTTTGCACTGCAAAACAATAACGCCAACTCTCCTCCGGTTAGTCCCAACGCACCGTCCACTTACCTGACGGTCCGTTTTAAAGTGCAGCTGGAGAGCCTGACTCCAGCTGCCGCCGCTGTTGCACTGCTGGGCGTAATGCCGCGCCTGCGCCCTGAGCGGGCTTCTTCACGAAGTCACTCATCGTGACTCCGAAGTAAAATTAGTGTACAGGTGATCGCAGGTCAGCATAAACTTGGTGGGCTGATGGCCGATTTCCAAGCTGCACCTCTAAACTAAACTCAACAAAAACATTTCATCACAGTTATATCACAAATCTAAATTATTTTCAGAAACCGGCTATTGATAAGTATCCAGCAATTATTTTGTCCCACAGTTGGCAGTGTACAGTATATATTAATGATACGATGCAAGAGTGACTGGATTTTCTAAGGAGGTCAGCTATAAATTACTGTAGTTCAATGAACTAGTGGACATCTTGTAACTCAAGGGACCTAGAAATGCAATTTAATACTTGATTTTGAAATTACATTTCATAAATTGCAGCATGATCTTTTCTGCCTTAAAAACATAAATCTATTTTAATTGACTTTGAACAATTAAGCTTTATATTAAATATGCATTAAGATACCCTGCACTTCCCACATAATCTTCATTGCCTTTGTTAATTGTCAGCATATCACTTAGATGAACATTATATTCTCTCCAGCTTTAATGATATCCTTGATTAACCTGTGGAATTTAAGCACTATCCATCCTTACTGACACTCCAGTGAAAGGGTTACTTTATCTCTATTTAAATTAAAGATGACCACTAAGGAGGATAATTTATTAATTTGTAATTAAATTTGTAATGGGTAATTGCCATTGAAGTCCAACTGGTCAGCATCACTTTCGAGGAACTATCACATTGCAAAATATCAGTTCCTCTTACCAAGTATTTATACATCTCCTTGGATTTCTGATTACATTTTGCTTTCACTGTTTCTCCTCGTGGTATGCATTGCATGGAGGAGAATATTGTTCTCTCCATTTATTGGCAACACTACACTAGCCATAACCAGACATTTTGTGATTTTGATTAAGTAACCAAGTGCTGGAGGAACCCAGCAGGTCAGGCAGCATCAGGGGAGGGAATGGACAGGGAGTGGAAGGATCCTGATCTGAAACTTCATCTGCCTATTCCCTCCTCCAGCACTTTGTGTTTTAGTCAAGATTCAAGATTAACCAGCCTCTGTAAATTGCCCCCATTGTGTTGGGAATGGATGCAAAAGTGCAATAACATAGAACTAGTATGAATGGGTGATCAATGGTCGGCGTAGACACGTTGTGCCGAAAGGTCTATTTCCATGTTGTATCTTTCAATCAAATAATCTCCTTAAAAATATCTCATGCGAAAAACAAACAGCCTTCGAGACCTAAATCTGAATAAATCATCATTAGTTGGTATTTATGTGGCAAGAAATAAGTATGGATTTTCCTGGCCATTAACATCTTGGATGACCTGTTTTAGGCCTAATACATTGATGTAATCATGTAGAAAGAAGGCCAGTGCCTCTACTTTGTTAGAAGTTTAAAGAGATTTGGCATGTCACCACATACTTGAACAAACTTCTAGAGATGTAGAGAGTATTCTGACTGGTTTCATCATGGCTTGGTCGAACAATTCCAATGCACAGGAACACAATAGTTGCCGATAGTTGTGGCCCATCACAGGCACATCCATTCCCACCATCTAAAGCATCCACATGAGACGCTACCCCAAGAAGGCTGCATCGATCATCAAAGATCCTCACCATCTGGGTAATACCCTCTTCTCGCTGCTACCATTAGGCAGGAGGTACAGAAGCCTGAAGTCCCACACCCACCAGTTCAGATCAGCTAATTTCTTACAACCATCAGTTTCTTAGACAGACCTGTATAAGCCTAACCCCACCTCTGCAATGGAATAAGACAGACCACCTCCTGAAGTTTTATGCACCTTTGTTTTCCAATTGTGTTTTGTACTAAAGTCTTGCTTTTTTTGCTGCCTTGGATAATTTATGCATTTTGCGTAGAGAGACACAAAGTGCTGGAGTAACTCAGCGGGTCAGGAGAAAAAGGATGGGTGAAAAAGGGTCCTGATCTGAAACACCACCCATCCTTTTTCCCAGAGATGCTACCTGACCCGCTGAATTACTTCTGCACTTTGTGTCTATCTTTGGTATATCCCAGCCTCTGCAGTTCCTTGTTTCTACACTTACGTTTTTGTGTCTTGCCTGAGTCTATGTACCTGCAATGCTGCTGCGAGCAAGATTTACATTGTACCTGGACCTCACCATAAGTACAGTACATTAGCCAACGTTTGATTTGAAAACTAAGGCAAAATACAGACAGCTGGAAATCTCAGCAGATGAGTCCACACGGGGAGATTAAATGTGCTAGTATTTAAAATCATGGTAAACCTTACAACATTGTTTCCAAAAAAACAATTTGGAAAAGGTAGTATATAAATGTAAACTGTAAATTGCCAAGTAATTAGAAATACTTTGGGAAACCAGAATTGGAGACTGTTAACTACATGCTGAGCTCAGGATACACTCTTTGATAAGGTTTGAAATAGTCTCTGTAAGCTGCCTACAAAATCTGCTGCTTAATGATCAGTTTTAATAAACAAAACCCTTTATCTGCAGTGTTATTTATTTCCCTTGATCAGCCTCATGATTTCCCTGTATTACTGACTGATCTTTACTACTGCCTCTCATCAGAAACCTAACTATGTATGTACCATTTTAATCTATAGCCGCAGAACTGTTGGGCACAAAAACAGGCCCTTCAGCCCACCTTGCCCATACTGTCCCATTGGCCCATATTCCTCTAACCCCGTCCTATCCATATATCTCTCAAAATGTATTTTAAAATATATCAGTGTATCTGATTCCATCGCTTCCTTTGGCAGCTCATTCCGGATAAGTTGCACTTTCAATGTCAGCAAGATGAAGGAGCTAATTATCTTCTGCAGGAAGCTTGGTGGAGTACATGCCCCAATCCGCATCAATGGTTCCAAAGTACAAATGGTTGAGAGCTTCAAGTTCCTTGGCATTAATATTATCAATGAGCTGTCGTGGATCAATCACATTGAATGCCTCTACTTCCTCAGGAGTCTTAGGAAATCTGTCATGTCTCCAATTACTCTTACAAACTTCCACTGATGCACCATAGAAGGGTTTCGGCCCGAAACGTTGCCTATTTCCTTCGCTCCATAGATGCTGCTGCACCCGCTGAGTTTCTCCAGCTTTTTTGTGTAACCATAGAAAGTATACTGTTGGGTTACATCACAGCTTGATTTGGCAACATCTCTGCCCAAGACTGCAAACAATTGCAGAGAGTTTCAGACTAGGGGATATGGAGAGAAGGCAGGAACAGGATACTGAGTTGGATGATCAGCCATGATCATATTGAATGGTGGTGCTGGCTCGAAGGGCCGAATGGCCTACTCCTGCACCTATTTTCTATGTTTCTATGTTTCTAAACTTCCCACCTTTTATCCCATCTACACTTCACGCTGCCTCAGAAAAGCAGACAACATAATCAAAGACTTGTTCCACTCTGGTCATTCCTCCTTCTTCCTGTTACCATCGGGCAGAAGGTACAGAAGCTTGAAAGCATGCACCATAGACTCAGGAACAGTCCTTCCATGAGCTAGGGTACTGTCTGATTCACCTCGACTCCATTGCGGGCATTGGACATTATCTATAGAACTGATGCGCTACAATGTTGAGATCTATATTCTGCACTCGGTATCTTGCACTTTGCTCTATCTATTGTACTTGAGTTTGATTTGATTGTATTATGTATCGTATTATCTGATCTGTTTGGATATCACGGAAAAGAAAGCTTTTTACTGTACTTTTGTAAACATGACAATGATAAATGTAACTAAACCTAAACTTAAAACCTACCATCTGAATGAAAACATTGCCCCTCTTAAATCCATTCCCTCTCACTTTAAGCTGATGTCCACCAGTTTTTGAAACCCCTGATCTTGGGAAAACGACAAATGGCATTCAATTTATCCACGTTCCTCATGATCTTGTACATGCAAAACTAAGCTTTTTACTGTACCTAGCTATATGTGCCAATAATAAACCTAAACCTCTCAACCTCCTTTGCCCCAAAGAAAAAAGTCCCAGTCGATCCAACCTCTTCCTATAACTCAAGCCCACAAGCCCAACATTCTGGTGAATTTCTGCTGCACCATTTCCAATTTAATGACATCCTTCCCATAGCTAGTTTGATTCATAGTCGCAATCAGACCCTGAGATAGGGGTTGGGATCACATATCCGCACCATCATTAAACTGTTGATTTCCAAATGTAGCATCACCCGCTGCATGTCAGCTCATTTGCTGCTAATGCCTTTTGTTACCCCCAAACTTTGATCTCTCAAATGCGCTTTTGAACCTCTCTTATTCTAGCCTCCATCAGCGTGAGGTCACTCAAAAATTGGCTGGTTTTGTACTAACGCACCAACACTCCAGTCATCGAACGTGCTTGCTGGCAGAAACTAGGAGCTGCACAAAGGCGCAAATAAAGACACAAAGTGCCAAAATAACTTCACAGGACAGGCAGCATCTCAGAAGAATGGTCCCACCTAGAAACGTTGCCTATCCATATTCTCTAGAGATGGTGCCTAACCTGCTGAATTACTCCAGCGCTTTGTGTTTTTCTTTGGTTGCTGGTGCTCATTGGTTAAGAAATACCACAACTATAAGAACCCCTCATTGTTTCAAATTCACCACAACACTCTCCAACTTACTGAAAAAATAGCTCCCTGCTTATTCTCAACTGTAGTCATTCTATCATTAGTGCCAACCTTTCAATATCTTCAGTTTTGGAATCACTTTAACCATATAATAACCATATAACAATTACAGCACGGAAACAAGCCATCTCGACCCTTCTAGTCCGTGGCGAACACATATTCTCCCCTAGTCCCATATACCTGCGCTCAGACCATAACCCTCCATTCCCTTCCCATCCATATAACTATCCAATTTATTTTTAAATGATAAAAACGAACCTGCCTCCACCACCTTCACTGGAAGCTCATTCCACACAGCTACCACTCTGAGTAAAGAAGTTTCCCCTCATGTTACCCCTAAACTTCAGTCCCTTAATTCTCATGTCATGTCCCCTTGTTTGAATCTTCCCTACTCTCAGTGGGAAAAGCTTTTCCACGTCAACTCTGTCTATCCCTCTCATCATTTTAAAAACCTCTATCAAGTCCCCCCTTAACCTTCTGCGCTCCAAAGAATAAAGCCCTAACTTGTTCTAACCAACTTTACCAAACATTTTTACTCTCCCTCAATGTAGCAAGACAAAGAAGTTGG
Source organism: Leucoraja erinaceus (assembly GCF_028641065.1). Classification (NCBI taxonomy): domain Eukaryota; kingdom Metazoa; phylum Chordata; class Chondrichthyes; order Rajiformes; family Rajidae; genus Leucoraja; species Leucoraja erinaceus. Next base: position 32,286,890 of record NC_073385.1, read on the forward strand.
TTGTTGACTTCAGGAAGTGTTATGGAGTACATGCCTCAATCAGCATCAGTGGAGTCGAAATGGAAATGGTTAAGAGCTTCAAGCTCCTTGATGCAAATATTACTAACAATCTGTTCTAGTCCAACCACATTGAAGCGGCAGCCAAAAAAGAACATCAATGTCTCCATATGCTCAGGGGACTGAGGAAATTTGTCATACCTCCAACGACTCTTGCAAACTGCTACAGATGCTCCATAGAAAGCATACCATTGGGTTGCACCACATCTTTGTTTGAACGGCTCTGCCCAAGACTAAAATAAGTTGTAGTGAGTTGTGGATGTATAGCCCACTTTATCACACACCAGACTTCTCACCATTGCCTCAGGAAAGCAGCCAACATAATCAAGGACCTTTTCCACTCAGTCATTCCTTCTTCTCCGCTCTCCCATCAAGCAGAAGATATAAAAGCTTGAAAGCCGATCACTAGATTCAGGAACAGCTTCTTCCCCTCTGTTATCAAACTTGTGAACAGTCCTCCCTTAAGCTAGGATAGAGTCTCTAACACCAAGACCCGGTGTGCGACCTTGCATTACCCGGCGTGGCTTTAATGGCCGCGGGACAATCGCCATCGCCAGCCGGGGGCTTTGACTTTGACTCTGACATCAGGGGGGGGAGTGCAGTGGAGAGATAAGTTTTTTGGCCTTCCATCACAGCAATGTGATGGATGTTTACGTAAATTATGTTGTGTCTTGGGTCTATTTGTTTGTAATGTATGGCTGCAGAAACGGCATTTCGTTTGGACCTCAAGGGGTCCAAATGACAATTAAATTGAATCTTGAATCTTGAATCTTGAGTCCCGATTCTGCAACCTACCTAATTGCTAACCCTAATTTTGGCCCTGTTACATTGCAATGCTCAGAACTATATTCTCCACTCTGTATCTTTGTCTTCGCTTTACCTTTTGTACGTTTGGCTTTATTGTATTCACTTGTAGTATTTTGTAATTTGACTGGATAGCATACAAACAAAAGCTGTTCACTGTACCCCAGTAAACATGACAATAATAAATCTCAATCTAGGTTGTGATGTGATTCCAATTTTTCAACCCACCTCATTGCAGATATTGGAGTATTTCCCTGGAATTGAAAAGTTCCAATGCTGTGAAACTATATTCTGCACTTTAGTATCGTTCTCTTTACGCTACCTGTTGTATCTGTGTATGATTTGGTTGTACTTATTTACAGTATGATCTGATTTATTTGGATAGCACACATATAAAGGTTTTTCACGGTATCTTGGTATACGTGACAGAAATGAACCAAATCAAACCAAAATTCCACCTTAAGATGTTTCGTAGTACCTATCTGTTTCACCAGGTATTCAGGACTATTTTGCCATGATCCTCAGCATCTTATTATTTGATATGATACTTCCCTGAAGTGCCTTGTGATGCTATTGGAAAGTTAATGACAGTGATCGAAATAGAAGTTGTTATTATTTAACTACTTTAAATTTCATGGCTATTGAGAATTTATAATCTATCAATTCTATAAATTAACTTTAATGGGACCAATTTTCAACTTGCTACCCACACATCAATTAATATTGCTCAGCTCTCATTTGTTCCACAAATCATTCATTTCTATTGTGTGGCACAGTGGCACAGCTGGTGGAGCTACTGCCTCACAGCGCCGGAGACCCAGTTTTGTTCCTGACCACGGGTGCTGTCTGTGTGGAGTTGATGGTCAGCGTGGACTTGGTAGGCCGAAAGGCTTTTTCCATGCTATATCTTTTCAATCAATCATTGGTGGTATAATATGATTTATTTTACAAACAGATGCAGTACCAGTTCAAACCTTCGAGTGGCACTGTTGGCTCATCAGTCAAAGGACATTTACAGCCCAACAATATGAACATTGAAGATAGACACAAAAAGCTGGAGTAACTCAGCGGGTCAGGCAGCATCTCTGGAGAAAAGGAATAAGTGACGTTTTAGGTCAAGGCCCTTCTTCAGACGGGACCCTTCTACAGTCTGAAGAAGGTCTCAATCAGAAGCGTTACATGTTCCTTTTATCCAGAGACGCTGCCTGAACTGCTGAGTTACTCCAGCTTTTTGTGTCTATCTTTGGTGTAAACTGGCATCTGCAGTTCCTTCCCACACAGTGTGAACATTAAATTCTCTAATTTTAGGTAACTGAGCAACAACAGCTCATCTGCCGCCCCTACCCCCTTACTCCCCCTCTCCTCGCTGTGCCCCACCAGATGCGCAACCATTTTGCCATTTCCAAACCACCGAAACCTTTGAACTATATCACTTTCTCTGGCTCTTCCTCATGTTTTGTATTTTCATCTCTGGCCTTTGTCCACCCGTCACCAATCACTTGCCAGGCTTTATCTTACCTCCACTTCTCTTCAGCTTCTTCCCCCCTAACTGCGGGCGGCACAGTGGCGCAGGGGTAGATTTGCTGCCTCACACTGCCAGAGACATGGATTTGATCCTGAGTGTGGGTGTTGTCTATGGGGAGTTTGTATGTTCTCCCTGTGACTACATGGGTTGTCTCTAGGTGCTCCGGCTTCCTCCCAGATTCCAAAGATGAGCAGTTTTGTATGTTGAATGGTTTCTGTAAATTTTACAAAAGTTTGATAACATGGAACTAACTTGCAGGTCATCGTGTTCCAAAGACCCTATTTCCATGCCTCTAAACTCTAAACTCTACCTCTAAACTCTAAACTCTAAACAATCAGTCTGAAGATGGATCCCAACCCAAAATGTCAGCTAAAAATGTTCTCCAGAGATACTGATTGGCCCGTCGAGTTAATCCAACAGTTTGTGTTTTTTTTTTTGCCTTCTTTCTCCTCTTCACCAAGGGAATCCATCTGCTGTCAGGGCCTGATTTATCACTTGCCATTGAGACTTTCTGACCACTTGCTGATCATGGGAGGCAGTGAGATCAGAAGCAATAGGTTACTATGAAACTGCACTTCACCCAACTAGCTCATCTTCCTGTTCTAACAGTACTTTTAAAGGTCAGCAGCCAAAAATTTCTCTCCATCTGTTCATTTTCAGGCAATGCTGAAAGGAAATCAATGGCATTCTGCTGTGTCTCATCTGCTTTAAATTAGTTATAAGGTTTGGGGCCTTAAGTTTGGTTGTGTGACTCCATCTGAGATGGAATGCTAGACTAATCTTTAGTGGCTCTTGCAGAGGCGATGGCTCTTGTTTCCTGCATCTTTCTAGCTGCGTAAAAGCAATGAGTGAGTGCGTTGCTATGGAGATTTTGATGAGCTACATCATGCAGCTCTTCAGATCCTTTGATTTCCTGATCTGTATCACACCAAGGAATAGCTTGATGTAAACAATTCTATTGTTGCAGTCTTCCCACTGGTTTCGGAGCTGACATCTGTTTTACAATTTTGCATGGGATTTCCCACTGATATTATTTGTGCTCCATCTAATTGTGAAGCCTTTCTTATTAAAATCCTGTCTTTGAGTGGGTATGATTCCATTAGTGTTGCGGTTTTTTTGTTCTAATTTACTGTTTATTCCACTCTGAGGAACTGCACTGAGTGCAAGAGGGATTCCTTCAAAACCGTGAGTGTAAAATAAAATACAAAGTGCTGGAGTAACTCAGTGGGTTGTAGAGTCATAGAGTCATAGAGTGATACAGTGTCGACACAGGCCCTTCGGCCCAACTTGCCCACACCGGCTAACAATGTCCCATCTACACTAGTACCACTTGCCTGCACTTGGTCCATATCCCTCCAAACCTGTCCTATCCATGTACTTGTTTAACTGTCTCTTAAACAATGGGATAGTCCCAGCCTCAACTACCTCCTCTGGCAGCTTGTTCCACACATCCACCATCCTTTGTGTGAAAAAGTTATCCCAAAGATTGATATTAAATCTTTTCCCTTTCACATCGAACCTATGTCTACTGGTCCTACTCTGGGCAAGAGATTTTGTGCATCTACTCGATCTATTCCTCTCATAGAAACATAGAAACATAGAAATTAGGTGCAGGAGTAGGCCATTCGGCCCTTCGAGCCTGCACCGCCATTCAATATGATCATGGCTGATCATCCAACTCAGTATCCCGTACCTGCCTTCTCTCCATACCCCCTGATCCCCTTAGCCACAAGGGCCACATCTAACTCCCTCTTAAATATATAGCCAATGAACTGGCCTCAACTACCCTCTGTGGCAGAGAGTTCCAGAAATTCACCACTCTCTGCGTGAAAAAAGTTCTTCTCATCTCGGTTTTAAAGGATTTCCCCTTTATCCTTAAGCTGTGACCCCTTGTCCTGGACTTCCCTAACATCGGGAACAATCTTCCTGCATCTAGCCTGTCCAACCCCTTAAGAATTTTGTAAGTTTCTATAAGATCCCCTCTCAATCTTCTAAATTCTAGAGAGTATAAACCAAGTCTATCCAGTCTTTCTCCATAAGACAGTCCTGACATCCCAGGAATCAGTCTGGTGAACCGTCTCTGCACTCCCTCTATGGCAATAATGTCCTTCCTCAGATTTGGAGACCAAAACTGTACGCAATACTCCAGGTGTGGTCTCACCAAGACCCTGTACAACTGCAGTAGAACCTCTCTGCTCCTATACTCAAATCCTTTTGCAATGAAAGCTAACATACCATTCGCTTTCTTTACTGCCTGCTGCACCTGCATGCCTACCTTCAATGACTGGTGTACCATGACACCCAGGTCTCGCTGCATCTCCCCCTTTCCCAATCGGCCACCATTTAGATAATAGTCTGCTTTCCTGTTTTTGCCACCAAAATGGATAACCTCACATTTATCCACATTATACTGCATCTGCCAATCATTTGCCCACTCACCCAGCCTATCCAAGTCACCCTGCAGTCTCCTAGCATCCTCCTCACAGCTAACACTGCCCCCCAGCTTAGTGTCATCCGCAAACTTGGAGATATTGCCTTCAATTCCCTCATCCAGATCATTAATATATATTGTAAATAGCTGGGGTCCCAGTACTGAGCCTTGGGGTACCCCACTAGTCACTGCCTGCCATTGTGAAAAGGACCCGTTTACTCCTACTCTTTGCTTCCTGTTTGCCAGCCAGTTCTCTATCCACATCAATACTGAACCCCCAATGCCTTGTGCTTTACGTTTGTATACTAATTTCTTATGTGGGACCTTGTCGAAAGCCTTCTGGAAGTCCAGATACACCACATCCACTGGTTCTCCCCTATCACCACGCTACTAGTTACATCCTCGAAAAATTCTATAAGATTCGTCAGACATGATTTACCTTTCGTAAATCCATGCTGACTTTGTCCAATGATTTCACCACTTTCCAAATGTGCTGCTATCCCATCTTTAATAACTGACTCTAGCAGTTTCCCCACTACCGATGTTAGACTAACTGGTCTGTTAATCCCCATTTTCTCTCTCCCTCCCTTCTTAAAAAGTGGGGTTACGTTTGCTACCCGCCAATCTTCAGGAACTACTCCAGAATCTAAAGAGTTTTGAAAGATTATTACTAATGCATCCACTATTTCTGGAGCTACTTCCTTAAGTACTCTGGGATGCAGCCTATCTGGCCCTGGGGATTTATCGGCCTTTAATCCATTCAATTTACCCAACACCACTTCCCGGCTAACCTGGATTTCACTCAATTCCTCCAACTCCTTTGACCCGCGGTCCCCTGCTATTTCCGGCAAATTATTTATGTCTTCCTTAGTGAAGACGGAACCAAAGTAGTTATTCAATTGGTCCGCCACATCCTTGTTCCCCATGATCAACTCCCCTGTTTCTGACTGCAAGGGACCTACATTTGTTTTAACTAATCTCTTTCTTTTCACATATCTATAAAAACTTTTGCAGTCAGTTTTTATGTTCCCTGTGCAGTCAGTTTTTATGTTCCCTGTGCAGTCAGTTTTTATGTTCCCTGATTTCATGATTTTGTACACCTCTATGTAGATGATGTTGATGTAGATAAGATACCCCCTCATCCTCCTGCGCTCCATGGAATAAAGACCTAGCCTACCTCTAGCTCTAGCTCACACCCTCTAGTCCTAGCAACATCTTCGGAAATATTTTCTCAACCATTTCAAGCTTAATAATATATTTCCCATAACATGGTGCCTAGAACTGAACACAATATTCTAAATGTGGCTCAATAATGTCTTATACTACTGCAACACCTCCCAACTTCCATACTGAATACTCTGACTGATGAAGGCCAAAATGCCAAAAGCCTTTTTGACCACATCTATACATTCTCTGGCTTATTATGTTAAGAAAAACAATTTATATAAACCTGAAAACATTACATATACTCATGCCATCAATCAGCATCTGCGGACAGAGAGAGAGACAGGGGTGGGGAGGAGAGGGAGAGGGAGAGAGAGAGAGAGATAGATAGATAGAGAGAGGAGAGAGAGGGCGAGAGAGAGAGAGAGAGTGTAAATGTAAATGTTTCAGGTTGATGACTTTTCATCTGAGTAAGGAAAATTTAACAACTAAATGTTGTAAGCTGCAGAAAAGAGGTAGGGTGCAGTCACAACCTGCACATTATTGCACATGGATAGAGGGCATGGTGAGAAGGTGGATGACACATATTGATTTTGGCTGAGAGAGTGTGAAGAAGACCTGTCAACTGACGCAAATCAGTCTGGGGGAAGTGTACATAGAGCATAAAATAGTTCAGCACAGGAACAGGTCATTCATTCTGAGATGCTTGTGTTGAACATGATGCTAAATTAATCTGGCCTGCCTGCACCTAATCCATATCACTCCTGCCCCTGCATATCCATATGCCTACCCAAAAGTCTCTTAAATACCACTATCATATATGCCTCCCCCCCATCCCTGGCAACATGTTCCAGGCACCCATCACTCTCTATGTAAAAAAAAATGCCCTGCACATGTATTTGAAACTCCCCCTCTCTCGCCTTAAGCTATGCCCTCTAGTCTTTGACATTTCCAACTAAGAAATCATTTTTTACTGCCTGAACTATCTACACCTTTCATACTTTTATCAGATCTCCTCTGAGCTTGATATCTCAGAGGAACCAATCCATGCCTGTCCAACCTCTCCTTATAGCTAATACCCTCTATTCCAGGAAACATTCTGGTAAACCTCTTCTGCGCCTTTTCCAAAGCCTTCCTGTAATGGGGCAACCAGAATACTTCAATGGTTCAATTGTACTTTATTGTCACATAGATACAGTGAAATTCATTTTTTGCAAGAAATGCAACACCTGTCCCTTCACCTCCCCCCTCGACTCCATCCAAGGACCCAAGCAGTCATTCCAGGCGCGACAAAGGTTCACCTGTATCTACTCCAACCTCATCTACTGCATCCGCTGCTCTAGATGTCAGCTGATTTACATCGGGGAGACTAAGCGGAGTTTGGGCGATCATTTCGCCGAACACCTCCACTCAGTCCGCAATAACCTACCTGAACTCCCGGTGGCTCAGCTCCCAATAACCTACCTCAACTCCCCCTCCCATTCCCAATCCGACCTCTCTGTCCTGGGTCTCCTCCATTGCCAGAGTGAGCAACACTGGAAATTGGAGGAACAGCACCTCATATTCCGCCTGGGTTGCCTGCACCCGGATGGCATGAACGTTGAATTCTCCCAGTTTTACTAGCCCTTGCTGTCTCCTCCCCTTCCTTAACCCTCGAGCTGTCTCCTCCCATCCCCCCCCCCCCCTCGGGCTCCTCCTCCTCAGTTTTTCCTTCCTTCTCCCCCCCACCCCCCCCATCAGTCTGAAGAAGGGTTTCGGCCCGAAACGTCGCCTATTTCCTTTGCTCCATAGATGCTGCTGCACCCGCTGAGTTTCTCCAGCATTTTTGTGTACCTCCACATCCTTCCTGTAACGTGGCAGCAAGAATTTCCGTACAATACTCCAAATGCAAACTCACCAAAGTTTTATAAAGCAGCAACATGACTTTCTGATTCTTATATTCAATGTCTTGAGAGTTGCAGGCAAGCATACCACATACAGCAGATACAGAATCTTGAAAAAAGTATACCACCAGACTCAGGAACAGCTTCCTCCCCTCTGTAATGGTCCTTCCATAAGTTTTAGATTAGTTTAGTTTAGTTTAGTTTAGATTAGTTTTGCTTAGTTCAGAGATACAGCGCAGAAACAGGTCATTTGGCCCACCGCGTCCATGCCAATCAGCGATCCCCGCATACCAAAACTATCCTACGCACAAGGGACAATTTACAATTTTACCAAGCCAATTAGCCTACAAACCTGTGTGTCTTTGGAGAGTGGGAGGAAACCCAGTGTTCCTGGATAAATCCCACATAGGTCACAGGGAGAACGTACAAACTCCGTACAGGCAGCACCCGTAGTCAGGATCGAACCCTGGTCTCTACCAGCTGCACTGCTGTGCTGCCATTTCTGCCCTTTTGAGTGCACAATGTAGATTTGTTGCTGACTGACCTGCTGAGTATTTATAATATTTTCTCTTTTTTTATTTCAGATTTGCAACAAATTCAGTTCTACCATTTTTTGAACGGAGCAAACCGATGCAGCATGATATTTCATGTGGGTCAGTTGAAATTCTTGTGTGATAACATCACCATGGAGATTCTTGGACATTATATAACGTTTGGACTCCATACAAATGGTAGTTAATGTTCTTCTTCAAACTCCCTTAGCTCCTCGGCCTGAAGGCTGAACTCAATAGTGCAAATCATGTCCTTATGCTCAATCTCAAGATTATAATCTTCCAGCCCATGTTGGTGTCTGAGTCATATTTTCATCTTTTGGCTTCGTTGAGAGGGAGGAGGGTAAATTGGAGGTGTCAGTATTACAGTTGAACAAAGGGGACTATGGAGCCATGAGGGAGGAGCTGGTCAAAGTTGACTGGAAAGATACCCAAGCAGGGATGACAATGGCAGGTATTTCTAATACAGAAGGTGCAGGATCAGTTCATTCCAAAGAGGAAGAAAGATTCCAACAGGAGTAAGGAGCGATCGTGGCTGACAAGGGAAGTCGGACGGTATAAAAATAAAATAGAAGAAGTACAACATAGCAAAGATGAGCGGGAAGCCGAGGATTGGGTAACGTTTAAAAAGCAACAGAAGATAACTAAAAAGGCACTACGGGGAGAAAAGATGTGGTACGAAGGTAAGCTAGCCAAGGATAGTAAAAGCTTCTTTAGGTATGTGAAAAGGACAAAATAAGTTAAGACCAAAGTTGGACCATTGACGACTGAAAAAGAAACAATCTTCCTGATGTACTAGTGGCCAGAGGATCTGGGGTGACGGAGGAACTGAAGGAAATCCACATTAGTCAGGAAATGGTGTTGGGTAGACTGATGGGAATGAAGGTCTGCATCCCAGGGTACTTAAGGAAGTGGCTCTAGAAATCGTGGACTCATTGGTAATTATTTTCCAATGTTCTATAGATTCAGGATCAGTTCCTGTGGATTGGAGGGTAGCTAATGTTATCCAATTTTTTAAAGAAAGGTGGGAGGGAGAAAATTGGGAATTATAGACCAGTTAGCCTGATGTCAGTGGTGGGGGAGATGCTGGATTCAATCATAAAAGATGAAATAGCGGTACATTTGGATAGCAGTAACAGGATCGGTCCAAGTCAGCATGGACTTACAATGGGGAAATCATGCTTGACTAATCTTCTGGAAATTTTTGAGGATGTAACTAGAAAAATGAGAGAGCCAGTGGATGTAGTGTACCTGGACATTCAGAAAGCATTTGACAAGATCCCACATAGGAAATTAGTGGGCAAAATTAGGGCACATGGTATTGGGGGTAGAGTGCTAACATGGATAGAAAATTGGTTGGCAGACAGGAAACAAAGAGTAGGTGATTAACGGGTTCCTTTCAGAATGGCAGGCAGTGACTAGTGGTGTACCGCAAGGTTCGGTGCTGGGACCGCAGTATTTACAATATACATCAATGATTCAGATGAAGTGATTCAAAGTAACGTTAGCAAATTTGCAGATGACACAAAGCTGGATGACAGTGTGACCTATGAGGCGGATGCTGTGTGAATGCAGGGTGACTTGGACAGGTTGGGTGAGTGGGCAGATGCATGGCAGATGCAGTTTAATGTGGATAAATGTGAGGTTATCCACTTTGGTAGCAAAAACAGGAAGGCAGATTACTATCTAAATGGTGTCAAGTTGGGAAAAGGGGAAGTACCCACACAAAAAAGGTTTTACCAACAAAGTGCCAGATTGGGGAATTGCTAAGTAAGTGCATTACCAGCATTTATACTAGATTTACCACTGTCACAAAGTCCCCCTCCCTCATCACTCCCCAGCCTCTGGCCTGCCCCTGGTAACTTCAGTCGTCTGTATGCTGTACTCTGTACCCCCAACCATTCTCAATCCAAATGTACGGTCACAAAATTGCCACTGATCTTCGGTCTTGTCAGTTTTCCAGTTTGTCTTTTTCCCTGACAACAGCTTGAAGCCTAGTCACCTAATCCCTACCTTTTTGCCAACCAGGTTAGTTGACCACCTTAAACCGGACCACCTTAAATCGCCTTCTATCGCTTGATTCAACGCCATGGTCACTGACTTCCCACCAACCCATCCCACCTCAGTCTCTGACACAACTGAAGCTCTAATCTGAGAGCTTCACTTCCGTCTGTTTAATGCCTCTTCCAGGAGGAATGAGGATTTCTAGGCATTAGTCTCCAACAACCCAAATAGTTCACCAACATTTTCTTTGCACCTTTTGCTGAGGTCCTCAATAACCAATAATCATCATTGCAGCTTTGCCTTATTTCAATCTGGTCAATATTACCACTTAACAGCAAATCTTTCGGCATTAATTGAATAAAAGACATAAAAGGTATACTTAATTAAAAAGCATAAAAGTCATTTGGATGGGTACTTGGAAGGTGTTAGAGGGAAAAGGGACAAGTATGGGCAAATGGGATTAGTTTAATTGGGGCATCTTGATCAGCATGGATGAGTTGGGCCACAGGGCCTGTTTTCATGCTGTATGATCATTAAATGGTGGGCTTCTTCATATGAATTCCATTCATGTTCAAAGTCATGTACATTTAAGTACAGATCGAAGTGACTACAATTTCTTATGATTCAACAAAACTAAATATTGAAAGACCTGACATAACCGACAGTCTTTGTTTTTTTGGTATTTAAACTGCTGTAGAATATCAATCACACAACATAAATGACTCATCGAATCACTGCTACCAGTTGTATATCTTGTTAGTGTACATTCCTTTTAATCTGCAGATATGTTGGAAAATGTATACCTTCTTTTATAGGCAAAAGGATATTTTCAGGTTTGTCTTGCAGTTGTGATTTCCGATATGAATGTGACATACTTTCATTGAATAAGGCCTCTTGGAAAGTGCCAATGCCCTTAGTCATAGAACATAGAACAATGCAGCTTTAGAACAGGCCCTTTGGCCCACAACGTCCATGCTGAACAGATGCCGTTAAACGTCTGAAGAAGAATCTTGAATCCAAATGTCATCCATTCATTCCCTCCAGAGATGCTGCCTGTCCCGCTGAGTTACTCCAGCTTTTTGTGTCTATCTGCTGTTAAACTGATCTCCTTAGTCGGCATGTGATCCATATCCCTCCATTCCCTGCAGATTTGTGTGCCTATTTAAAAGCATTTTAAATGCCACTATTGCATCTGGCTCCATCACCACACCTGGCAGCATGTTCCAAGTGCCCACCATCATCTGCTTAACAAACCTTGCCCCGCACATCTCCTTTCAACTTGGTCCCTCTCACCTTAAAGCAATGCCCTCCAATCCTTGTTATCTCCACCCTGGAAAAAAGGTTCTGGCTGTCCACCCTGCCTCTGCCCTCATAATTTTATAAACTTCTATCAGGTCTTCCCTCAACCTATGGCGTTCCAGAGAAAACATTCCAAGTTTGTCCAAACCCTCCTCAAATCTAATACCCTCCCATCCAGGGATCATTCTGGTAAACCTCCAAAGCCTTCACATCATTCCCTTAATGGGGCAACCAGAATAGCACATAATAGAAACATAGAAACATAGAAATTAGGTGCAGGAGTAGGCCATTCGGCCCTTCGAGCCTGCACCGCCATTCAATATGATCATGGCTGATCATCCAACTCAGTATCTCGTACCTGCCTTCTCTCCATACCCCCTGATCCCCTTAGCCAGAAGGGCCACATCTAACTCCCTCTTAATTATAGCCAATGAACTGGCCTCAACTACCCTCTGTGGCAGAGAGTTCCAGAGATTCACCACTCTCTGGCTCTGTCAATACTCTGTCTGCGTGCAGATTTCGTGTTCTCCCTGCGACTATGTGTGTTTCCTCAGGGTGCACTGGTTTCCTCCCACACCCCAGAGACGTGCGTGTTTGTAGGTTAATTGGCCCCTGTAAATTGCCCCTAGTTGTAGAGCGTAGATGAGAAAGTGGAATAACATAGAACTAGTATGAACACGTAATCGACGGTCGGTATGGACTCGGTGGGCCAAAGGATTTGCTTCCATGTGATATCTTTCAATTTATTGCAAATGTGGCCTTATCAAAACTTTATAAAGCTGCAACATAACTATGTGATTCTTATAATGAATACTGCGACCAATAAAAGCAAGCATACCCTATGTCTTTATTTTACCACTCTAGGCACTTTAACAGAGCTATGGATTTGGGACCACAAGATCCCTCGGCGGAACAATGCTGATAAGGATCTTGCCACTAACTACATCCATCACACGCACCATGATAGTGTCTCTCCTTTACTCTGGCCCTAGATAGTGATAAAGACATCATCAGGCAGAGCAGCGCCAACTGTGTCAAAGAAGGTGTCAGCTGCGCCGCAAGTGGATATAGGACTTTCTTTTTCCTGTGTTCCTCTACTGCTGCTGCTCTGACTGAGTCTGTGTGTGTCCTCGATCTCTCTTCCAGAGAGCCCACACTGCCCCTGCACCAGCACATCAGGCAGTACACATCAAACCTTCGGTGGAAATGGATGACAGATGCCTGCGTTGATTGTGCATCGTAAATCGGTCCTCTTTGGCACTCGAGTCTTAAATTTGTGGGTTTACAACTTTGATGCACTTTGGTGAAATTCAAATAGCTATCAGCAATAAAGAGGAACAGTATGTGCTAAATCGGACATCTCTTTCAGCCAAGGTCCCGTTTCATTTGTGTTTGTGTCCTTTCTGTAAGGAAACATTAGTTACAAAGCAAAAATGGCAGAATTAATGATATAAAAATGTTTAGTGGATCATTTGGGAGTGGGGGGGGGGGGGGGGGGGGGGGGGGGGGGGGGGGGGGGGAGGGGGGGGGGGGGGGGGTAATGGCATAGCCGAAGGTCAGTGTTGCTGCATATAGTAGTGGAATAAGGGCCATGTTAATGAGCTTTCTGAATACAAGAACATTCGGATTGGTTTCCACGCAACACAATTTAATAATGAATTCCCAAACTTTCACCTCAACCTCTCATTAAGGAATCCTGACGTAAATCATCACTCAGTCAAAGTTTAGGAGTGAGTGAGGCACAGATTAGCTTCACCAAACTATTTTAGCCAAGCTAGTTTGGAATTACATTTACATTATCAACATCCAATTGGAATTTACACTGAGCTACTGGATAAATTAATTGTCTCTGGTCACATCATCAAAGGTAGAGGATTGAGTCAGGAGTTAATTGTTTACTAGCCTGAGAATTATCAACAGCAGTGCTAAATATTGAGTAGGTATTTACGTGTGGAATTAGTGGAATATATGATGAGCAAAGGCTGTTCTACACGTCACAGTATCTCAACATTAGTAAGCTTATTTATTATAAATTGACAGTGAACGTCAGAGCCTGGTTTAAATATAAACCAGTGAGATGAGTTTCTGGTTGGATTCTTTGTACAGCTAGCTGGCTAGGTGGCCGGTATTAAGAAGGATTGCAATCTGGACTTGTAAGTGACATTTCCCAATTTATATCGCGTGGCATATTTTTTTATAGAGTCATGGAGTCATATAACAGAGAAACAGCCCCTTAGGCCCAACTTGCCCATGTTGACCAAGGTGCTCCATCTACATTAGTCCCACCTGCCAGCTTTTGGCCCATATCCCTCTAAATCTTTCTGATCCGTGTACGTGTTCAAACGTCTTTTAAATGTTGTTATAGTACCTGCCTAACTACCCCCTCTGGCAGCTTGTTCCATATACCCACCAACCTCTGTGTGAAAAAGTTGCCCCTCAGGGTTCTATTAAATGATTCCCCTCTCAATTTAAACATATGTCCTCTGGTTTTTGATTCCCCTACTCTGGGTAAAAGACACTGTACCTCTACCTCTTTTTCCCTCATGACCTTATATACCATTATAAGATCATCCATCATCCTCCTGAGCTCCAAGGAATAAGTCCAAGCCTGCCCAACCTCTCCCTATAGCTCAGGCCCTCAAGTCCTGTCACCACCTTGTAAATCTTCTCTACACTCTTTCCAGCTTAACAACATATTTCCTATAGCAGGGTGACCAAACTGAACACAATACTCCAAATATGGTCTCACCAACATCTTGTACAACAGTAATGTAACATCCCAACTTCTGAATTAAAAACCCTGACTGATGAAAGCCAATGTGGCAAAAGCCTTCTTGACCACCCTATCAACTGTGACACCAGTCTCATGGAACTATGTACCTGCACTCCTAGATCCCTCTACTGTACAACTGTACTGTACTATTTGATTTGACCTCCCAAGTCTTAATTTAATTTAGTTACGAGTTTCAGCGCCATAACAGGCCCTTCAGCCCACCGAATCCGTGTCAACGAGCGATCCCTGCACACTAACCAACACACACTACGGCCAATTTACATTTTTACCAAGCCAATTCGTCTTCGGTGTGTGGGAGGAAACTGGAGTAACTGGGGAAAACCCACGCAGGTCATGGGGAGAATGTACAAACTCCATCCAGACAGCACCCATAGTCAGGATCAAACCCGGATCGCTGGTGCAGTAAGGCAGAAACTCTACCGCTGCACCACCGCACCGTGCCACCCAATTCCTTGACTTGTTGGTTGCTTTTACTTCCTCTCACATGATCACACTGGGTGGGCCAGTCACAAGTTCACAAGTAATAGGAGTAGAATTAGGCCATTTGGCCCATCGAGTCTACTCTGCCATTCAATCATGGCTGATCTCTGCCTCCTAATCCCATTTTCCAGCCTTCTCTCATAACCCTTGACACCCATTCTAATCAAATATTTGTGTATTTCAGCCTTAAAAACATCCACTGACTTGGCCTCCACAGCCGTCTGTGGTAATGAGTTCCACTGACAGTCCTCATCACTCTCAAAGCACGATAGTTGTGGATTATAACTTCAGTACTCATAAGCATTGGAGTCTGAAGGAGGGTCTCAACCTGAAATGCAACCCATTCCTTCTATCCAGAGATGCTGCCGGTTCCGCTGAGTTACTCCAGCATTTTGTATCCATCTCAATCATTGGAGTCATACTGTATGGAAACAGACCATTCAGCCCATCACATCCATACTAACCAGTCGGCACCCTTATTAAGATGAATTAATTACATCTTCCAGCACCTGGCCCATTGCTTTCCTTGCCGAAGTGGCTAAGTGCTCATCTAGATACTTAACTGCTGTCTGTGACTCTGAAACCACCACTCTCGCCAGCAGTGAAGTCTCGCTACTCACCACTCTCTGGGTGAAAACTATACCCCCTCAGATCCCCTCTGAATAATTTACCCTTTACCCCCTAAAGCTATGTTGTCTAGTTTTACTTTCCCTTCTGATAAGGTGAAAAGGTTCTTGCAGTCTACCTTTTCTATACGTCTCCTAATTTTATTCAATTCAATCATGACCCGTCATGATACCTCATTTGTGGCCAGTGCAGACTTAAGGTAGGTTTAACATTACCTCTGGGATTTGAAAAAAAAGTATCTCCATTTATAAAACCCAGATTACCTATGTTTCCTTTTCCTGACTTTGTTTCCTTTTGACTGATACCTTCCAATAATTGTTTGTAGGTAATTTCCACTTAAAGCTCAGCTTTCTCTGTTCTTGCGTTGTGTTTTGTGACCCTTTGTTCTCATTGATTTGTTTGCTCTTGCAACCTTGGGATAGTTATGAAGGGAGAGAAAAAAAAGTTACGATGGAGCAGATAAAAGTTCAGCCTTTAAGCAATATATGAAGCACAAAGCTTCATATGCTTCAGTATCCTCATGTTTAAATTTCCAATTCATAATGGTTAGTTTGTTGATTAATATAAACTCTCCTAGTAAAAATATCTGAACACATCGGGGTTTTGTGGAACACTGAACAACTTCCAATTTGTTGAAAAAGGACACTTTGTGCTGCAATAACTCAGTGGGTCAGGCAGCATCTTTGCACAACATGAATAAATGATGTTTCGAGTCGGGACTCTTCTTTGTACCTGACCAAAGCATCGCCTTTTCATATCCTCCAGAGATGCTGCCTGACCCGTTGAGTTACTCCAGCACTTTATTTATTTTTTAGTAAACCAGCATCTGCAGTCTCTTGTGTCTTCCAATGTGTTGAACTAGCTGACTTCAGAAGAAATTCTCAATTACATTAAAATGAATGAAACGTGGTTATTGCATTCCAAAAGAAAGTATTGCAGATATTCTGTCTGTTTATATTGCAACATTGCATAGTTCCATTTAATAAAAAATGTCTGAACAGCACATTTCAATCAATGTACTGTACAATTTATTTTAATTGCTTATTTACATTTTGTCTCATTAAAATAACTTATTCTGAGTTTTGGCTCAGCAGTTACTGCATCATTTAGTCAGTAGTCAGGGTGATTTAATGGGTCAGTGGTATTTTGATCACAGGAGCCTAATAATCCATCAATTGAGAAAAGTTAGTTCTGATTATTGGAAATTCGAAGACTTGTTAGCACCATGCTAAAGCAACATATGCAGATAGAGCAAAAGAGGAACAAACTGATAATTAATAAGGCAGGGGAATAGAAAAAGCAAATTGTTAATGTTTATTTCACTTATGATGCTGTGTGGTAACTGTACTGTTGCAATAAATTGCATTATTGTGTCAAATTAGTGTCACGGTAAGGCATTTTCAGGAATTGCTGAGTTGCATGCAAGGCTGAAATTAAAGGTTTACGGTAGTGAACTGTGAGAGTCTATAATTTCTATTTCGAACACAAGGAATAGCAAAAATTTGTAGTGAGCAAATCACAGTTTTAATAACAGTATGAGGTATTTTATGCCTTGTACCAATTTTACCCATGCATATTAATCTTGTGAAGGTCATGGGAGGGATTTAACGAAGTGTTGAATGGTTCCCCCAGATCCCTAGTTTAATGTCTTGGTTTGGGAACAGCTCTTCCCAAGACTTCATTGATCAATTTTATTTACACTTCATGCAGCCTTGGAAAAGCAGCCAATGTAAACAAGGACCCTTTTCACCCCGGTCATTCCCTCTTCTCCCCAATCCTATAGGGCACACAATACAAAACATTGAAAGCATATAATGTAGTGGCAGATTATTATATCGTTCAAGGAATATTTTCCTCTAGCCACTATGTTGAAGACAATTGGGTAAGGAGATTAGCTTCGTAACACACGTGAGCTCTCCACGAGACATTCAAAGCCGTCGAAAGATAAATCTTCAAAACACAGTCTCTTGATTAATAGTTTATTGTCGTAGTAAAAACAGTGAGATATTCATCCAAACTTCTTCTTGTTTAAATACATTTTAATGTTACTGGTAGCCAAACACGTGCATGGTAGAACTCCGGCATGGTCGAAAGCTGTGCCTTCCCCCCATGCTAAACTAAAAACTACTAGCGTCTGCACAAGAATCCCAGCAACAAACACGCCTCCAACTACGTAATAAATCCCACCCCCATAATTACATGCAGATAAAATTTAAAGGTAAATGGCCATAGTTTATAACATATTGAGTTAAGCCAAATGGCCACTACATATAACACTAGACTCAAGAACAGCTTCTACCCCGTTGTTATCAAATGGCCTTGCCGTTGGTCGTCCCATGAGTTAGGTGGTAGTCCCGATCTTCCAACTGCTTCATTGAACCTTGGTACGTGACAATGATAGACCAATGTCAAACCCTTAGCAATAAAAATAATTGGTGCTTAAAATTAATAGATGTTGTCACTTCAAATGGAGTATTCCAAATTTGCTTGATAAGAAAATGCACACGGAGAAAAACGTACTTTTCACCGGCTAGCTGGTTAGACTATTTATTGCGTTCTAAATGCTCCTATGTAAACCAGTTGACAAATTATCCCAATAATACACATTATACCATTGAACTATTGAATTCAAAGTACCAACTTGGAATGGTAATTGCTGATGTGATAACAATCCAACAGATTTCTGAGAGCCAAGTGTTTTCACTCTGTTATTCCTGAGTATAATCAATATTCTATTTAACAGCAGTTAAATGAGTCTCAAAATATACGTCTCATTGAAGCTTAGATGATCAGGGAAATTGAATTTAAGCACAAATAAACAAGGAGTCCAATAGCTTCCTGAGACTAAACATACCATGTGATTTTTCAGGCACTGATTGTTTTCATCAATTGTTGTAATTTTATCTGGTAGGAACAGCACAAAGTACGAGAGGTGTTATGGACCCTTCTATGGGGAATGATCATTGTAAATAAATACAATTATTTTGCATTCAATGGCATTTTTACAACATGTTATCCATTTGTGAAATCAGGTGTTTCTTTTTCCAAAAAGCAATTTCCTATCAAATAAATTGTTCTCTGTGCTATGCAGTTGATTGCCGTTCTATGCAGGATAACCCTTCATTTCTTTGCTTATTATAATAATGAGAAACGTTGTTATGACAAATAATTTTCATGGAAGTTTAAAGAATTGTATATATGTCATTTGCTTTAAGACTTACTTTACAGCTATTTGGACTACACATGAATTACTTTACCTTACTCACATCAACTAAGTAATATCTTACGTAATATAGATTTATTCACGCATACAACATCTGAAGAAGGGTTTCGATCCAAAACATTGCCTATTTCCTTCGCTCCATAGATGCTGCCTCACCCGCTGAGTTTCTCCAGTGTTTTGTCTACCATAGAACAGTCCAGTCCAGGTTCATGGGCCTTCAACCCATGGTATCTGTACCCAACATTGATTCCTTCACCTTGCACATGCTCCATATCCCTCCATTCCCAGTATATCTATTTGCCTTTATAAATGCCTCTAAAAAAACACTCTCATATCTGCCTCCACCACCACCCCTGGCAGCGCATTCCAGACACACAACAGTCTCCGTGTAAAATAATGCACTCCGCACATCTCCTTTAAACTTTTTCCCTCTTGCCTTAAAACAATGCCCACCAGCATTTGACATTTCATCCCTGGGAAAAAAGGTTCTGACTGTGTAACCCATCATAATTTTCCCTGTCAGGTCTTCCCTCAGCCTCATATGCTTCAGAGAAGACAATCCAAATTCTTCTAATCCAGGCAGCATTCTGGTAAACCTGTTCTGCATCATCTCCCAAACTCCATGTCCTTCAAGTAATGGGGGAGACTAGAATTATACACAATACTGACCTATGTTTTGTAAAGCTTCAACATGACCTCCCGATTCTTATACTCAGTACCCCAACCAATCAGGGCAAACATGCCACATGTCTTCTTTGCCACTATTTACTAGTGTTGCCGATTTCAGGGAGCTATGAAGTACATCAATGCTGTTGAGGGTACAGCCAATAACTGTATACTTTCTCCTTACATTTGAGTTCCCAAAGTGCAACACCTCACACTTGGCTAGATGGACGTCCATCTGCCATTTCTCTGCCCATATCTGTAACTGATCTATATTAGAACTCTAATATGTTTTACATATAATGTCTAATATATTAATAGCATCTACTAGACAAATTCATTAACTACTATTATCAGAAAGGAATTCTTTGGGTATTTAATCTGCACATAATTGATCCTCTTCTCCCTCTCTTCATTCAGGCAGAAGATACAAAAGCTTGAAAGCATGTGCTGTTAGTCTGCTGTTATCAGACGACCGAGCAGTTGTCCCATAACCTAGAATGTAATCCCGATCTTCCAACCTACCTGCAGCGGTAGAGTTGTTGCCTTACAGCGTTTGCAGCAGCAGAGACCTGGGTTTGATCCCGACTACGGGTGCTGTCTGTACGGAGTTTGTATGTTCCCCCCGTGACCGCGTGGGTTTTCTCCAAGATCTTTGTTTTCCTCCCACATTCCAAAGACGTACAGGTTTGTAGGTTGTGTAAGAAGGAACTGCAGATGCTGGTTTAAACCGAAGAAAGATACAAAAAGCTGGAGTAACTCAGTGGGTCAGGCAGCATCTCTGGAGAGAAGGATGGGTGACATTTCGAGTCGAGACCCTTCTTCAGACTCTGAAGAAGGGTCTCAATCCAAAACATCACCCATTCATTCTATCCAGAGATGCTGTCTGTCCCGCTGAGTTAGTCCAGCTTTTTGTGTCTATCTCAGGTTTGTAGGTTAATTGGCTTGGGTTTGTATATTTGATATAAGTGTAAATTGTCCCTTGTGCGTTAATTTGCGGGGATCACTGGTCGGTGCGGACTTGGTGGGCCGAAGGGCCTCTTTCCGTGTTGTATCTCTAAACTAAAACAGCTGGTAGAGTTGCTGGCTCACAGCGCTAGAGTCCTTGGTTAGATTCTGATCTTGTGCTGTCTATGTGGAGAATTAGCATGTTCTCCCAGTGTGCATGTGGGTTTCCTCTAGGTGCTCTTGTTTTAAAGAGATGTCTGTGGTGGGATTTTTACACAGAGAGCAGTGGGGGGCTGGAGTTTGATGCCAGTGGTACAGCAGAGACAGATATGCTAGGGGCATTCAAGAGACTTTTGAATAGTCATGTGAATATGCAGGAAATGGAGGGATATGGATTATATCCAGGCAGATAAGAGTTCATCATGGCATCAGGGTTGAAACGGGGTTTGCAGTCTCTCCCTGCGGGGGAATAGGCCACGACCTTTTTGTCGTATTCCCCTTCTCTGCCTCCGTCTGCGCTGAGGCCTAATGGAGCTGACGACCTCGAGGCTCCGGAGGCAGAGCACCGTCAGGACTCGCTCTGAGCTCGCTCCCGTGAGGGTGGTCCGGCTCAGGGCTGGAAGAGGCTGGGACGCTCGCTCTCCATGGGGCGGCCAGCATATTAGGGCCACTGTTGCCCAAAGGGCTGAGGCTCCCGTCGGAGCGGCCGAGCTCGGGAAGGTGCGGCGCTGGCAGCCCGAAAAGAGGTTCGGCGCACCATGTCGGGGCGGCCCGGTCCGGGGGCTTTGTACAGAAGCGACTTAAGCCCAAGTCGGGGCGGTGCCCCTGTCACGGGGGAGGTTTAATATTTTACGCCCAAGTCGGTAAGGCCCAGCCCGAGGCTGAAGACGGCACAGTACTCACGTGAGGGTGGCTGGGACGGTGTTCTGGCGGCGGTGGCCTGAGTCCGGGGTTCGGCCGCGGGCCAGCGGCTGTTTCTGCAGGACTGGTGGGCGGCAGCTTCAACCACCCCGGGCCGCGGTGTTTGAGCCGCGGGACTGTTCTTAACATCGCCCGGGGGGGTATCGTCCCAGCGCAGAGGGAGAAGAGGAGGGAAGAGACTGCGACCTAAGACTTTTGCCTCCATCACAGTGAGGAGATGCTGGGTGGACTCACTGTGGTGGATGTTAATGTGTGTTTATTGTTGTTTTATTGTATTGTATTATATGTATGACTGCTGCAATTTCGTTCAGACTGAATGACAATAAAAGACTATCTATCTATCTATCATGTTCGGCATGGACATTGCAGGCCAAAGGGCCTGTTCCTGTGCTATGTTCAATGTTCTAAAAAGTTCATAAGTTCTAAGAGTGGAATTAGGCCATTCGGCCCATCAAGTCTACCGCCAATCCACTATGACTGATCCATCTTTCCCTGTCAACCCCATTCTCCTGCCTTCGCCCCATAACACCTGTCACGGTTGAGCCGCCTTCCCCATTTTATTTTTGCGCCAGACAGGGATGTACAATTGTTGCAATTCATCCATGTGATCTTTAAATCTTTGCCATTTCATCTCCACTGTCAACCCTAAATATCATTTTCCTGTCTATCCTAGCTAATTCCCGTCTCATACCATCAAAGTTACCTTTCCTTAAGTTCAGGACCCCCGTCTCAGAATTAACCGTGTCGCTCTCCATCTTAATGCAGAATTCCACCATATTATGGCCACTGTTGCCCAAAGGGCTTTGCAAGTTCATGCCCCTATGCACCATCAGCAAAGAATGAATATTCATGAAGAAAGAAGTGGAATTTCATTAGATGCAGGAAGTAAAAGAAATTACAATGGAGAGCACAAAATATGCGGAATTTGTTGTATCCTAGATCCATGTGCTTTGTACAAGCACCATGTTGACTTAAGTTTGAAATCGTCATGTAATGCCTGTGATAACTGTTTATCACGTTTGCATGTTCAAACATATAGTATTTAATATTTTACAAGTACATTTTAATTCTGTAAGATTTATTATTTATGACACACTGAGTATCAAATAGATTACAGCCATTCATATTGATTTAGCAAAAGTCAATAATATTTATAATGTAAGAAAATTCCTTAAATATTATGGTTGAATCAATTTAATTCAAACATTTAAATAATTTTACAAATGTTCTCATGATTGTATTTAGACAAACCGGCTTAGATCTGAAGAAGGGTCTCGACCCGAAATGTCACCCATCTCTTCTCTCTGGAGATGCAGCCTGTCCCGCTGAGTTACTCCAGCACTTTGTGTCTATCTTCGGCTTAAACATACTATGAAAACACATAGATGATGATGTTTGGGCTGAAGGTTCAGTGCCAATTTGTCAAAATCTTCAGGAAACTTTATAAATGGCTTATAAATAGTCAGGTCTAAGATTTCAATTGAACTTGGAATATAGAACATAGTGAACATTGAACAAAGAATAGTACAGCACGGGAACAGGCCCCTTGACCCGCAACATCTCTACTAACAATGAAGCCAGATTAAACTAATCTCCTCTGCCTGCATGTGATTCATACCCTTCCATTCCCTGCATATCCATGTGCCTATCCAGAAACCTCTTGAATACCATGTATTCTTAAACGTTTGAAACTATTACAATTGAGGAAAATTAAATCAACAACAATAAAATGATGCTTAAAAACACAGTTGGAGATAATTAAAAGATTAAAGCAAAATACCTTCAGAAAAAACATTATTTTCCCCCAGCATCACCACTGAAATCACTGAAATTGATTGATTGTAAGATACGGCATGGAAACAATGGAAACAGGCACCTCGGCCAACTGAACCCACAACGGCCATCAATCACCCGTTCACAGTAATTCCATGTTATCCCACTTTCACACCCACTCCTTCTTTTTCTTCTTCTATGTAGTGTTTTTTGGCAGTTGGCAAACAACTTTTTTGGTGCATTACCGCCACCAACTGGCATGGAGTGTTGATCAAACAACACCATTACATATTCTAATAACCTATATCCTTCCGAACAAATTGGTTACCCTAAGAAAAAGCAACAGGATTTGATAGCACTTATATGAACTCCCTTGCAAAATATCTACCAATACAAATTGTACTCTTTCTTTTCTGAACTGCTCACTCATCCGTCCTCTCTCCTCCTCATACCTCTCACAATATACAATGACATGCTCTATTGTCTCTTCTTGCCCTCAGTATTCACATCTGCCTGTATTATGCTTGCCTATTATAAAAAGTGTACTGTTCAGACCAGTGTGTCCAAATCTAATTCTTGAAATTACTGTCTCTCCTCTTTTCTGTTTTTTCCGGCACATCTCATTTCTCCCACTTTCCTCTGGACTCTGTAGAACCACCGTCCTTTCTGCTCTTCCTCCCATTGCTTTTGCCATCTTTCCTTCAGTCTTTGCTTAATAATGTCTTTGATTTCAGTTTTACCTATGTTAATACTTAAATCAATTTTACTTCTTTTTGTTACATCTTTTGCTACCTTATCTGCCATTTCATTTCCTCTAATGCCAATGTGTGCTGGTACCCATAAAAATATGACTGTAAGCCCCATCATTTGAATTCTGTTTGTATTTGTTGTATTTCAATCAAAATGTCTGCTCTACTATCTGAATGGCTGTGCTGTAAACTCTTTATTGCTAAATTTGAATCTGAACAAATAACTGTCCTTAAAGGCCTAGTATCCTCGACCCACTGTACCGCTAACAATATTGCAATCCACACCCACTCCGTGCACATTAGCGCCAATTTATGGAGGCCAATAAACCTACTAACCCTCACCTCTTTGGGTTGTTGGAAGAAACCGGAGCACCTGTGGAGGAAACCCATGCAGTCACAGAGCGAACATGCAAACTCCATGCAGACAGCATCCGAGGTCAGGATTGAACCTGGGCCACCAGAACCAGCAGCTATATCAGTGTGTCACCTTTACACCCATTTTAGATCATGGACCAAAACTCTATAAGATAGTACTTCAGCCTTACCAGCCGCGGTCACGTGACTCGGGAGGGGCTGCTGTTTTCACGCGGTTTCACTTTCACACCACAGTTGTTTTGCTGATCACCGTTGTGATCAGACGTGTATGCAGCAACCTGTTTGCTAAGGAGCGAGTGTTCAATAAAAACAGAAAACTTAGTCGTCGTTTCTGCACCGCTAAAATATTTGATATAGTATAAACCATACTATATATTAGTACAATCAAGACATACACAAGTATAACAGGTAGTGCAAAGACAAAAATACCCGTGTGAAAAATATATTGTGACAGCATTGCTGTGTTATATTTTCAGGTAAAATATTCCAAGGTTTGCAATGATACGTAGGAAGATCAAGACTGTGCCTTTAGTTTATGGAAGGACCGTTCAGTAATCTGACAACATAGGGGAAGAGCTGTTCCTGAATGTGAGGCCACTTTTAGAGCACTGTGTTCAGTTTTGGTTACACTGCTGCAAGAACCGTGTCATTAAGTTGGAAAGAGTGCTGCGAAGGTTTACAAGGATGCTGCCAGGTCTCGAGGGGCTGAACTATAGGGAGAGGTGGGATAGGCTAGAACTTTATTCCTTGGAATGCAGGAAGCTGAGGGGTGGCCTTATGAAGGTGTCTCAAGATCTCATCAGGGCAATAGATAAGGTGAATGCACAGAGTCTTTATCCAGGGTATTAGACAATAGGCAATAGACAATAGCAAAGGTCCTTCTGCAGTTGTACAGAGCCCTAGTGAGACCACACCTGGAGTATTGTGTATAGTTTTGGTCCCCTAATATAAGGAAGGACATTCTTGCTATTGAGGGAGTGCAGCGTAGGTTTACAAGGATGGCGGGACTGTCATATGCTGAGAGAATGGAGCAGCTGGGCTTGTACACTCTGGAGTTTAGAAGGATGAGAGGATATCTCATTGAAACATATAAGATTGTTAAGGGTTTGCACAGGCTAGAGGCAGGAAACATGTTCCCGATGTGGGGGAGTCCAGAACTAGGGGCCACAGTTTAAGAATAAGGGGTAAGCCATTTAGAACGGAGACGAGGAAACACGTTTTCTCACAGAGAGTGGTGAGTCTGTGGAATTCTCTGCTTCAGAGGGCGGTGGAGGCGGGTCCTCTGGATGCTTTCAAGAGAGAACTAGATAGGGCTCTTAAAAAGCCACAACTCTCTGCAGTTTCTTGTAGTTTTGGGCAGAGATGTTCATAAATCAAACAGCGATACACCCCGCCAGTCTGCTTTCTATGGTGCATCTGTGAGTAGACACCGTTATTTTGTCAGTTTCCATTTTGGGAAGGGATAAGGTTGGCTCACAGATAGAGTTCCTAAACTGGGGGAAAGATAATTTCACTTGGTTGACAGAGGACCTGATGAAAGTAAACTGGGAGCAGCAGCTTGAGGGTAAAATGAAAGTTGACAAGTGGGAGGTAGTAAGAGCTCAGTATGTTCTTTAGTCAGAGGGTGGTGGATCTGTGGAATTCATTGCACTGAAGGCTCTGGAGGCCAAGACAGTGGATATATTTAAGGCAAAGGTAGATAGATTCTTTGTTAGTACAGGTGTCAGAGGTTATTGGGAGAAGGTAGGATAATGGGGTTAGGAGTGAGAGATAGATCAGCCATGATTCAATGGCTGAGTAGACGATGGGCCAAATGGCCTAATTCTTCTCCTGTCACTTATGATCTTATGTTCTGCTAAGGGTGAAAGGCAAAGATAACAAGGTGATGGAATCACTGGGTGATAAAGGTTACTGAAGGTTTAAACATGAAGAAAAAGGTAGCATATGATAGGTACAACATCTCCCCAGCAACCATGAGGCTCTTGAACTTTACAAAACATTACCTTCAGCAACTTTCATCTCATATAGATTGTGTCTTTTGTTTCATTGCAGACTTTGTTTTTTGTATGATGATGGTTAGCTAGTTACAAGTAATAAGTTATTGTACTAATTGTTATTATATCCTTTATATAAGGGGAAATCCTTTATATAAGGGGAAATCCTTTAAAACCGAGATGAGAAGAACTTTTTTCACACAGAGAGTGGTGAATCTCTGGAACTCTCTGCCACAAAGGGTAGTTGAGGCCAGTTCATTGGCTATATTTAAGAGGGAGTTAGATGTGGCCCTTGTGGCTAAGGGGATCAGGGGGTATGGAGAGAAGGCAGGTACGGGATACTGAGTTGGATGATCAGCCATGATCATATTGAATGGCGGTGCAGGCTCAAAGGGCCGAATGGCCTACTCCTGCACCTAATTTCTATGTTTCTATGTTTCTATGTTTCTATATATTATCTGTATTTATGGGCCTGTTAAGCTGCAGCAAGTAAGAATGTCATCATCCTATTATTGGTATGTTTGCCAATTAAACACTCTTGATTTTCATACTTTTTTAGTAAACAAAAATATGCCAGTCGCATATCGTCCCTTACTATCAGTGTCCAATGACTGATTGCCATCTATAAGCTGCTTTACCTATTTAGGAGCCTAATCACCTAATATGTTTAATATATTTTATTTTTTAAACTTTAATAATATTTCTGCCATTAAAAAATTCTAAAAACATGAAGGTATCCACCTTGGGATCAAAGGAGAGCTGGCTAGCAGGACCCCAAATTGTCTTGGAGATGGGAGGCAGAGGGTAGTGGTGCAAAGATGCTTTAGCAATTGGAAGTCTGTACATCACAGGGTTCGGAGCTGGGCTTATGCTATTTGGGACATAAATTAATGGCTTGTAAATGCAGGAGGTAATAATGACACAGAAATTGGTGTTGAGATAGGGAAAAGAATTAAAGGTAGTGGTCATGCCGACTGTTTCTAATTAGCCCTCTGGTCCTTCATTTTAAAAGACATTTGGACAGTTATGTGGATAGGAAGGCTTTGTTGTGGCCACGTCCCTGGAACTACTGTTGACAATCATTTGTGGCATGCATCTAATCTCAATTCTGAAGTGACATCATGGTTCACTAAAAATTGTCTATAATTATTCTCACTCTAGGAGGAGCTGTGGACACATGTTTGAAATGTGCAAATATTGTCGGTCTCGGTGTAATTGCAAACATTCCACCTTGAAAGAATGCATTAATTTGCAGCTGAACAATCAACACAAGATCAACAGTCAACCCAGTCACAAAAGTATAGTCTTTGCTTATTGCCATTTATTTGGAATGTCCTATTATCTAAGCACATGGAAATACAGGGACTGGAAAGAAATGGATCACGTGCAGGCAGAAGAGATTAACTTGGCATCATTTAGATACATGCAACTGCAAATACTGGTTAATACAAAAACAGACACAAAGTGCTGGAGTGGGTCAGGCAGCATCTAAAACTGAAGATTTTGATGTTCGTAATATTGGGTTGTAAGCTACCCGTGCAGAATGTGAGGTTCTGTTCCATCAATTTGTGTGTGACCTCACTCTGGCAGTGGTGGAGGTCCAGGACAGAAAGGTTGTTGGGAATGGGAAGCAGAGTTAAGGTGGAATTTTTAAATTTCTATTGTTTTAGGCAACTAACCAACAACGGGGCAGCAGAATGGCATAGTAAATAAACACAACAATATCTTGCAGTTGGGTACTTTGGAGAACTTATTCCAAGATCATTCTTCGTAGGAGCATATGTAGAATACAACGCACTATCTTGTCACTGATACAGAATTGACTCATTTCATCTCAGCACTGCTGCCTGGATTAAGGGGCATTAGCTACAAGGAGAAATTGGTCAAACATGGTTAGCTTTCTCCAGAACATCAGAGGTTGGGAGACCTGATAGAGGTATATAAAATAAAGTGAGGCATAGATATGGTGGGCAGTCAGAGCCTTTCTGTAAATTCTTGCTATTATCAAGAGTTGAGTGATTTGTATAAGGCTTATTGAAACCGATGAAACATTTGGTCTCTCAGGCGATTACTAGCTACAGTCAAATCTCAGTTTAGCCTTAAATTGAGGAGCAAATGCTGTTCTGCCATCTTGCACCACATAATAATAATAATTTTACTTCGGAGTCACGTGAGTGATTCCGTGAAGAACCCGTTCAGCACGCATGCGCGGCATTACGTCCAGCAGAGCAACAGCGGCACAGCGGGAGTCAGGCGCTCCCGCTATGGAGGTGAAAGAACGGACCGTCAGGTAAGCTGGCGTCGGGTTTTTCTTTCACAGGGAGCCTTCTGCTGTCCGGCAGAGAAGAAAGGCTCTACAACAAACCTGTCCCCCGCTCGACTCCACGGAGGAGCGTCCATCTGGGGGGGGGGGGGGGGGGGGCAGCAACAGAACAGACCTGTCCCCCGCTCGACTCCACGGAGGAGCGTTCCATCTGGGGGGGGGGGGGGGCAGCATCAAGGCGGTAGGATCACTTACCCGGCGCTCCGCTATCCCGACACCGTGCCGAGCCCAGCCCCGCTAGCGCCTGAGCAGCGGGCTGGAAGTACCGCCACGGAGGCGTCCGGCCGGTGGCTCCGACTTATCGGACGGGACGTCTTTCCACCCGCCCGGGGGGAAAGACAGCCGCCTGAACAGACCTGCCCCCCGCTCGACTCCACGGAGGAGCATTCCATGGTGGGGGCAGCAACAAGGCGGTAGGACTGCTTACCGGGCGGTCCACTATACCCCGACACAGCGCTGAGCCCAGCCCGCTTGCGCCTGAGCAGCGGGCTGGATGTAAAGCCATGGAAGAGGCGTCCGGCCGGTGGCTCCGACTTATCGGACGGGGACGTCTCTCCACCCAGGCGGGGGAGAGACAGCCGCCTGAGCCGCATGGAGCGGCTCTTGGAGCAGGAGCTCCAGCGAGGTGCACCCCAGGAGGGGCGCTCTCGCAGAGGGGGGTCAGGCACTCCCTCCACAGTGCCTTGTGCACTGTCCATTGCTTCCTCCTTTCCAGAGGATAGCTTTGGTGACCAGGACTGGGCTGGTCAAGAACAGGGGCAATGGCTGAAGATCTCGGGAGTATGCAAGGGGTGCAGGAACAGGAAGAGCTGCTAGGTGTGGTGGACAGCTACGTGGAAACCCCACGTGCAGGAGGCCGTTAAAAGCCTGACGACAGCCATCACATCGTTTTTTCCTCGTTCCATGGACAAATACGGAGATGACCACAACCTTCGTAAACAAGTCATAAGACCTGCCATAAATCCTACATTGCGGGGTTGTGCATACCCCAGCCACTGAGCCAGACCCACTGCTCTTTGGCAAAAACCTCACAAAGCATATGAAGGACATGCAAGAGGTTTTACAAAACTTTCGGCTCATGAGGGCAGGGCCGGGACGAGTAACCAAAAACAGTAATTCCTACGCAGCAGCACCCCATCGCATCCATCAGTCAACGTCTACCATATCGGACTGATGAAAGCTCGGGGTCCGCATTCTATCACCGAAAGTCTTCTTTAGACCAGGGCCCAGAGCGGACCCCATGGAAAATGTGCCACCCCCCAACGTCACCGCCACGTCAGACGACGTGCAACACTCGTTGGACCGGCAGGTAACAGAAGAATACCCATAACCATGGAGGTAGGTGGGTCTGGTTCCTACCAGTATATAGAGTAATACTAACACATGGGAGTCTATCACGAGTGATCAGTATACACTCAATGGCATTAGTGAATACAAATACAATTCATACTAGAAAAATTGCCACCAGGTCAACATTCACCCCAGAGGGTATTTTTTCCCCTCTCCATTAAAGAAACAAGAGGGACAAGCTGAACTGGTGAGAATAATTACAAAGGGTATCATGGGAAAACCTGAACCCTTGCAATTCGTATCAAATATATTCACTAAACCCAAAAAAGATGGTGGATGTCGCATCATCATTGACTTAACTTCACTAAATATGTTTGTTAAGTATATACATTTCAAAATGGAACCGGTTGTTACTGCCAAACAACTAAATTCCAAAGGATACTTCATGGCAAGCATTCATCTTAAAGATGTTTACCATTTAGTACCATTCACAAGGATCATCGCAGATACCTGAAATTTACCTGGATGGGGCAGCTATAGCAGTTTAAAGCGTTACCCAATGGGTTCACATCAGCCCAAGAGTGTCACCAAGACACTAAAACCAGCTCTGGCAATATTCAGAAGACAAAAACATATTGTCATGGCATATCTTGATGATATCCTAAATGGTAGGCAAGACCATGAATTTGACTATGTTAGCTGTTCAGCTACCAAACAGTTATTCGAAACCCTGGGGTTGTCTTACATCCAGATAAATCTAAGTTGAAGCCATCCTCTATCATGGACTACTTGGGCTTCACAATTAATTCAGTCTACGTGACTGTAACATTGCCAAAAGACAACATAGTTGAATTGGCACAATCATGCAACAATTTAATGGTCAACAAACTACCAACTACTCGACAAGTAACAGAGTAATTGGGAAAATGGTAGCAGCATTTCCGGCTACATAATTCGGACCTTTGTACCAAAAACGACATACAGGTCATTATGATCGTTTCATGAAGTTACCCACTGAAGTAATATCAGAACTACAGTGGTGGGCAAAAAACGTTTGACATAGTTTCAGCCTATTATCATCACTAACCCTACGTCAGTTATCCAAACAGATGCCAGTGCTCAAGACTGGGGAGCAACTAACTCTATATCCAGCACAAGTAGTAGATGGACTAACCCAGAATCATCGTTACCACTTACACTGGGCATTAATTATCTAGAGATGTTGGGTGACTTTTATGGTTTAAAAGCATATGCATAAATATGCATCACTTGCATGTACGGTTATAAATAGATAATACTACGGTGGTGGCCTACATTAACCATATGGGCGGCATAAAATCGGTATCATGCGACAAGTTGGTCAACACAATTTGGCAATGGTGTGTCCAAAGACATATTTGGCTATCAGTAACTTACCTGCCAGGTAAGCTAAATACAGTGGCAGACACCAGGTCACGTAAATTTAATGACAACATCGAATGGATGTTAAAACCCAAAATAAATTTTCACAAAAGTTATCAAGCAATATGGCACGCCAGATATCGATTTATTTGCATCGAGGCTAAATCACCAGGTACCTATGTATGTCGCTTGGGAACCAGACCCTGAGGCAGCAGCGGTAGATGCGTTCGCGCTGGATTGGGGAAATTCTTCTTCTATGCATTTCCTCCCTTCTGCCTCATCAGTCGGGGACTACGCACAGTACAAATGGACTCTGCTTCAGGTATTTTGATAGTACCCGACTGGCCTACACAGCCATGGTTCCCAATACTCCATGACATGGTTGTTGAAACTCCGATGGTATTCCCCAGTGACCCAGAGTTGTTAACACCCAGTGTCGGGCACAAGCCACCCGTGCCATGAAAAAATCAAACTCCTGGGTTGCAGATTCTGCACAAACCACTTCTGGGACTGGGATTATCATAACAAACCGTCGACACCATGTCAGCATCCCTCCGAACATCCACTAAAAAACAGCACTTGTCCAGCATCAAAAAATGGGAGAAGTACTGCTTGGATACAGGGACCACCTACTCAACCGCTACAGTTACCAACGTACTGGAATTCCTGGCGAACCTTCACCACGATGAAGGACTCAGCTACAGAGCCATCAACACAGCTAGAATTGCCCTGCCTGTCTATTTAAAGCCAGCTCCAGGACAACAGGCCATGGGGTCCCACCAGCTGGTGGTCAAACTAATGAAGGGTATTTACAACTCTAACCCCCTAGACCAAGGTACACCCATATATGGGATGTCAGTGTGGTCCTGACATACCTCAGGGGATGGCCACCAGCCAGATCCCTCAACCTGGAACCATCTATGCTCAAAACACTCATGTTGATGGCACTTGTAGCTGCACAGAGGGTCCAGTCACTACACCTATTGCGACTGGACACCATGCTCACAGCTCCAGACCAGATCTCTGTCGTTATCCAGGGAATGATCAAACAGAGCAGACCAGGAACACCTAATCCAGTCGTGGAATTCCGGGCTTACCCGCCAGAAACACGGTTATGTGCCATGACCCTATTATCCTACATAGACACAACCAAAATATTCGAGGGAGATGAAAAGCCTTGTGGGTCAGTCATAAAAAACCTTATGGTCGGGTGACGAGCCATTTCGAGATGGCTCAAGCAGGTGCTAAAAGCTGCTGGGATAAAAAATAACATGTACAAATTTCATTCCACCAGGGCAGCATCCACGTCGACGGCTAAAAGAATGGACGTGCCTATAAACCACATCCTGGCTACAGCAGGATGGTGGGGGGAAAGACCGTTCAGAAATTTTATAATAAGCCGTTGGCAAAACCTGTTTTATTTGCAGGAAAGATTTTACAGACTGCAAATATTTAATTTAAGCCCAGGGGAGCAATTTAATTTCTTTGTTGTTATTGTTAAAAAATACCATTGTGTTTTTCTACAAACAGATTCATTGGTTGGTTACGATAACACACTTCCTCCCTCAAAGACTTCGGCAGTGATGTAGTAATAACTGTTACACGGTTTGAAATCACAGAGCTTTGAAATCTTCACGGAATCACTGACGTGACTCCGAAGTAAAATAGTAAGATTAAACGAGAACTTACCAGTTTGAAGTTTGATCTGTATTTTATGAGGAGTTACGATGAGGGATTACGTGCCCTCCGCTCCCACCCTCAATAATATGGGTCAAATTCATAAACTGATGTCTCCTTATCTTTACTATGTTTACTTCAATAACTGTGTCTATCTGTGATTCCACACCGCTGCTTTGAAGTATGCCGCGCATGCGTGCTGAATGGGTTCTTCACGTAATCCCTCATCGTAACTCCTCATAAAATACAGATCAAACTTCAAACTGATAAGTTCTCGTTTAATCTTACTATTTTTGAACCAGGTGATCAATGGACGATTTCTATACACTTTGTTTTATATTAGTGAACAATAACAAAGCAATTTTCCAGGCAATAAAACCACAACCCTTTTGTAATGTAATCCTACATCAGACAAGGGGACAAACTTTGGAATCTTCCTGTTGCAATGAACCACCCAATATATTTGAATAAGGTCAAGAAAAATGAGTATTTAATCGACACACAGCTAATAGAAAATCTATCATCATTAGCAGAGTGTTTTTAATTGATTATTAATCAAGAGTAAAATATTGAGATGGATTAGTCTGTGAGATGCTGTGAAAGAAACATTATGATAATGCTTTTACAGTTTCTGTTTAATCCTTTTCACTCAGATAGTGGTCAGCAGATGGAATGAGCTGTCAGAGGAGGTGGCTGAAGCCGGTACTGTCACAATATTTAAAAGACATTTGTACGGGAACATGGATAGGAACTGTTTAAAGGCATATGGGTCAAATGCGGGCAATTGGGAGTGGCTTAGATAGAGCATCTTGTTTGGCATGGTATAGATGGGCTGAAGGGCCTGTTTCCGTGCTGTATGACACTAATTACATTCTACACTTCATCAAGCTAAAGCGCTGGTAGAAATCACAACAAAAATTACAATTTTGTGGCTCCTGTTATCCAAAGAATTGATCAGAGACAGACACAGCATGGAAACAGGTCTTCAGCCAAGATGACCATCAACTATCCATTTACATTCATCCTACATTAATCTAATCTAATCTAAAGAGAGACACAAAGTGTTGGAGTAATTCAGCAAATCAGGAAGCATCTCTGGAGATAAAAGATGGGTGACATTTCGGGTTGGGACCCTTCTTCGGACCCGCAATCTGTGTCTATCTTTGGTGTAAACGAACATCTGCAGTTCCTTTCTACACAAATCTAATCCAATTTTATTCTCTCCATTTTTTCATCAGTTCCCTCCAGAGTCGACCACTCAACTACACACAAGAGAGTTGACATTTACAGAGGCCAATTGACCTAACAATGTGCACACCTTGGCGATGTGGGATAAATCCAGAGCAGAAACCCATGCGCTCGCAGGGAGAATGCGCAAACTTCACACCAACAGCATCTGAGGTCAGGATCGAACACAGGTCTCTGGTGTTGTGGGGCAACAGCTCAACCAGCTGCACTACTGTGATACACCTGTTGGAGATTATGTACAATGTACATAATGTAGACCTGTGTTCCGATTTATGAGATAACTGTTGACTTATCTCTTCCAGATCTGCTAATGTCATCCTATTGCCAGAAGCCACCCTAATCCAAAATGTCAAACTAAGGATTTAAGGATTTTGAATGTTCCAGAGGTTCAAAAACATCCCAAAAATTATTTAAAATTCTATTTCCAATAACAAATTTCCAATAATGAACTGTCTATGCCCCAACCATCTGCTTTAAATTTTGTACCCCATAGCTTAAAGCAATGCCCTCTGGTCTTTGACATTTCTATCCTGGCAGAAAGGTGTTGTATCCAGTTCAGCATTAGTTTCCTTGAATGTGAGGTGTACTGACCTCTCCTGTAAATGGTGATGCACGCCAACTATCCAATATATACACCATTTTAGCTTAATTTTAGTTTCAATGTCCCATGATCATTTTTCAAATGAACCCATGTTTTTTCTCCAAATCCAATTACTGCTGATTTTGATATTCATTTTTATAGCTTTAAGGTAAGAGGGGCAAAGTGTAAAGGAGAGGTACGGGCCATGTTTTTTTTACACAAAGTGTGGTGAGTGCCTGGGATGTGCTGGTGGTGGTGGTGGTGGTGGTGGAGACAGATATAATAGTGGCATTTAAGAGGCTTTGGATACATGTATGGATATGCAGGGAATGGAGGTGATGTGGATTACATGCAGACAGATAAGAGTTGGTACTGACATTATGTTCAGCACAGACATTGTGGTCCACAGGCCCTGTTTCTGTGTTGTAATGTTCTATGCTCTATGTCCTTCAAAAATTCACTGCTTACTCCACTTTTTCAGATCATACTCTCTGTCATGGCAACAGGACGTTGTCTCTTCCAGTTTTGTTTAGTTTAGTTTAGCTTAGAGATACAGAGCAGACACAGGCCCTTCAGCCCACTGAGTCTATGCTGACCAGCGATCCGCGTGCACCTGCACTATCATACACACTAGGGACAATTTACAGTATTACCAAAGCCAATTTACCTTTAAACCAGCACATCTTTGGAGTGTGGGAGGAAACCGGAGCATCCAGAGAAAACCCACGCAGGTCACCGGGAGAATGTAAAAACTCTGTACAGATGGCACCCGTAGTACAGATCAAAGCCGGGTTTCTGGCACTGTAAGAACACGTTCCACTGCACAATCATTTTATCCAACACCACATTTGTCCAGATTACTGTGAACAGTCCCTGATGCATTGCCTTACTCAAATTCAAATATCTGTTAACAAAGTTGAACAGACTCATAGTATGATAATGACTAGATAAGTAGTCTTGCACCATTAGGCTGCTGACTATAAATGGCTCATCACTTGACACTAAATCTAATATGGAACAATGAATTGGTTGTTCAAGGTCACTGTTGCAAACAGCATGTTGAAAATTCACCTGAGATTGTTGAAAGTCAGACCACGGTGATTCTTGCTTGTTTCTTCTTGTCCCTACCAGTACCAGCCCCACAACTGCACTAAATATCTGCTCACGGAATGGTGAATTTCCAGTAACTCATGTTGTCAAAGTTCTTTCCACTGCTTCTATCTGAAATAGGAACATAGAACAGTACAGCATGGGAACAGGCCCGTTGGCCCACACTATCCATAATAACTTTATTTATAAAGCACTTTAAACAACTGCAGTTGCCATCCATGTTGAACAAGATAAACTAATTATCGCCGCCTGCATGTGATCCATATCCCTCCATTCCACGCGCCGATCCAGTAACCTCTTAACCACCACTCTCATATCTGCCCCCACCACTATTCCCCGGCAGCATGTTCCAGGCACCCACCACTCTCTGAGGAAAAAAACTTGCCCTGAAATATCCCCTTTAAATTTTGCCCTTCTTGCCTTAAGACTATGCCCTCTTTACTTTGACTTTTCCACCCTGGGAAAAAGGTTCTGACTGTCTGCCCTATCTATGCCTATTTTAAATTCTTCCATCAGGTCATATGTGTACTGATGTGTAAAGTTGATTCACCAGGATATTGCCTGGATTGAGGACTTTAGTTATGGGATTGGTGGGGGGAGATTGAACAGTTTGGTTTTGCTAGATCAACAGAGGCTTGAGCAGGTGACCCGGTAGAGGCATAGATAGTCAGCATTTTTATCTCTTGATAGGGTATTAAAAAAAGAGGGCGTGTGTTTAAGGTGAGAGGAAAGAGTTTCGAGGGGATTTGAGGGCAATTTTTTAAAGCAGGGAATCGTTGATTTCAGGAATGCAGTTAGATACAATTGCTATGTTTAAGAAGCAATTAGACAAGTACTTAAAAAGCAAGACATAGATGGGGCAAAAAGCAAAGTGCTGGGGGAACACAACGCATCAGGCATTTCTTGCAGACGGAATGGACAGATAATAATAATGATAATAATAATAATTTTATTTATAGAGCACTTTAAAAACAAACATAGCTGCAACACAGTGCTGTACATCACTAATCATTGATAAAAAGTTAATACACACCAAAAATAACAATCAAAAGAAATAGTAGGAAAAGACATGTAAAATAAAGAAACATCAAAAACACCACAAACAGCCCCAGGCATGGTCAAAAGCCAGGGAGTACAAATGTGTTTTAACACTGGATTTGAAGATGGACATGAGGGGGCCTGTCTGATGTGCAACGGCAGGGTGTTCCAGAGTGCCGGAGCAGCAACAGAGAAGGCTCTTACCCTCTGAGCCTCCGACTAGACCTCGGTACCTCCAGTAGCAGCTGACCAGCTGACCTGAGGGACCGGGCAGGAGTGTATGGGTGGAGCAGCTCAGAGGGGTAAGGCGGGGCGAGCCCATTCAGAGATTTAAAAACAAATAACAAATAGATGGCGATTTGGGTCAGGACCCTTCTTCTGCATATTTTTGACAATAGTAAATGTTAAACGCCCCATTAGAAAAATTGCATTTCTGCCATGTCCTTGCGTAAGCTGTTTATTTACACATTATATCACCTTTTCACTATAATGTTTCACTATGTTTATTCTACACATAAAATCTCCATTGCTTGTGGCAACTGTTCATTCTATCCACAAACATGATTAAGGTGATTGTATCCTTATAATTTTTATCAGTCCCCACTTCATTTACCACTTTATTTGCCTCTGCTTGGCTGCACATCTAATAAACTGGAAACCTGGAGCAATGGATCTTTGGAAAGTATAACGTATATGGTTTGAAGTGACTAGATCAGATAATTAACAGCAAATTTGCCACAAATTTACCACATTAGATCAATAAATTATCTTGCAAAATAAACACAAATGTGCAGATGCAGGAATCTTAAGCAAAACACAAAGTGCTGAAGGAACTCGGCAGGTCAGGCAGCATCTGAGGAGGGAATGGAATGATGGCATTTCAGGTAGAGATCTTTCCTCAGACTGATTTGAAACCAGAAGGTGATAGTTTGTTCAAAAGGACACAAAGTGCTGGAGGAACTCAGCAGATCAGGTAGCATCTCTAGAGAACACGGACAGGTGATAATTCAGGTCACGACCTTGGTCAGATTGATTGTAAGGGGGAGAAGAAAACTGGAAAAGGAGAGGACCAGGACAAAGCATGTCTGTTAATAGGTCAACACGGGCAAAGGGAAATTTTCTGACAGGCAGATTGATGGAACAAAGGCCAGATTTAGAACGAAGGTAGACACAAAATGCTGTAGTAACTCAGTGGGACAGGCAGCATCTCTGGAGAGAAGGAATGGGTGACGTTTTGGGTTGAGACCCTTCTTCAGACTCAGCTGAGAACAATAGGTGTGAGTCAGGCCTGAGGATTTGCATATTGTGAAACCAAGAGAAGGAAATAGCAGGGGGGAGGGGAGAAATAGGTGTGTATCCACCTATATAGGGGCTAGGGAGAGAGGCAAAGAGAGGTGGTGGGAAGGGAGGGTAGGCAGAAAATAGGAGAGAGGGTTCGATACTGTATAGCATAAAATTGGAGAACTCAATATTCATAACACTGGGTTGCAAGTGAAATATGAGGTGCTGTTCCTTTAGTTTGCGTGCGCCCTTACTCTGGCAATGGAGAAGGCCCAAGATAGAAAGACCAGTGTGGGAATATGGAGAATACAAATGGTTAGCAACCAGGAGGTCCATGAAGCCTTGGCAGACTGAACGTAAGTGTTCAGCGAAATTGTCACAGAATCTACGTTTGGTTTCTCCAATGTACAGGAGGCTACGTCGGGAAGGTATAGGGACAGGTGTAACATCTCCTGTGGTTGCAGGGGAAAGTACCTGGGGAGGGAGTGGTTTGGATGGGAAGGGATGAGTGAAATACGGAGTTGCAGAAGGAGTGGGCTCTGTGGAAGGAGGAAAGAGCTTGAGGTGGGAAGATATGACTAGTGGTGGGATCACGTAATGGTCGAGGGGGAGCAAGAGCAAGACTATGGGACACAGAGGAAACATGGGTGAGGGATCAATATAGGACAGAAGGGGGGAAACCATGTTTACAAAAGAAAGAGGGTACCTCGGATGTCCTTGAATGGAAAGTCTCATTTTGAGAGCAGATGTGGTAGAGACAGAGGAAGTGAGAGTAGAAAAGTAAATCGGTAGTAAAGAAAGCAAGCTCAATGCTAGCAATTATTTCAAGAGGGCTTGAGTACAAAAACAGGGATGTAATGTTGAGGCTTTATAAGGCGCTGGTAAGGTTGCATTTGGAATATTGTGAGGGATTTTGGGCACAATATCTGAGGAAGAATGTGCTGGCTCTGGAGAGGGTCCAGAGGAGGTTTACAAGAATGATCCCAGGAATGAGTAGGTTAACCTACGATGAGCATTTGTCGGCAATGGGCCTGTACTCGCTTGAGTTTAGAAGCATGAGGGGGATCTCATTGAAACATACAGAATAGTGAAAGGCTTGAATAGAGTGAATGTGGATAGGATGTTTCCACTAGTGGGAGAACCTAGGACTAGAGGCCATAGCCTCAGAATTGAAGAACGTTCTTTTCGGAAGATGAGGAGAAATTTCATTAGTCAGAGGGTGTGAATCTGTGGAATTCTCTGCCCCAAAAGGCTGTGGAGGCAGTCAGTGGATATTTTTAAGGCAGAGATAGATAGATTTTTGATTAGTACAGGTGTCAGAGGTTATGAAGAGAAGGCAGGAGAATGGGGTTAGGAGGGAGACATAGATCAGCCATGATTAAATGACGGA
Source organism: Leucoraja erinaceus (assembly GCF_028641065.1). NCBI lineage: Eukaryota > Metazoa > Chordata > Chondrichthyes > Rajiformes > Rajidae > Leucoraja > Leucoraja erinaceus. Next base: position 32,326,493 of record NC_073385.1, read on the forward strand.
GTAACTTGATGGGCCGATTGGCCTAATTCTACTCCTATTCCTTATGACCTTATGACCTTAAGAGAGTCGGGACTGGCGTCTTTGCAAGATGGAAAGGGAGAAAGTACACCCAGAAAATTATGGAAATCAGTATGTTTATAGTTGATATCAGTCAATAGTCTGTCCCCTGTGATGGAGACAGATAGATCAAGAAAGTTGCGAGAGATGTCAGAGATAGTCCAGGTGAATTTTGAGGCTAAGGTGAAGTTAATGAAATTCATGAATTCTGCATGGGTGCAGGAGGCAGACCCGATGCAGTTGTCAAAGGAGCGGAGAAATAATTTGGGGATGATGCCAGCATGCGCCTGAAACAAGGACTGTTCGACGTAATTGATAAAAAGGTAGGCATAGCTGGGGCCCATGCAAGTGCCCATGACTGCACCATTAACTCGGAAAACTATCGGAAAACCTGCTGAAAATGAGACAATTCAAATGTTTTGTTAACTCATGAACAATTTTTATCCTGGTCTGGACTTTATTTTAAATCTCATTGCATTACATAGATTGTTGATTGACAGTCATTACACGAGCTTCAGCATGTCAATAATATGACGAGAGACCTTATTTCTGTTTTGACACAGTGGTGCAGTTGGTGGAGTTGCTGCCTCACAGTGCCAGAAATCCGGGTTCAATCCTGACCTCAGGTCTTGTTTGAGTGCAGTTTGAATTTTATTCCTGTGGCTGCTTGGGTTTCTTCTGTGTGATCCAGTTTCCTCCTATATCCCAAAGACGTGCCGATGTGTAGTTTAATTGGTCCCTGAAAATAGCCCCCAGTGGATGAGAAAGTGGGATAACATAGAACTAGAATGAACAGACAATCGATGGTCAGTGTGGACTCGGGAGGCTAAAGGCCTGTTTCCACCCTATATCTTTCAATCAAAATACAATATATCATCGGACTCTATGGTGATGCTTTCAGTAAATTGGTCCATCTGGAGATTTATCAGCCAGCACTAAAATATCTAGTATCAAATTGTAAAAACATTTATACTATTTTGCCATAGTACATTAAGCAGACTGTTAGAGTTGAGAGAATATTTTTGTTAAAAGCATCCTTCATTTTCTATAAGCAACTGTACTTTTAACCTTCCATCGCCCACCACCCCATCACCCTACTCTTTTCTCCTCCTTCATATGCTCATCTCCCATCTCCGAGTTCCATACTTCCCTTTCATCCCACCGCCCAAGTCCCCCATCCACTTCCATTCTTATACTTTACTGCTGATTTACATATCACTCATTTTCTCTCCTTATCTGACGCCCCTTTGTCTCCTTTTCACTTCTAGCCTATCACTGTCTCCAAGCATCAGCCAAACTTCCCCCTCACTTGTATCCACCTCCCCTTGCCAAGGTTTGACCTGCACACACTTCTCTTTTCAGGCTTTCTCTCTCCCTACTCCATCAGTCAGAAGAAGGGTCCTGAATGGACGTCATCTGTCCATTCCCTCCTACCGATGCTGCCCGACCTGCTGAGTTCTTCCGGCACTAGGTTTTTTACACAGTCATGTAACTCCAAAATAACTAATTCAAGAAAATCTACATTTTTGGGCACTATTATTTTAAAGAGAATATTTCATTAATCTCTCCTGGTCTTGGAAATTGATTCTCCAGAATTTTGTAACCACAACGGTAAAATTTGCATCTCAAAGCTCCTCAGTTATAACGTGGGGATATTGATCAATGTAAGATTATATTACACGTTCAGATTTCATTTTACTGGCAATGTTTGATCACTGCTTAAGAAATGGGATCTCGTGGGAAATCAAGTTCTGATTTTATGCAGTTTTCACCTCAACTGCTCTTGGACATGTTGGGGTGTCAAAGATCTGTCAGATTACATGAATAACTGGTGGAAAGTGAATAGCTTCAGATAACACACAACAAGGTGAGGAATAGCTATGAGGAAGGGCAAGTGGATTTTTAAAACAATGAGTCATTGATCCTAATGAGAATTATTCATACAAGCTGTTCACATTACATTTTGTAATTTCAGAGAAATCATTTAAATAACAGACACAGAGAAAAGTGTCAGGATGCATGGGCGCAATTTTCCAAGTTGATGGCAGTACCGTGTCTATGCTTTCTTTCTATTACCAGAAGAATATTAAACCTGCACTGCCTGATGGGTGGATGGCAGCAAACTAAAATCTCCAAGGAACACTCCCGATCATATGACATGGAGACACAAGAGACTGCAGATGCTGCAATCTTGTGAAAAACAAAATGCTGGGGGAATTCAGCAGTTCAGGCAGTATCTGTGAAGGGCAATGAGCAGATGACATTTCGGATCGGGACCCTTCTTTAGATCGGAGAGAAATGGACACACAACATTTCATGTGTGGTCAAATGTTGAAGAAAGTCCCGGGCCCAAAAAAGTAGTCTGCTCATTTCCTTCCACAGATGCTGTCTGTCCCTCCAGTAGTTTGATTTTTAAAGCATGTAACATCCCCACTGGGAAATGCATGCTCACTGTTGCCTGTGTACATTAGTTCACATTGTTGATGCTGTGCAGATCGGAGAAACGCTCAAAATTCTGTTGCCATATTTGTCAGTTAACTGCTGCCTCACCATTCTTTGTGGTATTTATAGATGAACAAATGTCTAAGATTGACATTTTATAGCATGTCAAAATTCTTGCGGCTTTCCCTAATGACTGCAAACAGAAGTCCAGCAGAACTCACTTTGTAGTCGCATACATGCATACATGCCTATATATACACACACATGTACATACCAGCTGAACGCACTGTGTAGTCACATACATGCAAACATGTCTATATATACACACATGTACATACCAGCAGAAGTCACTGTGTAGTCACATACATGCAAACATGTCTATATATACGCACATGTACACAAACACATATGCACATACCAGCAGAACTCTCTGTGTCGTCACACATACAAGCACACACACACATTCCAGAATTCTCAGTGTAGTCAGACACACACATTCCAGAAGAACTCAGCAAACTCAATGTACAGTTATGCATACATACACATACACACACACGTGTTCCAGCAGAACACGTTGAGTAGTCACATACACATGCGCACACGCAGACACACATACACACACTGCAGCAGAATACGCTGTGTCACAAGGTGCAGGTCACTGAATTAATCTTAGCAAAACCCACCAGAGGATAAAAACTCTTCAAATCTGTATAGCACATCACAGTGTGCAATTATTATATTAATTTGCACAATTTAAAATAAAACGCTGTGTACTAATAAGTTGTCTACAATCTATGATGTACTGATTCAAAATAGATTAAGTGCCCTTTTGTGACAAAATAAGGAATATTTCATTATATTGATTTGGGTTGTATAGTTAATTTGGGTCATTTTATAGCAGATTTATACGAATTACTTCATAATAGGAAAAATCTTGCTGATAGTTCGCATTGTGAATCAAAATTCTATGAAAATTAAATTTCAAATTGAAAAAGAAAATTGATACATTTTACTCTGTAACAATTGGTGAACTCTTCTTCAAAAAGACAGTGAGAGTAAATTGAGCTGGAGATTGAACGTGAACTGATTTAAACGGCAAACAAAGACCAATTTTTTCCCAGTATAACACACAAAATTGGTCCGGAGAATTTTGGAGCTAAAAGGTCCCACCCCGTTCATTCTCCCTCCTTCTCCCAACTCCCTTCAGGCTGAAGCTGCAGAAGCTTGAAAGTGCGACCTGAACAGTCCTTCCATAAGTTAGGATACTGTCCAATTCACCTCTGCCCCATTGTGAACATTGGACTTTGTCTATAGAACTGGCGCACTACAATGCTGAGAACTATATTCTGCACTCTGTATCTTCTCCTTTGCTCCATCTATTGCACTTGAGTTTGACTTGATTATATTTATCTATAGTATTATCTGATCTGATTGGATAGTAAGCAAAACAAAGCTTTTCACTTTACCTCGGTACATGTGACAATAATAAACCTAAATGAGAAATTGAAAAAAGCTCAGCTTGTACAGCAAGACCAGGTGAGTCAGGGGTAAGCCATGTGTCAGTGAAACACATATTACAGCAGAGAAAATGTGTAGGATGGAACAGCAGATGCTAGTTTACACCAAAGATGGACACAAAATGCTGGAGTAACTCAGCGGGTCAAGGGCCTGTCCCACTTTCACGACCTAATTCACGACCTCTGCCGAGTTTTCCCTTGATTCATACTCGCAGCATGGTCGTCACGAGGTCGTAGGAGGTTGTAGATAGGTCGTAGGTAGGTTATGTGATGCTGGTAGCAGGTACTCGTGGCCAGGGGCGGAAAACCCGGGGGGGGGCCAGAGGGGACACGTCCCCCCCCCATGTTTTGAGAGGTGGGCGACATCCCCGCCAGGTTAACCTGCCTGGGCTTGCGGGAAATATGGCCAGCGCGGAGAAGCAGCGCTGGTATCCCGTCAGTCCAGACAGGGCTGTTAGTTAACCCGGTGAGACAGGCAGTTGAGCTGCATTTAGCGCTGGATTGAGCCTCCGAGGCCTCGCGCGCGTGTGTGAGTGTGCGCATGCACGCGCGGCCACCAAAAAATTGTGTCCCCCGTCCCCTCCATGTTTTGATAGTGAGTTCCGTTCTTGCTCGTGGCATCAAGTAGGTCGGGGCGTTTTTCTAGCCTGATGAAAAATGTCCACGAGTAAAAAAGGTCGTGAATTAGGTTGTGAAAGTGGGACAGGCCGTTCAGATGGTATATTTGGAGAAAAGGAATAGGGGACGTTTCAGGTCGAGTCTGGGTCTTGAGTCTTAAGTAGGGTCTCAACCCGAACCGTCACCTAGTCCTTTTCTCCAGTAATGCTGCCTGACCTGTTGAGTTACTTCACCATTTTGTGTCTACGGTATCTTCCATATATTACAGCAGTTGCTTATCGTCCCTTTTCCACAGCAGCCTTGCTCTCAGCTCTTCCGTTGGCCCTCACGTGAATGAACGTGAGTTCTAATTATGTTTGGGGGTGTATGGGTAGACAGAGATCCGTGTCTTTTAACCACTCCTGGAGCCTTCGGCAGCAAAGCTTTCATTATTTTGTTTGGACTCAGAGTTGCGGTGACAGCATCTCTAATAAGAATGAGTAATTCTGAGATTTAGTGATGATTGAAGGGAAATTTCAGCAATAGAAAAGGTGACTTTTAAAGTGGGATGGAACATGCTCCATTTTGTTTTAGTTTCGTTCAGAGATACAGTGCAGTAACAGGCCTTTCGGCCCACCGAGTCTGCGCTGACCGATGATCCCCATACACTGCCCTATCCTACACACTAGGGACAATTTCCAATTTTTACCAAAGTCAATTAATCTACAAACCTGTACATTTTTGAAGTGTATGAGGAAACCAGAGCTCCCCAGGGAAACCCACATAGTCACAGGGAGAACACCCAAACTCTGTACCAGGAGTCAGGATCGAACCCGGGTCTCTAGCACTGTAAAAGGGAGCAACTCTACCTCTGGACCACCATGCAGACCAGCAATGTTCAAGAAGCCCAAGACCATTCAAGACAGAGCAGCCCACTTGCTAAGGCACCCCACCCACAACTGTTCACTCGCTCCACTAATGACGCACAGTGGCAGTAGTTTGTACCATCTACAGCAGCTCACCAAGAGTCTTTAGACACCACCTTTTAAATTCATGACCTCTGCCTGCTAGAAGACCAAGAACAGCAAAAGCAGAGGGAACACCACCAGCTAAAAGTTGCCCTCCAAGCCACACACCATCCTGACTTGAAAACATATCGCCATTCCTTCATCTTCAATGGTTCCAAATCTTGGAAACCCTTTCTTTGCAGCATTGTAGATACACCCACACCTCAAGGGCTGCAGCTGTTCAAGAAAACAGCACACCACCACGTTCTGAAGAAAAGCAAGGGATAAGCAATTTAATGCTGGCTAGTTGAATGAATTTGAATGAATGTTTGACTGTTTTGGCTTTACAATTTTGCAGCTAATTTAATGTTGAATTTGTTTCCTTTCTCATTGCACACAGAGGGCAGGTGCTACTTTAGTCGTCTGAATTCAACACCTAATGGAGCTAATCAAATATGATTAACCGAATCCTTTTGCAGTTTCAGGTTGAATGAGCTTAAATTATTTTAGAATACTACGAACATATAGCTATGAATACTGAGTGTATTAAATGCAGAATTACACAACTCCCTTCAGAAATATTTTTTCAAGGTTAGATATTGTTAGCCTGGTTAGAGAGATTATGTCATTATCCTTGGTTTATGTAAGAAGCAAATTTTTTTTGGCAACAAAATCAGAGAAGGATTTACGGATTTTGGGTGAAGTGGGATGCTGGGAGAAATGTGTTTGCATCAGGGTGGGGTAGGAAAGGAAAGAGAGAGAGGGTAGGGGGTATTTCTTACATTTGGAGAGTTTAGTGTTCATACTGTTGGGTTGCAAACAATCCAAATGGAATTTGAGAAGCTGTTCCTTCAGTTTATGTGTAACTTTGTTCTGGCAATGGAGGCCCAGGACAGAAAGGTCAGTATGGGAATGGGAAGGGTAGTTGTATAGTTAACAATGGGTTGATCCAGCAGGCCTTGGAGGGCAGAGTGCAAGCATTCAATGTAACAGTTGCTTGGTCGTTTCATAAAATACTACATTTAATTATTTCCTTATCAATTACCCCTTTCTAATGTAATAAACAATTTCCAGTGCCATGTTCCAGCGAAAAAAAAGATGAAAGCCAGATGATGTTCAAAAATAATTTTGAGTGGCTTCATTGCTTTGCTTTTTATATGATGGATTTTACTGACTGCTTATTGAAATGTTCTTTTAATTTATAGCTTTGCACTTATTTGATACTCTTCGTACTTATCCAATTTTTATTTGTCACTTTCTTAAGGTTTTGAAATTTCAGCAATCAAATGTAATCACATTGCAAATAAAGTGTGTGATTACCAGCAGAGACACTGATAACAGACATAATGCTAATTTATCACAGTATTGTAGCAATCAGAGTGTAGCAATCAGAGTGTAGGCTGTTTAATAATGGACATTGCACCATGAAAATTTCATGTTAATCAGCAGTCTGCTTTCTTGTATCCTATTTATTTCCAGCCAGCTCGAGAACATAGAACAGTACAACATAAAAACAGGCCTGAAGATAGACACAAAATACTGGAGTAACTCAGCGGGACAGGCAGCTTCTCTGGAGAGCAGGAATGGGTGACGTTTCAGGTCGAGACCCTTCATCAGGTATTTCAGCCCACAGTGTCCATGTTGAGCATGATGACAAGTTTAACTAATCTCCTCTGTGATCCATATCCCTTCATTCCCTCCATGTAAGGGAGATCCATTTATTTATTTATTTATTTATTTATTTATTTATTTCGAACAGAATAAAATAATAAAAAGCAAGTGTGAAACAGAATAGAAAAAACAAAACAAGAATATTTATAAAGTGTCATAAATAATATCTATGAATAAATGAAATCGTATGTGTCCGAAAAGGAGCAGGAAGAAGCCAAAGTATATGAAATTATGAGAGGCATAGATGGTGTAGACAGTCAGTACCTTTTTCCCAGGTTGAAGATATTAAAGATGAGAACACATAGTTTTAAGGTGAAAGGGGCAAAGTTTAAAGGTGATGTGGGGAACAAGTATTTTACGCAGAGGGTGGTTATTGCCTGGAACGTGCTACCAATGGTAGTGGTGGAGGTATATACGAAAGTGACATTTAAGAGGCTTTTGGATAGGCACATTGATATGCAAGGAATGGGGGGGATATAGATTATGTGCAGGCAGATACAGTATGTTCGGCACACACTTTGCAGGCCAAAGGATCTGTTCTTGTGCTGTACTGTTCTATGTTCTATATAAATATGCCTATCTAAAACACTCTTAAATGCCACTATTGTAGTTGTCTCCACCACCACCTCTGTCAGCATGATCCAGGCACGTATCAGCCTTCATGTAAAGAAGGAAGAGTGTTTGGAATTTGGTCATTCCCTGCTCTTCACAAATGGTGCCAATGAAGTTCTGACATTTGTGGCCAGCTGTTGCAAAACTAATTAGAAACTGATGTCAGTGTTTCCCACACTGACAGAGGCCTTATGCACTAACTCTCCTCAATTTTCCTTATCACCCCTGTTCCTTGGCACCAGGGTCTGTAAGCATGAGGTCAGGTATTACATGCTACTGAAACTCAGCTCTGCCATAACATTTTTTTCCACCAACGCCTAATTTCTCATCAGCAATCGCTTACCTGTATATAAAGATCGCAATTAGCCTCATCTTCTTCCATTACATGGGATGAATTTTCATGGGAATTCTTTGAAGGTCACCTTACGAATCAAAGAAGTTGCTTTAGATGAAAAATCGGACTGAAGAGAGGAATCCTCTCATCTCCGCATCCACTCAGTTAAGGAGCACGATCAAAGACCGCCCACTCAGCCAGCAGAACAAATTCAGTGTGATCAGCAGTGCCCAAAGTATTGCAGTGTGTACAATCTGCATCTTTGCTATTGTGAGAGAGGCAAAGTTTAACATAAATTGGTGGGTGCCTGGATGAGGATGGAAGCAGTGGTGCTTTTAGATAGACACATGGATATTTGGGGAATGGAGGGATATGGATCAAGTGCAGGCAGAGGACGTCGGTTTGTCGGTATCATGTTTGACATGGATATTATGGGCCAAAGTGCCTGTTGCTGTGTTGCACTGTTCTATGTTCTATGTTCAGTATTTACTCTCACATCATAGTTAGTGTAACTGCAGTATGTGCATCTTGTGGGTTGCACACCAGCAGCATAAAAGCTGCTTTGACAACATTGCATTCTCTCTGATACACCTCCCCCCTCCTCCCGCAAAAGAAAATGACAGGAGCACTAGCACCATGCACCACCCATCCCTTCAGGTTCTCTTGTCCCAGGTCACTCCGTTGGCCTTTGTAGGTACCCGAGTAATCAATGTTTCCCACTGTTATAGATGACCACATGTCAATTTTGTTCAAAAGTTAGAACATGCCCAAGCTCATTCGATATGGTAGCCATACCCCCAGATGGCTGTACTAATGGCATCAAAGGCACAAAAGACTGATAAAGAAAGAACATTTACTGAAAGTGGAGAGAAATGTGTAGCTAGTTGTGTTGCTAGGAACAATCATATGTGTAGGTACAATAGACTTTGAATTGAATAATATTATGGGAGCTTGTTGGTGTGTTCATTCTTTGGGTGTTCAAACTCAAGGTAGGTATGTTGCAAAGCCTACCTGAAGCGTCGCTGAAAATCTGTCCCAGCCCGTGTGCGCGATTTTGGCGCCGTTTAGAGGGGGGCAGGTTTAAAACGCGATTTTTCACTAGGCTGTTCAAATCGAGGTTTTTCAGCCTAGTTAATTATTAACGAAAAATCGCTGGAAGATTCCATAGCTGGAGGTATTTTTAGTTTTAAGGGCATTCTATACTTGTTATAGTAGGTTAAAAATTAACCTCTAAACCCCTGACCGCCGGCAACCGGCCGGATCTAATACAGCGGACAACAGAAGGTAGGCTGTTTATTTTTACGTTAAAAAGGGCTTCTTAAGATCCCTTTATACAAAGTTTAAAGTTGCGAGTAGCTAATATTGGGCCCATTATATCCCGCAGTAGTTTTCTGGGCATTTGAGGGCACAAATCTAGCGCAATGTGAACGTTCTAAACCAGCGCGTTCACAGGATCCCACTAGAAAGCTGATTTAAATGGACTTTAATTTACAGCAATTGAACACTAAATTCCTTCCATTTGGCCTAGAAATTAATGTAAATGAGATTTAAAATCATGTTTTATTGTGAATTATTTGTGAATATTATTTGGACACTTAGGCTATTTAAAAATGTTAATCATTTATTAAGAAATGGATAGATGTTTAGATCTAGTAATTGAAGTCTGAAATTAGCTACAATTGGGTAACTAACTAATTATATGCTTTAATTTCAGGTCATCCAAGTAAGATTATTTTATATTTGTTTCAGAATGTTTCAATCTATGATAACTGAAAATTTCATTCAGTTCTCTTAATTTTTAAGAAAGTTATGGGATTTTGACTGTCCACGATCACAGCTTTTTTGTTATGTCCATAGAAAATCAATAGGGAACAAGATGCTAATTTCCAAGTATGAAAATGGCCATAACTTTTTAAATACTTGAGATATGAAAGTGAATTAGGTGTCAAATTAAAATTATTTTTATGCTTTATCTGATGGGCTAAATTGCAGACTTGATTTTTAAAATCTCAAAATTTTGTAACATTGCTACTCAAGGGGCTGCGTGTATCCTGGAGGCAATGGACAGATGATGTTTCAGATCAGGACATTTCTTTAGACCATAGAAGGGTTCCAATCTGAAACATTCCCAGTCCATTCCCTCCACAGATGTTCCCTGACCCAGTTCCTCCAGCATTTTGTGTTTCGACAAATCTGATGCAGTTTATTGAGGGTGTAACCAGCAGCCTAGTTAAGGCACAGTAACTGATGCTGTGTATATGGTCTTTCAGCAGACATTTGTTAAGAAATCATACAAGAGATTATTAAATAAAGTAAGAGCACAAGACATTGGGGATAAAATATTGACTTGAACTGCAGATTGGTTAATGGATAGACAACCGAGAGTGGTAATAAATGGTTGACCCCTGGGGAGAGGTGATGACTCCTGGATGTCTCAGGTATTGGTGCTTGGGGCCTGGTTGTCACATTCTATATCCATGCTTTGGATGAGAGTATCATGTGAGTTTGATACATGAGTTGGCAGTGTGGAGAGGATACAGCAATGTATCAGGAATTGGCACATACGCATGTGGATGGGCAAGGTCATGGCATATACAACATAATGTGAGGTTAATGTCTTTGGTAGGAAAAGTAGAAAGGTGGATTATTTATTGAATGGTGAGACATTGATTAATGTTAGTGTTCAAAGTGGCCTGGTATCCTTGTACATGAACCACTGAAAATTGATGTGCCTGTTCACCAAACAATTGGAAAGGTACGTGGTGTGCTGGCCTTTATTAAATGAGCTTTTAATTTAGTTTAGAGAAACAACATGGAAACAGGTCCATTGCCCACTGAGTCCGCACTGACCATCAATCACTCATTAACACTAGTTCCATGTTATTCCATTTTCTCATTACCTCCCTATACATTAGGAGCAACGTTTTTACAGAGGTCAATTAACCTACAAACTTGCACATCTTTGTGATGTGGGAGGAAACCGGAGTACCCGGAGAAAACCCATGCATTCATAGTGGATTGTGGACGCAGTCTAGACCATCACTCAAACCAATCCCCCTTTCATTGACTCAATTTACACTTCACAATGCCTTGGCAAGGCTAGCAGCATAATCAAGGATGAGTCACACCACAGCCATTCCCTCTTCTCCCCTCTCCAGTCTGACAAGAGGCATAGACGTGTGAAAACGTATAGCCCCAGGTTCAGGGACAGTTTCTTCCCAGTTTATCAGGCAACTGAACCATCCTACCAACAAGAGAGCAGTCCTGAGCTACTATCTATGGAGATCCTCAGACTATCTTAGATTGGACTTAACTGGACTTTATCTTGCACAAAAGGTTATTCATGGTATTACCTTTATCTGCACACTGTGGATGGCACGATTGTAATCATGTATTCTTTCCGCTGACTGGTTAACACACAACAAAAGCTTTTCATTGTGCCTCAGTACATGTGACAATAAACTAAACTAAACAGGTTTATGGATAGAATAGGGGTATGAGCCAAACGCAGGCTGGTGGGACTAGTGTAGGTGGGACATGTTGGTCGTGTGGGCAAGTTGGGCCAATGGTCTTGTTTCTATGTTGTATGACTATGATTCCATGACACTATGACTCTAATATCTTCTATCTATACTATTACTAAAACTCTCATCTTGACCACTTCCGATCTGCGTTGTATTTAAATCTGCGCAAAAACTATCCCCCATAGTGCTACGATTTTTTGCCACCTTACTCACCACTCTCCTCTGCTGCAAATCAAATAAGTTTTGTTCCGTCTCGGTGAAATAGTACAAAAGTTATGAAGGTTTAAAAATCGTAAAAAACGCCTCTTCTGGAACCCGCTGTCAATAACGCTGCGAAGAGAATAAAAATCTGAAGGGACGCAGTAGGTTAAGCAGCTTGTGGAGGGTCTGGCAGCTTGCGGAGATACAGCAGCTCGCGAAGAGTGTGCAGCCTGCGGAGAGTGAGCAGCCTGCGGGCTGCTTCTGCGGCGACCAGCCGGATGCTGCTGAGTTGAACCGGAAGCCCCTGAGTGAAGTCGGAGTAGAACCTGATCTGCTGCGTGAGGCTTAAAGCTGAAGGTGTGGGGTGAGCAGAGTGCAAGCCACCCCCTCCCCACAACTCGCCTTCCACCTCCCCCCTTTCCCCACACCCCCTCCCCTACACTTTGCATCCCCCACACCAGCCCCCTCCCCCACCCCCCTCCCCCACCCCCCTCCCCCACCTCCTCCCCCCCTCCCCCACCTCCCCACCTCCTCACCCCCACCTCCCAACACCCCCCTCCACCACACCCCCCCCCCCACGTCCCCCACACCCACACCCAAGGAAGGGAGGGAGTGACTGAGGGTATGGGAAAGGAGAGGTGAGGGACGGATTGGGGAGGTAGGAGGAGAGGAGAGAGAGAGAGAGAGAAGGTGTGGAGGGAGAGTGGGGGAGGAGTGGAATAGAGGGAGAGGAAGGGGGAGTGGGGGGAGGGTAGGGAGTAGGGAATTGAGGGAGAGGTGGGCAGTGGGGGCGGTGATGATGAGGGATAGCAGGGGGATAGGGGAGGTGAGGAGTGGGGAGGTGGGGGATAGAGGGATAGGAGGGGGTTAGGGAGGGGAGAGGAGAGGAGTTATGGAGGGAGGGAGGGAGGGTGTGACTGAGGGTAGGAGAAAGGAGAGGAAGGTGCGATGGAGGGATTGGGGGAGAGGAGGGGATTGAGGAAAGAAGAGGGAGGGTGAAGTGGAAGGGGATAGAATGCTGGGGATGAGGGGAAATGAGCCATGCCTGCGCAGTTGGGGGCTATGGGTGAGTGGTCAAATATTGCATTGGGGAAACGGGTTGCATTGGGGGACCCGGGCTCCCATGTGACATGTCCAAGAAGAAGTTGCCGATCTCTGCCTGGCCTGCTGAGTTATTCCAGCAATTTGTGTCTGTTTTTGTAAACTAGCATCGGCTGTTCCTTGTATCTATGTCTGAAATACTTTCTTACTGCATTTAATAAACCTCAATTTAAATGTAATGTATTTATTCATGACTTTAAATAACAAATCACAAAGTGGAATAATCAAATGGACTAACTATGATTGTTCATATGAATATCATAAATGATCTGTTTCACGAGAACAAAGTATTTATTTTTTCATCTTATGTTTTCAACTGGTTATTTTAATTTGCAGGTTTGTTGATGTCTATCCTTATTTTATGTATTTGCTCTTTGTTCCAGATTTCAGGAGCAATGATCTCTAAGTACATTCAAATACTCTTTGGATAATTTGTCCATGTTGTGCAATTTTTCCATGTTACCCACAGAAAATTGTCGCTTATCTTATAGATTTGAACAAGTGCTTTGAGGGATAATCTATTTTTGAGAAACTAATCTGATTGAAATGGAGACTCCTTTGCTGAAATTCAATCATGGTAATATTCACTTCTGTTTGGGCTTCAGGATACATCTTTAGATTTGAAATATTCTCTTATTTTGAAGCGTTTGCAGTGAGACCACAACATTCACTTTTTTTGAGCGTGTGTAATGGAGGTTTATATATAAAATCAACTGAAGCAAAAGGGGTTTAAATCTTTATTTCCATCATTTGCGAAAATGAAACCTCTTCATCTTTAGCCTATAATGGTCTAAAGGCTACTTGAATCAGCTTGCTTAGGCAAAGTGCCCAGAGGTGCAGCTCTACACTGTTGGAGGTTTTGGTGACAAATTGGCTACAACTCAAGAAAGCTGTGAAATTAGGAAAAATAAATTTGTAGCCGCATCATCAAAGTCTGTACCTAGAAGAGATTTTTAAAACAATATCTGCTCAATATCTGCTCTATATAAGAATAAGGGGTAGGCCATTTAGAATGGAGATGAGGAAAACCTTTTTCACCCAGAGAGTTGTGAATCTGAGCAGGTAGAGGCCTTTAGATACCTGGGCACAGAGAATGACACCCGCCTGTCCTTCTCCCAGCACACAGACTCTGTGTACAAGAAGGCACAGCAACGCCTGTTCCTGCTGAGGAAACTCAGGAGCTTTGATGTCAGACAGGACATTTTAACAGCTGTCTATAAATCACTTATAGAATCTGTACTCACCTTTAACATCACATCCTGGTTCACCCTCACCTCTGTCAAAGACAAATCAAAGCTTTCCCGGATCATCAATCAGGCAAGCAAAATAACTGGCAAAACTCAAAATCAATTATCAGTACTCCACACCCAGGCAGTTAAAAGGAAAGTCAATTTCATTACACAGGATCCCACCCAACCCCTGCACAAGTCTTTCCAACTTCTGCCATCAGGCCACCGATATAAAGTCCCCCTATCCAAGAAAAACATCCACAAAAACGCATTCATACCCATTGCCATAAACAGCTTAAATAAAAAATGAACAATGGACAAATTAACCCTGACGCATTGTCACTTTACACGTATCCACAACTTTTATCTTGTCTATTTTTACAGTTTTTAATCTTTATATTTGCTTTTAAGATTGATACACACTGTGTGTGCTCGCAGAAATCTGTGCTGTATGACTGCTTATCAGTACATTGTCCTGTCTGTATGTTGAGCCACGTCAAAGAAGATTTTCTGTTACGACAGACAATAAAGTTTTCTGAATCTGAATCTGAATCTGAATTCTCTGTCTCAGAAGGCAGTGGAGACCAATTCTCTGGATGCTTTCAAGAGAGAGCCAGGTAGAGCTCTTAAAGATAGCGGAGTCAGGGGATATGGTGAAAAGGCAGGAACAGGGTACTGAATGTGAATGATCAGCTATGATCACAGTGAATGGTGGTGCTGGATCGAAGGGCCAAATTGCTTACTCCTGCACCTATTGACTATTGTCTATTTGCCAAACGATGAGAGTATAGGACATAGAATCGCACAGCATAGGAACATGCCTTTCGGCCCACAATGTCTGTGCCAAGACCAACACACATCTGTCTATACATTATCCATATCCTTCCATACCCAGCATATCCATGTACCAATCCAATGTCTCAGTAAATACCTGCACAAGCACAAGTGTTGCCAACTTTCTCACTCCCAAATACGGGACAAAAGGTCAAAATACGGGAGAAATTCCCGAAAGCAATTCGTTGCTGACTCAGCCGTGGCTGGGTGCATGATGAGTTGGCCCGGGAGCTGGATTGCACACAAAGCCCAGCCGGCAGGCCAGCTGATGAGTTTTGGCCCAGACAACATCACGTGTAATATCCAGCACCCCATCCAACTCATGAACTGATGATCGGCCATGAAAAGGACGGGTAATGATGTTGGCAGTAAGCAAAAGTCCGAAGGTCGGACAGATGGTTGGGCTGCCGACCGACAGGGCCACGGGCGAGGCGCTGCTGCTGCGCTCCATGGGCTGCACTACGTCGGGATGGGTGAGGCGGGGCCGGACGCGGCGCTCCGACACGACAGTCCCCTCGTCCCGAGTGGTAGCAATCAAATACGGGACAAGGACGGTCCCGTACGGGACAAACCAATTTAGCCCAATATACGGGATTTCCCGGCTAATACTGGACAGTTGGCAACCCTAACAAGCACCCCTAGCAGTACATTCCAAGCACTCACTTCCCTCTGTGTAAAAAACATGCTCCTCAAATCTTCTTTAAACTTTACCCTTCTCACTTTAAAGCTGTGTCTTCTAATATTTGATATTCCACCCTGGGAAAAGGGTTCCAATTGTCTATCCTATCTATATCTCTCGTACTTTTATATACTTCCATCGACCTTCGGCATTCAAGAGAAAACAAAACAATGCCAGTCTGGCCAACCTCTCCTTGTAGCTAATATATGGTAAAAAAACACAACGTGCTGTTGAAACTCATCCGGTCAGACAGCATCGCTGAAAAACATGAATAGGTGACATTTTGGGCCGTGGTCCTTCTTCACACATCACTTATTCATGTTCTCCAAAGATGCTGCCTGACCCGCTGCGTTACTGCAGCACTTTCTGTCTTTGGGTAAACCAGCTTCTGCAGTTCCTTGTACTATATTTCTGTTAAACATGCTCTGCATCCTCTCTAAACCCTCTACATCCTTCCTGTATTGAGGTGGCCTAAGCAATGTCCTACAACGTTGCACCAAGATTTCCTGACTCTTTTATACAGTGCCCTGGCTAATGAAGGCCAGCATACCATGTACCTTCTTTACTTCTCTATCTGCTTGTGTTGTCACTTTCAAGGAATTAATGAAATTAAAGACTGAGATCCATTTGTACATCAATGCATTTGAGAGACTTGCCATTAATTATCTATTTTCCCTACACTTGAACTCCCAAAGTGCCCCACCTCATTCATACTGTATGTGCTTGGATGAAATTCCATCTGACACTTCTCTGCTGATGTATATCCCACTGTATACTTTGACAACCTTTCCCACAGCCCACACACACAGCAATCTTGCATCTGTAAACTTAGTAACCAAAGGTCACATCCAAGTCATTTATATTTAGTTTAGTTGAATTTAGTTTAGAGGTACATCGCGGAGACAGGCCCATTGGCGCACCGAGTCCGCGCCAACCAGCTTTCCCCATACACTAGCACTATCCTACACACTAGGGACAATTTAGTGTGTGTAGGATAGTATTAACGTGTGGGGATCGCTGGCCAGGGCAGACCCGGTTGGCTGAAGGACCTGTTTCCACGCCAAATCTAAACTAAGCTAAACTAAACTAAATGAAGGCCAAGCTGCTTAAACTTAAAACACGAAAGGATGTTACAGCCTGAATATTTAATTCTAAATCATGTCATGAGAACATGTAGACTCATCCAGTGAGCTGTGCCTCCATCTTTTCACTTCGCTGTCTTTGCTACTTTCTTCTTTCAAAGCATGGGGTGAGCACCAGCCAATCCTCATCAATGACGCTGTTGCAGAGATGGTCGACAGCTTCAAGTTTCTCAGCATCCATTTCAACAGCAACCTACCCTGATCCCTTCTCAATGATGCAGTAATTAAAATAAAAATGGTGCTTTATTAGGCATCTGTTTAGATTTGGCATATCCATGAGGATTTTCTTGAACTTCTACAGATGTCCTACAGAAAATATTTTAGTGGAATGCACCTCAACCTGGTGTAGTAACTTCTCCACACAAGACTGCCTGAACCTGGAAAGGGCAGTGAATACAGTTCAGTCCTTCATAGGCTCGTCTTTTCCTTCCATCCGTTATTCTCTTATTGTAGTTTAGCTTACAGATACACCATGACCACTAGGGGCGGCGTGTGATGGCAGCCTCTGCCTACAGTCTGTCTGTTTTTCCATCTTTTTGTTATTTTTAGTCTGTTTAAAAAAGTATGTTTTGGAGGTTTCTTAGTATTTTTATGTGGGGGAGGTGGGGAGGGTAAGAGGGAAACCGTTTCCCAGTTACTTGCTGGCAAGGATGCGACTACTCTCTGAGTAGTCTTCGCACCCCTCCCCCCCTCCCCCTTGCAGCCTACCAACTGGATTGGCGCGGCCTTTCCTGCCAGAGACCGACCAGAGCTTCAGCAGCGGCGCAGAACTGGATTCATCGTGGTGCGGGCGATGCCTGAACAGAGATTGCCGTTTGAAGCTCCGGAGTGTTGGGCCTGTTGCTTCACCATCGTGGAGCTGTGGTGCTGTGGCGTTGACTTCAACATCGCGGAGTCCTGGGATACCTTTGCCGACGGCCGCCAGTGTGAATCTCCGCCCAGCTCGACCTGTGGACTTCGGGAGCTGCAGACCGTAAGAAGTGGAAGTCCAAGCCGCTGAGAATGTTCTTCCGTTTCGATGTCGGAGTTCCATCATCCCGGCGAGAGGGCCTAAATATTGGGCCGCCCGTAGCGGCGACTGCGGGGGGGGGGGATTTGGGGGGCCCGACCACGGGTGAACAACAAAGAGGAGGATGAATGAACTTTGGTGCCTTCCCTCACAGTGGGAAACATTGATTCCGCTCTGTGGGGATGTTTATGTTAAAGTCTATCGTGTGCTGTGTTCTTTATTATTCATATGGCTGTATGGTAACCCAAATTTCACTGTAGCAATTGGTGCATGTGACAATAAATGTAAACTTGAACTTGAACTTGAACTTGGAAATGGGCCCATCGGCCCACTGAGTCTATGCCGACCATCAATCACTTGTTCACACACGTTCTCCGTTAACCCACTTTCCCATTCACTCCCTAGATAAATTAAATTACAAACCCACATGTCTTTGGGATGTGGAAGGAAACCGGAGCACCTGGTGGAAGCCCATGTGGTTACTGGGAGAACGTGCAAGCTCCATGCAGACAGCAACCGAGGTCAGGATTGAACCCGGGTCTCTGGCGCTGTGAGACAGCTGTTTTACCAAGCGGCATCACTGTGCCACCCAACTATAATATCTTATTACACCACTTTGAATTGTACCACAATCCTGCACCAGCCTGCTGTTTAAGCACTTGTTATCATATTAATTGTTGTATTTTTAATTTCAGTATGTATACCATTTAAGCTGCCCGCTTCATGTGAACGTTCAAATTTCATTATACTGTACCCTGATGTATATTACAATAAACTAATCTGAATAAATAACCCGAATCTGAATAACATCAATTGCCATAACTTATACCCAAGAATTAAAGGCTAATTTGCAAATGCTATTTTAATAGTACTGAATATTGAGTGAATATGTTAATAACACAAGAAAGATAATTTATGAGGAAACCCCTTCTACTGTCCATTGCATCTTAACTCTTAAGGGGCTGTTCCACTTGGGCAACCTAATCCGCGAGTCCAGAAGATTGTCTTCGACCTTCAAGCTCGAAGGCACTCTCCTGGAAAGCCTCGAGCTGGATCGACCGGCGCGTTGAAACTGTGAGTTGCATTGACCGAACCGTGAGCTGCATCTACTGACCGCACACACACACAAACGCTTCGTGAAGGTGGTGGTCAGGGAAATCGGAGGAGCGCTGTCTGGGGTGGGGTGAGGGAGAAGGAGCGGAGACACTTTTAAGAAGTTTAATAAAGTTAGCGAGCGTTTTACCTACTGGTCGGTCTTCCTAGGACGTGAAACTCCAATGAGCCTATCAAAATGGCCAGTCAGTGAAGGAGATAGCGACCCCAATCCACTGCACTGTGAGTGAAAAAGACCCATGCGGCCGACCAAATTTTTCAATATCCTGAACATTTTTCTGCGACCTAGCTGAGGCTGCGAGTCGGCGGGAGCCTCCCTCGAGCATGAAGGAAAGTTCCAGCCACCTCATACGACCTCCTAGGACCTTGTGTCGACCATGCTGCAAGTTTGAGTCCAGGGCAAACTCTTCTAAACTCGCATCTTAGGTCGTCCACTTGGGTGACCTAATCTGCGAGTTTAGAAGAGTTTAAAAAAATGACATGTTGATGACCTCCTGTGACTATGTAGAAGACCTCGCTCGACCTCGTTCGACTATGTTGAAGACTAGCTTCGGCTAACTACAACTAGCTACGACTAACTTCGGGAAAATTGGACACCGAATAATGGAGAGTGAAGACGACCTCCTTCGATCTCCCTTCGACCTCTCTTCGACTATGATGAAGACTATCTACGACTACCCTCGATTACCTACGACTAACATGGCGACCTACTACAATCTACTACGACCTACTACGGCTAAAAAAACGTATAGATTTTTTCCATGGCGACCTTATTTTACTCATTTTTTAACATATTGAAAAAAACGCCGCGACTTAGCTGAGGCCTCGAATACACGGAGACCACTCTCGAGCATGAAGGAGAGTTATGAAGACCTCCTACGACCTCGTGTCGACCATGTTGCGTGTATCAGTCGAGGGCAAACTCGCCAGAACTCGCGGATTAGGTTGCCCAAGTGGGACAGGCCTTGACTCAAACTCGCAGCATGGTCGACACGAGATCCTATGAGGATGCTGGAACTCTCCTTCATGCTTGAGGGAAGGTCCCGAATACTCGTGGCCTCAGCTAGGTCACGGAAATTCTTTTAGCATGTTGAGTTTGGGTCCAGGGCAAACTCTTCTAAACTCACAGATTAGGTTGCCCAAGTGAGACATGCCCTTTAAGAACTGTGATTTCCCCAGCTAAGGCCCCTCAATATGATTTTTTAATATTTAGTTCTTTAATTAGATTGTTCCAAATGTTTATTATCCCGAGAAAGGGATATTTTTATAACAAATTGTTTTAACTACTTTTTCCCCAACATCTCTTGGTTCCGCCATTCTCTGTACACTTTGAAAGGATAATGTGATGCAAGTCTTATTGCAGGGATTTGACCTAAAATATCATCAATACCTGTCTCCCTACTCATGCTACCTGACCTGCTGAGCTCCCCCAGCAATAGAGACACAAAATTCTGGAGCAACTCAGTGGGACAAGCAGCATCTTTGGAGAGAAGACGTTTCGGGTCGAGACCCTTCTGCAGAGTTTCTCCAGCAGTTTGTTTCTTGCTGCAGATTCCAGCATCTGCGGTCTCTTGAGTCTCCACATCGTACTGTTAACTGTTTTTCAAATGTGATGTAAGTATGAGAGCCCGACTGTTCCCGCTGGTAAGGATTAACCGAGATGTGCGGGGATATTTTTTTTACGCCGTGAGTGTTGGGTGCCTGGTACAAGCTGCCAGGACTAGTGGTGGAGGCAGATATGATAATGGGGGTTTTAGATAGGCACCAGAAATATGCTGTGAGGGGTGGTGGTGGAGGCAGATACCATAGCAACATCTCAGAGAATATGCAGGGATGGAGGAGTAGAGATCACGTACAGGTAGAGACGTTTAGTTTAACTAGAATCATAACAGCCATTGTGGGCCGAAGGACCTGTTCCTATCCTGTACCATTCTATGTTCTCTATACTAAAAGATCCGTGGCACAATATTCAGGCTTTTGGGCCCATTTCACTTTGATGTTTATGAAAATTTATGAATTAATTGCTAAGTTTCCCATCACACAATATTAGCTGCACTTTGAAAGTTTTACTGATTGTAAAATGCTTTGAGAGCTTCTGAACGGGATATGAAAGACATCGTATTCCATGCTTTTCATTTTGTTTAATTGTTCTTGAAACTATGGAAAGAAAAAAAAGCATGGAATTTCTTCCATGCAGAGCAAAATTGATGTGCAGAAAGCAATATGATTTTATTGGCAGAGTACAGTATGTAGGAAATGAATAATTATCGCTATTATTATCTGTGCACGCAGTTACTGCCCTGAGAGTTAATTAAGGATTTTAATTTGGCTTCCATTGTCACCTTTACAATTAATCTGTAACATCAGTAATGGTTACTAAAATGGCCTTGGCAGTGGTAATCTGTATTGCCACTTAAATTGAATCTTTATTGTTGGCAATTTAAAATGTTAGAATGCAGTGCCATATGTTTCCCCTTTAGTTAAATTGTAAGTCTTGACTGGCGGAAAGCAAAATGTCACAGCGACTGAACACAATAAGCAGGAGGCGCAAGGAACTACAGATGCTGGAATCCTCAGCAAAACATATAGTGCTGGAGGAATTCAGCGGGTCAGGCAACATCAATGTTGGGAATGGACGGGCAATGTTTCGGGTCAGGACCCTTCTTCAGATTGATTGCAGTAGGGGGTGAAAGCACGAAAAGGGAGATGGAGGCTGGACAAAGCCCGGTGAGTGATAGGCGGATCGGGGCAAAGATTAACGGTTTAAAGGCGAGGTAAGATTTTGTACAGAGGTCGGTGAGTGCCTGGATAGCACTGTTGATGGTTGTGGTTGAGGCAAATATGATGGTTTTATGTAAGTGACTTTTGAATGGCCACATGAATATGCAGAGACAAATAACAAATAATACATCTTGGTATCATGTTTGGAATGGACATTGTGGGCCGAAGGGCTTGTTCTTATGCTGTATGTTCATATGCACTATGTTTAGGGTTTGAATGTTAGATGGATGGCATACGTGACAAAGGTTAGAGGTGAAACCAGAATATTTGTCTTGTTGGTACAATCTTGTTTGACTGATAGAATTTGCAAATGATGGACCAATGATTGGCAAGTCTTGCAGGTGGGGAGGTAAGGATCTCGAGAAGGGGTATGAGCAGAAGCGTGTGAAGTAGATGAGTTGAAATCAAGTGCTCTGTCCTCTGTGGTGAATGGGAACTGAAGGTTCAGGGAGAAGGAAAACATTTCTGGAGGATCTCCCCAGAATGTCTCATCATCAGACCAAATGCGACGGAACAGAGGAAATGAGAGAATAGAATTGAGTAAGTTGCAGGAGGCAGGAAATCGGTCAATAATCTACCATCAGACCTGAACTGCTAAGTGGAGACACACGGAACTGCAGATGCTGGAATCCTGAGCAAAACACTAAGTGATGGAGGAACTCAGCAGGTGAGGTGAGGCAGCAATTGTGGAGAAAATGAACAGGCGATGTTTTGGTTGGGGACCCTTCTACAGATCAACTGTTAAGTGTTTCTCATTCTATAGTTGGGACTATTTTCAGAAGTTCTTATTAAGAATTCCAGCATTCACAACATTCCCCTTTTGTGAATCCTTGTTAAATAATCTCAAGCTGCATTTTAACAATTTTTTATATCCATTCCATCCATAATACCTTATTTTGTCATTGCCATGCCAGATTTCTAATATAAGGAAATAATGGAATTTTCTGGTGATTTCTTCAGGAGAATACATATTCAATATTCTTTTTTCAATGTGTTATGTGATACTTTATTGAAGAGTGTAATGGATCACTTACAAACAATTTTAATGGAATCATACAATGTTCTATGCAGCTATAATATTATGGAGGATCTTTAAATGAATGAACATTTTAGGATACATTAATGAAATAATTTAAAATATATAATTTAAGTAGAACTATGGGAATGTAGATTTTATTTACCATATTCTGCGTACTTTAATGGGACTGGATGACCTTTTCACATTCCTGCCTATTTTTAGGGATTGATTGTATTTGGCATTATTCTAATCACTGCCAATTAGCCTCTACTTTATGACCATAATCTTTAGTTCAGCATTTGACATTAATTTCCTGATGTAGCAATGTATCCACAGGGAATAAACTGAATTCAGGACAGTAATGAGGTTACAGTTCTGCAAAAGAAATGTAGTAGCTGCAAAATTCTATTATGCTGGATGCCATTTTTAAATTCTCATGTGCAAAAGAAGTCCAAGCTATTTTGTCCACAATGATCATACAGTCCATAAAGAACATAGAACATATCCAACCTAGCAAATTACTCTCTGAAGAAATGGCATCTGCAGTTGCTTGTGTCTACTCATTACTCCCCGTTCTACTATCAATCATCAACAAGAGGAGGTAGTTGAGGCAGGGACAATCGCAACATTTAAGAAACAATTAGATGGGTACATGGATAGGACAGGTTTAGAGGGATGTGGGCCAAATGCAGGCAGGTAGGACGAGTTCAGATAAGACATGTTGGTCGGTGTGGGCAAGTTGGGCCTGTTTACATGCTGTATCAGTCTACGGCACAGAAGGTTGTTGACAGGTTTACAAAAAGTATTTATTAACAAATAACACAACCGTTGCCCAATCCGGCTTGCATCAGAACCATTTGGATCATCACATTGATCCAATCATAGAACATAAAAGATCCATCAGTAGAGCGCAGGAACAGCTGTTTTGCTGACAATATCCAGGAAGAACATGATTCCAAGTTAAACTAATCTCTTCTGCCTGCCCCCACCATTCTCCATACCCACACCATTCCTTGCACATCCAAGCCTCTTAAATATTACTATCATATCTTCCCCAACCACCATCCCTGGCAGTGCATTCCAGGCATTCATCACTTTGTTTATATTTATCCTGCATATCTCACTCAACATTCCCCTCTTACCTTAAAGATATACCATCTAGTTGGAGACTTTTCCACCCTAGGAAAAAGGCTTTGACTGTCCACCCTATCTATAGGTGGACAATAAGTAAAATTATGTTATATATCTATATCACTAAAAGTCTGATCTTGACCGCTTTTGGCTTACTGTGCTGTGATTTCTGAGAGAACGCCGCCACCTACGGCCATCATTTTTGGCCACCTCGCTCAGAGCCCCCCTCCGCCTTCCTGGACCAGAGGATTTTTTCCATCGATGAAAAATCAGAGAGATATTAATATTTTTTAAAACATTGCCATTCTCTCTGCTGCCCTTGCTGGAGGGAGGGGGGGAGGACTATAAAACCAGGAAGTGGCACGCCTCACTCAGTCTCGGCAAGATGGAGGAAGCCAGAAGGTCACGTCTCTCTGAGCTCTGAATAACACTGAATACATGTCTACTCAACTGTGAGTGCCCTTATTGTGGTTTGAAAATGAAAATATGGTTGGTTTGAAGTAAAAAGGCACTGCCTGTAAATGGTTGTTTGGGGGGTTTGGATTGCAGTAAAAAGGCACTGCCTGCAAATGGTTGTTTGGGGGTTTGGGTTGAAGTGGCACTGCCTGCAAATGGTTGTTTGGGGGGGGTTTGGGTTGCAGTAAAAAGGCACTGCCTGCAAATGGTTGTTTGGGGGGTTTGGGTTGCAGTAAAAAGGCATTGCCTGCAAATGGTTGTTTGGGGGTTTGGGTTGAAGTAAAAAGGCACTGCCTGCAAATGGTTGTTTGTCTAAACTTGACAATTTCCTGTTTGCACTACATTGATTTTTGCATAAAAAGCTACCACTTATGGCTGTGATTTTTGGACATCTTAATCAGTCCCCCTCCGCTCATCAGGTGCAGAGGATTCTTCCCATCAATGAAAAAAAAGTGTTGTTAGTGTTTAAAAAATGTTGAGAATCTCTCTCCTGTCAATCACGTGTGGGTGTGGCTCAGTCTCTGCATGATGGAGGAGGGAGAGGTCATGACTCTGTCTGAGCTGTGAATCAACTGAGCAAATGAACACACTGAATGTCTACTGAACTGTGAGTGTGGTGTTTTGTGTGGTTTTACAGTGGTTTTTTATGGTGGTTTCACCCTGCTTGAAATAGTATGAAACTGCATTTGAATGCGGTGGCCTTGCACCCTGCATGAAATGGTATTAAATTGCATTTGAATGTGGTGTTGTTGCTCCCTGCATGAAATGGTATGAAACTGCCCTTGAATTTGGTGGTCTTGCACCCTGCTTGAAGTGGTAGGAAACTGAACTTGAATTTTGTGGCATTGCACCCTGCTCGAAGAGGTAAGAAACTGCACTTGAATTTGGTGGTCTTGCACCCTGCTTGAAGTGGTAGGAAAATGGATTTGAATTTGGTCGCCTTGCAATCTGCTTGAAATGGAATTTCAAGGAATAGCCGTGAGTCAACTGCCAGCCCACTAGCCATGAGTGAACTGGCAGCACATTAGGCTTGAGGGACTGAGCTGCCACTCCAAGAATCCATTTGGCCCACAATGTCCATACTAGCCCAATGGAGACCAGTAGTCCCTGCAGCCAACAACACCCATACCAGCGCTCCAGAAAGGCCCCCCCCCCTTCCCCCCCCATTGGCCACCAATATTGGAATTGGTGGAGAGGTGGAATATTGCGTCGATGGACCAGCCCTCCCGTTTGAACATAGGACCCAACGGGTCCCACAGTCTAATAATATTATATATTTGCATCAAGTTGAGGGGCGCTTCTTCCCTGAGCAGCTGGTATTCCAGAGAAAACAATCCAAGTCCAGCCACTTATATCCAATACTCTCGAAATCAGACAACATTCTGATACGCCTGTTCTGCACCCTCTCCAAAACCTTCCTATAAGGGGGCAACCAGAACTGCACACAATACTTCAAATGAAGCCTAATTAAAGAACTATAAAGCTGCTATTTTGACCCAACAAAGCTGACCTTTGAAAGTGAGAGTGACTGTCCTTGACATGAGGATGAGCAACTGAATGTGGCATTAAGAAGCCCTGGTTAAACAGATCATTGCATGTCAAGAGCAAAATGCTCCAAAGGACACGTGTCAAACAAAAATAGATAATAGAGGTTAGATATAAAAAAGCTGGAGTAACTCAGCAGGCTAGATAGCATCTCTGGAGAAAAGGAATTGTTGATGTTTTGGGTCGAGACCCTTCTTCAGTCTTCAGAATTGTAGTTGTTGGAGATCAATCATTGCCAGCCCCAGGATATTGCTGCAGTGTCCAAGGCCCAGCCTTCACAAGCGTATTCAAATGTGCATGGTGATCTCTTTCTCTGTGCTGTGGTGCTCTGTGGTGGGATCCTCAGCTGAACCAAAAGGCGATCTTATGCATTGACTATGTATCTATAGAGGGCCTTGCACCATTGTCTGCTGACTTGTTCCTTCTCCTCCATCGACTGCTGCTGCAGTGAAGGGTTATAGCTATTCAATGATGGAATCGGTGAGCATAATTCCAACAAAACACGCAATGCTGTCAACAATGTACAGGATAGTGCCTCCAGATTTCTCAAGTGATGTTTGAGGGCCTCGATGGTGGGCTGCATCATGCTTCTGGAGCTCTATGTCCCTTACCATATTTTAGTTTAGTTTAGAGATACAGTGTAGAAACAAGCCCTTTCGCCCACCGAGTCCACGCTGACCAGCGATCCCCGCACATTAACACCATCCTACACACACTAGGGACAATTTACAATTATACCTACAAAACTGTACATCTTTGAAGTGTAGGAGGAAACTGATTCCGAAGAAAATCCACGCAGGTCACGGGGAGAATGTACAAACTCCTTACAGACAAGCACCCACAGTCAGTCAGGATCAAACCCGGGACTCTGGTGCTATAAGGCACCAACTCTGCCACTGCACCACTGTGCTTCCCTACCACTTCACCACCATGCATATGTGCACTGGGCAGCATTTGAATGAGTCTTTACTGGAGTCAGGATCCAGTGGTTCAAGGGAAGAGCCATCGATTATTCTAGAAGGTGATGTAGATTACATCAAAACTAGGTGAGCTTCTCGACTGCATGTTGTTGGCCATCATGATCTACTCCTCATCATGTTGAAGGAACAACAGACCTTTCTGATATGCATCAGGAATGTTTTTCTCTGTGCAGACCACAGCTTTATTGAAATGGCTTGATTGAACTTATGTATCATCTGATTGTAGTTTACTGGATAGCATGCAAACATAAGCTAATCACTGTATCTTGGAAAATGTGACAATAATAAACTAATACCAATATGCAGCAATCACACTCTGAATGTGGGGATATCTGCAACCTGACCAAAGCAACATGGTAGTGCAGTAAACAATGCCCGGTCCATCTATTGAAGGGATCTACAGGAAGCACTACGGTCTGCGTGGAATTTGCACGTTCTCCCTGTGACTGCATGGGTTTCCTCCGGGTGCTTCAGTTTTCTCCCACGTTCCCAAAGACATGTGAGTTTGTAGGACACAGTAGCCTCTCTAAATTGCCCCTCATCTTTAGGTAGGTAGTGGGATAACATAACTTGTGTGAATGGGTGATCGATGGTCGGCATGGAGTTGGTGGGCTGAAGGGCCTGTTTCTCAATGGTGTCACTCAATTGTGACATATTTAGCCACCACCCTCACCTCACCCCTGTGTGAATGCAGTTTAATTAATTCTATTACGGAAGGTGATACATATTTTAAATTGATTGTCATGCACCATTAAAGTTCCTGTCAAAAACCGATAGCACTAAAAGGAATAACTCATAGTGATACGATTTCTATACATTCATGCTGGTGTATTCTATTATTGGTTTCACTCTGATAGGTTGGGATGAAATGCTACTTGTGGCATAATTTTCCTGAAGTATTATTCAAAAAATATTAACAGATAAACCGAACAAGAAAGAATATCTCAATGATTTGATTTTACACTTACAATCCAGGTAATATTTGCCATAGCAATAATCACTATATCATATAATAGTGTGTGTCTGATGATAAGGTGGATCATAAAGTGTTAATTTGATGCCAACAATGATAAAAATGTCCTCTATTTCACATCTTTTCTTTCAGATGATCTCAATGCTTCCTTTCACCTCTTATTGCTTTATTTCCCATGTACTTCACTAAATTCCAATTAAATTTTCCTCACTTTCTCCCTTCAAGGTGTCTGCTAAATCCTTATATTTATCAGCACAACTATTTTATCTTACTTAAAAGCGCTCTTTTAAAGTTAACCCTAAATCAATCTCTTTGGATACCACTACAGATCACTGTCTTTTTCGTCACTTTGATTGCCTAGTTAACCTTTCCACAAGCTAAGATTGTGACCCTGGAAAGAAGTTAATGAAAAACAAAGATTGGGGCATTGAAGTCCTTCACTGCTATAATTAGGTTATTTATAAATGGTTTGTCACATCTAAAGTTCTCTGAAGTCTATGCCATGGTAGTTAATTCTAATTATTGTTGACACATTTTAAAGAAAGCGTTGAATGTTGGCTGGTGTAAGTTTTCTAATTGACTTTATTATTTCAATCGTGTTTTAAGACTTTCCTTTTAACTGCAATTTCACTTCTGTGCTGCAGATAAATTGTCAGATTACAGTTGGCTTATTTAAATTGTTTATTATTTAAATAGATTACCTTCATTCCTGGTGATAATGTATGATGTTACATTTGATCATTGCCATTTAATTGTTAAAACATTCTTAGCTTTTCCCGTCTCACTGTCATTTTCCACACAACGGCATCTATATAACTAAAAGTCTAATCTTGACCACTTCCTGTCTATGCTGTATATTGATTTTAGTATATCGTTATGATTTTTGGCCAACTTACTCACAGTCCTCCGCTGAGGCAGCCCCGAGGATTTTTCCGATCGATGAAAAATAAAAAAATTATGAATGATTTGAAAAAAATTGAGATCAGCTGATTGGTCCTCTTGCCTGTCAATCACCATGATGAAGGTAAAGTCCCTTCTGGGGGGTGGGGGTCAGGACTATAAAACCCCGGATGCCTGGACGTGAGTCAATCACTCTGGAAGATCGCGAGGGAGAGGCCACAACTGTGATTCTGCTATGAGTCAACTGAGCTGTGAGTCTACTGAACTGTGAGCCTGCAATGTACTTGCAATACATTATTTGTTAGCCCTTAATGAAAATGAGATGAGCTGTTTGGCCTGCCTTGAGCTTGAAACCGAAATGGCAATGGAAATGAAATGAAATGAAAATGAGATGAATTGTTGGCCTGCCCTGTGCTTGAAACTGAAATGGCAATGGAAATGAAATGAAATGGAAATGAGATGAGTTGTTTGGCCTGCCCTGTGCTTGAAAAGGAAATGGCAAAGGAAATGAA
Source organism: Leucoraja erinaceus (assembly GCF_028641065.1). NCBI lineage: Eukaryota > Metazoa > Chordata > Chondrichthyes > Rajiformes > Rajidae > Leucoraja > Leucoraja erinaceus. The sequence goes on from NC_073385.1 coordinate 32,355,858, forward strand.
ATGAAATAGAAATGAGATGAGTTGTTTAGCCTTCCCTGTGCTTAAAAATGAAATGGTAATGGAAATGAAATGAAATGGAAATGAGATGCGTTGTTTGGCCTGTCCTGTGCTTGAAACCGAAATGGTAATGGAAATGAAATGAAATGAAAATGAGATGAGTTATTTGGCCTGCCCTGTGCTTGACACTGAAATGGCCATGGAAATGAAATGAAATGAAATGATATGAGTTGTTTGGCCTGCCCTGTGCTTGAAACTGAAATGGCAATGGAAATGAAATGAAATAAAAATGAGATGAGTTGTTTGGCCTGCCCTGTGCTTGAAACTGGAATGGCAATGGATATGAAATGAATTGAAAATGAGATGAGTTGTTTGGCGTGCCCTGTGCTTGAAACTGAAATGGCAATGGAAATAAAATGAGATGAGTTGTTTGGCCTGCTTGAAACCACTCATTTCGGCCCACAAGGCCCCTATTAGCTGAGAAACTAATCCCTTTTGCCCCAAATGCCCGTATTCACCCAGGAAGAGCATATTGGCTCAAAAGTCTCATGCCAGGCCAGGAAATGTCCAGAAAAAGTGCCTTTTTATGGGTGAAATTTCACTGAGATTTCACCCATATTTTTTAAAGAGTCCCTTCAGCCCATCAGGCCTATAGTAACCCAGGAGGAGTCCCTTTGGCCCATCCATATTCCTCCTGCAATTATTAAACCTTACTACCCCAGTATTTTTCTCCCTCCCTACATTGGCTCCCTGTGAGATCCAGGCCAGGATAGACTTTCCTCCTTCATTGCTGTGATCTGCACAAATGGCAAATGTAAAAAGAAAAATGCCTAAAATTGATTCTCCACCCACTTCCCCTTCTCTCTCTCACAGTCTTTCACCTGCAGCTTAACAGGGCTGTAAATGCAATATGCATGAAGAAAATGTAATTAATTAAAAAGTACCAAATGAATTAATAATTTTAGTAGCTAACCAGTAACCAGTAAACAAAGCCTATAGTGCAACCAAAGACACAGTCCAGAAACATCCATGGTTGCTGATGTTAGTCTTGTGCTCAAGAGCATGATGCTTGTTGGGATGGAACTCTAGACTCCTATACCTTCTTCCCCATGGTTGGAGTGAAATGAGAGCATGGCCAGGGTTGTGTGGGTCTTCAATGATACTGGCTGCTTTTTTCGAAGCAGTGCCTCCTATAATCTCATTGATGATTGGGGAGGTCAGTACGCATGATGGTCTGCCACTCTATGCAGTCTCCTTCATTCCTGGATGTTTGAGTTGCCAAACCAGGCCAGTTTTGCTTGATTATGAGGGGAGAAGGGGTGTGTGTGGTGGTAGTTGCCATCTCTTAACCCCCCCCTTGACTCACCCATCTTTAAATTAATGCAAGGATATATACTTTGTCCACCTGAGAGAATAAATGAGGCCTGGGTTTAATCATCTGAAACACTGCACTTCTGGTGTAGTGCTATCTCTGTATAGTACTGTAGCAGCAGCCAAATCTCTGATGGTCTTATAACCCACAGAGTTCTGACAAAAGAAAAGAATGCCAACCACTGACTCTGGCAGAGGGAAGATATGGGAACCACAAGTGCAGTGTGCAAGCAATCAATTTCTGTCCCTCCCCTTCCTGGATTTATTATATCTAAAATGACAGGAGCAGAATTGGGAGCCTAGTTCAAAGAGGAGTTAATATAGAACGTAGAAAGTACAGCACCGGAACAGGCCCTTCAGCCCACAATATACATGCCCAACAAGATCCCAAGATAAACTAATCTCCTCCACCTGCACATGATCCATATCCATCCATTTGCTGCATATCCTAAAAGCCTCTTAAATACCACTATCATATCTGCCTCCACTGCCACCCCCAGCCACACATTTCAGGCATCCCCACCTTCTGTGTAAAACATTTGTGTCTACATCTCCTTTAAACTTTGTCCCTCTCACTTTGAAAGCAATGCCCTCTAGTCTTTTGCCACTTCAACCCCTGGATAAAACATTCTGACCCTCTACCCTACCGATGGTCCTCATAATTTTATATACTTCTATCAGGTCTCCCCTTACCTCTGGTTTTCCACAGAAAGCAATCCTTCCAACTTCACCTTACAGATAATATCTTCTAATTGTAGCAGCATTCTGGTAAATCTCCTCTGCACCCTTCCAAAGTCTCCACATCCTTTCTGTAATGGGACGACCAGAACTGCACGCAATACTCCAAATGCAGCCTGACCAAAATCTTATAGAGTTGCATCACGACCTCTTGACTCTTATATTTTAGAAACTAATCTTAAAGAATATATTTTCTCTGCTATGATAATTTAATTACCACCAAATGTTATTTCAAGATATGTCAGCTGGGTTGACTTCAGAAGAGCTCAGGGAAACTGATTTAGAGCTGTTAATTTCTGTCTGTGCATTTGACCTTAAGTTGAGATGAAATATGAGATGGCACTATGATCAATGAGAAAAGGAGCTAAGCCACAAGGCTGACACAGACGGAATAGCACAGAAGGTTTAGATAAGATACGAATAACTGTGTTCCATATGGACATCAATTATAAGATTGTTATTTCTTCTGTGACATTGATGACAGTGTTGAATTCAAGTGTTATTGAAAACAATGAAATAATATCCTCAGCAAAACAGAAAGTGCTGGAAGGGGTCAGACAGCATCTCGGGACAGAATGGACAAAATTCTGGATTAATCCATATTATTAAAACTCTTCTCGTATGTGTTAATTAATCTATGAACCCACAAGTGTTTGGGATATGGGAGGGAATCGGATTGTGTAACCCGCAAGGTCACAGGGAGAACACACAAACTCTGTACATACCTCAACTGTGGTCAGGATCGAACCTGGGTCTCTGGCCCTGTGAGGCAGCAGCTCTACCAGCAGCACCAATGTGCCATTAATGTTTCAAAATGATCAGCTGTGGAATGGAAAGAGAACATCTTTTGTGCTTTCTGCAGCTTTTGTAAATGGATTAATCTATATTACTAAAACTCTTCTCGTATGTGTATGCGTGCGTATATGTGTGTCATGTGGCCACAATCTGGTTAATTCTTATTTTTTTCCAAACACTAGGCCACAGCCTTCCCATTTTCACACCTTCACCTCGCATTGCTTCCCTCAATGGGATAAACATCGTCCCGTCGCATTCCCACCTATATTTCCGAGGTTTTTAAAGTTTTAATTGTTTATTTCAAAAAAATTACCAGCTTTTCAGTGGGAGACTCTTGCAGCACCTTCCATTGATGATGTCACAGTGCCATCTCACAGACGTCCAATCACAATGGATCTCATTTACCAATGACATCACAATGGGACAGGGGTGGGAGATTGCAACTTTCACATGGTCCGTTTCGACAAATGCAATCAACCTGGCGTGCACAATCAAATAATATCAAATATAACAAGTTGCCCTCCCCATCCCTCTCTACCCCTCCTCCCTAATCCCCTCCCTCTTTACACCAATCCCTCTCTACCCCCCCCCCTCTCCACCTACCCCCACTCTAACCCCCTCCCTCTCTACCCCCCTCCGACCTCTCTCCTCCCCCTCCCTCTCCCTCTCTATCCCCCTCCCCCCTCCCTCTCCTACCCACCCCTCTGTGCCCCCCTCCCTCTCTGCCCCCCTCCCTCTCCTCTCCTACCCCCCTTCCCTTTCCCTCTCTACCACCCCCTCCGTCTCTCCCTCTCTACTCCCCTGCCCCTCCCCTCTCCTCTACTACTCCCCCTCCCCCCCTCTCCTCTCCCCTCCCTCTCTCCCTCCCCCTCCCTCTACCTCTCTGCCCCTCTCTGCACCTCCCCCTCCTCCCTCTCTACCACCTCCCCCGACCTCTACCCCCCTCACCCTCCCTCTGCTGCCCCCCCGCGTTTTATTCTCTCCCTCTCTACCATTTTTCTACCTTTCTCCCTCTCTACACCCCCTCCCTCTCTACACCCTCCCTGTCTACCCCCTCTTCTCGTCAGGTTCTCTCGTTGGGGCCGCAACGAGGAGTGGCCTCCTCAGGAAGAAGCCGGGGACTCTGGTGCTACTCTCCGGAGCGGGTGGAGCGATGGAGGAGGGCCCCCCCCCCCGGAGAGTCGGAGGCTCCAATGGCAGGTCTGTGGACGGCGGCACCGGGAGCTCGCGGGGGTCCCCGCTTCTCCTCTCTGGAGCTCACTGCCCCGCGCCACCCTTCCTCTCTACCACCCCTTCCTCTCTACCCCCCTCTCCCTCTCTAGGGAGTGGTGAGTATTGGGGACCTATGGGTGAGTGGTGGAATAATGCGTTCAGGAACCAGCCCTTGTGGGGGGGGGGGGGGGAGGGGGAGTGATGGAGGAGAAAGATGGGTCTTGGGTCTAGTGTTTGTAATGTGGCTGGAGGGAGGACCTGCCCCCTCTTGTATCCTTGTATCTCCCCTCCCTCCAACCCCACCCTCCCTGTCTACCCCTCTTCCCCCTTCCTCCCTCTCTACCTCCCCCCTCTGCCCCTCCCCCCCTCTCCCCTCTCCCTCTCCCTCGCTCCTCTCCCTCTCTACCCCCCTCTCCCTCTCTACCCTCTACCCCCTGTCCCCCTCTCTCTACCCTCCTCCCTCTCTCTCCCCTCAACCCCCCTCCCTCTCTCTGCCCCTCTCCCTCTCTACCCTCCCCCCCACTCCCTCTCACCCTTCCCCCTCTAATCCCCAGCCCTCCCTCTCTAACCCCCTCCCTCTCTGCTTCTCTCTCCCTCCCCCTCCCTCTTTCTCTAATCCCCCCCCCTCCTCTCTCCCCCCCTCTCCTTCTCTATCCCCCCCCCCCCCCTACCCCCCGCCCTCTCCCTCTCTAACCCCCCTCCCCCTCCATCTCTAGGGATTGAAGAGGGAGTGTGAAGAGGAGGAAGAGAGAGTGCTGGGGGATGAGGAGAAATGAGCCGCACCTGGGCAGTTGGGCAATGCGTGAGCGTTGCAACATTGCGTCGGGGGAACGGGTGAGTGGTGGAATCTTGCGTTGGAGGAGCAGATCCAACGGGTCTGCACTTGGTCTAGTAAATAATAACATTTCTTTTTCGAGTATTCTCTGTGTGATGAACACCCTTCAGGATCAGTTAGGTGGACAATACTTTTAACGTAGACTCAGTCATGTGTTATTATTGCACTAATAAATTTGCTATATTGCAGCAATGAACAACCTGCTTCCATATTAGTTTCAGTAGAACAATGATAAATAACTGGAACCAGATTTTATGTTCTAATCTTCTCATTAGCAGTGTCATGGGATATCTCAAAATTCCATTTACCAGCAAATGACCACAGCCATATTATCTATATCATGTAGCAATATTTACCAGTATAACAGGAGGCAATGCCCTCTAAGAAACACAAGGATACATTTTTGCTTTGTGTTCCCATCATGAAACTTCACAATTAAAGTGCTTATTGTCGAATTATGCCGACATAGACCATAATTTCTTACCCGTTCACATCAGATGGAGTTTATATTTAGGAAGGGTGTGATGTGCTGTGCTCTGGGAGGCCAAATGTAAGGCGAAGTGTATGGTTAATGGCAAGACCCTTAACAGCTTTGATGTATTGATGGTTCTTGTGGTCCAAGTCCACAACTCCCTGAAAGTGTCTGTACAAGTAGATAGAATTGTAAAGAAGGCAGATGGTATGCTTGGCTTTGTTGACAGGGTGTTCAGTACAAGTGTCAGGAAGTCATGATGCAGTTCTCTAAGACCCCTGTTGGGCTGCATTTGGACTATTGTGTGCAGTTTTGGTCGCCCCTTTCCAGGAAGGATATGGAGGATCTGGAGAGCGCGCAGGAGAGGATAATCAGAATGCAGTCTGAGTTGGGTGGTATTAAGTTCCAGGATAGGCTGCACAGACTTGGATTGTTTTCTCTGTATTGCCAGAAGTTGGGGGAGTCCTGATGGAATTATATAAGATCCTGAGAGGCAGAATCTTTTTTCAAGCGTGAAAATATCAATGACTGGAGGACATAGGTTTTAGGTGAGAGGGGAAAATTTAAAGGAGATTTGTGAGACAAGATTTTGCACAGAGGGTGGTGGGTACCTGTAATGCGCTGCCAGGGATGGTGGTGGAAGCAGATATGAATGTGGCATTTAGGAGGCTTTTAGATAGGCACATGGATAGGCACAGAATGGATGGATGTGGGTTGTGTGGAGGGAGAAGAGATTGTGTGCAAGCATATACAGTAGAGTAGAGATAATAGGACTTGATGTTTCAATCCCTGTAATAAGTCGGTACTCTTGCTATTTGCAGTGGGATTGGAGTGGTGAAAGGTAGGGTAGGTACGTCATCATGGTCATCAGGTGGGCACCCTCCTTCTTTGACGTTTCATTGATTATCCCACAACATCTCCAGAGGGTTCAACGGTGATACCAGGCGTCCCAGTTATACCCCTTCAATTCTATACCCTCCTGTATTCATCTTGCAGCCCAATTGTTATCTTTCCTTTTGATCCAAATCAAATTGCTGCTTTTTACTGCAGAATTTGATAATGATTTGATTGCTTGTTGGAGGGAGCGACCCCTCACCCCCATTTTTTTTAATAGCCTGGTCATAGATGTAGCAACAAATCCCCTGCATCCCACTTCGACAGGGAAAATCTTGGTCCAAGTACTTGGTTTTTTCCCTCTCATAAGCTTCTTCAACACCAACTTCCCATGGAACTGTCAATTCCACAACGTATGCCAACTTGGCTGTTGTGGACCACAGGACCATGTCTGGCCGGAGTGTTGTAACCACAATGTCTGGGGGAAACACAAGCCTTTTGTCTAAGTCCGCTTCCATTTTCCAATCCCGAGCAGGCCGCAGAATGCTTGCATCCATTGGTGTTATCTGGTGCTCTGGAGGTTGGCCTGCTGGTACAAATGTTGTGAAGTAGACTTTTCCTGCCAATGTTGGTGAGGAAACATTTGTGATTGTTCGCCTCTGTTCAATGATTGATGACGGCTGTCTGAGAACTTGGTTATGCCGCCAAGTGTAACGCCCTTGGCCGAGGCTCATAGTGCATCCTGTTAAAATATGCCTTAGTGATCCAGGTGCTTGGCAAAGGGAGCAAGCGGGGTCTTCTCCGAACCACTGCTTCAGGTTCTGGGGTGATGGTAGAACATCATAAGTGGCTCTGATGACAAAACTTAGCCGAGATCCTTCCATTTGCCAGATTTCACGCCAGCTGTTTCCTCTTTTCCAGGCTCTCCCAGTTAGTCCATTGGCCCTGCTTGGCCATTGAGACGGCCTTGGTGTGTCGCTCTGCCTCCTCCCGTCTTCTCACCTCCTCCACCACCAGCTGTCTTTTCTGCACTGATGTTGCCTTGTGCCATTGAGAAGCTTTTGGGACAAGCCCGAGCCCGGCTCTCCCATGTTGGACTTGGCCAACCATATCCCGGAAATGAAGAGCAGACTTAGCACTCTGAACGGCTTCAGATGGGGTCCACTTCCTCCCCGTTGCCACACGGGGGCTCGCTGTTCGAATAACAGTATCTTCACATTCAGTGAGGGTCATGACCAACCTTGCTTTAGTGTATTTGAACTCTTCCACAAGACCTGCAATGGGTAATTCCAATTTGCCACTCCCGTACAGTCCGACAGCACTTAAGCATCGAGGAAGGCCAAGCCACTGTTTCACATGTGTGCTGATCATTCTTTCCAGCTTTTCCACTTTGTTGATGGGGATTTCACACATAGTTAAAGGCCACATGATTCTTGGTAGTATGCCAAATTGGAAGCACCACAGCTTGAGTTTTCCTGGTAGAAAGGTCTTGTTGATGCGAGCTATGTGCGTGATGGTATCCTTTTTCAGTTGTTCAAACTGCTCGGTGTCCTTGAGCTTTGCATCATACCATCGGCCCAAACTCTTCACTGGCATTTCTGAAACAGTTGGAACAGGTATTCCGTCAATATGAAATCTTTGATCCTTGACTTGACCTTTGACAATGGAGATGCTTCTGCACTTGCTGGGTTTAATCTTCATCCTTGCCCATGTGATGTTTTGATGAAGTTTTTCCAGAAGTCTCTTGGTGCAGGGGATAGTTGTTGTTAGTGTTGTTATATCGTCAATATAGGCTCGTACCGGTGGCAATCGCTGACCACACTGTAGCCGTTTTCCTCCCACAACCCATTTTGATGCTCTGATAATGAGCTCCATTGCCATAGTGAAGGTCAATGGGGAGATGGTGCACCCCGCCACGATGCCTACTTCCAGTGGTTGCCACGCTGTGGTAAAGTCTGATGTTGTGAGACAAAACTGCAGATCCTGGAAGTAGCAGGTTGGTATTGGCATCATGTTCAGCACCAACATTGTGGGCCGAACGGCCTGTTCCTATGCTATACTGTTCTGCGTTATATGTTCTATGTAGGTCCCAAACCAGGCTATGTCCAGGTTCGGACTTAGTTACAGTATAGGAAGAGCTTGGATAGGCTTAGACCTCTTTCACTTTTCTTTGTAGTGTAAGAGACAAAGGGGTAACCTTATTGACAATAGACAATCGGTGCAGGAGTAGGCCATTCGGCCCTTCAAGCCAGCACCGCATTGCGGTGTACAAAATCGCGAGGGGAACGGGAAAGTGAACTCTCAGTCTTATTACTAGGGTAAAAGATTGTAACACTAGAAGGTATAGGCTTAAGGCAAGAGGGGAGAGATTTTTTGAGGGACCTCAGGGGCATAAGGGGAGTGGGGGGGGGGGGGGGGGGGGGGATTAGGATCACATGCATACAGAGTATATTAGTTTATGTTGGCATCATATTCAGCTCGGACATGGCATGCCGAAGGGCCTGTCCCTGTACTGTACATGTCTTATGTTCTATGACCAATTGTACCCAAAGTAAAAGAACAATATAAGTTTAAACCTCCCTCGAAGCTTTTGTTCTGATTTCTCGTCAAAATTAGGTCAGAGTCGCTGAGTTACAGATTTTGAATTATTCATTTTTCTTGGCCTGGTTATCTCAGATCTTCCATTCGGTGTAAATTATTACTTGTTAAATCTCACTCAGCGTTAATATTGGCACACAGTTTAACAAAAAAATTTTGCATTCCTCGAGCATAATCTGTGGCAAAATTTTAATTCCCTCATGTGGCTGTTCCAGACTAACCATATTCATTATAATTATTGCTTCCCCTGGAGCTGGTATCAGGGGATTTTGAGACTAATAACAAAATGACCTTCTTTCCATTAAAATACAGACTAAAGTATTCTAGTGCACTGAATCAACAATCGCTCAACTTATTAAATGCTCAAACTTCACTTTGCAGTCTTTACCAGGTGCTATGTTATGGACTGAAACCATTGTTTTTTTCATACCTCCACTTGTGTATGACGAGCACATAACCGTTTCACATTTCAGAATTACTTTCATTTTTTATGGCATCTTTAACTGAGTTGCGTCTTCTATGAAATGTGGGAAGGATGTGGAGGCTTTGGAAAGGGTGCAGTGGAGTTATACCAGAACGATGTCTGCATTTGATGGGGGATTACACGGAGGGGTCGAACAGACAGGGATATGCAGCAAATGGAAAAAAAATGGATTCAGATTTTTGGAAGTCAAACGAGCACAGTGGACGGTAGCACCCTGGAGAGTGTTGAAGAAGTATGGGACTTAAGAGTGCTAGTACATAGCGATGCCACATGTGGACGATGGTGAAGAGGGCTTTTCACATGCTAGCCTTCATCAGTCAGGGAATTGAGTGAAAAACTCGGAATGTTGTGTTACAGGCGTACAAGGTATTGGTAAGGCCGCATTTGTATTGTGTTCAGTTTTGGTCACCCAGAATCTATTCCTATCGGAAATATGTCATTAGGTGGAATGAGTGCAGAAAAGATTTACGTGAATGCTGCCAGGCCTTTGGAGACAGCACGGAAATAGGCACTTTGGCCCAATACAACCAAGATGCCTAGTCAAACCAGTCCCACTTGCCTGCACCTTACCCATATCCCTGCAATCCATTCCTATCCAAGTAACTGGCTACGCGTTTTTTAAATGTGATAATTTTACCCAACTCTAACACTTCCTTTAGAATCTATTCCATGTATACACCATCTTCTTTGTGTAAAAGATGAACCTTAAGTCTTTTCAGGTTGCTGGCCTTTAAATACAGAAGTAAATATAGAAGTTGGGACATCAACTGTAACGTAATGTCCCAAATTCTATATTTAATTCCCTGACTGATGAAGGGCAGTGTACCAAAAGCCTTATTCATCATCCTGTCTATCCACAACACTACTTTCAAGGAACTATGTACTTGTACTCCTAGATTTCTCTGCTCTACAACACTTCCAAGGGCCCAGCTATTCACTGTCCTGGATTGACTTTCCAAAATGCTGAATTAAACTCCATTAGTTTTTCCTCAGCCCACTTTCCTAGCTGATCAATCCCACTGTAATTCTTGATAATAATCTTCTCTGTTTAGTGTCACCTGCAAACTTACTGTCTTGCACATTATCAGAAACCAATGTAGTGAAGAAGGATATATCTTGAAGAGAGATGTCACCATCTGCCAGTAATGTTCCACCTGCAAATTGAACTGCATCATTCTCATTCAGCCGTAAAAACATAAATTTATAAAGAAATGTTAATTTTACAGATTCGATGTCACATGCATCATTTATGTATGCATTATTTTACATATTGTGACAGTAACGTGTACCAAGGTACAGTGAAAAGCTTTTGTCGCGTGCTATCCAGTCAGCAGAAAGACAATACATGATTACAGTCAAGCCATTTACAGTGTATAGATAGTACATGCTATGGGAATAACGTTTGGTGCAAGGTAAAGCCAGCAAAGTCCTATCAAGGATAGTCTGAGGGTCACCAAAGAGGTAGATAGTAGTTCAGCACTCCTCTCTGGTAGGATGATTCAGTTGCCTGATAACAGCTGGAAATATGGATATATTATTTCTATTCCTGGATGTAGATTGCAAGGATTGTATTAGAGATGCTCATGACGGAAAGAAAGACAATATTACAGCAGATTTAAATTCAGAGACATAGTTGTAACCTCTGCAACCTGTAATCAAAAACAGTTAGTTTTCTAATTTGAGCTTAACACACAAGGATCGAGTATAAAACATGAAGTGCTGGAGGAACTTAACGGGTCAAGCAGCATCTGTGAAGAGAATGGACAGACTGATTGTTGTTGGGGAGAGACCTGGATAAGAGGTGAGGGCAGAACAAAGCCTGGCAAGTGAAAGGTGGATACGGATGAGGGGGTTTCGATTGGCAGATGGGTGGAGTAAGTGACAAAGGTTAGAGGTGCAAGGGGGACAAAAGTGTGTCCGATAAGAAGAGAGGAGGAATGAAGTGTAAAACGAGAGCGAGGGATGTAGGTGGAAGGGGAAGAGGGATATGAGAAAAGAGGGGTGGGATAGTGGGAGAAATAGATGCGCACCAGAAAGAGAGAGTCGGAGGGGAGGCTGTTAATTAAAATTGGAGAAGTCAATGTTAATAACGGGAGAAGAGCAGTGAAATGCAAAGCGCCCACCTCTTATCCAGCTTTCTCCTCCCCTACCACAATCAATCTGAAGAAAGGGCCCAGCTGGAAATATCATCTGTTCATTCCCTCCACAGATGCTGCCTGACTCACTGTGTTCATCCAGCACTTTGTTTTGCTCAATATTCCAGCGGGTGCAGTTGCTTGTGTCTCCAAGAAGAGAGAGAGTACTTGATTTGACAACTGCAGAGAAAGGACTTTTATTTCTTCACAACATTTAAGTTCAAAGTTCAAGTCTCCTTCTATCTTTATCTAGCTTTCCGTATATTTAACCGCATACCTGAATTTTCTGTGATAGATATTACAAGAGTTTAAAGTTAAACGTCAGTCCAACCTTTGGCATTGGTCTACCAGCGAGGTTAATGCTGTCGACTGTTATTTATGCACAAATCATAAAGCCATGTTGGGTGCAGAAAAATGCCAGAAACCAGATGCTGCTGTCAGAAGGAATCTTGCCTCTGTGGGCACTGAATTAAACAGACACACTTTGTGGAAAGTAAAGAGACAACACTTATACACTGGGTACAAGGTAAGTGCCACAGAAAGTTAACTTCTGTCCATTCCAATCCAATTACCCTTTTCCCCAGCACGATAAATCTTAATTACTGCCAAGCAACCTCTCCGGCATTGAAAATGAACTATTACAAATGTCGATTCTCATTTCTTCAGCTTTTAATTGTTAATGAGTTAAAAAAAAACTTTTTAGTTTTTGCTCTTCTCTTGATTCCAACCATCCTTCCCCTTGCTTCTGTGCCAGGTCACCTTACATTAGCCACTTTTATTTCCACTTCCAGTTCATGCTCCATACTATTTACCAGTACTTCAATCTGATTATTAGAGGATGCTTCTTTACAAAAATCTCAGCTAGTCATGTAGAGAATGTTTCAAGCGTCATCCAGTGCCAAGTATCACACAATAAAATGTGGCCATGGTAGCACAGCAGTAAGAGTGTTGCCTTCCAGCGCTTGCAGCTCCGGAGACCTGCGTTCGATCCTGGCTATGGGTGCTGTCTGTACGCAGTTTGTACGTTTTCCCCGTGACCGCGTGGGTCTTCTCCAAGACCTTTGGTTTCCTTCCACACTCCAAAGATGTTAATTGGCTTGGTGTATGTGTAAATTGTCCTTAGTGTGTAGGATAGTGTTAATGCGGGGATCGATGGTCGGTGCGGTCTCGGTAGGCCGAAGGGCCTGTTTCCGCGCAGTTCCCAATATTTCTATAAGCAATATGAATACAAAAGCCCACAAGTCTAGACAAAGTCCATAATTCCACAAAATCGCTCCGTGAGCACCACTGCTTCTTTGGCCCTGATTTTTTCCACAGAAATGTTGACAGTTCGATATGATACTGTCAGACAGCTCAGGATGTCCTGTGTAAACACCACAATCCCAACACTTCTTACTAGGGTGACGGCAGCAATGGCTGCCTGGCCAACAGTCTGTCTGTCCTTTCTTTCCTTTGTATGTGTTTTAATAGTATGTGTTAAATGTATGCATTTTAGTGTTCTTTAGCTTGTTTTATGTGGGGGGTGGGGGAAACTTTTTCTAATCTCTGACCTCGACGGAGGTGCAATTTTTTTTTCGAATCGTATCTCCGTCTGCACTTTAGCCTAACATCAAGGAGTTAGCGACCTTTGCTGGAGACCGTCTTCGAGAAACTCCACCGTGGAACCTGCGGACGTTAATATCGCGGAGATCGCGATTCCTTTACCAGGGGTTGACCTCGGAGCTCCAAATCATGGGTGCTTAAGGACTTTAATATCAGATTGGACTTTTTTGCCTTCCATCACAGCGGGGAATGTGGGGAATCCGCTGGTGGATGTTTATGTTAACTTTTATGTAATTGTGTGTCTTGTTGCGTTTTTTTTGTATGGCTGCATGGTAATTCGCATAACAGTGTACCTTAATTGGTACATGTGACATTAAAATACCTTTGAAACCTTTGAAACCTTAGTGAGAACCTGTCAAATTCTAGACTACACTTAGACATTGGAGTCCAGTAATGTCATACCAATTTCATGCTGGAAAATCAGCCTCACTGGACTTGAACCAGATGCAGTGATTTGTCATGGACATTGGTGCGATAGCCAAGAAGCCACACTGACGGTCAACACAAAGTTGTGGAGTAACTCAGCGGGACAGGCAGCGCGTCTGGAGAGAAGGAATGCGTGACGTTTCGGGTCAAGACCTTCTGAAGAAAGGTCTTGACCCGAAATCTCACCCATTCCGTTGAGTTACTCCAGAATTTGTTATCCTTTTGTGAACTATACAGAGTTTGGGCAAGTTAGGACTTTCTTGGAGACTAAGGAGTAATCTTGCAGAAGAGTATAAAATCATGAGGGGAATAGAGAGGATGAATGCACAGAATCTTTTTCCCAGGGTTGGGGAATCAAGAACCAGAGGATATAGGTTTAAGATGAGAGGGGAAAGATTTAAAAGGAATCTGAAGGTGAATGTTTTCACTCAGAGGGTTGTGGGGATATGGAACAAGTTGCCAGAGGAGGTGATTGTGGAAGGTACTATGAAAGTATTTTAAATACACCTGGGTCAGATATATGGATAGGAAAGGCTTTGAGTGATTTGGGCCAGACACATGAAAATGTGACCAGCTCAGATGGAGATCTTGGTCGGCATGGACGAGTTGGGCTGAATGGACTTTTTCTTGACTCTGTTTGACTTCGACTCTAAGACCCCCAACACAGAACAAGTTAGATACAACTTTTGTTATGTTAAATGCCACTTCTGAAATCCACAGTATTTGCAACGAGGCAAATTTAAGCCAGTGATTAATGATGGTTGATTTTAGCCCTATGGCTACCAGATGGTGCATGGACCATTTCTCATATTCAACTATCCTCCTGCAGTGTGTGTATCGTTACTCTATGGACCTACAAAAAAAGAAATTATAGACATTTCTAGATGTAACTAATGTGAGCCGGCAGCCTCGCCTGCATCTGTACTTTCTTTCCACTTATTTTTTGTTTTTTAGTATGTCTAATAAGTGTGTTTTAGTGTGTGTGTGTGTGTGTGGGGGGGGGGGGGGGGGGGGGAAACTGTTTTTTAGTCACTTACCTCAGTGGAATTTGACTTTTCTCCTAGTTGCATTTCGCCCTCCCTTGCAGCCTAACAGCTTGAATTGGTGCGGCCTTTCCCGGAGTCGGTTCCAGAGCTTCAGCACTGCATGGACTTTCTATTGCGGAGCTCAGATCGCTGGCCCGTAGACTAGGACATCCTGAAACCGTGATCTGCGGAGCTTCTAGGACGTGGTGTGGACTTTAAGAGCTCTGACCGTCGGCCTGTGACCTATAACATCGTGAAGCCCCGGTCTCCGGTAGGAAGCGGCCGATTCGGGACCTCCAAGCCGCAGAGTGTCCGTCCGTCCCGATGTCGGAGTTTTGAGCATCCTGACGAGAGGGCCTGTACATCGGGCCATCTGTAGCGGTGACTGTGGATGGTTCATGGCCCCGACCATGGATGAACAAAGGAGGAGGAACTGACAAAGTTATTGCCTTCCACCACATTGAAGAATGTTGATTCCACTGTGGTGGAGGTTCATGTTATATTCTATTGTGTATTGTGCTCTTTTGTTTGTGTGGCTGCATGGTAAGTCAAATTCCACTGTACCTTAATTGGTGCATGTGGCAATAAATGTGAACTTGAACTTTAACTGTTTTTTTTGCTTAAATTATCAATTTTCAAGATTTCCATTAAACATTAAAGCAGAAATGATCCCAAACACTGATCAAAGGAACTACAATGGTTGGGTATTAATGGTAAAGAAATTCAACAGAAATCCAGCTAATTATGGTCTGGTAGTTTCTGGATAATAATGCGGGGTGTCAAAGCTCTGTGCAGGGTCCAGAAACATCAAGATCTGGATGATGGTGTGGTTTGGATTTTAATATGCTGATACTAAGACACTGTTTTAATGAAGTCTCCAGTTCCCAAGTTTTAGCTGAAAGATAGTTACTTTAACCTGATACCTACATTGGCAAAACCACCTAAATGCCTGTATTGAACCTAGGTGAACAGAGTCATAACTGTCACAGTCCCAGAGTGATATAGTGTGGAAACAGGCCCTTCAGCCCAACTTGCCCACATCGGCAAACATGCCGCAGCTACACTAGTCCTATCTGCCCACATTTGGTCCATATCCCTCCAAGCCTGTCCTATCCATGCCCTATCCTTTGAAGACCTGATCAAGCCTCTACCTCTTTTCCACTACTCATTATTCTGAACGAGGGTGCCGGAAAAATATTCTGACTATTTACCCTCGCTAGGCTTCTCATCAATGTTTATACTTCTATCAGGTGTCCACTCAATCTCTGGACTTCCAGAGACATTTTCTGTGATAAACTCCTGTCATGGATAGTGCCCCCTCTTCCTCTTCTTTTCCTCTTTATCTTTTTTAAGATGCAGCACGAAAAATATGGCCAGTGAGACTATGTTGACCATTGATCACCCGTTTACACTAGTTCTATGTTATCCCACTTTCTCATCGACTCCCAACACACTCGGGGTGATTAACGGAGGCCAATTAACCTGCAAGCCCACATGTCTGTGGGAAGTTGGAGGAAACCAGAGCATCCAGAGGAAACCCACACTGTCACAGGGAGAATGTGCAAAAACCCCATCAATAGCATGTTCAGGTCAGGATCGAACCTGGATTTCTGGTGTTGTGAGGCACCGGCTCAAATAGTTGCTCCGCTGAGCTCTCCATATTTACCTCCTCTCTAAGCCGGTTATTCTAGATCTCCGGATCTTCCTCATCCTCCTCTTTTCCATGTTGAAGACTTGGAGTGGTGGGGATTATAAATGGGATTTAAATACTGCCTCATAATGCCTCATAATGCCAGTATCGTCAAAAATTCATACCACCCCAGCCATGCTGTCATTTTGCTAATTCATTGGGAAGAAGCCACAGGAACCTAAAAGCTATTACCACCAGGTTCAGGAAAACAGGCTCTTAAACACCACGCAACACTATACTCAGCATCCATGATCTTCTACGGACTGCATATTTGGTTGCACTACGGACTTCAGGTTTTGCACTATTATGGTTACAAACTATTATAGTTATTAATTCATTGTAGAATTGATTATTACATATTATTTGTGTTATTGCATTAATGGGTCTGTAAATCTGCAGCAAGTAAGAATGTCATTATTCCATTGCCAGGACATTTGACAATTAACACTCTTGACTCCCAACTTGACTCTTGATACATGACTCGACCTTTCTGATGAAATTGAACACTGTTCTACATACAAAAAAATCAAATAGTTGGTTTGCAATTCACCAATCCTTTGGAAAAGATGATGAGTCTTGTGGCCATTTTATCCCTATTGATCTACTATCTCACTGGTGTTATAAAGGTCCGGTAATTAAAGTAAGCACTGCTTACATCAGACATCACAGACCTCATGAAACTTGATAAAACTCAAAGTCTGCTTCAGCTGCAACTAATATGTTGTCTTCTGTGGAGAAAATCAATACCAAAAATGATAGGTTGATTTACTTCAATCAGATCTGTTCAGAACTAAATGACTAAATTGACATTTCTGTCATTAAAATTAATGTATAAGAGCTTGGTTAATAATGCAGGAAAGTTTGCTTCATTTTTTTTAGAGATACAGCATGGAAACAGCCCATCGGGTCTACGCTGACCTCGTTCATACTAGTTCCATGTTATCCCACATTCTCATCCACTTCCTGCACACTAGGGGCAATTTACAGAAGGCAACTAACCCATCAACCCACATGCATTTGGGATGTAGGAGGAAAGTGGAGCATATGGAGGAAGCTCACAAGATCACATGGAGAACGTGCAAAATCCACACAAACAGTGCCCGGGATAAGGATTGAACCCAGGTCTTTGGCGTGGTGAGGCAGCTGTTCAACGTTGATAGAAAATTATTGATAGAAAATTTACAGCAATTGTGAATGCAAACATTCTCCACACCTACTAACATTGTTAGATAATAAATCTTACATTCATTGATATACCATGACTTTTATCGAAATAGACAAATTGTTTTCATCAGAAATTGGTTTATTCTGTGCATGAGTATTTGAACCATTAACTGTCTGCAGTGCTTTCTCAGTATATTTTTAGAATATCACTAACTAGACCTGATCAATTTTTCCTCAACAAATCTGTGATGGTGAGTGGTACTCTAACAATGCTGAATAGCATAGGAACAGGCTGTGCCGAACAAATTGACAAGATAAACTAATCTCATCTGCTTGCATGTGACCCATACCCTTCCATTCCCTGCATATCATTGTACCAATCCAAATGCCTCTTAAGCACCGCTATAGTATCTGCCTCCACCACCAGCTCTACCAGCACCTTTTGATTACCCACCACTCTCTGTAAAAACTTACTACAGCCATCTCCTTTAAACTTTGCCCATCTATTATATATTAAAACTGTGTGGCTGCCGCTTGCCGCCTGGCGTCCGGCTGCCTTTCTGCCTTTTGATTCGGCTGCTCCTTCCTATCAGCTTCCAACACACTTCAAAACAAAGTTGCAAGACAGGAACACTCTGAACTTTTCACCTCAATGGGATATCACAGCAAGTGCTTCAACAGGAGGGGGAGGGCCAATTGGTATTGCAATTGGAACTGCTGCAGCAGGCAGGGAGGTGCAATTGGAATTTTTTTTCAATCCACTGCTGAGGGAGGCAGGGGAGTGCTGGAATCTTATATTTGGGAACGGGTTCAGTTCCGTTGGAGGAGACGGGTGCATGGTGGAATATTGGGTTGGGGGATCACACCATTGGGGGAGCAGACCCAACGGGTCTGCACTTGGTCTAGTCTGCTCTTAAAACTATGCCCTCTATTCTTTGACATTTCCACCCTGGTAAAAAAAGATTCTGTCTGTCTGCCTTATTTATGCCTCTCATGATTTTATACACTCGTCAGGCCTCCCTTCAACTTTAAAAATCCTATTGAAATTTTGGGGAGATGGAAGAAAGAAGAGAAGATTTATAATTCCAGCATTGTATGCCATTTATCACAATTACCTACCTGGTTCTTATTATGTTAATGGGTTCAGTGAACTAAAAAGGCAATGTGGCACTGATTATATTTTTACATAGTTTTACGCTGGCAGATTTAGACAGGCAATTAAGATTGCTCTAATTTCTAGTGACCATGGTTCAGTGGTAATGCCTCACCTTAGAGCAAGGCCTTGGATCAATTGAGGAGACTTGAGTATCCAGTACAGTGGTGAGAGACCTTTACAGCGTCTTACCTAGGATGAGTGGTAAACACTTCAGACCCATCAGCCTCAGGAAGTTGAATAAGATCCACCTAATTCAAAGAGAGTGCAAGAGTGTGAGGAGCTGGAAGTTGGTCAAAAGTTATCCCTCTCCCAAATAACATTTTCCCGATGGTATCAGGGGATGATAAGGTGGGCCTTTGATGATATTAGCTGCCTCATGAGGCAGCGCTTCCTGTAGATCCCTTCGATGGTGGGGAGGTCAGTACCACCAATATCCACCACTTTTTGAAAAGGGCTACAAGAATGCAAGTTCTCTTTTTGCTAATATTCTCACAGAGGAAACAATGTCCATAGTTTAAATAGCTCGAAGGAACAGTTTGCAAAATAAAAATTATATTGTTAACGCTCAAAAGAGGTCACGTGATAATATAGACCAAGGTGAAAGTGATTTCTGACCACCACAAAGATTGAAAATGTTGTTAACAGCTGAAAATAAGTTCCTTTTTGATGCAATATAAATATATAGCAACCCATCATTAAAATATGTAGGAAACATTGCAATTATAAACATTTAGACCCCAATCCAAAATATTAGTAAAAGTCGAAAAATCATTCACCATATTATTCTTTATTAAACATTAATTCACTGTATTGTAAAATTTGATCGATTTCCTTCACTGAACAACAAAAAGGGGGACACAAGGAACTGCAGATGGCTGGAATTTTGCAAATAACACAATATTCTGTAGTTACTCAGCGGATCAATCAGCATCTCTGGAGGACGCTTTGTGGTGGGACCCTTTTTCAGACTGATTGGAGTAGGGGGGGGGGGGGGGGGGGGGGGGACTTGGAAAACAGGGGCGGGCATGGGAAAGTCTGGCAAGTGATAGGTGAATACAGGCCGGGGTGGTGGGTGGCAGATGGGTGGGCAAAGGCTATAGATGAAAAAGAGACAAAAGGGTGTCATATACAGAGCCTGAAATGGAAGGGACAGGGCAGAGAACAACATCCCGAAGCTACCAACCAGTGATGTATTTCTAAGTACAACTTTTACTCTGGGCTCGTGACACATGAAAAGAAGGAATTGGACTGAGTGAAGTGGGAAAAGGTTAGAAGCTGAGGTGATTTGGAAATTACTAAAAGTGGATGTCAGAGCTGAAGGCATCATGTTTATTTCCTTTGAGTTTACACTTCAATAAACCTTGGCAAACTGATGCCAAACTGATTTAGTGCTTGACTGTAGTAGTCCACTGTAATTTCAAATGTAATTTTCTTTTCATTAACTGACAGTCAACCTCAAAGAATTATCGGTTTCAGCCGAAACTTTACCTATTTCCTTCGCTCCATAGATGCTGCTGCACCCACTGAGTTTCTCCAGCACTTTTGTCTACCTTCAATGAATTATCATATTCTTGATCTGTTAACCAATCTCAAATACTTTGGCGGAACACTAAACTTTTCTGCAAGTTTGGTTCATTCAGCTATGAAAAGGTGAAAATAAAGAAATTGAGTTTATATAACACCTTTAGAGCTTTTTTTAGAATGTGCCTAAAACTTTATGAGACTTATGAAATGTGGTCATTATTGCAAAAACAGGTAACTTGGAAACTAATGAAAATAAAATAACAGAAATTTGAAGACGCTGGAAATTCGAAATGATGACAGAAAATGCTCAAAACACTCAGCAGGTCATTTTGTCCAAATGAAGGTAGTCCCCTTAGCATCGATCTTTACTGGATACTACAAAAGCTACTGATGCCCCATTGCCTTTGTTAAACTCACAATGCCTTGCTAATCTTATTTGATTCATTTTCGGCTGTTTGATCCATTTTAGCTCATTTTATCAAAATTTTACACTGTTTCAAAGCCTTGCCCTTTTACCCTTATTGCTTTTGATTTTGACCTTTCCTAAACCTAGAAAATGTTTCCTCTGGAAGCATTCTACAGCTTGAGAATGTACATTTTGTGGGTTTTTTGAGGGACTGAATATCCAAGGGTATACCTCCTATCAAGAAGACAGACAGGTGGGCAGAGGGGGGTGGGGTAGTTCTGTTGGCGAGGAAGGAAATTCAGACCCTTGCAATGGGTGACATTGAAACAGGAGATGTGCAGTCAGTATGGATAGAACTAAGGAATTGTAAGGGTAAAAAGACCCTAATGGGACTTATCTACAGGCCCCCAAACAGCAGTCTGGATATAGGGTGCAAGCTGAATCAGGAGTTAAATTTGGCATGTAGCAAAGGTAATGCTGTGGTTGTTACGGGAAATTTCAAATTGCAGGTAGACTGGGAAAATCAGGTTGGTACTGGACCCTAAGAAAGGGACTTTGCAGAGTGCTTTTGTGATGGATTCTTAGAGCAGTTTGTATTGGAGCCTACCAGGGAGAAGGCAATTCTGGATTTAGTGTTATGTAATGAACCAGATTTGATAAAGGAACTTAAGGTTAATGAGCCATTAGGAGGTAGTGACCATGCTATGGCCAGGTTTAATCTACAATTTGAGAGGGAGAATGGTAGATCGGAGGTGTCAGTGTTACTGTTGAATAATGGGGACTATGGGGCCATGAGGGAGGAGCTGGCCAAAATTGACTGGAAAGATATCCTCACAGGGGTTACAGTGGAACAACAATGGCAGGTATTTCTAGCAATAATACAGAAGGTGCAGGATCAGTTCATTGCTAGGAGGAAGAAAGATTCCAAGGGGAGTAAGGTGCGACCGTATCAGACAAGGGATGTCAGGGACAATATAAAAATAAAAGAGAAGAGGTACAACGTAGCAAAGATGAGTGGGAAGCAAGAGGATTGGGTAATGTTGAAAGAGCAACAAAAGATAACTAAAAAGGCAATACGGGGAGAAAAGATGAGGTACGAAGGTAAGCTAGCCAAGAATATAAAGGAAGATAGTAAAAGCTTCTTTAGGTATGTGAAGAGGAAAAAAAATAGTTAAGACCAAAGTTGGACCCTTGAAGATCCAAAAAGGTGAATTTATTATGGGGAACAAGGAAATGGCAGATTAGTTGAACAGGTACTTTGGATCCGTCTTCACTAAGGACACAACCAATCTTCCTGATATAGTAGTGGCCAGGAGATCTGGGGTGATGGAGGAACTGAAGGAAATCCACATTAGGCAGGAAATGTTGTTGGGTAGACTGATGGGACTGAAGGGTGATAAATCCCCAGGGCCCGATGGTCTACATCCCAGGGTACTTAAGGAAGTGGCTCTAGAAATCGTGGATGCATTAGTGATAATTTTCTAATGTTCTATAGACTCAGGATCAGAAAGGCGGGAGAGAGAAAACAGGGAATTATTGACCAGTTAGCCTGACATCGGTGGTGGGGAAGATGCTAGAGTCAATTATAAAAGATGAAATAGTCTCACATTTGGATAGCAGTAACAGGATCGGTCTGAGTCAGTGTTTTAGAAGGAACTGCAGATGCTGGAAAATCGAAGGTACAAAAAAAAGCTGGAGAAACTCAGCGGGTGCAGCAGCATCTATGGAACGAAGGAAATAGGCAACGTTTCGGGCCGAAACCCTTCTTCAGACTGATCGGGGCGGGGGGGCGGGGACAAGAAAGGAAAAAGGAGGAGGAGCCTTTAATATTTAAATAATTTAAACATTAATAATTAGTAATACCAGATAACCAGACTGTAATAGTGCAAAACTGAAGTCCTTAGTGCAACAAAACAAAGTCCATAAGAGATTGTACTGTACCTGCTGAGGTTGTGATTAGTGTTGTACAGTGTTTGACAGCTTGATAGTTGCGAGGAAGAAGTTGTTCTTTGCAAGAGTGCCGGAAGCAAGATAACTAGACAGTATTTACGAGGCATCGAGTTGAGCATTTGAAGCACACTGTAGGAGAGTGTTGGCAGTTGGGATCTATATAGATGGGTGCTCACTGGTCAGTTTGGACATAATGGGTGTTTCCAATGTAGAGTAGCTATGTTGCATTCATTTGCCATTAATCAAACAACACAATGAAATAACGTTGAAAGTCACTATATTTTATATAATTCATGATGCTGAATCAATTAGAAATGTTTATTTGGGTGTACACCTCTCGAGGAAAAGTTAGTGAAAACCGTATGAAAAGGTTTCCATACAGTATAACTCTATAATACCATTATTACCAGTGAAAATGTTGTGTTTTGATTTAATGTATTTTAATTTGAGGCCTAGTTCTTTTAGATATCTCATCGGAAACTCATTCTATCTGAATCAATGGTGCTCATATGAACCTCAAAAATCGAAACCTTCCATACCTGTTTTAAGTTATTTTCATTCTAGTTATGTGTATAGCTTAATCAACCTGACTGTACACTCTCTACCATTGCTATTGTCCTCCTTCCCCCACAATTTGATCATTCACCCTGCTGTCTTTAGCATGTGAGTAAACATTATAAACCTGTGTAGAGTTTGCACATTCACCCTGTAACTAGCTTGCCATATTTTATTACATATGGCCCTCCCATTCTTCTGGTAGCTGGAAGGATTGTTCTTCATGGGTCAGCATGATTGTAATGGGCCAAAGGTTATCATAAGCAATTAGAAATAATTATAATTCCATGAACATTTGAGCAATCAACAGAAATTCTACAAGGATGTATCTTAATACCTCCCCCATTGTTTATTCTCTATGTGCTGTGTTTCATCACTGCTATTTCATTGTTATGATTTGGTTGGAAAATTAATCAATTCATAATTTTATATAAAAATCTATATGTATTCTTACTCCTGATATTCGAACAAACTAATTTCTTGATTGATACTGAGGAACGTTGGATGCTTCTAATGTGAATAAAGAATAAATATTGTGAATAAAGAAATAGAGAGTAACCTTTCTGGAGATACAGTGTTAGATTTGAGTTAATACTAATAATTCTTCACGCATCAGATTCAAAGCTCGCTCATCTGTGCATTTACCTTTTCTATTTCACACAAAAGATATCTGAATTGGCAGAAAAAGGAAAAAAAATGGAAGATCAATTTTGAACTCTCATTGTTTTTCTGTTGAATTTCAATGTCTCGGCTTCATACTTCACAGATGTAACATTGGTGACATTTTTATAATATATTGTAAGTTGCAGCTCATCTAAAGGATTTCTTCCCTTAGCCCAACTCACACTAAGCTCTGCTCTCCCACCGAAGCTGACAGATTAAGATTGACATCTCGTCAGCATTCTATCATATATAATGTTCTCATTCTAATGGTCTTGTCTTTCATGCTTTCTCCCCCTCTTTACCTCTATGACCCTCAGTAATTGCAAATTCTGGGCAATTATACCGCACATCTCCAATTCCTTTTGCCACTCCACAAGCAGTCATACCCTCAACTGTCAAGGTCCTAAAGATCTTTAATACTTTCCCCATTCCACTTTCTGTCCATAAAATCGAATTATTTGTCTAAACATAGAGTCTTAGAGTCATCGGGTGATAACGGAATGGAAACAGGCCATTTGCTTCAACTTGTCCATGCCAACCAATATGTCTGTCTGGGTTAGTCCCATGTGCCTACATTTAGGCCATATGCTTTGAAATATTTCCTATCCATCGATCTGTTTGAAACAGTCTGCATAAGGTCACTCCTCACTCTTCTCATCTGAGGAAATAAATTCTTGCCATAGAGGGAGTACAGAAAATGTTCACCAGACTGATTCCTGGGATGTCAGAACTGTGAGAGGTACGGACAGGGGTTTCTGCGGCAACAGACGGGATGCGAGGATGGTGTGCAGCCTTCCTGGTGCCAGGATCCAGGATGTCACGGACAGAGTGCAGAAAATCCTCAAGGGCGAAGGTGAACATCCGGAAGTGGTAGTGCATGTCGGCACAAACGGCGTCGGAAAGAAGGGGATGAATATTCTGCAGCGTGACTTTAGAGAGCTCGGAAAAATGCTGAAAAGCAGGACCTCCAGGGTTTTCAGCATAATAGTATAAGGGGTAAGAGTGTTATAAAAACAAGCCTGAAGGCTTTGTGTCTAAATGCAAGGAGCATTCGTAATAAGGTGGATGAGTTGAATGTGCAGATAGCTATTAATGACTATGATATAGTTGGGATCACGGAGACATGGCTCCAGGGTGACCAAGGCTGGGAGCTGAACATCCAGGGATATTCAATATTCAGGAGGGATAGACAGAAAGGGAAAGGTGGGGGTAGCGTTGCTGGTTAGAGAGCAGATTAACGCAATAGAAAGGAAGGACATTAGCTTTGAGGATGTGGAATCGATATGGGTAGAGCTGCGAAACACTAAGGGGCAGAAAACGCTAGTCGGAGTTGTGTACAGGCCACCTAACAGTAGTAGTGGAGTTGGGGATGGCATCAAACAGGAAATTAGAAATGCGTGCATCAAAGGTAAAACAGTTATAATGGGTGACTTCAATCTACATATAGATTGTGTGAATCAAATCGGCAAGGGTGCTGAGGAAGAGGAATTCTTGGAATGTATGCGGGATAGTTTTCTAAACCAACATGTAGAGGAACCAATGAGAGAGCAGGCTATTCTAGACTGGGTATTGAGTAATGAGGAAGGGTTAGTTAGCAGTCTTGTTGTGTGTGGCCCCTTGGGCAAGAGTGACCATAATATGGTTGAGTTCTTCATTAGGATGGAGAGTGACATCGTTAATTCAGAAACAAGGGTCCTGAACTTAAAGAAAGGTAACTTTGAGGGTTGGAGACGTGAATTAGCCAAGATAGACTGGCGATTGATTCTTAATGGGTTGACGGTGGATATAGCAATGGAAGGCATTTAAAGCCTGCATGGATGAACTACAACAATTGTTCATCCCAGTTTGGCAAAAAAATAAATCAGGGAAGGTAGTGCATCCGTGGATAACAAGGGAAATCAGGGATAGTATCAAAAACAAAAGATGAAGCGTACAAATTAGCCAGAAAAAGCAGCCTACCGGAGGACTGGGAGAAATTCAGAGACCAGCAGAGGAGGACAAAGAGCTTAATTAGGAAAGGGAAAATAGATTATGAAAGAAAACTGGCAGGGAACATAAAAACTGACTGCAAAAGCTTTTATAGATATGTGAAGAGAAAAAGATTAGTTAAAACAAATGTAGGTCCCTTGCAGTCAGAAACGGGTGAATTGATCATGGGGAACAAGGACATGGCAGACCAATTGAATAACTACTTTGATTCTGTCTTCACTAAGGAAGACATAAATAATCTGCCGGAAATAGCAGGGGACCGCGGATCAAATGAGATGGAGGAACTGAGTGAAATCCAAGTTAGCCGGGAAGTGGTGTTAGGTAAATTGAATGGATTAAAGGCCGATAAATCCCCAGGGCCAAATAGGCTGCATCCCAGAGTACTTAAGGAAGTAGCCCCAGAAATAGTGGATGCATTAGTGATAATTTTTCAAAACTCTTTAGATTCTGGAGTAGTTCCTGAGGATTGGAGGGTAGCTAATGTAACACCACTTTTTAAAAAGGGAGGGAGAGAGAAAACAGGGAATTACAGACCAATTAGTCTAACGTCGGCAGTGGGGAAACTGCTAGAATCAGTTATTAAAGATGGGATAGCAGCACATTTGGAAAGTGGTGAAAGCATTGGACAAAGTCAGCATGGATTTATGAAGGGTAAATCATGTCTGACGAATCTTATAGAATTTTTCGAGGATGTAACTAGTAGAGTGGATAAGGGAGAACCAGTGGATGTGTTATATCTGGACTTTCAGAAGGCTTTCGACAAGGTCCCACATAAGAGATTAGAATACAAACTTAAAGCACATGGTATTGGGGGTTCAGTATTGATGTGGATAGAGAACTGGCTGGCAGACAGGAAGCAAAGAGTAGGAGTAAACGTGTCATTTTCACAATGGCATGCAGTGACTAGTGGGGGTACCGCAAGGCTCAGTTCAGGGACCCCAGCTATTTACAATATATATTAATGATTTGGACAAGGGAATTGAATGCAACATCTCCAAGTTTGCGGATGACACGAAGCTGGGGGGCAGTGTTAGCTGTGAGGAGGATGCTAGGAGGCTGCAAGGTTACTTGGATAGGCTGGATGAGTGGGCAAATGCATGGCAGATGCAGTATAATGTGGATAAATGTGAGGTTATCCACTTTGGTGGCAAAAACAGGAAAGTAGATTATTATCTGAATGGTGGCCGATTAGGAAAGGGGGAGATGCAACGAGACCTGGGTCTCATGGTACACCAGTCATTGAAGGTAGGCATGCAGGTGCAGCAGGCAGTGAAGAAGGCGAATGGTATGTTAACATTCATTGCAAAAGTATAGGAGCAGGGAGGTTCTACTGCAGTTGTACAGGGTCTTGGTGAGACCACACTTGGAGTATTGCGTACAGTTTTGGTCTCCTAATCTGAGGAAAGACATTCTTGCCATAGGGGGAATACAGAGAAGGTTCACCAGACTGATGATGTCCTGGGATGTCAGGACTTTCATATGAAGAAAGACTGGATAGACTCGGTTTGTACTCGCTAGAATTTAGAAGATTGAGGGGGGATCTTATAGAAACTTACAAAATTCTTAAGAGGTTGGACAGGCTAGATGCAGGAAGATTGTTCCCGATGTTGGGGAAGTCCAGAACAAGGGGTCACAGTTTAAGGATAAGGGGGAAATCTTTTAGGTCCGAGATGAGGAAAACATTTTTCACACAGAGAGTGGTGAATCTCTGGAATTCTCTCCCGCAGAAGGTAGTTGAGGCCAGTTCATTGACTATATTTAAGAGGGAGTTAGATGTGGCCCTTGTGGCTAAAGGGATCAGGGGGTATGGAGAGAAGGCAGGTACAGGATACTGAGTTGGATGATCAGCCATGATCATATTTAATGGCGGTGCAGGCTCGAAGGGCCGAATGGCCTACTCCTGCACCTATTTTCTATGTTTCTATGTTTCATATGTAGAAAGACTGGATAGACTCGGCTTGTACTCGCTAGAATTTAGCAGATTGAGGGGGAATCTTATAGAAGGGCTTGGACACGTTAGAGGCAGGAAACATGTTCCTGATGTTGGGGGAGTCCAGAACCAGGGGCCACAGTTTAAGAATAAGGAGTAAGCCATTTAGAATGGAGACGAGGGAACACTTTTTCACACACAATTCAAGATGGCGGATGTGCAGGAGTGGGGGCCGTCTGTGTATGGCAGCCTGCCCGCAATCCGTCTCTTCACCTTTTTTTAATTTTAAGTCCTGTCCAAAATGTTAGTGGAGGTCTTTTATGTGAGTATAGAAGTTGGGATGTAATGTTAAAATTGTACAAGGCATTGGTGAGGCCAATTCTGGAGTATGGTGTACAATCTTGGTCGCCTAATTATAGGAAGGATGTCAACAAAATAGAGAGAATACAGAAGAGATTTACTAGAATGTTGCCTGGGTTTCAGCAACTAAGTTACAGAGAAAGGTTGAACAAGTTAGGGCTTTATTCTTTGGAACGCAGAAGGTTAAGGGGGGACTTGATAGTGGTCTTTAAAATGATGAGAGGGATAGACAGAGTTGACGTGGATAAGCTTTTCCCACTGAGAGTAGGGAAGATTCAAACAAGGGGACAGGACATGAGAATTAAGGGACTGAAGTTTAGGGGTAACATGAGGGGGAACTTCTTTACTCAGAGAGTGGTGGCTGTGTGGAATGAGCTTCCAGTGAAGGTGGTGGAGGCAGGTTCGTTTTTATCATTTAAAAATAAATTGGATAGTTATAAGGACGGGAAAAGAATGGAGGGTTATGGTCTGAGCACAGGTATATGGGACTAGGGGAGAATACGGGTTCGGCACGGACTAGAAGGGTCGAGATGGCCTGTTTCCGTGCTGTAATTGTTATATGGTTATATGGTTATATGGTTATATGGGGTGGGTTGGGGTGGGGAAGGGGGAAACTTTAATTCTTAGACACCTACCTGGTCGGAGAGGCAGCATCCCTCCGAGCTGATTCTTCACCCCGTCCTCGCGGCCTACCATCGAGAATGGAGCGGCGTTTTCTGTCGGGACTGGCCGGGACTACAGCTTCGGTGGTGGCACAGCGCAAGGACACCATCACGGAGCGGAGCCACGGAGCGGGTGATACCTTACCGGGTCACCGTATGGTAAGCTCCGGAGCGCTGTGGCCGCCGACTCCCAACATCACGGAGCTGTGGCTGCGGGCGTCCGGCCGCGGGCGGCGCTGGATTTGGAGCACCGCGGAGCCTGGGGTCGAGTTTGCCGGGGTCGGAGCTCCAATCGGCGTGGCCTGAGGTCTACGAGTGCCCTGGTCTCCGGTCTCCGGGGAGGAGGCAGCTGCTCCAGACTTTCCTAGCCACCTGAGGAATTGTTTCACCCGATGCTGGAGTTCCATCTTCACGGCAAGAGGGCCCTGAAAATTATTGGACTGGCTGCAAGGCCACAAATGGGCCCCGACCTCGGGTGTTTCAAAGGAAGAGGACTTAACTTTCTGGTGCCTTTCCCCACAGTGGAAATGTTTCATTCTGCTGTGGGGGGACGTTTGTGTTGAACTCTATAATGTGTTGTGTCCATTTTCTTTATTATTTTTAACCCTTTTCTATGGTTTGTATGGAAACTTATTATTTAATTTGTGTAAAGCACTTTGGTGTCAATGCAAGTTGACTTAAAACGTGCTATATAAATAAAACTTACTTACTTACTTACTTACTTACACAGAGTAGTGAGTGTGTGTGTGGAATTCTCTGCCTCAGAGGGCGGCGGAGGCAGGTTCTCTGGATGCTTTCAAGAGAGAGCTAGATAGGGCTCTTAAAAATAGCGGAGTCAGGGGATATGGGGAGAAGGCAGGAACGGGGTACTGATTGGGGATGATCAGCCATGATCACATTGAATGGCGGTGCTGGCTCGAAGGGCCAAATGTCCTACTCCTGCACCTATTGTCTATTGCCAACTGACTACGGTGGCGGGAAAGATGCTGGAGTCAATTATTAAAGAGGGATTTGGATAGCAGTAAAAGGATTACTCTTGGTCAACATGGATTTATGAAAGGGAAATCATGCTTGACTAATCTTCTGGAATTTTGTAAGGATATGACAAGTAAAATGGTTGAAGTGGTGCCAGTGGATGTAGTGTATCTAGACTTTCAGAAAGCCTTTGATAATATCCCGCACGGGAGACCGGTGACTAAAATTAGAGCACATGGTATGGGGGGTAGGATGTTGACATGGATAGAAAATTGGTTGACAGACAGGAAGCAAAGACTGGGAGTGAACGGGTCCTTTTCAGAATGGCAGGCAGTGGCGAGTGGAGTGCCGTAAGGCTTGGTGTTGGGGCCGCAACTGTTCACCATATATATTAATGATTTGGAAGGGGGAATTAGGAGCAACAGTAGCTGGGTGGCAGTGTGAACTGTGAAGAGGATGTTGGGAGGTTGCAGGGTGACCTGGGCAGGTTGAGTTGGTGGGCAGATGCATGGCAGATGCAGTATAATATAGATAAATGTGAGGTTATCCACTTTGGTGGCAAAAACAAGGGGGCAGATTATTATCTCAATGGGGTTAGGTTATGTAAGGGAGAGGTGCAGCGAGACCTGGGCGTCCTTGTACACCGGTCACTGAAAGTTGGCCTGCAGATACAGCAGGCAGTGAAGAAAGCTAATGGAATGTTGGCCTTCATAACAAGAGGATTTCAGTATAGGAGTAAAGAGGTTCTTCTGTAGTTGTATAGGGCTCTGGTGAGACCACATCTGGAGTATTGTGTACAGTTTTGTCCCCTAATTTGAGGAAGGACATCCTTGTGATTGAGGCAATGCAGCGTAGGTTCACGAGATTGATCACTGGGATGGCGGGACTGTCATATGAAGAAAGATTGAAAAGAGGGGAGATCTTATAGAAACATATAAAATTATAAAAGGACTGGACAAGCTAGATGCAGGAAAAATGTTCGCAATCTTAGGTGAGTCCAGAACCAAGGGCCACAGTCTTAGAATAAAGGGAAAGCCATTCAGGACTGAGGTGAGAAAAAACGTTTTCACCCAGAGAGTTGTGAAGTTGTGGAATTCTCTGCCACAGAGGGCAGTGGAGGTAAAATCACTGGATGGATTTAAGAGAGAGTTGAATAGAGCTGTAGGGGCTAGTGGAACCAAGGAATATGGGGAGAAGGCAGGCACGGGTTATTGATTGGGGCCGATCATCCATGATCACAATGAATGGCAGTGCTGGCTCGAAGGGCCGAATGGCCTCCTCCTGCACCTATTTTCTATGTTTCTATGTTTCTAAACAAATAAACTATTATTAGATATCTTATACAGTAAGAGTGCGAATATCCTGTTTATGCCTGGGAAAATATGAGGCAGTTGGAACTCTGACGAAAAATAAATCTTCTAATGTATCGGGAAACTGTGTGCAGAAATGTGTTTGCACACTTTGATTACAGCACATTACCAGACAGTTCTCTCCCATTTATTTTCTCCTCCTTTCTCTCTGGAAATGTATCAAAAAAACAGTCCTCAATCTAGTTTCCAAGGGCATGTCTGCAACATCACGTAGCAACACATGCCTGTGCTTAGCAACACGGGTAGTAAAAAAAATCCAGCTCTTTCAGTGTCACCAAAGCAAGTGTTAGATTGCAATTAGTGAAGAAAAGACTATTGTTCAAATTGGCAATGTTAGCAAGAACAACTGAATGTTCTTGTCCATCGTGATCAATCTTTTGTTGCTTTTCCCAGCAACAGCTTTTGTTGCGGTTAGCCATTCCATTTCCCTTTTAGCTCTCTATGTAGTTAAAGAGTTATAGAATCATGGAGTAATACAGCATGGGAACAGGCTCTTTGACCCAACTTCCCCACGCCGGTCAACATGTCCCAGATACACTTGTGCCACCTGCCAGCAACTGGCCTATATCCCTCCGAACCCGTCCCATCCATGTACCTGGCAGATTGATTTGAAGATTTATTTTTACTTGGAGTTCCAACTGCCTAACTATTTACAATAGACAATAGGTGCAGGAGTAAGTCCCTGGGGATACAAGAGTTCACAACTCTCTGGGTAAAAACGTTTTTCCTCATAATAATAAATAAGAATGCCTTTTATTTATGTGCGCCTTTCAAGACTCTCAAGGACACTTTACAGATTAAAACAAGCAAATTACAAACATATAAACAAAATGAAACAAAAACAAGAAGTAGTAGGGACAGCAACAATACACAATTCGAAGAGAGAGCAGCGGCAACTAGTCACGCTAGCGTTCACTCTCACTTCCGTTCAGATTTTTTAACATGAACATCCACCACAGTGACTCCTACACACTCCTCACTGTGGTGGAAGGCGAAATAAAGTTTTTTTTGTGTTTTTTTTTGTTTATTTTATTAGAAGTTAATACAGTACAAAACAGTACAGTGGAACCTAATTTTAGGTGCCAACTATGTAATACCGTAATCCATTCTATGTACAACCTCTAGTTTTATGTTATGAGAAGGAAGTAAGCAAGACAAGAAAAAGAAAACAATAGAAAGAGGAAAAAGTGGAAAAATAGATGGTAGAGAGTAGAAAAACGTGAAGTGTGTATATAAAAAAGAACAAAATAAAAAGAAAAAGTGGCAAGTAGAATTAGAAGAGAAGGCCCCTTAAAAGAGAATTTTTCAAATCTGTATTCGGAGGTGTAGATCTATCCGCGTCATGAACTGAAATCAGCAATCTTTACGGTACCGCTGCATCACATGATTCCAAAAAGTCGATGAAAGGAGACCAACTCCTTAAGAATTGGTCATATTTATCTATTAGTCGGAGTATCATTTCTTCAAGGCGTGCTATGTCCATCATATTCCTAATCCACATTTTAACAGTTGGTATGGTTGTATTTTTCCAAAATTTAAGTATCAATTTCTTTCCAATTATTAACCCATAATTAAAAAAAACATTTTGGTCTTTATTTAAATTGGTATCTTCTCCTATTATTCCAAATATAATCCATTCCGTTTTGGGTTCTATTCTTAACTTGAAAAGCTTCGTAAATATATCAAATATATCACTCCAAAATTTATTCAACTTTGTACATCCTACAAATGAATGTGTTATATTAGCGTTTTGAAACAAAAATTTATCGCATCTGGGAGAGACGTTTGGATAAAATTTATTCAACCTCGTTTTTGAATAATATAGTCTCTGTAATAATTTGAATTGAATTAAATTATGTCTTGCATTAATAGAACAGTTATGTGTATTCATCAAATACTTTTCCCATCTATCCTTCGAGATCTTTATCATTAGCTCATGTTCCCAATCTTCCCTTGGTGCTTCTGTTGAGGGTGATTCTCTATTTAATATATTATTATAAAAGTATGATATTAATTTTTGTGAATCAGACTTAATATTCATTGCTTCTTCTAAAGGGTCTAAAAATATAGTTTGAAATCTATGTGTATATTTCTTCATAAAGTCACATACCTGTATATATTTAAAATATTGATTATCCTTCAATTTAAATTTTAATTTTAATTGTTGAAATGATAACAGTTTGCCCACTTCATACATATCCCCTACTTTCCTAATCACCAGTCTATCCCATTGTTGATATGTGTTGGCGATGAGAGAAGGTTTGAATGCGGGGTTGTTCAATAGTGGGATTAGTACTGATAAATTATTTAATTTCAAGGATACTTTTATTTGTTCCCAAATTCTTATTATATTGTGAATAATTGGGTTCTTCTTATATATTATACTATTAAATTTTATCGGTGAGAGCAGTAAAGTTTAAGTCCTTCCCTTAGCTCTTCCTCGGTCATGGGCCTCGAGCCCCCATTGACGGAACGATCTTGACTCCCGTAGCCGGTGGCGTTCGGGCCCTCCCCGTGCAGGCGATCCGCTCCCGCATCGGGGAGGGGATGTCATTTTCCCGCGCCGGGCGATCGAACCTTGCGTCGGGGCTGGTCGAACCTTCCACGACGTTGGAGCTCCCGACTCGGCCTCACCTGAAGACTGTGAGCCCTTGGTGTTGGTTCCGCGGTGGTCATGGTGAGAGCGATCCCAGGCAAGGGATCAGCTCCGATGTTAAGTCCACGCCCCGCGGTGGGGCACGACAGTCCGAGGAGGCTTCCAGTTCCAGCGATGGAAGGCCGCAGAGTCTGGAGAATGTGATCCAAAAAATAATCACATCTCCGACAAGGTAGGAACTTGAAAAAGGTTTCCCCCGATCCCCTCCCCCCTCCCCCCACATAAAACAAACCGAAGAACATTAAAACAAAACTTCTAACAAACTACAAAATAACAAAAAGAGTGAAAAGACAAACAGACTGCCGGCAGGACTGCCATCTCCTCTGCGGTCATGCCCCTCATCTCTGTTCTAAGAATAGAATAGAATAGTTTCTTTATTGTCATTGTAACATGGGCCATGTACAACGAAATTTAAAATGTCAGCCAGTCAGTACAGCATTCAAACATTTCTAAAGCTAACGAAACATCCACGGTAAAATAATGAAGATAAGCAAATAAATAAATATCACAGACAAAGCACGCATACACACCCAACCCTCCATCCTTCTGTCGATTTCACCGTTACCACAGTCCCTTAGTCTGTATCGCCCCTGCGTTCCTTGGCGGCTACATTTAGTACTTTTATAGCAGTGGGGTAAAAACTGTTTTTTAGTCTATTTGTCCTTGTCCTTGTGGATCTGTACCGTCTGCCTGACGGCAACAGTTCAAACAGGGAGTGTCCGGGGTGGGAGATGTCCTTTATTATATTCTGGGTTTTTTTGGTGCAGCGGGAACTGTGTAGGTCCTCCAAGGTAAGGAGAGGGCAGCCGACAATCCTCTGGGCGTTGTCAATGGCCCTCTGGAGCGCTTTCCTCTGAGCCGCTGTGCAGCTGGTGTACCACACGCATACACAGTATGTTAGTATGCTCTCAATGGAGCACCGATAAAAGGACAGCAGCAGCCTCTGAGTGATGTTGTTCTTCCTGAGCACCCTCAGGAAGTGCAGTCTCTGCTGGACCTTTTTCAGCAGCGCAGTGGTGTTCACGCTCCACGTCAGGTCCTCCTCAATGTGGATTCCCAGGAAGCGGAAATCCGCCACCCTCTCTACACAGTCCCCTCTGATGGTCAGTGGTACCATGTCCGTTTTGTTTTTCCTGAAGTCTATTATTACCTCCTTCGTCTTTGAGGTGTTGAGGAGCAGGTTATTTTCTTCGCACCACACTGTCAGCTGCTCCACCTCATCCCGGTAGGCGTACTCGTCCCCCCCGGAGATGAGTCCCACCACTGTAGTGTCATCCGCAAATTTGACAATGGTGTTGCTGTGGGTGGGCGGGGGTGCAGTCATGTGTGTAGATGGTGTAGAGCAGGGGGCTCAGTACGCAGCCCTGTGGAGAGCCGGTACTGAGGCTGAGGGCCGTGGATGTGTGATGGCCCACTCTGACTCTCTGGCTTCGACCCGACAGGAAGCTATTTATCCACGTACAGGTGGAGTGTGGAAGTCCCAAGTCCCCCAGTTTGTCCACCAGTTTGTGGGGAAGGATAGTATTAAAAGCAGAGCTGTAGTCCACAAAGAGCATCCGCACGTAGCTCCCCCGCTGCTCCAGGTGAGACAGTGCAGCATGGAGAGCTGTGGCTACAGCGTCCTCTGTGGATCTATTCGCTCTGTACGCAAACTGGCCTACCCCTTATTTTTAAACAGTGGCCCCTGGTTCTGGACTCCCCCAACATCGGAATCGTGTTTCCTGCCTCTAGTGAGTTCAATCCCCTAATAATCTTATATGTTTCAATAAGAACCTATCTCATCCTTCTAAATTCCAGTGTATACAAGCCCAGTCACTCCATTCTTTCAACATATGACAGTTCCGCCATCCCGGCAATTAACCTTGTGAACCTACACTGCACTCCCTCAATAGTAAGAATGTCCTTCCTAAAATGTGGAGACCAAAACTGCACACAATACTCCAGGTGTGGTCTCACTAGGGCTCTGTACAACTGCAGAAGGACCTCTTTGCTCAATTCCTCTTGTTGTGAAGGCCAACATGCCATTAGCTTTCTTCACTATCTGCTGTACCTGCATGCTTACTTTCAGTAACTGATGAACAAGGACACCCAGATCTCATTGTACTTCCCCTTTTCCTAACTTGACACCATTCAGATAATAATTTGCCTTCCTGTTCTTGCCACCAAAGTGGATAACCGCACATTTATCCACATTAAACTGCATCGGCCATGCATCTGCCCACTCATCCAACCTGTCCAAGTCACCCTGCATCCTCATAGCATCCTCTGCCACCCAGCTCATAGCATCATAAACTGCCACCCAGCTTTGTGTCATCTGCAAATTTGCTCGTCACTTTTAATCCTTTCATCTAAATCTTTAATGTATACTGTAAACAGCTGCGGTCCCGGCACCGAGCCTTGCGGTACCCCACTAGTCACTGCCTGCCAATGTGAAAGGGGCCCGTTAATCCCTACACTTTGTTTCCTGTATGCCAACCAATTTTCTATCGATGTCAGTACCCTACCCCCAATACCATGTGCCTTAATTTTGCCCACTGATCTCCTATGTGGTACCTTATCAAATGCTTTCTGAAAGTCCAGGTACACTACATCCACTGGCTCTCCCTTGTCCATTTTCCTAGTTACATACTCAAAAAATTCCAGAAGATTAGGCAAGCATGATTTCCCCTTCATAAATCCATGATGACTTGGACTGATCCTGTTACTGCTATCCAAATGTGTGGCTATTTCCCAGTAATAAACAAGATAATTGCATTCTGATAATTGCACAACGTTGAGATAATCCCTGCCTCAACTCCTCCTCTGGCAGCTCATTCAATAAACCCACCACCCTTTGTGTGAAAAAGTTATTAACCTGGGCGAATCAGGACTCCTTGGTTCCATAATTATCCATCAAATGTGCAGGAAGGAACTGCAGATGCTGGTTTAAACTGAAGATAGACACATGGAGTAACTCAGCGGGACTGGCAGCATCTCTGGAGAGAAGGAATGGATGATGTTATGGGTTGAGACTCTTCAGTCTGAAGAAGGGGCTCGACCTGAAATGTCATCCATTCCTTCTCTCCAGAGATGCTGCCAGTCCTGTTGAGTTACTCCAACATTTTGTGTCTATTATCCATCAAGTTGTAGACCGAAAGTTGCCTTCTTGCTTCCACGTGATTATCTCATATTTTACCCAAGGATTTATCCTTGCTCCACCGCTTCTGTGGATGTCACCAGGTAATAAGTAGTCGTTTTCACAAAGAGAGTTGTGTCAAAAAACATTTTCACGTAGAGAGTTGTGAGTCTGTGAAATTCTCTGCCTCAGAAGGCGGAGGAGACCGGTTCCCTGGATGCTTTCAAGAGAGAGTTAGATAGAGCTCTTAAAGATTGCGGAGTCAGAGGATATGGGGAGAAGACCGGAACGGGGTACTGATTGTGGATGATCAGCCATGATCACATTCAATGGCAGTGCTGGCTCGAAGGGCAAAACGGACTACTCCTGCACCTATTGTCTATTGTTTTTGTAGTTGGCTTTACTATTACTATTTCTTCGTGTTAAAACAGGATCCCACTGCTTTAACACGCAGAACTATTACTGTAGTTCTTGTAAGGAGGCTGGGATTATTTTCCATATGGACATATTCCTGACTGCAAGATTGTGAAAGCCCACAAAGTAAAAAAGAAAGACTCAAGGCACTGCAGATCTTGAGTAAAATACAAAGTGCTGGATGAACTCAGCAGGTCAAGCAGTGTCTGTGGAGAGAATGGACAGGCGATGTTTTGTGTCGGGACATTTTTTTAGACTGATCGCAATAGGGGAGTGAAAGCTGGAAAAGAGACGTGTTGATAGTACCAAGGCTGGCAAGTAGTAGACACAAAGTACAGAAGTAATTCAACGGGCCAGTCAGCATCCCTGGGGAAAAGGAATTGGTGATGTTTTGGGTTAAAATATTTCAAGTGATTAATTAACTCTCCTCACCTGTATCCATCTATCACTTGCCTGGCATTGTACCATTCCCACCTCTCTTTTCCAGCTTTTTCTCTCCTGCTTCATCAGTCTTATTTAAAGTCCTGAATGAAAACATCAGTTGTCCAATCCTGCCACAAATGCTGCCTAACCTATTGGGTTTCTCCAGCACTTTGTGTTTTGTTCAAGGTAAAATAGATGTGCATTCAGAGAGAATTGCTAATCTGCCACCTTGTAAATTAAGCTTGACACAAGCAATTGCAGATGCTAATCTTGTAGCAGAAATACACTTAGAGCTGGAGTAACTCAATGGAGGAAGCATCTGCGGAGGGAATGGACAGATGACATTTCAGGTCAGCACCCTTCATCAGACTGGCTTAATACAAGGATACAAGGATACAAAGGACATTTATTTTCACATACACCAATTGGTGTAGTGAAATTTGACTTGCCATTTGCAGCACACCAATAAAAATAAGACACAACATTAAATAATTTAACAATAAAGCAATAAAACATAAAACATCCCCCCACAATGGTTCCCACTGTGAGGGAAGGCAGCAAAGTCCACCCCTGTTCACCCATGGTTGGGCCTATTGAGGCCTCCGCAGTCGCCGCTACGGCAGCCCGATGCTTCAGGCCCTCTCGCTGGATGATGGCACTCCGGCGTTGGCAGAACCCTCTCAGCAGCTTGGAGTGTCTGGAACGGCCACTTCCTCCCCGGAGACCACGGCTCCAGAAGTCCACGGGCCGCGCTGGTCAGAGATCCAACACTGGCGATCTCGGCGAGTGATCCCAGGCTCCGCGGTGATTAAAGTTCAGCGCTGCCCCACAGCTGGACGCTCCACAGACCTCAGCTCTGTGTTGTTGGAGTCGGCGGTCTCAGCACTCCGGATCCCACCGCACGGCGACCCAGGTAAGGCATCGCCCGCTCCGTGATGGTGCTTCAGAGCTGTGCCGCCACCGAAGCTGAAGTCCTGGCCGGTCCCGGCAGGAAACGCCGCTCCAGTCCCGTTGGTAGGCCGCGAGGAAGGGGCGAAGATACGGCTCAGAGAAAAGCCGCATCTCCGACCAGGTAGGGACTGAGAAAAAGTTTCCCCCTTCCCCCCAGGTCACTGAAAAACCAGCGACTGGAATAATGGCTGGAACGGCGACTGTTAAAGTGGAACACACACACAAACATACCCACATTGCTTCCTTCACCAGCCAGTTATGCAGGCAGGGGACAGGGCAAGTGGGGAGAATGCTGTCTGAGTGAAATTTGCATGGTGCAAAGCAAATGTGATACAGACACAGATCACGATGAACAGGAATGTTGGCGCTGTAATTGTAATGGTGAAAGCACAGGGAAGGGTCACTTAAGTCCTTTAAAAGAGGGCGTGAGAGGAGAGGAGAGAAGGGTGAGATGGGGTGGGGAGAAGGAGTGGAGACAACTTTTAAGAAGCTAGAGATATACAGCTCTGAAGCTCGGCGGACATTAACATTGTCGGTTATCCTTGGTTCCGAAAACTACTGTTTACGTTTTTTTTCCCAATGAGCCAATGAAATTCACCAGTCAGCAGCGGTGACAACCTACCAGAACCTACGACAACCTACGGCCTCCTGGTGACCCACTACCACTGCACCTACGGCACGGGAATTCTCACTACTCTCCATAGCGGCTTCATTCTGGTCGCCGCTAATCTTTGAACATTTTGAATAATTATCGGGGACCATAATGAGGGAACTACTCACGACCATGAAGGCGACTCCCCGGCAACCACCCGCGAATATGTGGCGACCACGTGGCGACTGCATAGTCTCCTGTAGTCGCCTAAAAAGTTGCCTAAGTGGGACAGGCCCATTAGTCAAGCACTTTGTGTCTTTTGCTTGTATTTTAAGCTACTCAGCACAACAAGCTACTCAGCACAACAAGCAACAGAGGTGGGGGCAGATATGATAGTAGCATTTAAGAGGTCTTTAGATAGGCACATGGACATACTGGGAATGGAGGGCTATGGATCTGGTGCAGGCAGAGGAGATTAGTTTAACTTGGCACCATGTTAGGCACTGTCATTATGGGCCGGAGGACCTGTTCCTGTGGTGTGCTCTTCTATGCTCTATGTTGTATTATAGAGCTTTAGACCATCCCAACCTTTATTTGCAGCAGTTGGCTCATTTCAACTGAGTCTAGAGCACATCAACACATTGCATCAATGTCTATCCATGTGACAGAGTTTCTTAAACTAATAGTGACCCCACCGACCTTTAAGTTAAAACCATACTCATTGCAAATGTACATTTACCACAATCAATGTGATTAAGTTGTAAATTATTGCCATTTCTGAGGAGCCTCCAGTTGTTCTACTGAGATGTGCAAACTAGCTGTCGAAAGAGGAAGCTTTCATTTGAACCATCGAGACTAAATTAACTTCAGCCAGAAATAACACACTAAGTTGCTATAGGCATGAATGCTGGATTACGGATAATAAGGATCCATTTAAAAAAAAATGTTAGACACTGTAGTGCAGCCAGAGTGTCTTCAAAATCTTCGATCTTCAATTGAGGGGAAGCTAGTTTTTGGAGTGCACACACAAGACAGAAAGGAATAAATAATTTGCAGCACTCTAAAAAAGTTTCACATCCGGAGGGTGTTCTCACATAATCGGGAGGGAGGATGGAGGTGGTTGGGAGTTGAGATGCTGAACTGGATTTTGGGGGCTTCATGTTGCACTTGGTAATGTGCCTGGGACAGCAAATTTGAATGGTGCTGCCATATGGTCAACGTGAAGGATTTTGATTTTGATTTTGATTTTGATTGTTGGCAGTAGTGACCTTAATTGCCACCAACCGTGCAATACCCTAAACTTCAGCACAGCTTGTTATCTGCTTTAAGCATGCAGTACAACATAGTAAGTGCCTCCCTGATGATTAATTACTTGTGTCAACAAAGTTATTACATGTCTGAGATGCTAATGCGGACAAGCCTCCAGTCTACTTTCTGTACTCAGCTCCCTACCCGAGCACAATCCATTGACGCCCTAGCACAGATTTCAAAAGCAAATCAAATTATTAAAAAACAGGAAATGCAGAGCACAGAGATTGCCTGATTTGCGGTCTCTTTTGTCTGTTTTCACTTCAAAAAAAATAATTGTCTTCCTATGGGAGAGAATTGCTTTGATTTTAAGTGTTCCAGCAATCTTGGAACAGACTGATTTCTCCTGCCTTTCCAATTATCTAATCCCCGTTTCCATAACATCTGTTGAGAAAGAATTATTTGGAACAGTAAAAAAACACAATATGCTCGAAATCCCAGTTCAGAAGATGTTTGCAAATCAAATAGTGTGAGGATTGTATATATTATTTTAAACCTAGACAACAGAGAATTGTGGTAATTATATTCCTGTGCACTTGCGCCTGTGATGAAGAAGTGTCATCGCCTGATAAGAAGATACTGATGTGAATGATTATATTTGTCTCTTACTCCACAAACATTTCCAGCATTTTCTTTTTTTAATTTAGTATTATCACTTTATCTTCATGCACAGATTAATTATGTTGTCTATTTGATTTCTGCTGGAACCTTGTATCTGACATGTGCTTGTTCCTTTTTTTGAGGGCAGGCAAAAGAACTGAAACAATTCATAATCAAATTATATTTGAATTTGACACATTATTAAAGAACACTTCTACAATTAAGGATACTAACATTTCCAGCTGTTTGTTCTGCTCCACTCATTCCCTCCAAGATGCCACCTTCCAGAATGCTGGATTGGCTAATACCCCACCTATGTTGGTTTGGATGGAGGTCAGGAGTCCACAGATATCGTTCAGCACTTGTCACACCACTTGCTAAGGATTTTTAGTAGTTTTAAAGAACTTGAGAAAACACTGCTCCAGCAAAATGTTTCAAGAGTCAAAATCAATAAGCAAAGAACATGGAAATGGTTGCTGTTGTACATAAGTTCGTTATAGGGGATGGAGCGAGGTCTAATAATTAGTGAATTGGGATGAGGATTGTACTAATATGGTGGCAGGAAACCACAGACAAAGTCTGACAGGAATGTAATTGATCATGCGTGACTTGATCCAATTCGAGTCATAGTCATACAGCATGCAAACAGTCCATTCAGCCTAAATCCTCCATGCCGACCGATATGCCTCAATTAAGCGAGTCCCATTGCCCGCATTTAGCTCATATCCATCAAATCCTTTCCTATCCATGTACCAGATTGGGGTCAGGATAATTGTCTTCAGGAAAACCGGCCTCATCTCAGGTCATTGAAGAGGTCGTTGTAGCTCCCATCTTGGAACTAATATAGCACTCAATGAAAGAATTGTCTGAAACTGTCTGCCCCTTACAGTGCAAAGAAAATAATTGGATTGAGAGCCAAGACTCAGAAATGGACCAAAGTCAAAGTGAGGCATTCTCCGGTGGAAGTCTACAGTAAGTTTCTACCATAATGACTGAGAAATGCCAGGTTTATGTGACTGCCAAAATGTGCAGAAAATGTTTCCCAATGCGCACACCTTAACCAGGCAAAGAGAATGGCTGATTCAAGGTTGAGACTTTGGTGTAAACTTGGCTTGATCTGATTGGAGCCAGAAAAATGGTGTTCAGGGGAAACAGCCGCATCAAGGTCATTGACGAGGCCGTGGTACGTGGCACAAAACAGAACAACCTGAAATTGGACATGGAGATGCCAGAGGGCATGAATAACCTTCTGTTCTAATCTATATAATTAAAAGCCTCATCTTGACCACTTCCTGTTTGCGCTGTATATTGATTTTAGAAAAAACGCTACCAATTACGGCTGTGATTTTTGGCCAACTTACTCAGAGAGTCCCCCTCCGCTCATTAGATGCTGAGGATTTTTCCCATCGATTAAAAATAAATGAGTTACTGGTGTTTAAAAAATGTTGAGATTCTCTCTCCTGTCAATCACTGCCATGAATGCCATGCCCCTTCTGGGGGAGGGGCTAAAGTCTGGACATGGCTCTGTCGCTGCAAGATGGGAAGGGAGAGGTCACGACTCTCAGTCTGAGCTTCGAATCTACA
Source organism: Leucoraja erinaceus (assembly GCF_028641065.1). Classification (NCBI taxonomy): domain Eukaryota; kingdom Metazoa; phylum Chordata; class Chondrichthyes; order Rajiformes; family Rajidae; genus Leucoraja; species Leucoraja erinaceus. The sequence continues at coordinate 32,398,419 of NC_073385.1, forward strand.
GAACACTTAGTGTCTACTGACCTGTGAGTGCCCATTAGGTGGTTTTTAATGTGTTTTTAAAATGTGGCTTTAAAATGTGTTTTTAAAATGTGGCTTTAAAATGTGATTTTAAAATGTGGCTTTAAAATGTGTTTTTGGCTTTAAAATGTGGCTTTAAAATGTGTTTTTAAAATGTGTTTTTAAAATGTGTTTTATAAATGTGTCTTTAAAATGCATCTTTAAAATGCTGCATTAAAATGCGGCATTAAAATGCGGATTTAAAATGCGGATTTAAAATGCGTATTTAAGATGTGCCTTTTTAAGATGTGCCTTTTTAAGGTGCCTTTTAAAGATGTGTCTTTTAGGATGTGCCTTTTAGAATGTGCCTTTTAGAATGTGCCTTTTAGAATGTGGCTTTTAGAATGTGGCTTTTAGAGTTGTGGCTTTTAGAATGTGGCTTTTAGAATGTGGCTTTTAGAGTTGTGGCTTTGAGTTGTGGCTTTGAGTTGTGGTTGAATAAATGCTTTATTAGATCAGTGTTTACTGCAAAAGTCCCGCTCATTCCGTGACGTAGTGGACAGGTTGCACTGAACAACGTGTAATTTCCGGTAAGTGCAGAGGTCGTGCTGAATGCGGAAGTGTTGCTGACTGCGGAAGGCCTAGAGTGGAGACGCCACGCTGAGCCGTTTGAGTATTCAAAAAAGTTTACTGGCATATATATGGTGTGCGTGGTGTGTGGTGGGTGGTGTGGTGGTGTGTGTGTGTGTGTGGTGGTGTGTGTGTGTGTGTGTGTGTGTGTGTGTGTGTGTGTGTGTGTGTGTGTGTGTGTGTGTGTGTGTGTGTGTGTGTGTGTGTGTGTGTGTGTGTGTGTGTGTGTGTGTCTGTGTGTGTGTGTGTGTGTGTGTGTGTGTGCGTGCGTGTGTGTGTGTGTGTGTGTCTGTTTGTGTGTGTGTCTGTGTGTGTGAGTGTATGTGTGTTCACTCTGCTTGAAATGCTGTGAAATTGGATTTGCTGGCTTGCACACTGCTTGGAGTGCTGTGAGGTTGGACTTGCTGCCTGCACTCTGCTTGGAGTACTGTGAGATTGGATTTGCAGGCCTGCACTGAATGATGACTTTTGAGGTAAATTCTCAGAGTGGGGGTGTGAAGGGAGGAGGGGTGACTGAGTGAACTGCCACCACACCAGCCATAAGTGACTGGACTGCCAGCCTACCAGCCATGAGTAAGTGAACTGCCAGTCCAAGAATCCATTCAGTTCACAATGTCCATACTAGCCTTCTGGAAACCAGTCCCTTCAGTGCACAACACCCATACTAGCGCTCCAGAGATCCATGCAAGGATAGACTTTCCTCCTTCATTGCTGTGATCTGTAAAAAAAGCTGAAAATGTCTAAAATTGATTGTCCACCCTCTCCCCCTTCTCTCTCTCAGAGTCTGTCACCTGTTTTCAGCAGAATTTCTGGCAGTTTCTCAGTTGCCTGCCCGCCACGCCTGAGTTACTGAGCTGCCAGGCCTGAGTGGCTTATCTGCCAGCCCAATAATCAATTCGGCCCACAATGTCCATACTAGCCCTCTGGAAACCAGTCCCTTCAGCCCACAACACCCATGCTTGCACTCCAGAACTGCGCCCCCTCCCACCCCTCCACTGGCCAGCAATATTGGAATATTGCGTTGGGGGACCAGCCCTCCCATGTGAAGCTGGGACCCAACGGGTCCCACTTAGTCTAGTATTATCTAAAGTAGAGATGCAATGAACTGCAGATACTGGAATCTTCAGCAAAACACAAAATACTTGAGGAATTCTATGGGTCAGGCACCATCTGTGAACAGAATGGATGTTTTGGGTTGAGAGCATCTTCAGACTATCTAAAGTATTTAGGGTAAAAAAAACCCATTTGAACTTGTTCAATATCTAACATAGAGTCGTAGTCATATAGTATTGAAGCAGACCTCTTGGCCAACTCATCCAGGCTAACAAAGATTCCACATCTAAACTAATCCAATGTCCTCACATTTGGACGAAACCTCACCTATCCATGTACCTGTCTTTTAATTGCTGTAGCAGCTGCCTCAACTACTTCCTCTGGCAGTTCATTCAATACAGTATATCCATCAGCCTATGAGTGAAAATGTTGCCTCGCAGATTTATATTAAATCTTTCCCCTTTTACCTTAAACCCATTTGCCCTTTGGATCTTGAATCAAAGAACATATAACAGTTTAGCACAGAAATGGGCTTGACTCTTTTATTCAATTTCCCTAGCAATGAAGGCAAGCATACCATACACCTTCTTTACCACCCTATCTACTTGATTTGTCACCATCAGTGATCTATGAACATGAATTCAATAAAATCCTAGCCTGCGCAACTTCTCCCTATAGCTGAGGATCTCGAGACCTGGCAACCTTCTTGTAAATCTTCTCTGCACTCTTTTCTAATAGTATACTTCAATGCGAAAAGAACAAGTGACATTGTCTTTCATTGCCAGAAATCTCTTTATGACCATGAAAAGTTCTTTATTTTCCCACTACTTTTAAAGTCATAACATTTTCTTAAGAAATATAATATTCCTATCAGTCTCCAGCAGATCTTATTGTTCAGTAGAGAAAATAATAATTTTCATCCTAGGTTTGAAATTATGGAACATTGAATTTCAAATCTCTTAATCCCATCATCAAAATTGAACAGTTAAAGGTCAATTACCATTGAAAATTAATTTCAATTTCATGCACAATTCATCCCTTTCAATAAAATTGAACATTGATAATAACCTTGACATTTGCAGGTATGGAAAATTTAATATAAATCTCAGCAGGTATAGCACTTGCTAAATATTTAATAAAACACTTCATCGTGTGACAGTGAGGTATGGATGGACAATATTATAGTTTTTGACATTGTTGGTTTGGGCAAAATATAAGCTACTAAAAATGTAAATTGCATATTTTAAATATAAACACTTTTGAATAAATGATTACTGATTTATTTAACATTTCAGATCATTTGATAATATAATGTCTTTTTTTTGAAGCAAAATAGTTCCTAGACTGTGGGAAAACTCCAGTGGAGGGGGGTTAATCGAATAAAAAACCAGCACAGGCATGCTGGGCCAAATAGTTCTGTGCTACTCCCTGATTCTGCTAATTCAACACTTCAGTGATGTTATGCCATGCAGTTTAAATTTAATCAATTGGAAACACATAGACCTGTGATTACAGGCATAATCCTTTCAAAAGAGGCAAGATAAACCAGAGGGCACAATTCTAAAAAGGGGATAAGAACAGGAAGAGCTGTGGATATTTGTGCACAGTTTGCTGCAAGTGGCAAGGCAGATTCAAAATCTGAATGGTCAAAATCCTCTGGATTCGAACAGTCCTAAATTAATTTTCAATAGCGGAGAAAGCACATGAGAACTCTTTTAAATAGGCAGAGGAAAATACAGAGAATGATGGAGGAGGGCAAGAGGGATTAATGGAGAGGGAGTGAGAAAAAGTGAGAGAAAGAAGAGATAGAAAGAAAAGAGAAAGAGAGAAAGAGAAATAGGGAGAGCGCAAAAATAAAGAGAAAGTGTGAGAGAGAGAGGGACATGGTGAGTGGGAATGGAGTGAGAAAATGAAGACAAAAGAGAGAGAAAGGAGGGAGAAAGACAAGTCAAAGATTGATTAAAGTCAGTTATTCACATTCAGCTGGTGATATTTTGCAGGTTTCTAGATTTAAAGTATTTCTAGCGAATTTGGACAAATAGAAAGAAGGCAAAAAATAAAATCAAAGCCAAATGAGTGAGGCCCCTCTTGACAAGCAGGATGTGTAATACATTGACATCAGTAGTTGCTGTATGGCCAGCACTGTATGGTGGGAGGTGGGAGTCACAGTCTCTGGGTTGTGTAGGCAATGTTGGTGTAATTCATCACTTGCAATTATTTACAAACTGCAGCGTCAGCACTTAATAATGTGTCTTTGCAAGCCAAGATGAAAATAAAGTTCTTAATGCACAACATTCCTCAAGGTCAGACTGTCAAGGGATTGGTTAAAAAAAAGCTGGTAAGCAGTAAAATAAGTTTCTTCTGCCATGCGCACATCATTTACTCTGCAAGATTGGGAATTTTGCTGTTTATCTATCTTCACACCTCTGCCCATAGGTGAGTAACTGATTACATTATGCTAGCATGGCAGAGTTTCACTGAGGTGTTCAATTAGTGGAAGCAAAATGGCCCAATTTCAGAGCCGAATCGTGGAGTGATATTAAAAATACAGAGGCTATTTGGCACATCATGCAGCTGCTAGCTCATGGATAGAAATATATCATTAATCCTTCTCTCCTGGACTTTTTCACACCCATGTACAGGCAATCAGTTCATTACTGAACTTCAGGACTTTCTCTTCCTGCATCCCTTTTAGATTTGCCTCATGGGGTAGAAACTGCCCGTCCAATCTTCCCTCCCAAAGATGTGCAACTTTGTAGGTTCAGTGGCCTCTAAATTGGCCCGACCTGTAACCATATAACCATATAACAATTACAGCATGGAAACAGGCCATCTCGGCCCTACAAGTCCGTGTCGAACAACTTTTTTCCCCTTAGTCCCACCTGCCTGCACTCATACCATAACCCTCCATTCTCTTCTCATCCATATGCCTATCCAATTTATTTTTAAATGATACCAACGAACCTGCCTCCACCACTTCCACTGGGAGCTCATTCCACACCGCTACCACTCTCTGAGTAAAGAAGTTTCCCCTCATGTTACCCCTAAACTTCTGTCCCTTAATTCTGAAGTCATGTCCTCTAGTTTGAATCTTCCCTATTCTCAAAGGGAAAAGCTGATCCACATCAACTCTGTCTATCCCTCTCATCATTTTAAAGACCTCTTTCAAGTCCCCCCTTAACCTTCTGCGCTCCAGAGAATAAAGACCTAAGTAGTGGATGAGTTGGCAGAAAGGCCTGTTTCCATGCTGTATAACTAAACTAAACTAAACTCAACTGAACGAAACTAAACTTAGCTAAACTAAACTAAACTGTATCATTTCACACCTCTCTTATACATACACCTACAATCAGTGCCATAAACAGTTAGAGAAAATATGTCAGAGAATATAATGGACTGCAGCCAAGTAACAGACTGGTGGTGAAATATTGTTTTACATACTGGAGAACAGTAGAGTTCTTCAGGAATTGGAATTAGGACCATGGCTTTTCATAAAATGGATCAATCATTTGGATTTGGATGCACAGGACTGGGTTTCCAAACATTGCAGATGACTTAAAGCTTGGAGGTGCAGTTAACTGTGTGGCGAATTATATACTTTGATCAGGTCTCCCTTCCCCAGGCTATGGGTCCAGATAGAAGGACATAAAATTAATGAGAGGTAAAGATAGGGTAGACAGTCAGAACCTTTTCCCCAAGATGGAATTAACAAATACTAGAGGGCATATCTTTAATGTGAGAGAGGCAACATTTTTGGAGACTAGACCAAGTGCAGACCCATTGGGTCAGCTCCCCCAATGCAAGATTCCACCACTCACCCATTCCCCCAATGCAATATTGGACCACTCACGCATAGCCCCCAACTGTGCAGGGGCTTTCATTTCTCATCATCCCACAACACTCCCTCCTTCCTCCTCCTCCTCTTCACCCTCCCTCTTCAATCCCTAGAGAGGGAGGGGGTGGAATAGAGAGAGAGGTAGTAGAGAGGGAGGGGTGGTAGAAGTGGGTGGGGGGGGGGGGGGAGGGTAGAGAGGGAGGGTGGTAGAGAGGGTGGGGGCAGAGAGGGAGGAGGGGTAGAGAGGGAGGGGGAGGGTAGGAGGTAGGGAGGGGGAGGGGGAGGAGGGTAGAGGGGGAGAGAGAGGGTAGAGAGGGAGAATGAAAGGGTAGAGAGGGAGAGGGGGAGGTGAGCAGAGAGGGAGGGTAGAGGGAGGGGGAGAGGGTAGAGAGGGAGAGGAGCAGAGAGGGAGGCTGGTAGATATAGAGGGAGGGGGGTAGAGGGAGAGTGAGGGGGTTGAATGGGAGGATGGAGGGTAGAGAGGTAGAGGGTGAGAGAGGGAGGGGGTAGAGAGGGAAGGGCTAGAGAGGGTGTGAGTGAGGGTAGATAGGGAGGGCCATTTTCCTGCTCTACCCCTCCTCATCTCCCTCCTCCACACCCTCCCGCCCATCTCCCTCTACCACCCCACCCCCACCCCATCTGCCTCCTCCTCATTTCCCTCATCCACCTCCCCTCACTCCCATTCCCTGCCCCAGGACCTACCCAGGTCATAGAGCAGCGCCAGGACCTGGAACTCGGCATTGGCTGTAGACTCCATCCATCATCTTGGCCGCTGCCTGGGGTCAAGTGGGCTTGACCTTCACCCTGGACCCAGGTTCGTCCTCGGTTCCAGCGGCGGCTTCTTTGTTGGCCCCGGTCATGACCCCATTCCAAGCCCCGTGCTCGGCCCTCACTCCAACTCCAGCACCAGGCAGGGCCCCAGCCCAGGCCCAGGGCCCAGGTCCGGGGCTGGACCCGCGGCAACACCCTCCCCACAAGGTAACCTGGTGTTGGCAGCTGCCAGGCGGGCGCTGGCGTGCCCCCCCCCCTCCCGGAATGTCCCGTCCTGCCTTGCGAATGCATTGTGACATCACTCGGGTTTTATTTCGAAATGGGTGAGTTTTTGGGGCTATTTTAAAATTTAAAGGATTAATAAGTTGGGAAATATGGTGCCCGGACGTGGCGCCAGCAGACATGAAGCGGAAGCAAAGAAGTCGAAGCCAAAGAACGGAATGGAAATGAGGCCGAAACGCCAATAAACCGAAAGAGTCCGAAGAAGAAATGCCTACTAACCGAAAGAGCGGGACGCCTAAATCCCAAAGAACCGAAAAGTTGCGTCGCCTAAAAGCAAACTTACCGAATGGCCGCTCTGTCCAAGGGGGAGACGGGAGCGTGGGGTTCATTTTCCCACACGAGCAATAGGTGACTGGGCAGTCTGAACCCAAGCACCAAGTTGAAAGCGGCCGAAGGTGCGCATTCCTCGGGACAGCCCCCACTCTCCCACAGCCGCCCTCCGTGGGCTGCGGGTCGGGTGGAGTGGAGGTTTGGGACAATGTTCATGCCTTCACAGTGATGTGATGGACGCGGGGGTCTGGAGCAATCGCTGACAATTCCCGCCCCCCCCGGCAACGTCAAGTCCGTTATTGGACTTTTCTGTTGAGCGGCAGTCGGTCCTTTGGCCTCTAGGTGACGCCGCCTTTCGGGAAGGTGGCGTTTCGACAGAGCGGCCATTTAGGCGTCCCGCCCGTCCCGCCCTATCGGTTAATTTGCATTTAGACGCCTCATCCTTTCTGTTAGTAGGCGTTTTGGCCTCGGACTCTTTTGGTTTATTGTCGTTTCGGCCTCGTTTTCATTCCGTTCTTTGGCTTCGACTTCTTTGCTTCGGCCTCTCGTCCGTCGGCGCCACGTCCGCACATGGGGAAATATAGCTGGGATTGCGATGGGAAGATGTTTATGGCAACAACAGGAAAAACCTGAGTAGAATGATATATTTTGGATTTCTTCCAGTACCTCAATATACTTCTGGATTGCTTCCAGTACCTTGTGCTAGTGAGGACAGGAACAGGGAGATAGGGGATCTGAATATGTGGCTGTGGGCCTGTTGCAAGGAGCATGGATTTAGATTTATAGACCACTGGGATCTCGTCTGGGTTAGGGGTGACCTGTACAAAAGGGACGGGTTACACCTTAACTGAAGGGGGACCGACATTCTGGCAGGCATGTTTGCTAGGGCTACACTTGTGGGTTTAAACTAAATAGTGGTGGGCAGGGATTGACAAACTGGCAGTATAAAGATGGAGTTGAAGGGGAAGTGAGTAGAGGAAAAGTTACAAAAGACTCTCAAAGGAAAGTTCGAGAAGGGATAAGAGAGTAAGGTCAGGGCCAATTGTGAGCGGTGCGAGAGAGGAGGTGAATACCGAGGTCAAAGTGTTGTATATGAATGCGCGAAGTATAAGAAATAAAGTAGATGAGCTTGAGGCTGTTAGAAATTGGCAAGTATGATGTTGTGGGAATTACAGAGACATGGCTGCAAGAGGGCCAGGGCTGGGAACTGAATATCCAAGGGTATACCTCCTATCGAAAAGACAGACAAGTGGGCAGAGGGGGTGGGGTAGCTCTGTTGGTGAGGAATGAAATTCAGTCCCTTGCAAGGGGTGACATTAAAACAGGAGATGTGGAGTTAGTATGGATAGAACTAAGGAATTGTAAGGGTAAAAATACCCTAATGGGACTTATCTACAGCCCCCCAAACAGTAGTCTGGATATAGGGTGCAAGTTGAATCAGGAGTTAAAATTGGCATGTAGTAAAGATAATACTACGCTTGTTATGGAAGATTTCAACATGCAGGTAAACTGGTAAAATTAGATTGGTACTGGACCCCATGAAAGGGAGTTTGTGGAATTATAGACCAGTTAGCCTGACATCGGTGGTGGGGAAGATGCTGGAGTCAATTATAAAAGATGAAATAGCGGCACATTTGGATAGCAGTAACAGGATCAGTCCGAGTCAGCATGCATTTACGAAGGGGAAATCATGCTTGACTAATTTTCTGGAATTTTTTGAGGATGTAACTAGGAAAATGGACAAGGGAGAGCCAGTGAATGTATTGTAACTGGACTTTCAGAAAGCATTTGATAAGGTCCCACATAGGAGATTAGGGGGCATAATTAAGGCACATGGTATTGGGGGTGCAGTGCTGACATGGATAGAAAATTGGTTGGCAGACAGGAAAGAGTAGGGATTAACGGGTCCCTTTCAGAATGGTAGACAGTGACAAGTGGGGTACCGCAAGGCTCGGTGCTGGGATCGAAGCTATTTACAATGTGCATCAAAGATTTAGATGAATGGATTCAAAGTAACATTAGCAAATTTGCAGATGACATAAAGCTGGGTGGCAGTGTGAACTGTGAGGAGGATGCTATGAGAATGCAGGGTGACTTGGACAGGTTGGGTGAGTGGGCAGATGCATGGCAAATGCAGTTTAATGTGGATTAATGTGAGATTATCCACTTTGGTAGCAAAAACCGTAAGCCAGATGTCTATCTAAATGGTGTCAAGTTGGTAAAAGGGGAAGTGCAACGGGATCTGGGATTCCTTGTTCATCAGTCATTGAAAGTATGCATTCAGGTACAGCAGGCAGTGAAGAAAGCGAATGGCATGTTGGCCTTTATAACAAGAGGAGTCGAGTATAGGACGAAAGAGGTCCTTCTGCACTGGTACAGGGTCCAAGTTGAGGAAGGACATTCTTGCTATTGAGGGAATGCAGAATAGGTTTACAAGGTTAATTCTCGGGATGGCGGGACTGCCATATGCTGAGAGAATGGAGCGGCTGGGCTTGTACACTCTGGAGTTTAGGATGAGAGGGAATCTTATTGAAACATATAAGATTGTTAAGGGTTTGGACACGCTCGAGGCAAGAAACATGTTCCCGATGTTGGGGGAGTCCAGAAGCAGGGGCCACAATTTAAGAATAAGGGGTAAGCAATTTAGAACGGAGACGAGGAAACATTTTAAGGCCCTACTTTATGGGTATGTAGGAAATGGAGAGATTTGATTATGTTGAGGCAGATAAGTTAAGTCAAGTCAAGTCACTTTTATTTCTGTAGCACATTTAAAAAACAACTCTCGTTGACCAAAGTGCTTTACATTGGTGGAGGTATTAAAGTTATACAACAGTGGTTCATAGATTAAGTACATACAGGTGCACAACCTTTTATCCGAAAATCCAAATAACGAAAACCTCCGAATAGCGGACATTTTTTCAGTCCTTGAAGAAAGGTCCTTGAAAACGTTCACCGAGGATGGCCCGCAGAGGTGACAGCGGAACCTCCGGTCGGTCCTCGAAGAAAGGGGAACTAAATCCCCATTCATAAAAGAGAAGGTGAGGGTATATTGCGCGGGAGGGTTAATAATTGACAATCTGCTGCTGCCTGCCCGCTGAGTTAAAAAGTTCCCACGGTAGACTCACGATACACAGTGTATCGTGAGTCTTGCGTGGGAACATTTTAACTCCCAGCCTAACCCTCCCTATTCTCTCCTATTCTGCAAGAAAAAACTACATTGAAGACTCAAACTCGCGATCGAGTAACTGCCGGGATCGAGGCGCAAACTCGCGACCTTGCGGATACGAGCCGAGCACTCTACCACTGATCCAGCCATTAAAATCTACGCTAAAAATCTTCCATTCCGAAAGCCGAAAAATTCTGAATTACGTAAAGTGTCTGGTCCCAAGGCTTTTGGATAAAAGGTTGTGCACCTGTACATAAATGCATTCATATAGCCTTCCCTCAGAGGACATCAAGAAAGGCTTGAGAGTGAAGAAGAGTTTTAAGTCTCGACTTAAAAGAGTCGATGGAGGGGGCAGATCTGATGGGAAGAGGGATGCTGTTCCACAGTCTAGGAGCTGCAACCGCAAAGGCACGTTTGCCCCTGAGCTTATGCCTAAACCGTGGGATGTTCAGTAACCCCAAGTCGGCCGATCTGAGGGACCTGGAGGTGGTGTGGTGGGTAAGCAGACTTTTGATGTAGGTGGGGGCAAGCCCGTTTAGGGCTTTGTAAACATAAAGAAGGATTTTGAAATTTATTCGGAACAGCACAGGGAGCCAGTGGAGAGAGGCCAGAATCGGGGTGATGTGGTCCCTTTTTCGGGTGCCCGTCAGGAGTCTTGCTGCGAAGTTTTGGACCAGTTGCAGGCAGGACAGGGAAGATTGGCTGATGCCAGTGTAAAGGGAGTTGCAGTAATTGAGGTGGGAGGAGATAAATGAGTGGATGATCTTTTCGAGGTCATCAAACTGGAGGAATTGTTTTATTTTAGCTATCGTCCGAAGCTGAAAGAGGCTAGCTTTTACCACGGCATTGACTTGTTTGTCAAATTTCAATGCTGAGTCAAATATCACACCAAGGTTTTTGACGTGAGGTTTGAGTAATGGGGTAAGGCTTTCAAGGCTGCCTGCTATCGTTTCGATTGAGTCCAAGGGGCTGAGAAGGATGACCTCAGACTTACACTCGTTTAGTTGGAGGAGGTTCTGGGCCATCCAACACTTTATATCCTCGAGGCAGTGGATAAGGTTAAGCAGATTTGATCGGTTGTTGGGCTTCAGGGGGAGATAGAGTTGTGTTTCGTCTGCATAGCAATGGAAGGACATGCCGTGCCTTTGAATAACTTGGCCTAAGGGGAGCATATATAGGGAGAAGAGAATGGGGCCAAGGATGGAACCTTGTGGAACCCCGCAGCAAAGGCTAGCTGGGGAGGAGAAAGAGTTGCCTATATTAGTAGAGAAGCTCCTACTTTTGAGGTAGGAGATGAACCAGCTCAGGGCAGTGTCATCAATACCAACCCCGTACCGGAGATGGTCAATTAGGATGGTGTGGTCAACAGTATCAAATGCTGCGCTGAGGTCCAGAAGAAGCAGGATTGCACAGTCGCTGGAGTCAACGGTAGGTCGTTATGTACCTTCAACAAGGCAGACTCTGTGCTGCAGTGGGCCCTGAAACCTGATTGGAAAGTTTCCAAGATAGTATTTTGGTGAGGGTAAGGCATGTTGACTTAAAATTACCTTTTCAAGGGCTTTTGAAAGGAAAGGCAGTTTCTTGAACACTTTGAAATAAATCTGTAGTTGCTTGGCAAGGTGGGGTCGAGGTTAGGTTTTTTCAGGAGGGGCTAGACCACCGCATGCTTGAAGCAGGTAGGAACAGTGCCAGTGGCTAGAGAACTGTTGATGATGGCGAGGATGCTGGGACCGGCTATTGTAATGGCATCCTTCAGAAGGGCAGAGGGGACAATGTCGAGGGGACAGGTAGTAGGTTTCATAGTGGTGACCAGTTTTACAAGGGAGGGTAGATTAACAGGTTGGAAGCAGTCTAATTTTGAAGAACAGACAGCCAGGGCACGGATGGGAGGGAAAATATTCGATCTGATGTTCTTAACTTTTCTGGTGAAAAATGTAGAAAATTCCTCGCACTTAGCAGGGGACCCAGTTAAGCTGGTGCTGGGGGCAGGACATATAACATATAACATATAACCATATAACAATTACAGCACGGAAACAGGCCATCTCGACCCTTCTAGTCCGTGCCGAACACATAATCTCCCCTAGTCCCATATACCTGCGCTCAGACCATAACCCTCCATTCCCTTCCCATCCATATAACTATCCAATTTATTTTTAAATTATAAAAACGAACCTGCCTCCACCACCTTCACTGGAAGCTCATTCCACACAGCTACCACTCTCTGAGTAAAGAAGTTCCCCCTCATGTTACCCCTAAACTTCAGTCCCTTAATTCTCATGTCATGTCCCCTTGTTTGAATCTTCCCTACTCTCAGTGGGAAAAGCTTTTCCACGTCAACTCTGTCTATCCCTCTCATCATTTTAAAAACCTCTATCAAGTCCCCCTTAACCTTCTGCGCTCCAAAGAATAAAGCCCTAACTTGTTCAACCTTTCTCTGTAACTTAGTTGCTGAAACCCAGGCAACATTCTAGTAAATCTCCTCTGTACTCTCTCTATTTTGTTGACATCCTTCCTATAATTAGGCGACCAAAATTGTACACCATACTCCAGAATTGGCCTCACCAATGCCTTGTACAATTTTAACATTACATCCCAACTTCTATACTCAATGCTCTGATTTATAAAGGCCAGCACACCAAAAGCTTTCTTTACCACCCTATCTACATGAGATTCCACTTTCAGGGAACTGTGCACAGTTATTCCCAGATCCCTCTGTTCACCTACATTCTTCAATTCCCTACCATTTACCATGTACGTCCTATTTTGATTTGTCCTGCCAAGATGTAGCACCTCACACTTATCAGCATTAAACTCCATCTGCCCACTCTTCCAACTGGCATAAATCTCTCTGTAGACTTTGAAACTCTACTTCATTACCCGCAACCCCACCTATCTTAGTATCATCTGCATACTTACTAATCCAATTTACCACACCATCATCCAGATCATTGATGTACATGACAAACAACAGTGGACCCAACACAGATCCCTGTGGCACCCCACTCGTCACTGGCCTCCAACCTGACAAACAACCATCCACCATTACTCTCTGGCATCTCCCATTCAGCCACTGTTGAATCCATCTTGCTACTCCACCATTAATACCCAACCATTGAACCTTCTTAACCAACCTTCCATGAGGAACCTTGTCAAAGGCCTTACTGAAGTCCATATACACAACATCCACTGCTTTACCCTCATCAATTTCCCGAGTAACATCTTCAAAAAATTCACGAAGATTAGTTAAACATGACCTTCCAGGCACAAATCCATGTTGACTGTTCCTAATCAGACCCTGTTTATCCAGATGCTTATATATATTATCTCTAAGTATTCTTTCCATTAATTTGCCCACCACTGACGTCAAACTAACAGGTCTATAATTGCTAGGTTTACTCTTAGACCCCTTTTTAAACAATGGAACAACATGCGCAGTACGCCAATCCTCCGGCACTATTCCCGTTTCTAATGACATTTGAAATATTTCTGCCATAGCCCCTGCTATTTCTACACTAACTTCCCTCAATGTCCTAGGGAATATCCTGTCCGGACCTGGAGACTTATCCACTTTTATATTTCTCAAAAGTGTCAGTACTTCCTATCCTTTGATCTTCATAGTTCCCATAAGCTACTCTACTTGTTTCCCTTACCTCACATAATTCAATATCCTTCTCCTTGGTGAATACCGAAGAAAAGAAACTGTTCAATATCTCCCCCATCTCTTTTGGCTCTGCAGATAGTTGTCCACTCTGACTCTCTAATGGACCAATTTTATCCCTCGTTATCCTTTTGCTATTAATATAGCGGTAGAAACCCTTCGGATTTACTTTTACCGTACTTGCCAAAGCAACCTCATATCTTCTTTTAGCTTTTCTAATTTCTTTCTTAAGATTCTTTTTACATTCTTTATACTCCTCAAGCACCTCATTTACTCCATGCTGCCTATAATTATTGTAGATCTCCCTCTTTTTCCGAACCAAGTGTCCAATTTCCCTTGAAAACCATGGCTCTTTATAATTTTTTACGATTTCCTTTCAACCGAACAGGGACATAAAGATTCTGTACTCTTAAAATTTCACCTTTAAATGTATTCCATTTCTCTTCCACATCTTTCCCATAAAACAAACTGTCCCAATTTACTCCTTTTAAATCCTTTCGCATCTCCTCAAAGTTAGCCTTTCTCCAATCAAAAATCTCAACCCTAGGTCCAGTTTTGTCCCTCTCCATAATTATATTGAAACTAATGGTATTGTGATCACTGGACCCGAACTGTTCCCCAACGCATACCTCTGCCACCTGACCCATCTCATTTCCTAACAGGAGGTCCAGTACCGCCCCTTCTCTAGTAGGTACTTCTATGAATTGTTGCAAAATGATAGAGGTGATGACACTAAAAAGGACCTTGGAGTTATGAGCGTTTGTGGAAATAAGGACGGAAAAGTAATTTGTTCTTGCAGATTTTACTGCTTCCTGGTATTTATAAAGATTGTTTTTCAGAAGTTCAAAGGAAATTTGAAGCTTATCAGATTTGTACGTCCGTTCTGATTTTCTGCACTCTCTCCTTAGAGCTCTGGTGGTGTCATTGAGCCATGGCCAGCCTTTAGGTTTAGGCTTTTTCATTTTAAGAGGAGCACCAGAATCCAGGATGGAAGAGCAAGTAGTATTGAATAAAGACATTAGGTCGTTGGTGCTGAGATGGAGGGAAGAAGCCTCAATAGTGCAGATGTCCGGGGCGGCTATGAGAGCCTCAGAGAACTTACTGGCAGTCAAGGAGTTTACGTAGCGGGAGTAGCGAGCAGGGAGATGGGATTTTGAGGGAGAGAAAGGCAGAGATGCATTGAATAGAATTGCATTATGATCAGACAGACGGGCATCAATAATTTCTGTATCACAAATTGGGAGGCCAGAGGAAAGCACTAGGTCTAGTGTATGGCCAAGCTTGTGCGTGGGTCCAGTGGTGCGTAAAGTCAGATGGAAGGACTCAACCAGGTTCATAAATTCACTCACAAGAGGCTTTTTGGGACAGCAGACATGAATGTTAGAGTCACCAAGAATCAGGATCCGGTCAAATTTGGGCAACAAGCTAGCGATAAGATCACCAAATTGTGAGATAAAGTCCTTATGCGTTTTTGGTGGGCGATACACAAGAGCAATTAAAAGTGGACAAATTAGACCAACTATGATTAGTTGATGTTCAAAACTGGAAAAATAATCAGCGTTCAGAAGGCGGCAGTTGAAATGCTTGTTAAACACAGTGACTAGGCTCCCACCGTGACCTGAGAGCCTAGGCAAGCTGAACAAGTTACAGATATCAGAACAGAGTTCCACGAGTGGAGCAAGCTCACCAGGATTAAGCCAGGTTTCTGTGATCAGTAGGAAGTCAAATCCACGTGCGGTGAAGAAGTCGTTGAGGATGAAGGTTTTGTTCAGCACGGATCTCGCGTTGATCAGGGCCACTGTTGCAGGGACTGCAGGTGAGTTGTGGCCTGGTAACGGCTCCCATGCCAGTGGGCGGAGTTTCAGGGAGACCACGCCGCTGTGTTTCACAGATGACCTGGCTGGGAGCCCGCGAGCCGACAGACTGGGAAAATCAACCGGAGAGAAGCATACCTGGGCTCGAGGGACCGCCGATGGATGGAGCAGTAGGGCCGACTAGATCTGTCCTCACACCACTGGGCAAGGTAAGCTGATGTTAAATGGGCGCGGGCAAGGTTCTTCAACCTTACCAGGGCGCCCGCGCTTTATTCTGCCTCCAGGCTCGGTGTGTGTGGTCGCCGCCGCAAGGCCGAGCCCATACATCCATCGGGAGCCGAGCGAGGAGCGAACGGTAGGGGAAGCCTTGTCCGGGGCCCAGTCGGCGGCTCTATCCGGGGCTCAGTCCGGGGCCCAGTCCGGGGCTCTATCCGGGGCCCAGTCCGGGGCCCAGTCCGGGGCCCAGTCCGGGGCCCAGTCCGGGGCCCAGTCCGGGGCCCAGTCCGGGGCCCAGTCCGGGGCCCAGTCCGGGGCTCAGTCCGGGGCCCAGTCCGGGGCCCAGTCCGGGGCCCAGTCCAGGGCTCAGTCCAGGGCTCAGTCCAGGGCTCAATCCAGGGCTCAGTCCAGGGCCCAGTCCGGGGCCCAGTCTGGGGCTCTACCTGGGGCCCAGTCCGGGGCTCAGTCGTGGCCTTGTCGGGGGCCTCTGATGGAGACCTCAACGACCGGGGCTTGGGTATCCAATAGTGTTTGCCGTTCGTAAGCCAGCTATGACTGCAGGCCATACAAACGGTAGAGGTTACCTTGTTTGTAGCTTTGTCCAGACGGGAGATGACAGGCAGCTAGACACAACGGCGCGGCCATCTTGAGCACAAGAGTGTAGTTGCAGTAGATGACACCGCAACCAGGGATCCCACTACAGATGAGAGTTGGTCTTGGCATCATGTTCACCTTAACATTGTTCATAAGTTCATAAGTCATAGGATCAGAATGAGACCATTTGGCCCATTGAGGCTATTCCGCTATTCCATCATGGTTGATCTATCTTCACCCGCTCAACCGCATTCTCCAACATTTTCCACGTAACCTTTAAACCTTTACTAATCAAGTTCCTGTTAATCTCTGCTTTAAAAATACCCAAAGAGTTGGCCTCCACAACCATCTGTGACAATGAATTTCACGGATTCACCATCCTTTGGTTAAAGCAATTGCTCCTCATCTCCTTTCTAAAGGTACGTCCTTTTATTCTGAGGCTATGGGTTCTGGTCCTAGACTTCCACTGGTGGAAACAACCTCTCCACACTCACTCTATCCAGGCCTGTCATTATACGGTATGTTTCTACGAGTTCCCACATCCTTCTAAACTCCAGTGACTACAGGCCCAGAGCTGTCAAACATTCATCCTACATTAACCCAATCATCCCTGGGATCATTCTCAAACTTCCTTTGGACTTTCTCCAAAGCCGGCACATCTAGATGTAATACATATTCAACAAGTAATCAACATTGACTGACTAAATATGTCAGCTACTGAATCCATAAAGAAAATCACAGGAATATTAAAACAATTGACGGAATATTTCTGTTTTCAAAATGGCACAGGCACTATGAACTAATTACTTCCCTGAGCAAGCAGACTATTACCTCGAGGTAGCAACAAGATAAATAATGCAGAATTATTGAGCAAATTTCAAAACCTGAATCATTATTTTGTGCTGCAGGGCACCTTTCAAGTGTCACTATGGCAGATCTTTCATATTCTTAATGATTTTACAAGGATGATGGATTTCTACAAATTACAAAAATCTGCCACACCTCCCCCTTATTCCTAGTAAGTACCTGGAAAATAGAACATACACGGTAGAGGTCTTTCAACCTACAGGTTCGTGCTGAACATAATGCCAAGTTAGACCAATCTATTCTGCCTGTACAAGATCCATATCCCTCCATTCCTGCATATCCATGTGACTAACACAAGCCTCTTATTTGCCACTATCGTTACTGTCTCCACAATCACACCAGGCAGCGTGTTCCAGAAACCCATCATTGTGTAGAAAACCTGCCCCCGCACATCTCTTTTAAACTTTGACCCACACCCCATAAATCTATGCCCTCTCAACCTTAACCTTTCCATCCTGAGAAAAGGATTCTGACTGTATACCCTATCTATACCCCTCATAGCTTTATATCTTCTATCCTCCCCTCACCCTCTGAAGTTCCAGAGAAAATAATCCAAATCTGTCCAACTTCTTTGTAAAAAGTAAAGCCCTCTAATCGTGGCACCATTCTGGCACACATCTTCTATACCCTGTCCACAGCCTCCATGTCCTTAAGCCTCAACATACCAGAGGGGTGGAAGATTGCAACCTTCACGTGGTCCGCCCTGTTTCGACTAATGCAATCAACTCGACGTGCACAAACGGAAGATCAAATAGAACAAGTTGTCCAACAACTTTAGGCTGTGCACGCCACACGAAAGAAGAAGAAGAACATACCAGAATTGCACGTAATCTCCAAATGCAGCCTAATCAAATTCCTGTGAAGCTGTGCATGACTACCTGACTCTGATACCCAATGGCCCGCCTGATTAAGATAAACATACCATAAGTCTTCTTTACCACTTTATCTACTTGTGCTGCCACTTTCAGGGAGCTATGGACTTGGTCACCAAGAACCATCTGCACATTAATGATGTTAATGGTCTTGCCATTACCTTCCAGCTAGTCAGGGGAACCCAATATAATCTGTGTGTCAATTAACTTAAATCTATGTCCCTTTGTTTTGCCAACCTCCTTCAAAAAAGAGCAAGGTCCTTTCTATTTAGAAATTAGAATTTTATACATCTTTACATTTAGGTTTATTATTGTCATCTGTACTGAGATACTGTGAAAGGCGTTGTTTTCCATGCTAGCCAATCAGATGAGACAATACTATACATAATATCAAACTCAAGTACAAATAGTTACAGCAAAGGGGAAGATACAGAGTGCAGGATAAGGTTCTCAGCATTGTAGTTTAGTTTAGTTTAGTTTAGAGATACAGCAAGGAAACCGGCTCTTCAGCCCATCGAGTCCACACTAACGAGCGATCCCCGCACACTAACACTTTCCTACACACATTAGAGACAATTTATACCAAGCCAATTAACCTGCAAATCTGTACGTCTTTGGAGTGTGGGAGGAAACCCAAGATTGTGGAGAAAACCCATGCTGGTTATGGGGAAAATGTATGTTCCATAGAGACAGCACCCATAGTCAGGATCGAACCTGGGTCTATAGCGCTGTAAGACAGCAACTCTACCGCTGCGCCACCATGCCACCCCAAAGTAGTGCATCAGTTCCAAAGACAAAATCCAATGTCTGCAATGTGCTGGAGGTGAATTGGACAGTATCTTACCTTATGGAAGGAATGTTCAGAAGCTTGAAAACAGAGGGAAGAAGCTGTTTTTGAGTTCTGAGTGGAGGTGCGCACATTGAGAACTGCATTTCATCTGCATTGTTCCAGAACACCCTTTACATCCTATTCCGCCGCACAGCCAGTCTTCCATCATAGATATAGTTTTCCTGCCCTGGTAGCATCTTCAGAAGTCACGTTAAGACCCCTCATGGTTTCACTTTGTTCTGCTCACATCTTCCTCACTTGCTATCTACCGCTACCATTGTGGTTTAATGGCTGATGTATATGATGTATTCCCTTTCTCCCTCTGTAAGCAAAGGGGAACAAAGCCACTCCAGCATTATACATAGTTTAAGTCCATTGGGGAAACATTACACTTCCTGTCGTAGTTCATACTTCAATCTATGCCACTTCCTAATTATATTTATATGCTAGACCATGTTGGACCCATGGCCCCTGTCCCCCAATGAGGGGGGTGGGCACGCCATCGGCGCTCACCCCGGAAACAGGCGGCCCCGGAGCCAATCACCCCCCGCAAGGAAGATTATGGAATTTATGGAGGCATTCAATCGTCCCCACATTGGGGGGGCGGGGGCGGGGGGGAGAATGAGAGGACGGGGTGCGGGGCGGGAGGCTTGGGGGCGAGGGTTGTGGGGTGTGAGGGAAGATGGGAGGGAGTGTGGGGGTCACACACTTGCGAATGGACATCTTGGCCAGCCCCGGGAACAAACCGACAGGGAGATTTGCCCCCCCAATCAGCCCTCCCCACCCCCTGCCTTGTGTCCAAACACCAAGATCGTGGGACCAAAATGCAATCAGAACTTGAGGAGCAGCCCCTACAGATATTCGTACAGGGGCAGCAACCTAACACACTCCATATATACGTGGAAAACGGTCTCTACCTCACAGCAGGAGGCCAGCGAGCTCATGAACGGGCTCTGTGCAACTGTCCACCTCTCTCTCTCTCTCTCTCTCTCTCTCTCTCTCTCTCTCTCCCCCCTCTCTCTCCTCTCCCCTCTCTCCCTCCCTCCCCCTCCTCCCTCCCTTTCTCTCCCTCTCTCCCTCTCTCCCTCTATGGCTGCTTTGGCCAGGCCCGCTCATAGATGAACTGAGGCCCAGGCCAATTTCAATTTTACACCCTCAAATCAAGATCCCTTTGAAGCAGACAGGTATGAGGCCCATGCCAAATGGCACTCGTTGCCCCCCCTCTGATAGGGCCTGCCTTTGGCAACCTCTCCTTCAGCTGCGGTTACCATTGGCAGCGTCCCATTTTGATGTAATTGTGGCACTTGGCAGCTTGAGAGTCAATGTACAAATGATGCACAGGTCTGAGTGCGTCGGTAGGAATTGTGTGCACAAGGGAACTTTGGATGGTTTAAACACACAAGGCGCAGCCGAGTGTGTTTTAGATTATTCCAAAGTTACCGCGTGCACACAATTCCTACTGAAGCACGAAATAGACCTGTGCATCATCTGTTTGACAAAATGGGGGGAAAAAAGTAAAATTAAAATTAAAATCTGCTATTTTCCAAATCATGCGTCTGGTAATTACCGGAAATGATTTACCATGTGTCCAGTAAAAATAATTACATGGTATAGCAGTGGTTTTTTAGCCAATCAGATTGCAGAGATTCTTAGACCCATTCTATAATTGTGATTGGTGCACTGTGAATAGCATTGTGACATCATCATTTGAAGCGGCTGGAAAAAGGCTCTCAGTGAGAAGCGTTTTTTGGCTTTTTTTTAAATCTTTAATCGCGAATAACTTTTTGAAGTGAAATCTGAAGTGAACCTGATGAGGTCGTGGAAGGGAAAAATGTGAGTAAGAATATGTAAAAATATAAGCGTTAACGCGTAGCGTTTTGAGGAAGATACAATCGTTACAGCCAGACAGACAGACAGACAGACAGACAGACAGACAGACAGACAGACAGGCATACACACACAAGATCAGACTTTTATAGGTATAGAGATAATGAGGACCAAAAATACTTTAGAAAGAGAAAGGTTTAAAGAATCCAGTGTAACTGCTCGTTCAGCAACATGACTATGATTTTTCTTTTTTTTCTTTTGGAAGTTCATAGAGACAGTGGTAGAGTTGTTTCCTCACAGTGCCAGAGACCCAGATGCGATCCAGACCTTGGATGCTAAGTGGAGTTTACATCTTCTCCCTCTGACCGTGTGGGCTTCCTCCAGGTGTTCTGGTTTCCCCTCACATCCCAAAGACGTGCAGGTTTAGAAACATAGAAACATAGAAACATAGAAAATAGGTGCAGGAGTAGGCCATTCGGCCCTTCGAGCCTGCACCGCCATTCAATATGATCATGGCTGATCATCCAACTCAGTATCCTGTACCTGCCTTCTCTCCATACCCCCTGATCCCTTTAGCCACAAGGGCCACATCTAACTCCCTCTTAAATATGGCCTCAACTACCTTCTGTGGCAGAGAATTCCAGAGATTCACCACTCTCTGTGTGAAAAATGTTTTTCTCATCTCGGTCCTAAAAGATTTCCCCCTTATCCTTAAACTGTGACCCCTTGTTCTGGACTTCCCCAACATCGGAAACAATCTTTCTGCATCTAGCCTGTCCAACCCCTTAAGAATTTTGTAAGTTTCTATAAGATCCCCCCTCAATCTTCTATATTCTAGCGAGTACAAGCCGAGTCTATCCAGTCTTTCTTCATATGAAAGTCCTGACATCCCAGGAATCAGTCTGGTGAACCTTCTCTGTACTCCCTCTATGGCAACAATGTCCTTCCTCAGATTAGGAGACCAACACTGTACGCAATACTCCAGGTTGTAGGTTAATACTCCAGGTTGTGGGCTCCTATACCTTTCCCCTAGTGTGTGGGGAGTGGATGAGAAAGTGGGATAATGTAGAACTAGTGTGAGTGGTTGGCATGGACTCAATGGGCCAAAGCTCTCTTTCTACACTGTATCTCTAAACAAAACTAAACCAAGGAATGTCT
Source organism: Leucoraja erinaceus (assembly GCF_028641065.1). NCBI lineage: Eukaryota > Metazoa > Chordata > Chondrichthyes > Rajiformes > Rajidae > Leucoraja > Leucoraja erinaceus. Next base: position 32,420,261 of record NC_073385.1, read on the forward strand.
CATGAACTATATGACATTGTTTTTTTCTCAATGTGCCATTGTACCAAAGCACCCGATACCATTGCACGTGCCATTGTGGAGAAATCTATGCTGGGAGGATTTGTTTACCATTATCACATGATTCAGCTAGCAAACAAATGAACTGCTGCCATATTTGTGAATGATACAAATGTTGGGGGGGATGCCAAATTGTGCGGAGAACTCAACTCCTGTTGTCAGGACTTGATACGATACTCGGTTCAGAGGCAAATCAGAGAGAGTTCACGAGGATAATTGTAGGGTGTCAAGGTTTTCTCCATGGAGGAGAGACTGAACAGGTCGGACATGTATTCATGGTGTTTGGAGGAATGAGAGGTGAAACAGAGATGACCGTCAGGGGCTGGACAGGGTTTATGCTGGGAGGATGCTCCCCTGCATGCGAGAGACAAGAAGATGAAGACATGGTCTCAGAATAAGAGATGCCCACTTAAGAGAGTGTTTAGAATATTTAGGTCAGTCTTGTCACATGTATTGAGAAACAGTGAAAAGCTTGTTCTGCATGCTAGCCAGTCAAATCCTACTATACAAATCCTACTGTACAGTAGATCCTCTTCAGGAACAATACGCAGTGAGTCGCCATATTCCGGCGCTATTTTGCAGCTTCCAAGTGTGAAAAGTCCGATCTTGCCCTAAGGAGACATGCAGTTTCTTATATTCTCATTTTAAGGCCCGTGTCTTGGCAGCACAGGATCAATGAAGTAGGGGTCGGCCTGGCCTGGCCCAGCACGATGCCGTCGCCTCCTCCCACCGCCGCTCCGTGCAGTTGCTGCAGGGTACGTTCGATCCGCACACTCACCTGGCTGCTGTAGGGCCTCTCGCTGCTTCTTCCGCTAACACCACGATCCACAACCACTGCAAACCACTACAGACCATTACAAGTCCATCGCCTCCAGCAGCAGCCTCTCCGCTTCCGTGCAGCAATGTCACTGTGTCCCTTTTCTCAAGCCGATCATGGAACTTTAGGCGTTTTGCCCAGGGTGTGGGGGATAAGTTCATGGAAGGTTCACATTCACCGACTTTCCCCTTCACCTTCCACCTCCGCCATCTTAAAAGATACAAGGAAAATACTTATTCCTTGCAAAGATATTGTCCGTCTTTTTAATTCCTGGTCTGAGACCATTGTGGGGGTATATTCCTTGAATATATTTGAAACTGCAATAGATTCTTTAATCAGTGAGGGAATCAAGGGTTATGGAGATAGGTTGGGAAAGTAGACAAGGTAAGATGTACCTTATTAAAGGGACTAAATTATTTACTTCCTCTGTTTTGGCCTCTTTCTGATAGTGATAGTACAAAGAAAGAAATAATTAAAAGAAACAGACCCTTCGGTCCACTGAGTCCATGCAGAACATTGAGCACCTGTTCATATTTGCTATTGAGGGAGTGCAGCGTAGGTTTAACAGGTTCATTCCCAGGATGGTGGGACTGACACATGATGAAAGAATTGATCGACGGAGCTTATATTTACTGGAATTTAGAAGAATGAAAGGGAATCTCATAGAAACATATAAAATTCTTAAGGGATTGGACAGGATTGATGCAGGAAAAATGTTCCCGATGTTGAGGAGTCCTGAACCAGGGGTCACAGTTTTAGAATAAAGGGACTGAGGTAGCATTTAGGACTGAGATGAGGAAACACTTTTTCACCCAGAGAGTTGTGAAACCTTTTCACCCAGAGAGTTGTGAAAAACCTTTTCACCCAGAGAGTTGTGAATCTGTGGAATTCTTTGCCACAAAAGGCAGTGGAGGCCAATTCACTGGATGTTTTCAAGGGAGACTTAGATACAGCTCTTAGGGATAACGGAATCAAGCGATATGGGGAGAAAGCAGGAATGGGGTACTGATTTTGGATGATCAGTCATGATCATATTGCATGGCGGTGCTGGCTCAAAGGGCCGAATGGCCTACTCCTGCACCTATTTTCTATGTCTATGTTTCTATACTAATTCTGTTATCCCATTTTCGCATCCACTACCTACTCACCAGGGGCAATTTATGGAGACCAATTAATCTACAAACCTGCACGTCTTTGGGATGTGGGAGGAAATGGAAGCACCCGGAGGAAACCCACGTGGTCACTTGGAGAACGTGCAACCTACACGCAGAGTGCACCCGAGGTCAGGATCAAACCCGGGTCTCTGGTGCTGTGAGGCAGCAGTTCTACCTGCTGCACCTCTTGTTTCCGAACAAAGTTTCTGCAGCATGCGAGTGACAGCATATAAACTACGTATAGTATGCTATTGTCATCCTATTTGAAGGAAGACTCGAGCTGCGGTAATCACAATAATCATCTTGACCGCATTAGCTGCCATCTCCACCATTAAACCTATCTGATGCAATTTCTTTGTAGGGTCTGGATTGAGCATTGAAATTTTAATTGTCCATTAGATTTTAGTGCCAATTTTATGCTTACATTATGCCAATAAACTTTCTTCACTAATTTAACCTGCACCTAGATCTATGAATAATGCATATTAGGTGATCCACAAAATGTACCAGCCGTCAGCACATTAGCATTCCGCTAAAATTAACATCCTGTTCTGAACCATTTTGAACTGTTAATTAATGCTCTCGAAGATGAAAACTGGAAGCTTTTGCATCTCGTTTCTGACCAAGTGTTGGAAGCATGTTTGTGATCAGCTTGTAATTGAAGAGATTTTGCATAATGTCTAATTGGATTGCAGATTGTAATCCAACAATTCACTTGCTTTAACATTTAAGGAAACCCAACAAATTCATATTTTAACAAGTAGCTTTCTTACAGGTTACTATTACATTGAACATAGAACATAGAGAACAGAGAAGATAGAGCACTGAGTGTTATTGTTACTGAACATATAGTGGCAGGTAGAGAATGCCTCAAAGTACTTTTTTTAAAACGAACATAGAACAAACAGCACAGCACAGGAACAGATCCTTCAGCCCACAATATCTGTACTGAACATGATGCCAATCAATTTAAGCTAATCTCCTCTAACTGCACATGATCCGTATCCCTTCATTCCCTGCATATGCATTTGCCTATCCAAATGCCTCTTAAATTACACCATCGTATCTGCCTCCACCATCATCCCTGGCAGCCTGTTCCAAGCACCCACTACTCTCTGTGTAAAACATCTTTCATCACATATCTACTTTAAACATTTCCTCTCCCAACTTAAAGCTATGCACTAGTATTTGACATTTCCACCCTGGGAAAAAAGGTTCCGACTAGCTACCCTATCTAGGCCTCTCATAATTTTATATACTGCTATCTGGTCTCCCCTCATCCTCCAGCACTGCATTGTGTTCTCATACAGCATGCAAACAGAGGCTAAAATAATTAAAACTTACAAATCCTTGAATGGTTTTCAAAGCAGTAATTCCCCCACACCTGACTAAAATAATAACTAGAACCAGGATCTTTAGGCACTAAAAAACACTGAACTAGGCAGGCAAAAGGGCATAATAAAATTATAAAAATTGCACGAAAAAGGCATTTATTGACATAAAAGGCATAACAAGGCATTTATTTCCACCACCAAAATATGGTTAAAAATGATAATTTATAGAAATACTACATTAAATGACCAAAGTTGCTTGTTTGCAACTATAATTACTAGCATTTTTTCCAAATGATCTGGTGTTAAACTATGTCGTCTGTCAGACAGAATATGCTTCAGTTGTGAAAATCTTATTTCTACCTCAGCTGAGGTCACTGGTGCATACCCGAAACAAGCTACAGACTCTAAATGTGGGAGGATGATGTGTTGGATGTAGTGGCTGATGGGGTGAAAGGTGAGGCCCAGGGCAACTCTATCCTTGTTGCATCTGGAGGGTGGAGGAGTGAGAACAGAACTCCCGGACACAGAGGAGACCTGGATGAGGATTCCATCTTTGGCAGTCCCGTTGCAGTCGTCGATGTAGCAGAGAAAGAGTTAGGGGATAGGGCCAGTGTACACCTAGAACAAGAATTCTTCAACGTGAGCAACATAACGGTCGGCAAAGCTGGGGCCAATGTGAGTGCCCATGGTTACACCTTAAACTTGGAGAAAGTGAGAGGTCAAAAACATGATCCCTTGGAATTTGTATCAAATATATTCACTAAACCCAAAAAAGATGGTGGATGTTGCATCATGATTGACTTAACTTCACTAAATATGTTTGTTAAGTATATACATTTCAAAATAGAAATGGTTGTTACTGCCAAACAACTTATTTCCAAGGATACTTCATGGCAAGCATTGATCTTAAAGATGTTTACTATTTAGTACCATTCACAAGGATCATCGCAGATACCTGAAATTTACCTGGATGGGGCAGCTATGGCAGTTTAAAGCGTTACCCAATGGGTTCACAACAGCCCAAGATTATTCACCAAGATACTAAAATCAGCTCTGGCAATATTCAGAAGACAAAAACATATTGTCATGGCATATCTTGATGATATCTTAAATAGTAGGCAAGACCATGGAATTGACTATGTTAGCTGTATCAGCTACCAAACAGTTATTCGAAACCCTGGGATTGTCTTGCATCCAGATAAATCTAAGTTGAAGCCATCCACAATCATGGACTACTTGGGCTTCACAATTAATTCAGTCTACGTGACTGTAACATTGCCAAGAGACAAAACAGTTGTATTGGCACAATCATGCAACAATTTAATGGTCAACGAACTACCAACTATTCGACAAGTAACAGAGTAATTGGGAAAATGGTAGCAGCATTTCCGGCTACACAATTTGGACCTTTGCACTGTCAAAACATACAAAGAGCAAAGGTACAGGCACCAAAACAACATACAGGTCATTATGATTGCGTCATGAAGTTACCCACTGAAGTAATATCAGAGCTACAGTGGTGGGCAAAAAATGGTTGGCATAGTTTTCAGCACTATTATCATCACTAACCCTACGTTAGTTATCCAAACAGATGCCAGTGCTCAAGGCTGGGGAACAACTAACTCTATATCCAGCACAGGTAGTAGATGGACTAACCCAGAGTCATCATTACCACTTACACTGGGCATTAATTATCTAGAGATGTTGGGTGACTTTTATGGTTTAAAAGCATATGCACAAATATGCATCACTTGCATGTACGGTTACAAATAGATAATGCTACGGTGGTGGCCTACATTAACCATATGGGCGGCATAAAATCGGTATCATGCGACAAGTTGGTCAACACAATTTGGCAATGGTGTGTCAAAAGACATATTTGGCTATCGGCAACTTACCTGCCAGGTAAGCTAAATACAGTGGCAGGCACCAGGTCACGTAAATTTAATGACAACATCAAATGGATGTTAAACCGCAAAAAATTTGCAAAAGTTATCAAGCAATATGGCACGCCAGATATCGATTTATTTGCATCAAGGCTAAATCACCAGGTACCTATGTATGTCGCTTGGGAACCAGACCCTGAGGCAGCAGCGGTAGATGCGTTCGCGCTGGATTGGGGAAATTCTTCTTCTATGCATTTCCTCCCTTCTGCCTCATCAGTTGGGGACTACGCACAATACAAATGGACTCTGCTTCAGGTATTTTGATAGTACCCGACTGGCCTACGCAGCCATGGTTCCCAATACTCCATGACATGGTTGTTGAAACTCCGATGGTATTCCCCAGTGACCCAGAGTTATTAACACCCAGTGTCGGGCACAAGCCACCCGTGCCATGAAAAAATCAAACTCCTGGGTTGCAGATTCTGCACAAACCACTTCTGGGACTGGGATTATCAGAACAAACCGTCGACACCATGTCAGCATCCCTCCGAACATCCACTAAAAAACAGCACTTGTCCAGCATCAAAAAATGGGAGAAGTACTGCTTGGATACAGGGACCACCTACTCAACCGCTACAGTTACCAACGTACTGGAATTCCTGGCGAACCTTCACCACGATGAAGGACTCAGCTACAGAGCCATCAACACAGCTAGAAGTGCCCTGTCTGTCTATTTAAAACCAGCTCCAGGACAACAGGCCATGGGGTCCCACCAGCTGGTGGTCAAACTAATGAAGGGTATTTACAACTCTAGCCCCCTAGACCAAAGTACACCCATACATGGGATGTCAGTGTGGTCCTGACATACCTCAGGGGATGGCCACCAGCCAGATCCCTCAACCTGGAACAATCTATGCTCAAAACACTCATGTTGATGGCACTTGTATGTGCACAGAGGGTCCAGTCACTACACCTATTGCGACTGGACAGCATGCTCACAGCTCCAGACCAGATCTCTGTCATTATCCAGGGAATGATCAAACAGAGCAGACCAGGAATACCTAATCCAGTCGTGGAATTCCGGGCTTACCCACCAGAACCACGGTTATGTGCCATGACCCACCTACTATCCTACTTAGACACAACCAAAAATATTCGAGGGAGATGAAAAGCCTTGTGGGTCAGTCATAAAAAACTTTATGGTCGGGTGACGAGCCAAACCATTTCGAGATGGCTCAAGCAGGTGTTAAAAGATGCTGGGATAAACACTAACATGTACAAATCTCACTCCACCAGGGCAGCATCCATGTCGATTGCTAAAAGAATGGACATTCCTATAGACCACATCCTGGCTACAGCAGGATGGTCGGGGGAAAGACCGTTCAGAAATTTTATAATAAACCGTTGGCAAAACCTGCTTTATTTGCAGAATTTTTTTTACAGACTGCAAATATTTAATTTAAGCCCAGGGGAGCAATTTAATATCTTTGTTGTTATTGTTAAAAAACACCATTGTGTATTTCTACAAACAGATTCATTGGTTGATTACGATAACACACTTTCTCCCTCAAGGACTTCGGCAATGCGTAATACCTGTTATACGGTTTGAAATCACAGAGCTTTGAAGTCTTCACGTAGTCACTCACGTGACTCCGAAGTAAAATAGTAAGATTAAGCGAGAACTTACCAGTTTGAAGTTTGATCTGTATTTTATGAGGAGTTACGATGAGGGATTACGTGCCCTCCGCTCCCACCCTCAATAATATGGGTCAAACTGATAAACTGATGTCTCCTTTTCTTTACTATGTTTACTTCAATAACTGTGTCTATCTGTGATTCTACACCGCTGCTTTGAAGTATGCCGCGCATGCGTGCTGAGCGGGCTCTTCACGCAATCCCTCATCGTAACTCCTCATAAAATACAGATCAAACTTCAAACTGGTAAGTTCTCATTTAATCTTACTATTTTATGCCAGGCGGAAGAATGACCAGCTACATCCACCTATCACTTGAGTCTGAAGAGCGTTCCCGACTCAACACTTTGCTGATCCATGTTTTCCAGAGATACTGCCTGTCCCACTGAATTACCCCAGCATTTTATTTTTTTTGCACCAGCATCTGCTGTTCTTTGTGTTGACCTATCATTTGCCAGGCTTCGTCTCTTTCCCACCTCTCTTTTTTAACTCTCTCTGGCCTACTACAATCAGTCTGAAGAAAGGTCACAACCTGAAATGTCGTCTGTTCATTGCCCTCCTTCGATGCTACCTGGCCTTCTGAGTTCCAAAGGTCTCTGGTGGCGTTGCTGAATGTTGCCGGATGGATCTGCTAGTTCACAATGAAGCTGTTGCCTCAGTGCCAGAGACACGGGTTCCAACCCCGTCCTCGGGTGCTGTCTAAGTGGAGTTTGCAGGTTCTCCTTGTGATCTCATCGCTTTCCTCCGGGTGCTCTGGTTCCCTCCCACATCCCAAAGACATGTGGGTTTGTAGTTTAATTGGCATCTGTATATTGCCCCTCGTGTGTAGGGAGTGGTGGCAAAAGTGGGATAACATAAAACTTGTGTTTGGGATAACACAGAACTTTGCCCACCCAAAGGCCAGGCAATATTTGTGCCAACATCCAGCTTCCATTCCACTAAGAGAGTTTTACAAAATTTAGCTCAAGGTATGAACGCAAACTTCTTGTAAAATGTTATTTGAAAAACAGTATGTAGAAATTTTACCAGCAGATGGTGTAGAGAGACTTCAGGTAATAAAGCAGCAGGCTCATTCTGTGTCTAATCTACACTGCTGGGCACAGCACTTGTTGACTTAAATATTCAGATCGTACTTTGGCATCTGGTGTTTGTTCCATTTTGATTCCATAAATGAAAAATAAACAAATGAAAGTCGCTTGCTTTACAATCTGACCGACTACTTGTGAATAGGAATTGTCTTTAATTGAGAATGTTTTCCATACCATTCTCAAACGTTGCTGCTTTTATACATATTTATTGAACTAATTAAGTGAAACAACTGTGATACAAAGCCCCTTGTGCATAATGCTTTTGATGATACCTATACATCATACCTATTTGTTATTGCATATCCTCAGGAGAACAATAGGGTGATCACCATTTCAGCCAAACTATCGAAAATGACAAACAGAATCCAGCTGCTGAAGGTGCAGTAATTGAGAACTTTCTGTTTTTGTTTCCCTCTGTTATATTTATAGTCAGCCTAAGATAATAAAGCCATGTAAATTTTCGAGAATTGGCAGTTTCATCCCTTTGCATATTTACAGAACAACTCTGCAATAAGTACGTTTCTTGGCTTATGTTTTCCATGTAGTAAAGATGGCAGGACCCTAAAGATCATTGATTTACAGAGGGATCTTGAAGTAAAATAAATATACAGGTGGTAGAGGTGCTGCCTCGCAGCCTCAGAGATCTTTGCTTGATCCTGACCTTGGGTGCTGTCTGTGTGGAATTTGCACGTTCTCCCTGTGACCACGTGGATTTCCTCCGAGTGCTCTGGTTTCCTCCCAGATCCAAACAACGTGGAGGTTGGCAGGTTAATTGGCCTCTGTAAATTGCCCTCAATGTGTAGGGAGTAGATGAGATAGTGGAATAACATGAAACAAATGTGAACGGGTGATCGATGGTCGGCATGGACTTGATGGGCCAAATAACCAGTTTCCATGCTGGATCTTTACACTAAACTAAGTAGCAGGTTGATTTTAAAGTTGTGAAAATTAAAATACATTGTCTGGCATTCCAAAGTAAACAATCCAAGTTTGTCCAATTTCACCTTTGCTCCTCTAATCCAGGCAGCATCTGGTAAACCTATATTCAAATCTTATTTGAACTGGTTTCCAATGAAGCTTGGTAGGCAATAAACCTCTCATGTTATTTCTGCAACATCACTTCAGTGTAATTTACATCAAAAAGTTTCAAGAAGGGCATTTGGAGTGAGAGGCCTTGTTTTATTCATTGCACCAGTTGTGATATGGGAGCGGAGTTAATTGAATGGAACCTCCAGCCATCGTGCCAGTACAACCATAATGAACTGAATGGCATCATTATTATAATATAAAATTCCACAGCTAGAAATCCATCTTTGGCTGATGACATTAACCATGAGATAATATCACTTTAGAGCAATGTAACCTGCCTCTGAAATTAATGCCATTGATATTGGAGCAGAAGCACCATTTACCAATGCGATTACATAATATATTTATTGCAACCGACAAGTGAGTAATTTCTCAACACCCACAACTCTCAGTTCCAATATTGGATTAATTCTCTTTACTCAATTAAAGTATTATTTAAGAATCCCAAAAGAGTACTTTATCCATGAGTCGCTGCAAAGCTTTGTATTTGCAGCACTTTGGCAGATATACTTAAGTGCAGAGTTGCATATTGAAGAGCATATTAAGGGCGGCACAGTGGCACAGCTGCTAGAGCTGCTGCTGCCCAGCAACAAAAGCCCAAGTTCGATCCCGACCTTGGGTGCTATTTGTGTGATGTTTGCACGTTTTCCCTGTGACCACATGGGATTTCTCCGGTCGCTCTGATTAAACTCCCGCATCCCAAAGATATGTGGATATGTTGGTTAATTGGCCTCTGTAAATTGTCCCTCATATGTAGGGAGTGGATGAGGAGGTGGGATAATGTGGAACTAGTGTGAACGGGTGATCGATGGTTGGCGTGGACTTTGTGGGCCAAAAGCTGTTTCCATGCTGTATCTCTAAAACTAACACTGAATATTGTTTCAGTACAGTATTAACTTTCACAAGAGCACAGGGAGCTGTAGGGCACATGGAGGCAATCTGCAAGCAAGCAAAGGTGAAATTAATAACAGAGGTTGACTTGGATGCACTCCAAGTTGAATATTTAATTACAAACGTACATAGATGACATTCTTTCTGGTCAAAGGTTCACTCAGCGGGGATAATTGTGAGGAACACAAAGATATTAGGCACATCAAAAATGGATATTTACATCTAAATTATTTACATGCACACTCAGACGATCCAGGATATTGGGGCATATTTCAGAATCATTTTCACCATCATGTTTCTTATTGTACATATTAGCATCATTATGAATTCCAATTATCGAGCAAGTCAAGAGTCAGAGTGTTTAATTGACATTTGTTACTTGCAACAGAACAATGAAGGGCAATAAAATGGTGCAGCCGGTAGAGCTGTTGCCTCACCATGCCAGGGACCCGGATGCAATCATGACCTTGGGCGTTAGGGTCTTTGTGGAGTTTGCACAATCTCCTGGGGACCATGTAGGCTTCCTCTGGGTGCTCTGGTTTCCTCCCACATCCCAAAGACGTGCGAGGTTTGTAGGTTAACTGATTTCTGTAAAATGTCCCATGTGTCTAGGGACTGAATGAGAATGTGTGATAACATGGAACTGGTGGGGAGGGGTGGTTGATGGCTGCCAATGGGTCGAAAGGCCATTTATATCTTTCAATCACTCAATCAATTCAATCATTCAATTTATCAACAATCTCCACCTCACACTGTGGGAATCCAGTAGTTAATCACTAATGAGGACACAAACAATCTTCCCGATATAGTAGTGACCAGAGGGTGACAGAGGAACTGAAAGAAATCCACATTAGGCAGGAAATGGTGTTGGATAGACTGATGGGACTGAAGGCTGATAAATCCCCAGGGCCTGATGATCTGCATCCCAGGGTACTTAAGGAAGTGGCTCCATAAATCGTGAATGCATTGGTGATAAATTTCCAATGTTCTATAGACTCAGGATCAGTTCCTGTGGTTTGGAGGGTAGCTAATGTTATCCCACCTTTTAAGAAAGGCAGGAGAGAGAAAACAAGGAATTATAGACCAGTTAGCCTGACATCGGTGGTGGGGAAGATGCTGGAGTCAATTATAAAAGATGAGATAGCCGAACATTTGGATAGCAGTAACAGGATCGGTCCGAGTCAGCATGGATTTACGAAGGGGAAACCTAGCTTGACTAATCTTCTGGAATTTTTTGAAGATGTAACTAGGAAAATGGACAAGGGAGAGCCAGTGGATGTAGTGTACCTGGACTTTCAGAAAGCATTTGATAAGGTCCCACATGGGAGATTAGTGGGCAAAATTAGGGCACAAGGTATTGGGGGTAGAGTGCTGACATGAATAGAAGTGGTTGGCAGACAGGAAACAAAGAGTAGGGATAAGCGGGTCCTTTTTCAGAATGGCAGGCAGTGACTAGTGGGATACCACAAGGCTCGGTGCTGGGACTGCAGCTATTTACAATATACATCAATGATTATGATGAACGGATTCAAAGTAACATTAGCAAATTTGCAATGACACAAAGCTGGGTGGCAGTGTGAACTGTGAGGAGGATGCTATGTGAATGCAGGGTGAATTGGACAGGTTGGGGGAGTGGGCAGATGCATGACAGATGAAGTTTAATGCGGATAAATGTGAGGTTATCCACTTTGGTAACAAAAACAGGAAGGCAGATTAAAATGGCGTCAAATTGGGAAAAGGGGGTCCTTGTACATCAGTCTATACATCAGTACAACGGGATCTGGGGGTCCTTGTACATCAGTCTATGAAAGTAAGCATACAGGTACAGCAGGCAGTGAAGAAAGCGAATGACATGTTGGCTTTTATAACAAGAAGAATTGAATATAGGAGCAAAGAGGTCCTTCTGCAGTTGTACAGAGCCCTAGTGAGACCACACCTGGAGCATTGTGTGCAGTTTTGGTCCCCTAATTTGTGGAAGGACATTCTTGCTATTGAGGGAGTGCAGTGTAGGTTTACAAGGTTAATCCCCGGGATGGCAGGACAGTCATATACTGAGAGAATGAAGCAGGCAGGAAACATGTTCCCGATGTTGGGGGGCTCCAGAACCAGGGGCCACAGTTTAAGAATAAGGAGTAAGCCATTTAGAACGGAGACGAGGAAACACTTTTTCTCACGGAGAGTGGTGAGTCTATGGAATTCGCTGCCTCCGAGGGCGGTGGAGGCAGGTTCTCTGGATGCTTTCAAGAGAGAACTAGATAGGGCTCTTAAAAATAGCGGAGTCAGGGGATATGGGGAGAAGGCAGGAATGGGGTACTGATTGGGGATGATCAGCCATGATCACATTGAATGGCGGTGCTGGCTCGAAGGGCCGAATGGCCTACTCCTGCACCTATTGTCTATTAATCCTTGCCTCCCCAACTTCCTTTACATTTTCCAAATCTATTCAGAGCCATTGCCTCATGCAAACCTTGAGAACATGGAACATGGAACATAGAACAGTAGAGCACGGGACCAGGCCCTTTGTCTTACAAAATCTGTGCCGAACATAATGTCAACATAAACAAATCTCCTCTGCCTGTACATGATCCATAACCATTCTTTCCAAATAATTCTTTCCGTTTGACCCCGGGGGCAAGTGGAGGCTGTCCCTAGGGATGTGCTCCTTTGACCGCTTACACCTTGGTGCTTGGGTTCAGAGTGCCCAGTCACCCTCCAGCCCCAGGCTGTCATGTGTGGAAAAATGAACCCCACCCTCCCGTCTCCCCCGGCCAGTGATGTGATGGACGCGGGGGTCTGGACCAAACATTAATAAGTCCCGGCCCCTGGCGACATCATGTCCGTTATTTGCCGTTTCGGCATTGCGCCCTTTCAGTTATTTGGCTTTGAGGCGTCCCGCCCTTTCAGTTATTTGGCTTTGAGGCATTACTTCTCTTCAGTTATTTGGCTTTTTGGTATTGCTTCCGTTTGGTTAGTTGGCTTTTAGGTGTCCCGCCCTTTTGTTTATTTGGCTTTTCGGTATTGTACGCTTTCGATTGTTTGGCTTTTCGGCATTGTTTCCATTCGGTTGTTTGGCTTCCACTTCTTCACTTCGGCATCTCATCCTTCGATGCCACGTCCACACATGATTTGATCTACATCCCATTTCTTGGGCTTTTGCCCAAAGGGCAAACATAAATCATGCAGGAGTAATATGTATATATAGCTATAAAAATTAACTATCATCTACAGTAAAGCAATAGAAATAGAAACATGGAAACAATAGGTGCAGGAGTAGGCCATTCGGCCCTTCGAGCAAAGAAGGATATACTGCAAGTAATATAATGAACGTTGGTTATCTATATATTACTAAAAGTCTGTTCTTGACCGGTTTTGGACATCTGTGCTGCGATTTCCGAGAGAACACCGTTACCTACGGCTGTCATTTTTGGCCACCTTGCTCAGAGCCCCCCTCCGCCGCATGTGCGCCTAGGATTTTTCCTGTCGATGAAAAATGACAGAGATATTAATGTTTTTACAAAATTCCCCATTCTCTCTGCTGCCCCTGCTGGCGGCAGGAGGGAGGGACTATAAAACCAGGAAGTGGTGTGCCTCACAGTCTCTTCAAGATGGAAGAAGGCAGAGGGTCACGTTGAGCTGTGAATAACATTGAACACATGTCTACTCAAATGTAAGTGTCCTTAGTGGTTCTAAAACACTTGCAGAATGTGTCTATTGGTTCCCCCCCCCCCCCCCTCCCCCCCCTCTCCTCCCCCCCTCTCCTCCCCCTCTCCTCCCTCCTCCTCTCTCCTCCTCCTCCTCCCCCCTCCCCCTCTCCCCCCTCTCTCCCTCTCTCCCCTCCAACCCCTCCCCCCCCCCCCACCCTCCCCTCCCCTAAACCCCCTCTCCTCCACACCCCCCTACCCTCTTCCCTCCACCCTCCCACCTACCTCCCACTCCCGCTCACCACTACTCCCCCCTCACCCCCCTCTCAGCACCCCGCTCTCTCCCCCTCACTCTCACCCTCTCTCTCTCCTCCCTTCCTCTCCCACCTTTCCCCCCTCACCCACCCTCCTGCTTCTCCTCCTCTCCACCCCCTCTCCCTCATGCCCCTCGCTCTGTGTCTCTGTCTCTCTCTCAGTCTCTGCCCCTCTCTCTCCGCCCTCACTCTCTAATCCCACCCCCCCCCCCCCCCCCCCTCTAGGTGTGACTGCAAGTTGGGGGCTATGCGTCAGTAGATAGGGTGTCAAAGTAGCAAATTAATAATATTAATATAATATCAAGGGGGGTAATTAGCGTGAGTGCGGGGGGGGGGGGGTAGTTATTGTGTGTGACGCTGCATGCCGCCTGCCCCCCACAACCGCACGTTGGGGGAACAGACCCAACGGGTCTACACTTGGTCTAGTAGTTAATTAGAATCCAAGATCTGCATCTAGACATAATTCCCGTATCTAGCCACAGGCTTGCTGACCCGTCCTGCACATGTACAGTACAAGCCTTTCAGCCGTGCCCCTCACAGGAGATGTCGCCAGAGCCACGGCCTCTATGGGGAGTTTCTTAGCAGGCGACAACTCAACCAGCACATAACACATAATTTGGGTCATCTGTATAGACCTCCGCCAGATTGAATCAAATAAGTCCTCGGTTCCGGACACACCTCCTTGACCGTGCCCATATGGTCATGCCCCTTCTGGGTTTGGAGACGGACCACCTGGCCCTCCGACAATGATTGGAGAGGATAACTAGAACGGTGGTAGTACGCCTTCTGCGCCAGTCTTTTACGCTGCAGACGCGTACGAACCTCGCAGTCCGGGCTCGCAGACTTGTGGCTGGAGCAGCTGCTTCGAGACTGGAAGAGTAGGCCTGGTCTGTCTGCACATGAGTCGCTGAGCCGGCGAATCGAGTGTGGGATCATGTGGAACATTGAGGAGATTGAGAAGATCCAAAAAAACGTCACACCTGGCCCTGCTGGACTTCTCCATTAGCTCCTGTGCACTGCGGACAGTTCGCTCAGCCAGCCCGTTTGACTGGGGGCACTCCGGACTGCTGGTGGTGTTCCTAAAATCCTATTCCTTTGCAAAGTCCTTGAAACGCTGACGTGAATTGGCCACCATTGTCAGACATGAGGGTTTGAGGTAGCCCATGTACCGAAAAATGGCCCCCCAGTTTCTTGACGACTGCCGCAGCGGAAGCTGTGAGGAGCAGATCAATATCAAACCACCCGGAGTAAGAGTCAACCAGGACCAAGTATTGGTTGCCACGCCAGTCAAAAATGTCAGTAACCACAATAGACCACGGCAAGTCAGGAACTGTGTGCTGCAAAAGGGGCTCTTTCTGTTGATGTGGAGCCATGCTGTTGCACACAGCACAGGACTGCACCCTCTGGCATATATAATCTGACATGGCAGGTCAGATATCAGATGCTCTTTGCTCGTTGCACCGTAGCTTCATAACCAGGATGAACTCTGTGTACGACGTCAAAGTACTTCTGTTTGGGTGAAGCCGGGAACATTGCCTTATGGGCCTTTTTGATAACCCCACCTTCAATGGCCAGTTTGTCTCAGACAGAAAAATAAGGCCAAACAGCAAGCGGAAGCGAATGCTGATAGCCAAATCTGCAAGTTCCTGCAGCCTTCTTGATAGCACAAACAAAAGATTCAATAGTTCTCATTCTGGTACCTTGAGAACAATTTCACACGTTCGATGAGTGGATTAGCTTGAGGGTCACACAACTGTCGAAATTTTCTCTTCAGACTCAGCCGGGGTCACGATCGGTGCCCCACCATCAGCAGGTTGATGAGTCATTGCCTCAGCATACACAAACATATAACATATAACATATAACAATTACAGCACGGAAACAGGCCATCTCGGCCCTACAAGTCCATGCCGAACAAATTTTTTTCCCCTTAGTCCCACCTGCCTGCACATACCATAACCCTCCATTCCCTTCTCATCCATATGCCTATCCAATTTATTTTTAAATGATACCAATGAACCTGCCTCCACCACTTCCACTGGGAGCTCATTCCACACCGCCACCACTCTCTGCGTAAAGAAGTTCCCCCTCATATTACCCCTAAACTTCTGTCCCTTAATTCTGAAGTCATGTCCCCTTGTTTGAATCTTCCCTATTCTCAAAGGGAAAAGCTTGTCCACATCAACTCTGTCTATCCCTCTCATCATTTTAAAGACCTCTATCAGGTCCCCCCTTAACCTTCTGCGCTCCAGAGGATAAAGACCTAACTTATTCAACCTATCTCTGTAACTTAGTTGTTGAAACCCAGGCAACATTCTAGTAAATCTCCTCTGTACTCTCTCTATTTTGTTGACATCCTTCCTATAATTTGGCGACCAAAATTGTACCCCATACTCCAGATTTGGTCTCACCAATGCCTTGTACAGTTGGAGCTGGGGATCATAAATATGTGCCAGGCATGTGTTCAGGATCAGGTATGCAGCTGGGCTCAGAAGGTCAAAATATGCATGTATGCATGCATGCAAGTGAGTGCACATGTGCTGGGTGGGGCTTACGTGTCTGGCCACACATATGTGAGTATAACTCTCCTTCAGAAGAGCCTGGTCACCAGGTAACTTGGTTCCCCCTTGCCACTGGATGAAGACCCTGCCCTGCTAAGCCTGGGTGGTGGCTGATGCACTATAACCACCCCATGCACAGACAATGTGCCCTCCGCTGTGTAAAGTTCACTATGTGAATGCCCCTGTCCATCCAGAAGCACAGTGGACATGGTCTTCACTACACAAGAACTCCAAGAGGAACGCAACAGCACTTGAGATCAAGGTCAAATGCGGGTCTCAGTTGCTGTGATGCAAATCTGCCAGCTGCAACACTGTGCCACTATTTTGACAAGACAAACAGAATTATAAGATTCTGATTTTTGACTTTGAAATAATCAATAGACAATCATAGAACAGTGGAGGTAAAATGCTCATAAATTGTGATAATTTAGTTGGTGCCACATTGATGGACTGAAGAAGCAAGTTGCATCACCATTTGGTTTGGTAAACAGCTCTGCCCAAGACAGCAAGAAGTTGCAGAGTTGTGGATATAGCCCAGTACGTCACACAGACCAGATTCCCACCATTGACTCTATCTACACTATATGCTGCCTCAGGAAAGCAGCCAACATAATCAAAGACTTGTCCCACCCCAATCATTCCTTCTTCTCCCTGTTCACATCAGGCAGAAGATATAGAAGTTTAAAAGCACGCACCACTAGATTCAGGAGAGAGCTTCTTTCCATTTGTTATCAGTCTCTTGAATAACCCTTCCATTAGTTAGGATACTGTCCAATTCACCTCTACCCCCATTGTGGATATTGGACTTTGTCTCTGAAACTGGTGCGTTACAATGCCGAGAACTATATTCTGCATTCTGTGCCTTTCCCTTCGCTCTACCCACTGTTCCTAAGTTTGGGTGGGTTGTATTTATCTAATAATATTATCTGATTTGATTGGATAGCATGCAGAACACAGCTTTTCACTGTACCTCAGTACACACATAATAATGATAAACCTAAACCCAAATTTCAGGTATTGATACAAACATTTCATTTGTTTAGTTTAGTTTAGAGATACAGCATGGAAATAGCCTTTCGACCCACCGTGTTGCCCAATGTTCACCCGCATGCTAGGTTTATCCTATATACTAGAAACAATTTACAGAAGCCAATGAACCTATAAACCTGCGCAGCTTTGGAATGTTGGAGGAAACCGGAGCACCTGGAGAAAACCCATGTGGTCACACATGCTTTCCAGGCAGCACCAATAGTCAGGATCAAACCCAGGTCTCTGGTGCTGTAAGGCTGTAACTCTACTGCTGTACCACTGTGTTGCCCTTTAGTCTTCAAGACTCATCAGTTTTTAGTATGGTTTTGAAGCATGGGTATCGTTCTTGGCCAGACATTATTTTAAGTAGGCATGTTGACTTTGAGAGAGGAAAGATGAGGATCCACGATCTTGACCTCATCGATGGAATGGTGGTGAAGAGAGTCAATGGATTCAGGTTCCTGGCCATGTATATCTCTGGAGAACTGTTCTGTGCCCAGCCCATTGATGCAATCGCAAATGCCTCCACTTCCTTGGAATATTAAGGAGATTCAATATGTTGATTATTGTTTTATTGAACTTCTACTGGTGTACAATAGAGAACACACTAACTGGTTGCATCAAGGCCTGGTTTGGTATCTCAAATGTTCAGGACAAAGGAGATTGCAGAGAGTGGTTGATACTGCCCAGTCCATCTCAAGAACTAACCTCCCCACCATCGAAGGGATCTATAGAAGGGGCTGCCTCAAAACGGCAGTCAGTATCATCAAAGAACCACAGCACCGTAGCATGATTCTACCATTGGGAAGGAGGTACAGGAGTCTGAAAATTGTGATGGCAAGGTTCATGATCAGCTTCTTCCCGACAGACACAGGCTCTTGAATACCACACAGCACTAACCTTTGCAATTATCATCTTCCACGGACCGTGTTTTGGTTGCACTACAGACTTTGTTTTGCACTAATATTAGTTATTAGTTTATTGATTTTTTAAATAATTATATATTCCAACAAGGGTGGTGGGTGTATGGAACGAGCTGTCAGAGGAGGTAGTTGAGGCAGGTACTATCACATTGATTAGGAAACATTTAGACAGGTACATGGATAGGACAGGTTTGGAGGGATATGGGCCAGGTGGGACTAGTGTAGGTGGGATATATTGGTTGGTGTAGGCAAGTTGGGCCAAAGGGCCTGTTTCCACACTGTGTCACTGTATGAGCCTATCTGTGTGTATTACATTTACAGTCCTATTAAGTAAGAACATTGTTCTGTTGTGGGTATATACAACAATTAAGCACTTTTGACTCTTGAGGTTCAGAGGTTAGTCACTCACATGATTGGTGTCAGAAAAAGTTGAATTTCTCTGGGTTTTAGTTTAGTTTTGTTTAGTTCAGAGATACTGCATGGAAACAGGTCCTTCGGCCCACCGAGTCCACGCCAACCAGCAATCCCTGCACATTAATATTACCCTACACACACTAGGGACAATATTTTACCTTTGTGCCAAGCCAATTAGCCTACAAACCTGTACGTCTTTGGAGTGTGGGAGGAAACCGAAGATCTCTGAGAAAAGTCACAGGGAAAACATACAATTTCCCTACAGACAAGCACCCATTGTCAGGATTGAACCCGGGTCTCTGGCGCTGCAAGGCAATAGCTCTACCGCTACGCCACTGTGCCGCCCTGAAACATAAACCATGGATAGTATCCACCCACCCTCTTTCTGCCAGGATAAATAGGTTAAAGGTATCCATTATATATTCCTCTTCTTATTTTGATGCTAAAGTCCTTCATAGATTTCTTCCACATTTCTTCGTCATGTGTTAATCTGCAGAGGTCTCCCTGAAAGGTGTGAATGCAGCTCATCGTTAATCAGCCAGAATTACATTCGACCAATACAGCAAAGGGTTTCTCCAATGAATTAAGGTAATTTTGGCAAACCTGTCCTGACAGGAAAGCCAGATACAAATGACAGGTGCGAATGGAATTGTGAATTTGATTATGCAATTGAGTATCCAATGACCCAGTATTGTAGTTACTGAACCACTCGCTACATCAATAAATATTGACATCACTTTCCAGTGCTACAATTTGCAGTGAAATGTTTATGAAGTGGGCAACATTGACAAGGGAGACACATGTGTTGGAATAACTCAGCAGGTCAGACAGCATCTCTGGCGAACATGGATAAGCAACGTTTCAGGTCTGGACCCTTCTTCAGACTGAATGCATAATAGCATGCATAATTAGCTTTTTACTGTATCTCTGTGCATGTTTCAATAATAAACTAAACCCTCCTCGCCTGTATCCATCTATCACTCACCAGGCTTTGTCCTGCCTCCACATCTCTTCCGGCATTCTCCGCACTTCTATAATCAGTCTTAATAAATGTCCCAACCCATTGCATTTGCCTATACATGTTCTCCAGAGAAGTGCAGGAAGGAACTGCAGATGCTGGTTTACATCGAAGATAGACACAAAATGATGGAAAAACTCAGCGGGTCATGCAGCATCTTTGGAGAAAAGGAATAGCTGATGTTTCACGATGAGTTGACCCCCTTCTTCAGACTGAGAGTCCTGGGAGAGGGAAAAGGTTCAGAACAAATCAGAGCCAGCACTGATGACCAAGGAAAGGTGGAGCCCACAATGGTCTATTGTTGGCTGTGGAAGAGATAACGCAGGGATATAAGGATGCAAACAGCGGAACTAATGTGTCCCGGGGAGCTGCGCTTGCCCGATCCACCCGCCAAACAGAGGCGCCGATGACCGGAACGCGCCACGGTAGGCCTGATTTGCCGGAGAAGCCATGCACCTGTCCAGGCTGAAGGAGTGGCGGCGGCGATGGGAGCCTCAAAATTCATACCGCTGGGTTGTAGGCTGCCCATTCAAGCATCTTCAGAGATGCTACCTGACCTGTTGAGTTACTCCAGCACTTTGTGTCTTTTTTGGTAAACCAGAACCTGCGGTTCCTTGTGACTATACCCTTGACAAGGAACTGGATGGTGTACACCAAACAAATGCTGCAGAATTTCCTGTAAATTGGGGATACCAGTATATTTTGCTCAATTTATCCTAATATAATTTCATATTAGCCGTAGGATGAGCAGACTAATTAAAAATTAGAACAAATAGAAATGTGACTGCTTTAAGAAATTAACGTACAAGCTTATTATGCAGTCTGCACATTAGTATGAACATCACCTTGCTCAATTGCAAAAAACTTGGTCACAGCAGGACATTAATGAGGGAAAGGGTTAGCTAACCAGGGAGCAGTACCAGGTAAGAATTCTAAACTCCCTGTAAATTATAGAGGGAAGGCATGTCCTGGTGAAAATCGCAGCTGAAAATTAAATGAATCCCTGTTTCGACAGTGGAACAGTGGAACTGAACCATTCTACCTTTGACCGTATTGAAAGACCAATGCACTTGATAATCAGCAGGTGTGTAAGGATTAATTACAGTAGCACGTTATATTTACTGTTAAGTGTTCCCATTTGCAGCTTGGACAGATGATTCCATTAAGCTTTTGCGCTGACTAATTGCTCGCTTGCTGCTTGCATCTGCAGCTGCTCGATTTTAGAAAAGGAATTGTCACCGTTTGGGGAGTGAGAGTAACAGAGGAGTTGCTCTGCATTTTTATTGATTTCAAGCACTGCAGTAATATTGTGATGGCACGTCCAGCAGTGTCTCCCGCTACAGCGTGCAACTTCTGCAGAAAGCACAGGCACAACAGTCTTCATGCCGGCTGATTTTTCTGGATACTCGCCATTACTTGCATTGTGCAGGCAGGTTTTCTATCACAGTTGATGAAATGGTTTAAAGATGATTCAGTTTAAACATCGTCTGGAAGTGCGAACGCTGATTTAACTGGGTCAGGAGTTGGAGGGAGAAAGGCAGTCATCAGGTTGAGAGATGGGGAGTGGAGTTCGGGAAGAGGTGCTGGGAAAATGAGGGAGGGGTCGAATGAGATTAGCCAACATAATCAAAGACATAATAAATAAGAACTGCAGATGCTGGTTTATACCAAAGATAGACACAAAATGATTGAGTAATTCCGTGGGTCAGGCAGCATCTCTGAAGAAAATGGATAGGTGACATTTGGTTTGGGACCCTTCTTCAGACTGATCAGAAGACTGATGGCTGATTTATCCGGTCTTAAATCCTCCTCTGTGCAAAAGCTCAATCCCCAGATTTTTCAAAAATATTTCTGCCTCCACTTTGATCTGATCTGCAAAGATTCACTATTCCCTGAAAAAGAGAATGTCCTGTACCTTTGTTATAATGACCTGTCTTATCATAAAGCAATTTCCATCATTTGAGACCCTCCTACTCTCGACATATATTCTGTCACGCTCATGTGTTTCAATAAGATCGACACTCATTCTTTGAAACTCCAAAGAATACAGCATTGACAAGCAATACACCATCACACAAACCAACCTCCCTTCCACTGACTCCATTTATACCTCATGCTGCCTCGGCAAGGCAACCAGCCTAATCATGGACAAGTCACACCCTGGCCACTCCCTCTTCTCCCCTCGGGCAAAAGGTATAGAAGTGTGAAAACGCACACAGTCAAATTCTTCCCAGATTCTTCCCAGATGTTATCAGGGAACTGAATCATCCAAACACAACCAGAAAGCAGTGCTGAGTTACTCTCTACCTCATTGGTGACCCTCGGACTATCTTTGATTGGACTTTACTGGCTTTATCTTGCACTAAACATTAACCCCCTATCATATGCATGTACAATGAAAGGCTCGATTGTAATCATGTATTGTCTTTCCATTGACTGGTTAGCACATAACAAAGGTTTTTCTCCGTACCTGAGTACATGTGACAATAAACTAAACTGAACTGAACTGAAGTACAGATGAATCCTGAGTCCAAGTCCACAGCTCTCTGAAAGTGACAGCAATTGTTGATGGAGTATTAAAGAAGGCATATAATAGTAAGATTAAACAAGAACTTACCAGTTTGAAGTTTGATCTTTATTTTATGAGGAGTTACGTCGAGGGATTACGTGAAGACCCCGCCAGCACGCATGTGCGACATTCTTCAAAGCAGCGGTGTGGAATCACAGTAATAGTAGTTGAAATAAACATAGTAAGATAAGAAGAACTAGGATACCAGTTGACCTTTAGAAGATGGTGGGCGTGGAGGGCACGTAATCCCTCGACGTAACTCCTCATAAAATATAGATCAAACTTCAAACTGGTAAATTCTCGTTTAATCTTACTATTTTACTTCAGAGTCACATGAGTGACCATGTGAAGATTTTAAAGATCTGTGATTTCATGCCGTGGAACAAATCCATGCTTCACTCACTGCCAAAGTCATCCAAGAGAGGAAGTATGTTATCGTATTCAGACATGAATCAAATTCAAACAATAACCATTTAGTTTAACAAAATAATGCTCGCTTGGGCTAAATATACTACAGAATTTAAACTTGATTCTGCAACACCGCAGGTTTGGTTATTGGCTTATTATTAAAAAATTGGAAGGTCTTCTCTCTAGACCATCCTGCTGTTGCCAGGATATGGTCCATAGGCACTTCCATGTCTCTAGCTTCCGATGTTGCTGCTGCCCTTGTGGAATGAGATTTAAAATGTCAGTTTCCACCACAGCAGCTCCCAAAACCTGTCTGAGCCATCTAGAGATGGTCTGTGCTGATACCCAGCCATTAGGCTGTTTATAGCTGACCCATAGTGCCAATTTACTACCTCTTAAACTTTTAGTAGTCTTAAGGTATAGTAGAAGGTGTGTCATTACACACAGTTGGGTGTCAGATGGGTATGCCTGGAATTCCAAAATTTATCCTGACATTTCTGGTCTATCTTGTTTAACCAGCTCCAAGATGCGAAAGTTATCTTTTCTGGAGATGCCATCATATTGTCCAGTCTCAGTTTATGTAGAGACTGGACCCTTTGAGCTGAGACCAGTGCCATCAGCATACTGTTTTTAATGTGAGCTTTTCCAGGGACAGGGACATTGCTGGTGACGAACCCCTTAGCAATGTTAGTACAACACTGACATCCCAGATCTGGGAATACCTTGCTATAGGAGGGTTAGTGTTGTAAATAACCCTCATAAGTTTGGCAACTAGAGGGTGAGATCCCATGGAGAGTTGCCATGGTGCCTGGCACCAGCAAGCTCCTAGCGCAATTATAGCGCTGCAGCTCAGTCCTTCATCAATATGAAGGCTGGGCAGGAATTCCAGGACGTTGGTGATTGTAGCTTTATTATATGCTACATCAGTCCTTGAGCAATACGACCCCCATATTCCCATGTTGGAGAGGTACTGCTTTTTGTTGATTCTCGATAGGCCGCCGTGATCATATTCATGGTCCTGTCCGTCAGCCCAGATGTTAACATGATGAACTTATGGTTCAGAGACTATGTCAAGGATCACAGGGACCCATGGCTGTGTAGGCCAATCAGGTACTTCCAAGATCTGATGCTGAGACCATATGTATTTTGCGTAGGACCCGACTGATGAGGCAGGAGGGGGAAAAAGCATAGTAAACAAAATTTCCCCAATTCAGCGAGAAGCGTCCATTGCTGCTGCCCCAGGTCTGGTTCCCAAGCAACACATATGTTGGTAACTGGTGGTTGAGTCTAGATGCAAATAGATCGATATCTGGTGTCCATATCGTATAGTAATATCAGCAAACATTTTTGTGGTCCAACAGCCATTCGGTGCTGTCATTAAATTTTCATGACCTGGTGTCTGCCACTGTATTGAGCTTACCTGGTAGGTAAGTTGCTGATAGCCAAATATGTATGTTAACACACCATTGCCAGATTGTATTGGCCAGATTGACACATGATATCAATTTTATTCCACCCATATGATTAATATATGCCACCATGTGGCATTATCAATTTGTAGGCGGACAGGCAGATGGTGCATTGTGAACAGTAGGCTTTTAGCCCATGAAACACACCCAACATCTCTAAATAATTTATACCTAGTGTTTTTAGTAATGATGATTCCTAATGTTCCATCTACCACCAGTTCTGGATATAGTGTTAGTAGCTCCCCAGCCATGAGCGCTGACCTCCGTTTTTAATGTGAATGATGGTTACTAATAATGATGGGGCTGGAACTATGCCAAATATTTCCCTTCCACCATTGTAACTCCGAAATTACTTTGGCTGGTAACTGCATAGGTCGATCAAAGTGACCGGCAAGGTGTTTTAGCTCTTGCACTTTTGCCTTTTTTGAGCTTTAATAATGTAAAGGTCCAAACTGAGTAGCTGGAAATGCTGCTACTAGTTTCCCAATTACTCTAGCCACCTGTCGAATAGATGGTTTATTTTGTGACAATTAATTTTGTTGCAGGCTTCCACCAAGTCTGCTGCTTTACTCTTTGGTAATGTTACAGACATGTGGATAATGTTAATTGTGAATCCCAGAAATTCCATAGTTGTGGATGGCGTCAACTTAGATTTATCTGGATGGATGATGGACCCCAGAGTTTCAAACCAATGTTTGGTAGCTAAAACTGCTGATTTAGCTAGTTCCAGGGTTTTCCCCCACAATTGATATACCATCAAGATATGCCATGACAATATGTTTTGTTTCCTAAGTATTGCCAAGGCCAGTTTTAATATCTTGGTGAACAGTCTTGGGGCTGAAGTTTAACCCATTAGGCAACACTATATACTGCCATTGTTGCCCCATCCAGTTACATTTTACGTATCGACAATGATCCCTAGTATGGATACTGAATAGTATGCATCTTTTGCATCAATGCATGCCATGAAGTATCCCTCTGAAACTAATTGTTTGGCAGTAACAATGTTTCCACAGTGGTAATAACCTCCATGCCTCCCAAACCAAGTGTAACATTCCCCCTGTTCGTACAGGTCCTACACCTTTTGTGTTCTGGAAGGAACCAGATCCACCTACCTCCCTGGTTACCGGTGGTACGTCCTCTTCTTCAGCTTCTGCCTCTTCTGCGGAAGAGGGGCCGGAGTGTGGGGTTGGCACGTTTTCCATGAGGGTCGCTCTGGGCCTTGGCCTAAAAAGGACCTTTGTGGTTGCTGCGTGGCCCTCATGCTTTCACCAGCGTCTTGGTGTTGATGCCTGCTGGTGGATGCATAGGGGTGCTGCCGTCTGAGATGTGTGGTCTGCCCGTTGCTGATGACACCCTCATGAGCCCGACGGCTTTAAACTCTTTGTCGAGCTTTTTTACTTGTTTAGACAAGTTTCCCCTCCAAACAGCAGTATCTGCGGTTGTGCAGCTGTTTTGCACAACCCTGCAAATTTGGGGATTAGTGCAGGTTTACTGCGCTCTCGCAAGCAATTGATTTCATACTGGGCATTGCGGAGCAATGTCAGTGTCCTGCTGAGTGTCCGTCTGTCAGAAGTTTTAGAATCTTCTGTAGTTTGACCTCCTGGGTTCTTATGCCAGTCCCACTGTACCCCCAGATCGCATTATTTACTGCAGGCACTTTTAACGAAGTAAAGTTCACAGGAGGCATATACTTCTCTGTAGTTTAATTAACTATCTGTTCCTGCAGAGGATGGAAGTACAGGTAGTCGATGCTGGCCGCCAGCATGGTCTGCAATGGCACTCCTGATTCCGGTGGTCCGCAAATTTGGTGACCACTCCCAGTAGCTCCTTAGGATCCTGCACCCCCAGCACACTGCCGTTTTTCTTCAGCCACGTCCCCTTCTTCAGGACCAGCCCAGCCCTGGCCCACAATGCTCCCCTGTGTCGAGGGAGATGCATTGTTTTACAGCCCTCGATAAGGTGCTGTTATGGGAGTGCAAAGACTCCCATAGTGAGCTTGCTCCATCTCCCGGAGCAAGTCACATTGGAGCATTTGCTCCATCAACCGCTTACGCGGGAGAGGCGGCACCTCTGCTGCACTCGGGCAGCGCGTCCTCCCGACTCAGATGAGTATGATCGGCCGGGCCTACTCCTGCTGGGCTTTGCCTCCAGCCTGCTGCGCTGATTTGAGCTGTACAGCTTGCGACGCTGGATTCGGCTTAGCAGAGTTGAAGTCGGTAAGTGGACCTCAGCAACCGCTCCAGACGGTCACTTCCACTGCCCTTGGGCAGCGTGTCCTCCTGGCCGGACCCCCAGTCTATCGGTTGGACCGACTCTTGATGTGTTTGCCTGCAGCCCGCTGCGCTGTTTCCGGGTGCACAGCTCATGGTGCTGGGCTCAGCTGTGCAGCCTGCGGTCCAGGTGCCGCTGGTCGCCCCCGGCTGTTGGGCTGTCTGAACTTTCAGTTCCCCGCAGCCATTGAGACGCGACCCGTTTTTTTCTTCCCCTTGTCCAAAGTGCTGAAACACAAAGGGGAAGGGCAAGGGGAAGAAATACAACCTTAGAATAAATGTTCTTACCTTCTAGGTCCGTTTTTCAATTTTGCCGCGGAAGCGCTCTTCCCCCGCCCGTCGCTAGTGCAATGCGCATAGACGATATGTCGTGCATGCGTGCTGGCGGGGTCTTCACGTTGTCACTCACGTGACTCCGAAGAAAAATATGCTTGCTTTCATTGGTCATGGGATTGAATATAAGGGTCATATTGCAGCATTATAGGACTTTGGCTGGGCTATATTTGGAGTATAGTGGGAAATTCAGCTCACCCCATTACTGGAAGTATGTGGAGGTTTTAGAGAGTGTACAGGTTTACCAGAATGGTGCCTGGAAAGAGATAGAGAGAAGGGCAAGGCAGGTGGACGTAAGGCAGCTTGGATGACTCTTGCTTTCCCTCTTTCTGTTCCTCCCCCACCCTAGTTATCCTACTAGTCTGTATCTCTTCGCTATCACCACCTCCAAAGCCAACAATGGTGCCGACTCTGATGTGTTCTGTACCTTTTCATACTGTACCTCTAATTCCCATCGCCCCTGACTCTCAGTCTGAAGGTAAAGGGAGAGTCTGGGCAACCTAGGACTATTCCTTGGAGTGCAGGAGGATGAGGGGTGATATTATCGAGAGTGTATATGATCATGAAGGGAAGAGATAGGAATAATCATAATCATAATCATAATAGTACTTTATTAGCCATGTATGTTTTGCAACATACGAGGAGATTGACTTGCCATACAGTCATACCAATAAAGAGCAACAAGACACCCAAATACATTTTTAACATGAAAATCCACCACAGCGACTCCCCCACATTCCTCATTGTGATGGAAGGCAAAAAAAGTTCAATCTTCTTCCCTTCTCTGTTCTCCCGCGGGTGAGGGCCTCGAGCCTTCCGTTGACGGGGCGATCTTGGCTCCCGCAGCCAGCGGTCAAGCCCTCCGCGTCCGGGCGATCATGCTCCCGTATCGGGGGCATCTTTGCTCCCCTGCGCCGGGTGATCGGACCCCAGGTTGGAGCTGGTCGAACCTCCTGCGACTGTGGAGCTTCCCGACATCGGTCCCCACGCAGGCCGCGGTTGGAGCGTCGATCCCAGGCCAGGGATCGCAGACTCCGATGCTAAGTCCGTGGCCCCGCAGTGGGGCTCAAAGTCAGTCTCGAGCAAGGCCACCAGTTCCATGATGTTAGGCCGCAGAACGACCGGAGATACGATCCGGAAAACAATCGCATCTCCGGCAAGTTAAGAGATTAAAAAAAGTTTCCCCCTCCCCCCTCCCCTGCCTTCCACATAAAACAAACCTGAGAACATTAACACATACTTTTAAAACACTCTAAAAATAACAAAAAATACCAAAAGACAGACAGACTGTTGGCGAGGCTGTCATCGCTGACGGAGCCACCTGGTGTTTTCGTTAAAATTTGTGTGAAGCTCATCATGAATGCAGAGTCTTTTACCCAGAGTAGGGGAATTAAGAACCAGATGACATAGGTTCAGGTGAGAGGGGAAAGATTTAATGGAACCTGAAGTCAACCTTATACACATGTGGGTAAATGGAACAAGCTGCCTAAGGAGGTAATTAAGGCAGTTTAAAACAATATTGAAAAGACATTTGGACACAAGGTTTTGTTGGTAATAAGCATAGTTGGCACACCGATGATCTCCTTTCTCTCAACAAACCTCCCAGTACTGATGTCTATAAACTCCTGTGAAGACTCTTGAGGAAAACAAAGTGCTGGAGGAACTTGGCGAGTCAGGCAGTATCTATGGACAGAATGGACCAATGATATTTCAGAAAGAGTCCTATTCTTGACTCTTGTGGCCTTTCCATTTCCCTCCATAGATGCTGCCTGACCTGCTGAGTTCTTCCTGCCTTTTTGGCTTTATGGGAGGAATCTTTCTTGGCTACGAAAGTCATCTTTACCTGGCAGCCTGCTGACCAGCCTGCTGCCTAAGCCAACAACAACCACATATTAAGTAAAGTCCCTTGCATTTGAAATGTAACATTTGTATACGTTTTCATGTCAGAAAATACAAATGTCCCAGTATAAATAAACACCATGAGCTCCAGGGAATGACTCCAGGGGATGACCCAATTTGCTGATTAAGTTGAGACACTACAACATGGAAGGAAACATTAGGTTGTCAGGTTTAGCTTCCAGCTGGATGCAAGGTAGCCCAGAGCACGCTACAGCTCCAGATAGGAATAAAACAGGCACCAGGGAGAGATGCAGCAGATACAGGAACAGCTTCTTCCCCTGTTTTCAGGCTTCAGAACAGTCCTTCCTTAATCTGGAGTACTGTCCGATTTGCCTCTACCCCATTGTGGACATTGTCTCAAGAACAGATGCACGACAATGCTGGGGTGGCACGATGGCACGGTGGCGCAGCGGTTGAGTTGCTGCTTTACAGTGTTGGAGACTCCAGCTCGATCCTGACTTTGGGTGCTGTCTGTACGGAGTTTATACATTCACCTCGTGACTTGCGTGGGTTTTCATCGAGATCTCCGGTTTCCTCCCACACTCCAAAGATGTACTGGTTTGTAGGTTAATTGCCTTGGTATATTTGTAAATTGTCCCTAATATGTGTATGATAGTGTTAGCGTGCGGGGATTTCTAGTTGGCACGGACTCGGTGCGCAGAAGGTCCTGTTTCCGCGCTGTATCTCTAAGCTAAAAACAAAACTAATGCTCAGAACTATAGTCTACACTCTGTATCTTCCCCTTTGCACCATCTATTGTACTTGAGTATGACTTGTATTTATCTATTAGCAGATCTGTTTGGAAAGCCAATAGACAATAGATAATAGGTGCAGGAGCAGGCTATTTGACCCTTCGAACCAGCACGGCCATTCACTGTGATCATGGCTGATCATCCACATTCAGTACCCCGTTCCTGTCTTCTCACCATATCCCCTGACTCTGTTATCTTTAAGACCTCTATCTAACTCTCTCTTGAAAGCATAGAGGGAATTAGCCTCCACTGCCTTCTGAGGCAGCGAATTCCGCAGATTCGCAAATCTCTGGGTGAAAAAGTTTTTACTTATCTCCGTTCTAAATGGCCAACCCCTTATTCTTAAACTGTGGCTCCCGGTTCTGGACTCCCCCAACATCGGGAACATGTTTCCTGCCTCTAGAGTTGTCCAATCCCTTAATAATCTTCCATGTTTCAATAAGATCATCTCTCATTCTTCTAAATTCCAGAGTATACAAGCCCAGTCACTCCATTCTATCCACATATGACAGTCCCACCATCCCGGGAATTAGTCTCGTGAATCTACGTTGTACCCCCTCAATAGCAAGAATGTCTTTCATCAAATTTGGGGACCAAAACTGCATACAATACTCCAGGTGTGGTATCACCAGGGCCCTGTACAACTGCAGAATGACCTCTTTGCTCCTATACTCAACTCCTCGTGTTATGAAGCCCAACGTGCCATTAGCTATCTTCACTGCCTGCTGTACCTGCATGCTTACTTTCCGTGAGTGATGAACAAGGACACCCAGATGAAGTCAAGAGAGTTTAGTCATGTGTCCCAGATAGGGCAATGAAATTCTTGCTTTGCTTCAGCACAAAGCAAGAATATAGTAGGCATGAATTTGTACTTCCCCTTTGCCCAACTTGACACCATTCAGATAATAATCTGCCTTCCTGTTTTTATCACCAAAGTGGATAACCTTTCATTTATCCACCTTAAATTCAAATGCAGTTTCATACCATTTCAAGCAGTGTGAAACCACACAAAACACCACTCGCAGTTCAGCAGACATTCAGTGTGTTCAGTTGATTCACAGCTCAAACAGAGTCGTGACCTCTCCCTCCCCCATCATGTAGAGACTGAGCCACATCCACACTTACGGATTTTATAATCTCTCCCCCCTCCCACCAGAAAAGGTGTGGCCTCCTGATTGACAGGAGAGAGATTCTCAACATTTTTTAAACAGTAATAACACTTTTATTTTTCATTGATGTGAAGAATCCTCTGCACCTGATGAGCGGAGGGGGACTGAGTAAGATGGCCAAAAATCACAGCCGTAAGTGGTAGTGTTTTATCTAAAATCAATATACAGTGCAAGCAGGAAGTTGCCAAGTTTAGACCACCAATCATTTGCAGTGCTATTTACTTCAACCCAAAACCCCACCAACCATTTGCAGTGCTTTTTACTTCAACCCAAACCCCCACCAATCATTTGCAGTGCCTTTTACATCAATCCAAAACCCCACCAACCATTTGCAGTGCTTTTTGCTTCAACCCAAAACCCCACCAACCATTTGCAGTGCCTTTTGCTTCAACCCAAACCCCCATCAACCATTTGCAGTGCTTTTACATCAACCCAGCCACATTTTCATTTTCAAACCACATTAAGGGCACTCAAGGTCAGTAAAACCACACTCACAGTTTAGTAGAGAGTCGTAACCCTCTCACTTCCCCCATCTTGCAAAGACTGACTGAGACACACCACTTCTGGGTTTTATAGTCCCTCCCCCTCCCACCAGCAGGGGCAGCAGAGAGAGAATGTCAACATTTTTAAAACATTAATAACTCTTTTATGTTTCATCAATGGGAAAAATCCTCTTGTCCTGCGCAGCGGAGGGGGGCTCTGAGTAAGCTGGCCAAAAATCACAGCCGTAAGTGGCAGCATTTTTTCTAAAATCATGAAACAGAAAAACAGGAAGTGGTCAAGACCATACTTTTAATAATATAGATTGTCATGTTTGCCAAGATTTGTAAAAAAATATTTTTGTGCTATCTAGGCTAATCATACCACAGGTGAGTGCAACAAAGCCATACATAACAGGTAGTGCAAAAGAAAATAAACTACATAGAATATAGTGTTACTGCTACAGAGAAAGTACAGGTGACAATATGTGTACGGGCCACAAAGAGGTAGGTTGGGAGGTGGGAATAAATCCTTAGCTTATGGGAGGTTTGCTCAACAGTCTGATAACAGTGGGGAAGAAGCTCTTCCAGAATCGGTTGGTATATGCTTTCAAGCTTTTGTACTTTCTACCCGATGGGAGAAGGGAGAAGAGAGAATGATCGGATATAGGTGCATTTGATTATGTTGGCTGCTTTCCTGAAGCAGCGTGGTGTGTAGATGAATTTAATGGTGGAGAGTCTAGTCTGTGTGAAGGACTGGGCTACATCCATAACTCTCAGCAATTCCTTGGGGCAGAGTTGTACCCAAACCAAGCTGTGATTCAACCCGATAGGATGCTTTCAACAGAGAATCTGTAGACATTGGCAAGAGTCATTGGAGACCTCAAGTTCAAGTGAGTTTATTGTCATGTGTCCCTGATAGGGCAATGACATTCTTGCTTTGCTTCGGCACAACAGAACATAGTAGGCATTGACTACAAAACACATGAATAAATAAACTGATAAAGTGATAAACCTCAATGTAAAGATTGACAAAAATCCTTGAAAAATGATTTCACTGCAAAACCTCTGAGGCAGTACCATGACGAATAGAAACTCTAACAATTTTGTTACATCTGGAACACGTTTTTCAGCGAATTATATTAAATAATTAATAAATATCTGGATGCTTTTCCAATATGAAAATCTGGCAAGAAAGGGTTCAGGGACGAATTGAAACTCAAAAGCCATTTGAGACAATAACTGGAAGGGCGAAATGTAATCATATAACCTCACTGAAATATGGCAAAAGAGAAAGTTAAGTTAGAAAATACAGAAAGAGCTGAAACCTTGCCTACCCATGTTCTTTGGAGATGTCTGACCTGCTGAATTACTGCAGTTTTTTTTAAAAAAGAGTTTGAGTTTGCAGGTGATATCAGGTAAAACTACAGATATAAAAACGATCGGTTGTTAATTACAAGATTTGAACCATTTGGGAATGTGGTACATGAACCTGAAGTCACCATAGGCCATTTGTTTATCTCAATGCATGTTGCAGGGATGGATAGCACAGAAAGTCATGGGGACATTGAGAATATAAATAAAGACATTGGCAATTACTCAATACTGCACTAGAACATAGAATTCCTATCTTTAATGAGCTTTGATCTGATTTCTTGGTTAAAAAAAAATTGGAGTTCTATTTTCTTGGTTGTGCTGGCTATGACCGAGGCACATTTTAGGTAACATGACGAAAGATATGCAAAGAACTGCAGCAGACAGCTCATTTATGTGATGAAACAAAAGTTGCAATAATCAAAGGCAAAAGGGGTAGTGTTTATCCTACTGTGCTTTTTCAGAAACAACATGCACGGATTCTGAAAAACGAAAAGAAAAAGATCAATTCAGCTATTTTTTCTGAAAGAGAATTATTTCTGGAGCAAACAATGTCTTCCCAATTATCTGTGAAATTCTAAATTCAGTGAAAACACTGATCTTGTTTGATCTCGTTTATTACAAGTGAGTAGCATTGGCACGTAGCAATGAAGCCAAAATTAAAATTCTACTAGCAGCACGCAACGATGTTTTCATGCTTCATTTGTGTTTACTGAGAAACCTCGGATGCAC
Source organism: Leucoraja erinaceus (assembly GCF_028641065.1). Lineage (NCBI taxonomy): Eukaryota > Metazoa > Chordata > Chondrichthyes > Rajiformes > Rajidae > Leucoraja > Leucoraja erinaceus. The sequence continues at coordinate 32,453,628 of NC_073385.1, forward strand.
ACCTGTTTCTACTCTCAGTAATCTGTTTAAGACTGCTAAAGGGACAAGAGCCAAGCAGTAAGAAATTCAATGGCCATCATTATTGGAGACACGCTTCACTCTTTAATGAGCATGAGAGGCAAACCTGCCACACTGACCTGGCCAGTACAAAAGGTAGACAAAAATGCTGGAGAAACTCAGCGGGTGAGGCAGCATCTATGGAGCGAAGGAAATAGGCAACTTTTCGGGTCGAGACCCTTCTTCAGAACAAATGGTACGTTTTTAAAAGCATTAAAGGAACAGTTACATTTTCCTGATACGATGGCACTTTGCATGGATTTTTCAACGTTCTAACGCAGAGCTGCTATTTAGAAAAAAAAAATGTCATCTTTCAGGGACCAGAAACATCAGAAAACATTAGTCAGAGACCACGAAGAATTATAATGGTGGCAGGTATTGGTCAGTAATCAGTGCATTGACAAGAACAATTGACTTTATTTAAATCTTCCCCTGATATGAAGAGAGACCTTGTATCTTTTTAAGATTCAACTGGGCATACAGTATGTGTCCTAGCTTGGTGTGAGAAGGATTTTTCCAATGTCATTTTAGATAGATTTTTCTTTTTTTTAATGGGGTTATGTTCCTGATATTTCTTCATAAATCTGAGCTAGGTTGCCTCAATAGAAGTAAATGTAGAAGGGACTCAAGTGGAACTTAAGTAAATTCTTCTACTCAGGCTCAATAGTCAAGGTGTATGATTTTATGATTGATCTGGATTTTGCATGTCTCTGTAACTTCCCTTCAAAATTTTAAAGGCCCCAGTTTGATTAATGCTCATCGCCTTAACCCTAAAGGAATGACAGTCAAATTTATGGAATTTAACCTCATATTTTAACCTTTTAAAATCCTATCATTAGTCTGTTGCGTGCCCCTTCCAAGGATAAGATCTTTTTTTTCTGAGATGCTGGACTGAAAGCTGGCTGCAGAACACTGAGCCGTATCTGACAATTGAAACATTGCCTTCGCATATTTGAGCACCAAGCCCTTCTGATAAAGAGCAACATTCCAGCACAGAAACAGGTCCTTGAGCTCACCTTGTCCATGCCCATATCCATCTAAACCCTTCCTATCCATATATCTATCAAAATGTCTATAGAAAGGTGTAAATATATCAACGTCCATGGCTTCCTCTTCCTCATTCTAGGTACAGACTATTCTCTGAATGAAAAAGTTGCTCCTGAGGTGACCTCTTAAATATTTACCCTCTCACCTTTAGCCCACGTCCTCTAGTTTTAGAATATTCTCTCCTGGCAAAAAGACTGTGGGCGTTCACTTTATCCATGCCCTTCATGAGCTTGAATGCCTCAATTAAGTCACCCCGCAGCCTCCTGCACCCCAAAGAAAAAAAGCAGCAGCCTATCCAGCCTCTCCCTATAACTCAAGTCCACAAATTCAGGTAACATCCTTGATGATGGATGCTGCCTTCTTGAGGCAGTACCACATGTAAATGCTGGACTTAAAACTGAATGTAGAACACTGAACAGTAGCTGACAACTGAAACGCTACCTTCACATGTTGGAAGAAAAAAAGTCCTTCAGATATTGTAATAGTTGTTTTAATTATTTCATTACCTGCTCACAGGCATTTATGATGCTTGTGCATAGGAATGCGAGCACAATTGGCCCTCCACAATCTCTTGTTGTAAAACCAATCACCACAGTCAGTCTGCAATCATGACTGCATTGAAAATTGCACAGGCTTTTATATATGAAATCAGCTAACAAGCACCTCTGCTGGAATTTGCCAGACTGTAGTCGGAGGCAGCTGAGTAAAGAAAGCCTCTGGTGCTGTCTAATCTCTCCATCACTCCCCTCCGCTTTTATTCTCTAACCAGAAAATCCTTCCCTCTTCACTCCTGACATTACTAATTTTGTGTAACAATGATCAACCAGAGGAGGAATTACTTCCCGAATCAGAGCACAATATGTTGATGAACCAGAATGTTGCCTGGATTATAGAGTATTAGTCACAAGAGGAGGTTGCATAAACTTGGATTGTTTTCAACGGAACACTGAAGGTTTAGTGGAGATCAACAGAAGTAAATAAAATTACGAGAGGCAGAGGAAGGGCAGACCGTCAGAATCATTTTACCCAGGGTGGAAATGTCAAATAAATAAGAGGGCACAGCTTTAAGGTGAGAGGAGCAAAGTTTAAAGGAAATGTGCATGGCAAATGTTTTACACAGAGAGCAGTGGGTCCCTGGAACATGCTGCCAGGTGGAGGCATATATGCAATGGTGGCGTTTAATAGTAAGATTAAACGAGAACTTACCAGTTTGAAGTTTGACCTTTATTTTATGAGGAGTTATGATGAGGGATTACGTGAAGACCCCGCTAGCACGCGTGCGCGACATTCTTCAAAGCAGCGGTGTGGAATCACAGAAATAGCAATTGAAATAAACATAGTAAAGACAAGGAGAACTAAAATACCAGTTGACCTTTATAATTGAGGGAGGGAGCGGAGGGTACGTAATCCCTCATCGTAACTCCTCATAAAACAAAGATCAAACTTCAAACTGGTAAGTTCTCGTTCAATCTTACAATTTTACTTCAGAGTCACGTGAGTGACTACGTGAAAGCTCTGTGATTTCAAGCCGTGGAACAGCCCATGCTTCACTCACTGCCGAAGTCATTCAAGGGAGGAAGTATGTTATTGTATTCAGACATGCATCCAATTTAGGCAATAACAATTTATTTTGACGAAATAATCCTCTCTAGGGCTAAATATATTGCAGAATTCAAACTTGATTCTGCAATACCGCAGGTTTGGTTATTGGCTTATTATAAAGAATTGGAAGGTCTTTCTCTCGACCATCCTGCTGTTGCCAGGATATGGTCCATAGGCACTTCCTTGTCTCTAGCTGCCAGCGTTACTGTTGCCTTTGTGGATAGAAACTTAAGATGTCAGTATCCACCCCAGCAGCTCCCAAGCCTTTCTGAGTTATCTAGCGATGGTTAGTGCTGATACCCGGCCTTTAGGCTGTTTGTGGCTGCCCATAGTGCTAATTTATTTCCTCTTAAGTTTTAGTAGTTTTAAGGTATAATAGAAGGTGTGTCATTACACATGGTTGGGTGTCAGTTGGGTATATCTGGAATTCCAAATTTTGTCCTGATGTTCATGGTCTATCTTGTTTAACAAGCTCTAATATGCAAAGTTATATTTTCTGGAGATGCCATCATTTATCCCAGTCTCAGTTTATGTAAAAACTGGACCCCTAGAGCTGAGACCAGTATTATCAGCATACTGTTTTTAAAATGTTAGCCCCCCCCCCAGGGACAGGGACATTGCTGGTGCCCCTAGCAATGTTAGTACAACACTGACATCCCAGATCTGGGAGTACTTCCCTCTAGGCGGGTTGGTGTTAAAAATAATCCTCATACGTTTGACAACTAGAGGGTGAAATCCCATGGGGATTTGTCGTGGTACCTGCCACCAGCAAGCTGACAGGGCACTCCTGCATAATTATAGTACTGCAGCTCAGTCCTTCATCTATATGAAGTTGGATAGGAATACTCAGGACGTTGATGGTTGTAGCTGTATTATACGCCACACCAGTCCTTTTTGATTCTTGATAGGCCGCCGTGATCATGCTCATGGTCCTGTCCGCCAGCCCGGATTTAGCATGGTGGACTATGGTTCAGAGACTATGTCCGAGACCACAGGGATCCATGGCTGTTTAGGCCAATCAGGAACTTTCAAGACACTTGATGTTGAGTCCATATGTGTTTTCGCTTAGGATCCAACTGATGAGGCAGGAGGGAAAAACATTGTAAACAATTTATTCCCCATTCAGTGAGTAACGTCCATTGCTACTGCCCCAAGTGTGGTTCACAAGCGGCATATGTTGGTAACTGATGATTGGGTCTAGATGCAAATGGATCGATATCTGGTGCCCCTCTTTTGGCAATATCAGCAACTTGTTTGTGGTCCAATAGTCATTTGGTTCTGTCATTGAATTTTCATGACCTGGTGTGTGCCTCAGTATTGAGTTTACCTGGTAGGTAGGTTTGCTGATAGCCAAATATGTATGTTAACTCACCATAGCCAAATATATTGGCCAGATTGACACATGATATCGATCTTTTCTCCCATATGATTAATATATGCCACCACAGTGATATTATCAATTCGTAGGCAGACATGCAGATGGTGCATTGTTAGCAGTAGGCTTTTAGCCCATAAAACGCACCCAACACCAGTGTTTTTAGTAATTAATTTTGTTGTAGGCTTCCACCGTCTGCTTTACTCTTTGGCTATGTTACAGACATATGGATAACATTGATTGTAAATCCCAGAAAGTCCAGTTGTGGATGCCGTCAACTTAGATTTATTTGGATGGAGATGACCCCAGAGTTTCACCCAATGTTTGGTAGGTAAAACTGCTGATTTAGCTAGATCCAGGGTTTCTTCCCCACAATTCATATATCATCAAGATATGCCATGACAATATGTTTTTGTTTCTAATATTGCCAAGGCCCGTTTTAATATCTTGGTGAAAAGTCTTGGGGCTGAAGTTAGACCATTAGGCAATGCTATACCCTGCCATAGTTGCCCCATCCAGTTAAGTTTTTGGTATCGACAATGATCCCTCCATGTCTCCCAATACAAGTGTAATATTCCCCCTGTTAGTACAGGCTGCTCATATACACCTTTGTGTACCTGGTTGCCGGTGGTATGACCCTTTCTTCAATTTCTGCCTCTTCTGCGGAAGAGGCGCCGGAGTGCGGGGTTGGCATGTTTTCCATGAGGGTCGCACTGGGTCTTTGCCCAAAAAGGACCTTCATGGTGCTGCGCAACCCTCGAGCTTTCACCAGTGTCCTGGTGTTGACCTGCTGGTGGATGCATAGGGGTGCTGTCGTTGCTGATGATGCTTGTCATCTCTGTACCATCGTCTGGTCGAGCAACCAATGATATGCCCACTGTCAGAAGTTTTGAAATCTTCTGTAGTTTGACCTCCTGGGTTTTTGTGCCAGTCCCACTGTACCCCCAGATCGCATTGTTTGCTGCAGGCATTTTTAACGAAATAAAGTTCACAGGAGGCCTATACTTCTGCGTAAATTTTGTTGCCTGTTTCTGCAGAAGATGGAAGTACAGGTAGTCAATGCTGGCCGCCATGCTGTACTTTAAATGCCGCCAGACTGGTCTGTACTTTTCGTTGATCCGTAATTTTGGTGATCACTCCCAGTAGCTCCTTAGGATTCTGCACCCCCTGCACACTGCCGTTTTCTTCAGCCACGTCCCCTTCTTCCAGACCAGCCCAGCCCTGGTCCACAACCCATTCCTCTATCGAGGGAACTGCATTGTTTTACAGCCCTCGATAAGGTGCTGTTGTGGGAGTGCGAAGACTCCCATAGTGAGCTTGCTCCATCTCCCGGAGCAAGTCACGGGCAGACCTCTGCTGCACTCGGGCAGAGCGCCCCTTCAGCCAGACTCAGATGAGTATGATCGGCCGGGCTGAATCCTGCTGGGCTTTGCCTCCAGCCTGCTGTGCTGCTTTGAGCTGTACAACCCATGGCGCTGGATTCAGCTTGGAGTCGGTAAGTGGACCCTTAGTAACCACGCCAACGGTCACTTTCACTGCCCTTGGGCAGTGCTTCCTCCTGGCCGGACTCCCTTAGTCTATCGGTCGTACTGACTCCTGCCTGCCTGCAGCCCGCTGTGTTGTTTCCAGGTATACAGCTCGTGGTGCTGGGCTCAGCCTGCGCCGGTCGTACCCGGCTGTCGGCTGCCAGAACCTTCCTAGTTCCCCGCAGCCTGCGTTCCTGGAACCGCTGTTTGCCCATGGCTTATGGGCTGCCAGAACCTTCCTGTTTCCCCACAGCCTGCGGTCCTGGAACCGCTGTTTGCCCATGGCTGTGGGCTGCCGGAACTCTCCCTAGTTCCCCGCAGCCTGCGGTCCTGGAGCCGCTGGACGTCCGTGTCTGTTGGCTGCCTGGACCTGCCTGGTTCCCCGCAGCCTGCGATCCTGGAACCGCTGGGCATCTGTGAGCCGTTGGACATACGTGGTATCGGATGTCGGGACCTGTCTGGTTCCCCGCGCAGCCTGCGGTTCAGGAGCCGCCGGTAACCCGTGGTTGCCGGCTGCCGGGACCTGTCTGGTTCCCCGCAGACTGCGGTCCTGGAGCCGCTAGTAGCCCCTGGCTGTAAAATAGGCTTAGATAGGCACATTGATATTCAGGGAATGGAGGGATATGGATCACACGCTGGCAGATGAGATTAGTTTGTCTTGGCATGGACATTGTGGGCTGAAGGGGCTGTTCCTGGGCCATACTGTTCTGTTTTTTGAATAAAGAACAATGGCAAAATAACAATCGTTGTTCACTACATTTTTTACTTAACACTGCCTGCTCAGCAATGCAATATGAAGCAAGGATTTCTTTGTATTAAGATGCCTGACAGGAACAAGAATTAAAGCTTAAAATTGTCATGTGTCCCTGCTCCAAGAGAGTGGAGCTATTGTGCAAATTGATGCGAACATTTCGGTTTGACAAGGGCATTTACTTCAAAAAGGAAAATTATCCACTGCCATTTGAATTACTTATCTTCTACAGCTGAATTTCTTTTGTGCTAGAGGGTATTTGGAGATGATTACACTTTTTTTTTAAACAACTGTGTCTCCGATACGCAGTCACCAGAGATATCACAAATCATGTCCCATCACATTTCTCTCCTATGGTTTCAAACATGCATAAGCAAGCACATCATTAACAGTTTCTTTTTTTCATAACCATCTGTTCTATCCAGCTATCTGTTTGATGGACAATTCATCCACTGGGTCTTGTCCTGCTTTGCTGATTAATTGGAAAGTTGGTTCAGGAAACCCTCCTGTTCTGGAGGGACGGGAACGCAGATGAGGTGGAGTCAAACGAAGGGCAACAAAAATAACTTCAAGGTTGAACACAGCCTGAATATTATTGTTACCTGACGAGACGTGACATGGGTTAATAATGCAAAAAAAAAAACCATCTTTGATCAGAGCAAATAAACAGCGCGGTAATAAAAAGATAAGTGGATGCAAGAAACTGCAAATGCTGGTTTACAAATAAAGGCACAACGTGCTGGAGTAACTCAGCAGGTCAGAGAGCCTCTGTAGAGAATATGGATAGGTGACATTTCAGGTCAGGACCCTTCCGGAGATATGAGACGAGATCTGGTCCAGTCATGATCTGAAAGCTGTACATTAATCATTCCAAATACAGCACTGTACTTCCAACCAGCAAAAAGATTCATGGGATTCAGTGTTGCAGTTCTGTTCTATGCCACAACACGGATGGGCAGATAATGACCAAAAGGCGATTTTAAATTTCCAGCAATTTATGGTAAAGTGTTTTAAAATTTAACAGATTACTGAATGAATTAGAGAATATTAGCTATAAGGGTGGGACATACAGTAAACCCTCGTTTGTTTTAACGACCATTTAGGAGCAATGGTGTCCGTTATTACTGATTGACTGCTATAACTGAGTAACGTATTATCATTGTATGCAGTAGAAACAAAATACTGCAGAGGCTGGTTAATGCACAAAAGGACACTGAGTGCTGAAGTAAGCCATCAGCATGTCTGGAGAACATGGATCTCTGGAGAACATGGAGAACTGTGTCCCGGGGAGCCGCTTGCGCGGTGTGATTGTCCTGGGAAGCCGAGAGCGCGGCGGGAGAGTCCAGGCGATCCCCGCACCGCACGGGCCCTATTCACCCGCCGAACAACCATGGTGCCGCCAACCAGAGCGATGACCGATGACTGAAATGTGCCCCGGTAGGCCCAACATTCCCCACAGGCCTCCCAGTGTTGTGGAGAAGCCGGGCGGCGAGGTCTGCCTGGGTTGAAGGGCGGCGGTGATGAGAGCCTCGGCAGCAGCTTGAGCCTCGACGGCAACGGGAGCCTCGGCGGTGATGGAGCCTCAGCGGCAACGGGAGCCTTGACGGGAGTCTCGTCAGCGGTAGGAAACTCGGCCACAGCAGGAGCCTCTGTGGCAGTGGAATGTGAGGAGGGGGGAGCAGAAAAGACAATGGGGACCCTGGCGTGGAGGGACCGCCGTGAAGAACAATGGAGCACCCGGCATGGGGGGGAGCGCTGAGAGGGACGGTGGGAGAACAAAGGGGGACCCGATGTGGGGGAGGGGGGCACTTTAGTTTTAGAATCACCTGCCCAGGGGATAAGCCTGCGTTTGTTTGTTTGTTAGTTGTTCGTTCCAATTTAGGCGCCAGCCAACAGTCGCTTGTCCTTTTCTTTTTTTTTTGTACGTTCGATTTCAAGTTTTTGTGTACTTTGGTTGCTCAAGGCAACAGAAGGATGGTTTAAATCAGATTTATTTGCAATATGATTCACCGATCACGGTCTTGACAATTGCCACTGAAAACACAACTGACCACAACGATGGTCTCACAACGACTGAAGGGCAGAGCCCTGAAAACCGCGTGAAAACACGACACCTCACAGAGTCACGTGCGCGCGGATTCCGACCGCAGGGTTCAATACTTGCGAGCACTAGCAGGTGCCGCTACAGTACCTTGTTTGTTGTGAATGTTGGCAGGTCAATTTCTCTCCGGGGATGAATAAAGGTTTATCATATTATATTGTCTCGTAGGTGATGTTTCGTGTCGGGATCCTTCAGTCTGCTGCATCACTTTAGGTCGTTTAATCTTAAAACTCACGCTGATGCCACTGGTCTGCACCACGACCCCTTCTTCACCAATTGCCTCAAGGTCCGGTTGACGGGGCTGTTGTTGCGGCTCATGTTGTAGCCCCAGGTCGACCGTGCTTTCTTCAGTTGGCAGCCGTCAGTAGGTCCGTCCATTGTAACCAAAATCTGTTATAAAGAGGTCCGTTAAAATAGGGGTTTACTGCACTTGGATTGTTTTCTCTTGAATGCCAGAGGTTGATGGAGAGACCTGGTAGAAATATATAAAATTATGGGAGGCATGTAGATAGTGTAGACAGTCTGAACCGTTTCCCCCCAAAAGATTAGGGGGCATAGCTTTAAGGTGAGTTGGGCAATGTTTAAAGACAATATGCGGGGCATGTTTCTTACACAGAAAGCGGTGGGTGCCTGGAATGTGCTGCCCTCTCCCCTTTCAAAGGCTATAGAAATGTAAAAACGCTCACCTCCAATGCAATATGAGCTTTTCACTGTACTCTGGTACACGTTACAATAAACTAAACTCTACTCAACTCAGAGGTGGTGGTGGAGGCAGATATGACAGTGGCATCTTAGAGGTTTTTAGATAGGCACACGGATATGCAGGCTATGGAATAGTATTTATCACGTACAGTGAGAGGAGATTAGATTAATTTGGCATCATGTTTGGCCGCAGGTCCTGGTTCTGTGCTGTACTGTTCTATGTTCTAACCAATTTCATCTAAGATAGAAAAAAGTCACATAGTACTAGACAAACTTAGCGAGTCATGCAGCATCTCTGGAGAACATGGATAGGGAATCTCCGGAAGGGTCTCGAACCGAAACGTCCCTAGAGATGTATCTCTAGAAATGCTACCAGATCTGCTGAGTTACTCCAGCACTTTATGTATTTTTTTGTAAACCAGCATCTACAGTTCCTTGTATTTTCATCTTAGATAGTCTCAGCCTGCAGGGATGTGTCTGAATTTATCAGTGGTTTGGCTTGGAGACTAATGCTGTTGTCGACGATGCTGGTGTAAGAAGGCTTTCCTGATCCTGGAAAGCCAGCAGATTGAATGTTAATGCCATTGGGGTGACACACGCTAGCTGCAACACAAAGTTGGAGATTTTTGCATCAGCCTGGGAATTATGTGACACTGGGTGCCAATAATAACTGCTCCCTCTCTGTAAATCACCACATGTTGAAGGATGCAAGTGAAAACAAACAAAATATTTTGATGAATAATTTGCCACTGCTTCATGACAATCTGTCTGAATATTCATGCAGAAATGGTAGAATGATATTCTATTTATTTCAGAGCTGGGTCCCCTTTGTATTGTGTGTCATTCTGCCAAGTGATGCAGCTGGCAATAGTGGAATTCACTTACTGAGGTTTGAGTGACAATCACAAAGAGTCTTTGGTATAAAGTCTGTCAATTAGGTGTCAAATACTCTCTGAATGAACTGCTGAGCTACAAATATCAACTCACGATATCTTTAGAATTGAATAGATTAATATGCAGTACGAACTGCAACTGTTTCAATCCAAAGAAATGCATTGCTGGGAATAAAAATGCATGCTGCCCTATATAGTTTCAATACGGTGGCACAGTGGCGCAGCAATAGACTTGCTGCCTTACAGCGCTTGCAGCACCGGAGACCCGAATTTGATCCCGACTATGGGTGCTGTCTGTATGGAGTTTGTACGTTCTCCCCATGTCCCGAATGGGTTTTCTCCGAGATCTTCGGTTTCCTCCCACACTCCAAAGACGTACAGGTATGTAAGTAAATTGGCTTGGTAAATGAAAAAAATGTCCCTAGTGTGTGTAGGATAGTGTTAATATGTGGGGACCACTGGTCGGCGTGGATATGGTGGGCCAAAGGGCCTGCCTCCACGCTGTATCTCTAAACTAAACATGAAAAACCATGCAATGAAAATTAAGATAATGCCTAGAATTTCTAATAAATCTAATAGGTGAACCAGCTGGGTTTAGAGGGTTTTTTTAGCTTAATTTAGAGATCCTGGACGGAAACAGGCCCTTCGGCCCATCAGATAAGAAGAGATGAGGGGTTTCTTAAATGTGCATATTTTAATGCAAGGAGCATTGTAAGAAAGGTGGATGAGCTTAGAGTCTGGAAGTATGATGTTGTGGCGATCAGTGAAACATGGTTGCAGGAGGGCTGTGATTGGAAACTAAATATTCCAGGATTTTGTTGCTTCAGGTGTGATAGAATTGGAGGGGCAAGAGGTGGAGGTGTTGCATTGCTAGTCAGGGAAGATATTACAGCAGTGCTTTGGCAGGATAGATTGGAGGGCTCATCTAGGGAGGCTATTTGGGTGGAACTGAGGTGGGAAAGGTGTAGCAACACTTATAGGGGTGTATTATAGACCGCCAAATGGGGAACGAGAATTGGAAGAGCAAATATGTAAGGAGATAGCAGATATTAATAATAAGCACAAGGTAGTGATTGTGGGAGATTTCAACTTTCCACATATAGACTGGGAAACACATTCTGTAAATGGGCTGGATGGTTTGGAGTTTGTAAAATGTGTGCAGGATAGTTTTTTGCAGCATTACATAGAGGTGCCTACTAGAGGAGGGCAGTGCTGGACCTCCTGTTAGGAAATGAGACGGGACAGGTGGCGGAGGTATGCGTTGGGGAGCACTTCGGGTCCAGTGATCACAATACCATTAGTTTCAATATAATTATGGAGAAGGTCAGAACTGGACCTAGGGTTGAGATTTTTGATTGGAGAAAGGCTAACTTTGATGAGATGCAAGATGATTTAAAAGCAATGAACTGGGACATTTTGTATTATGGGAAAGATGTAGAAGAGAATTGGAGGACATTTAAAGGGGAAATTTTAAGAGTACAGAATCTTTATGTTCCTGTTCGGTTGAAAGGAAACAGTAAAAATTGGAAAGAGCCCTGGTTTTCAAGGGAAATTGGACATCTTGTTCGGAAAAAGAGGGAGATCTACAATAATTATAGGCAGCATGAAGTAAATGAGGTGCTTGTGGAGTATAAGGAATGTAAAAAGAATCTTAAGAACGAAATTAGAAAAGCTAAAAGAAGATATGAGGTTGCTTTGGCAAGTAAGGTGAAAGTAAATCCAAAGGGTTTCTACAGCTATATTAATAGCAAAAGGATAACAAGGGATAAAATTGGTCCATTGGAGAGACAGAGTGGGCAGCTATCTGCAGAGCCAAAAGAAATGGGGGAGATATTGAACAATTTATTTTCTTCGGTATTCACCAAGGAGAAGGATATTGAATTATGTGAGGTAAGGGAAACGATTAGAGTAGCTATGGAGACTATGAGTTTCAAAGTAAAAGAAGTGCTGACACTTTTGAAAAATATAAAAGTGGATAAGTCTCCAGGTCCTGACAGGATATTCCCTAGGACATTGAGGGAAGTTAGTGTAGAAATAGCCGGGGCTATGACAGAAATATTTCAAATGTCATTAGAAACGGGAATAGTCCCCGAGGATTGGCGTACTGCGCATGTTGTTCCATTGTTTAAAAAGGGTTCTAAGAGTAAACCTAGCAATTATAGACGTTAGTTTGACTTCAGTGGTAGGCAAATTAATGGAAAAGATACTTAGAGATAATATATATATATAAGCATCTGGATAAACAGGGTCTGATTAGGAACAGTCAACATGGATTTGTGCCTGGAAGGTCATGTCTGACTAATCTTCTTGAATTTTTTGAAGAGGTTACTAGGGAAATTGACGAGAGTAAAGCAGTAGATGTTGTCTATATGGACTTTAGTTAGGCCTTTGACAAGGTTCCTCATGGAAGGTTGCTTAAGAAGATTAAACTGTTGGGTATAAATGCAGGAATAGCAAGATGGATTCAACAGTGGCTGAATGGGAGAAGCCAGAGGGTAATGGTGGATGGCTGTTTGTCGGGTTGGAGGCAGGTGACTAGTGGGGCGCCTCAGGGATCTGTGTTGGGTCCTTTGTTGTTTGTCATGTACATCAATGATCTGGATGAAGGGGTGGTAATTGGATTAGTAAGTATGCAGATGATACCAAGATAGGGGGTGGTGTGGATAATGATGAGGATTTCCAAAGTCTACAGAGTGATTTAGGCCATTTGGAAAAATGGGCTGAAAGATGGCAGATGGAGTTTAATGCTGATAAATGTGAGGTGCTACACCTTGGCAGGACAAATCAAAATAGGACGTACATGGTAAATGGTAGGGAATTGAAGAATACAGTTGAACAGAGGGATCTGGGAATAACCGTGCATAGTTCCTTGAAGGTGGAATCTCATATAGATAGGGTGGTAAAGAAAGCTTTTGGTATGCTAGCCTTTATAAATCAGAGCATTGAGTATAGAAGCTGGGATGTAATGTTAAAATTGTACAAGGCATTGGTGAGACCAAATCTGGAGTATGGTGTACAATTTTGGTCGCCCAATTATAGGAAGGATGTCAACAAAATAGAGAGAGTACAGAGGAGATTTACTAGAATGTTGCCTGGGTTTCAACAACTAAGTTACAGAGATAGGTTGAATAAGTTAGGTCTTTATTCTCTGGAGCGCAGAAGGTTAAGGGGGGACTTGATAGAGGTCTTTAAAATGATGAGAGGGATAGACAGAGTTAATGTGGACAAGCTTTTCCCTTTGAGAATAGGGAAGATTCAAACAAGAGGACATGACTTCAGAATTAAGGGACAGAAGTTTAGGGGTAACATGAGGGGGAACTTCTTTACTCAGAGAGTGGTAGAGGTGTGGAATGAGCTTCCAGTGGAAGTGGTGGCGGCAGGTTCGTTGGTATCATTTAAAAATAAATTGGATAGGCATATGGATGAGAAGGGAATGGAGGGTTATGGTATGAGTGCAGGCAGGTGGGACTAAGGGAAAAAAGTTGTTCGGCACGGACTTGTAGGGCCGAGATGGCCTGTTTCCGTGCTGTAATTGTTATATGGTTATATGGTTATAGATCCATGCCGACCAGTGATCCCCGCATATTAATACTATCCTACACACACTAGGGACAATTATTACATTTACCAAGCCAATTTACCTACATACCTGTACGTCTTTGGAATGTGGGAAGAAACCGAAGATCTCGAGAATACCCACGCAGGTCATGGGGAGGAAGTCTATGACCACCATTGATCACCCATTCACATTAGTTCCATAGAAAAAAGGAACAGTAAAGCACAAGAAAAGGCCAATATCTGTGCCGAACATAATGCCAATACCAATTCTTATCAGCCTGCACATAATCCATATCCCTTCATTCCATGCATATCAATGCACCTATCCAAAAATTCCTTAAATGCCATTACCCTTGACACCCTTGATAAACAAGAATCTGTCAATCTCTACCTTAAAAAAATATACATTTACTTGACGTACATGATTCCCACAGATTCACCATCCTCTGACCAAATAAATTTCTCCTCATCTCCTTCCTAAAGGAACGTCCTGTTATTTTGAGGCTATGATCTCCCAACAGTGGAAACATTCTCTCCACTATCTCAATCCTAGACTCTCCCAATAGTGGAAACATGGTCTCCACATCCACTCTACCCGTACTTTCCATGCTTTTACCCAATGGTAAAAACATTGAATTCTCCAATTTTAGGTAACTTATCAACAATCCCCCCTCCCCTCCCTTTTATCCACAGTCTTTTCCTTGTACCCCATCTGGATGCTCACACATTTCTCCCATTAGACTGACCCACTTTTCCCCAACCTCCATCCCCTTCCACCTAAATCCCTTCCTCCGGCTTCACATTTTGTGCTTTTTCTCTCCTTGTCTCACAATGTTTTGTTTTCTTCCCATCTCTGGTTTTCAACAACACAACTTCCAAACAAAACTCTGCCTCACCTGTATCCATCTATTATTTACCTGGCTCTTTTCCACCCCACCTCTCTTCCAGGTTTCTCCCTAACCCTCCTCCGCCACCCCCCTTCCCACCCCACCCAACTACAGCCATTCCCAACCCAAAACATTGCCTGGCCCAGCAGGCTCCCTGAGTTACTCCAGCACTTTGTGTCTTATTATAAACCAGCATCTGCAGTACCTTGTGTCTGCCTAACTATTTCCTGGCTCGATTACGAACATTACATTTTAGAGAGTATGAAATTCAATATGCAAGAGGTAGGATGATTTTAGAACTACTTTGAACGTCGCATAGAGAAATGAATTGTTAATGTCTCTGGGTGTTAAGTAACAATGTTAAAAATGACAGCAAAGATTTTATAAAAAGTTTGTGTCAATCAATGTTTCAAATGACCTTAGAATTTCTCAATGAAGTGCAAGCTAGCAAAGTAATACATACCCACGGGGAGAGCTTATGGATTGTTGGCAATTTCATTTGCTTTTTTGCTGCTGTTGCATTTTGCATTTCGTAAAACAAGGTTACATCGACTTTGTAAAACCAAGCAATGACCTTTTTCTAATGGTTATTATATCAAATTATAAAGCCATCGCTAATTTGCTAATGGTATTTTTCTTATTTGATATGCTCTATAATCTGTTCTTTTCTTCCCCAAACCGGAACTTTATGTTTACATTATTGTGTGTTTTATGGTTGTCATATTATGGTTAAACAAAATATAGAATTTTATTATGTACATAAACATACAAATCTTTCAATATCAGAAACTTTAAAGGAACGAAGAAGTGTACAAAATGAGCAGGAGGGATATGAGCCAAACATGGGAGAATGGGATAGGTAAATTTTCCCACTGGAAAAGGTTGTTGATGGAGGCGATGGTAAAAGAGCTCTAGATCAACTCGTTGAGGTGGAGGCAGTGGAGAACAGAGGTGAGGTCTCTGTTGAGGACTAATCATTCTGTATTGGAACGAGGGAGTTTAGGGGGTATGGTGAAAACATGACAGTTGTGAGAACTGAAGTCAGGGAGGGGTGCAGATGGGTTGAAGGAGGCTCAGTAAGATACATTGGGGGGATGATGGGGGTTCAGGGAGGAGAGAAGTGTGGAGATACATGTAGGGGGTAGTAGAAGTAGTGTGGGTTAAAGAGGGGAGAGCAGTAGGACTCAGTGGTACCATCATAGAGGTTCCCTGTTGGATGGGGGGGGGGAGCAGTAGGATCCAGTGGTACATTCATAGAGGTTCCCTATTGGATGGGGGGGAGCAGTAGGACCCAGGAGAATCAGACCACGTGGTGTTGGAGCTGACGGTGTGGAGGCTCTTGGCCTGGAACCCGGTGGGTCGATGGCTCCAGCCTGCTTTTGGGTGGGGGAGAGGTGAGGATCAGTGGGGTCAATGGTTGTAGCCTAAAGTTGGGATCGACTACAGGTCTGGGTGAGTGAGGCCCGGAGCTGCGGGAGGGTTAAGGGGAGGGCCTAGCGCATGATAGGACATGCTGCAGTCAGTCCGTGTTGGCAAGAACACTTCAGGCTTGATCACGCTGAGCACCGGCTCCCCTCAAGGCTGTGTGCTCAGCCCGCTGTTGTTCACATTGCTCACACATGACTGTGCTGCCAGATTCAGGGACAATAAGATCATAAAATTCGCGAGTGACACAACAGTGGTGGGACTCATCAGTGGAGATGACGAATCAATGTACTGGGAGGAAGTAAAACAACTAGTGGAATGGTGCGGCAAAATCCAGAATTAAATGTCGACAAAACAAAGAAGATGGTTGTCGACTTCAGGAGGGCGCAGCCAAAGCATACACCCTCAACATCAGTGGCACCACAGTGGAGAGAGTGGAGAGCATAAAGTTCCTCGGTGTGTAAATTACAGACAGCCTCACCTGGTCCAGGAACACCACTGGGGCCGTCAAACGGGCCCATCAGTGACTGCACTTCCTGAGGAAACTAAAATAGGCCTCACTCCCCAACAACATCCTCAGGACTTTCTACAGGGGTACGGTGGAGTCTGTACTCACGTACTGCATAAATACGTGGTACTCCACCTGCAACTGCTCGGACAGGAAGGCTTTGCAGAGGGTAGTGAGGGGAGCAGAGAGGTTCATTGGCGTCTCCCTACCCTCGGTACAAGAACTGTTCCAGAGCCGCTGTCTGAAACAAGCTCAGAGAATTACTAAGGACAAACTGCACCCCCTCCACATACACCTGGATCTCCTGCCATCAGGCAAGAGATATCACAGCATCAAAGCCCAGACTACAAAACTGCTAAACAGCTTCCTGCCACAGGCTGTGAGGCTGCTAAACAGTCACTCTGTACTCACAGTCACTTGATTCTGCGGCTGGCACGGACACTTTAATAACTGGCACTGGCCACTCAAATCAGCTGCCCCGGACATTTTTATGATTGGTTTTACTGTATTTTAACGTTGTGTTTTACCTGCTTTTAACTATTTATACTGTTCCATCAGGGACTGGATTGTTTTTAGTGTTATTATGTGTGAAATGTTTTAAATTTCACGTGCGATGCTCCGGTATTCCCTGGGAAACGTCTTTTCATTTTGCACTGTACAACTGTTGCTTGCAAGATGACAATAAAGGTTGATTGGTTGATTGATTGATTGATTGATTGATTGATTGATTGATTGATTGATTGATTGATTGATTGAAGGCCAGTGTGAAATGCAGGCCACAGAATGTTGCTTTCTAAATCAAATATATTCACATATTTGCAAGCAGCTTAGTGCAATAAACAAAATAGCTCAGCAGATCGATGGTCAGCGTGGTATCATTGGGCTGAAGGGCTTGTTTTCATGTTGTATCTTTGAATAGAAACAATGGGAAAAGCTAGGATAACCAGTTGGTCGGATGGGGAAGCAGTTAGTGATGGGAAAAGCAGTTCATGCTTAAAATTAATAGCCTTGCATCAGAATGGGTTAAAAATAAATGTCATGCACAAATAACAAAGTGAATGAATTTACATTTTGACCTTTACTGTAATGTTAGTTCTGACTCTAAATTAGTTTAACACCTCCAAACTATTTGTTTGAAATATCAGAAATATTTGGGATATTAGTTGGATTTAGTCTAATTTAACATTCAACTTGAAATTAATTTAATTATATGGTCAGAGTTGGCATTTATGTTACCTTGATATTTTTTCTTTTTCTTGATTAATTTTCTTGACAAAGGACAGCAAGATAGATAGTCAAAGTCATACAGCATGAAAACCGGCCTTTGTCCCTCTCATCCTTGTTGACCAAGATGCCCCATAAGTCTTATTTGCTTGCATTTGGACCATATCCCTTTAAATATTTTCTATCCATGTACCTGTCCAAGTGCCATTAAAATGCTGTTATTGTATTATTGTACCTGCCTCAACTACCTCCTTGCAGCTCATTCCATATACCGACCTCCCTTTCAGTGAAAAGGATGCCTGCAGGTGCCTTTCTCCTCTCACCTTAAACCTATGACCTCTGGTTCTAGATTCTCCAGCCTGGGTAAAACACTCTATGCATTCACCCTATCTGTTCCCCACATGACGTCACATCTATAAGATCAACCCTTAGCCTCCAGCGTTCCAAGGAATAAAGTCTCAGCCTACCTGAACTTTCCCTATAGCTCTTGCCTTCGAGTCCTGGCAAATACCAGTGATTCCTGGGATGTCAGGACTTTAATATGAAAAAAGACTGGATAGACTCGGCTTGTACTCGCTAGAATTTAGAAGATTGAGGGGGGATCTTATAGAAACTTACAAAATTCTTAAGTGGTTGGACAGGCTAGATGCAGGAAGATTGTTCTCGATGTTGGGGAAGTTCAGAACAAGGGGTCACAGCTTAAGGATAAGGGGGAAGTCTTTTAGGACCAAGATGAGAAAAACATTTTTCACACAGAGAGTGGTGAATCTGTGGAATTCTCTGCCACAGAAGGTAGTTGAGGCCAGTTCATTAGCTATATTTAAGAGGGAGTTAGATGTGGCCCTTGTGGCTAAAGGGATCAGGGGGTATGGAGAGAAGGCAGGTACAGGATACTGAGTTGGATGATCAGCCATGATCATATTGAATGGCTCGAAGGGCCAAATGGCCTACTGCTGCACCGATTTTCTATTATTCTATGTTTCTAAATCACTCTTTCCATCTTAAAGACATCAAAGTGGGATATAGAGACAAAGGGAACTGCAGATGCTGGAATCCTGAGTAAAACAAAATGTGCTGGACGATCTAAGCACATCAGGCAGCATCTAGAGAGGGAATGGACTGGAGACTTTTCGGGTTGTGACCCTTATTTCTATTCAGACCGGTCTGAAGAACAGTCCCAATCCGAAACATCACCTGTAAAGAATCCCATTTAAACCGTCGACCTAGAACAGTTCTCTATATTTTTCTGAGATATTAATTTGAACACAACTTGATAAAGATGTTAATTTATTTCTGCAGGATGTAAATATTGTGGATGAAATGGGATTGGGCATCTCAGGTGTGTTATAAGATACAAACCAATAGTTTTGTGCTTGGAGAACTCAGATGAGACAATTGGCATATTTAGGAGAATAACAAGGGAATTTTGCTTGGACGTGCCCAGTCAGACAGTGAATATTGAAATCAGGTTATGTCATTAAAATACATTTCTCCTGTAATGTAAAAGGTAATAGACTCACTTATATCATCTCCCAGTGTGATTTATGTGGTTTTGGCATGGAAAAGAACTGGAGCTAACATAATCTTGGTGAAATAATAAGGAATTGCAAATGCTGGCATTTTGAGAAAAACACAAAGTGTGAGAACAACTCATCAGATCAGGCAGCATCTGTGGATGGAAATGGACAGACGACATTTTGGGTCAGGAAAAATGGGCCTAATTCCAAATATTGCCTGACGATTCCCACCACAAATGTTGCCTGACGCACCGAGGTCACTTGGTGACGCACCATCACTTGGTGTTTTGCTAAAATAATCTTACTCCACTGCAAGATACCCACCTTTAGATTATTCTTGGCATAGCCCACACTGTTCTTACCCAATATATAGGTGACAATTGACAACCTTTCGCATGGACATTTCTCATGTGTCTTGCATGTTGTTTTTTTCAGCCTAACAAGTGTCTCGAAGAACAACACAGAAATAACCCAGTTTACTTTTTCTTAATACTGTATGCAGTTAATTCATCTCTGTAGTTGCTTCCAGGAAGAACAACGCTTTCCTTTCTATCTGGAAATAATAGTAGTTACGGCATTTACAAGTTGTGAGGATTGGGGCCAGAGGGCCCAGTTTCTTTTGTCGATAAAACACAAAGTGCTGTAATACCTCAGCGAGTCAGGCAGCATCTGTGTAAGGAACAGATAGTCGACATTTCGTGTTGGGACACTTCTTCAGAGTCAGAAAAAGGATCTCATCCCGAAACATCGTTGAATGTGAAGAAAAGTCCAAACCGAAAAATTGCCCATCTATTCCTTCCACAGATATGCCTGACCCATTGAGTTCCTCCAGCATTTTGTATTTTATGCAAGATTCCTGCATCTGCAGTTCCTTTTAATTTAGTTTTGTTTTGTTTGGAGATACAGCGTGGAAACAGGCCCTTCAACCCACTGGGTCCGCACCGACCAGCGACCAGCACATTAGCGTTATCCTACACACACGAGGGACAATTTCCATTTATACCAAGCCAATTAACCAACAAAGGCCTGTACATCTTTGAAGTGTGGGTGGAAAACCCACGCGATCACGGGGAGAATGTACAAACTCTGTACAGACAAGCATTCATAGTTAGGATTGAACCCAGGTCTCTGGCGCTGTAAGCGCTGTAAGGCAACAACTGTACTGCTGTGCCACTGTGCCGCCCTTGTGTCTACATTTTTATTGATGATCTTTGCATTGGACGTGGCTTCTCTTCTCCAAGTGGCCTTACTGCAGGAATTGTTATTAAGCTGTGTAGTTGACTGGGATATATATTGAAAACCCAGCTGAATTTTATTTCCCAAGTTAAAGTAAGAAGCTTCCTCTCCTCCAGGCTCCAGAGATGAGTTGAATTCTCAGTGTGCAGCAGCTCCTCACAGAGTGTTTTATCTCCTGGAGATATGTAAGATGCTGCATGGATAATCTTATTATGATCAAACAATGCTTGAGGTAATGTCATTAGGCAAAGTGTGAATACAGCAAAAATATATTCATGAATAACACCCTGTTGTTCAAAAGAATTACTTACTAATGTCAGTCTGGTCTCACTTCAATAACTTGTGTTGTTGAACATCAAACATGTGTTGCTCATGGCATCCCTTTACATCTTTGTTCATCGTGTCTTTAAAAGTGCAATACCAACACAACTTTCTGCAGTAAGTCAGTTTGCATCTACGATGCAGATGTGGCAACCGTATCATTTAATGCAGTCAATGGTGAGATATAAAGTCAGGTGCTAACACAAATGAGTATGACACCTGCAATATTGAATGTATGAACACTAAGAATGCATTAAAAGTTTTTGCACGTTTTTTTAGGTTGAGATTTAGGTTTAGATTTATTATTGTCACGTGTACCAAAGTACAGTGAACAGCTTTGTATTGCATGCTAACCAATAAGGTAATACTGTATATCAATACAATCAAGTGAAACTCAAGTACAATAGGTTGAGCAAAAGGGAAGATATGGAGTGCAGAATATACTTCTCAGCATTGTAGTGCACCTGTTCCTTAGACAAAGTCCAATGCCCGCAAGATTGTAAAGGTGAATTGGACTATAACCTAGCTTATGGAAGGACCATTCAGAAGCCTGCCAACAGAGGGGAAAACGCTGTTCCTGAGTCTGGAGGTTCTTGATTTCTAGCTTCTTTATCTTCTGTCCGATGGAAGTGTGAGAAGAAGGAATGACCGGGATGGGATCATGTTGGCTGCTTTCCCGTGGCAGCGTGAAGTGTAGATGTAGTCAATGATGGGAAGACTGGTCTGTGTGATGGACTGGGGTTTGTTTGTATATATTTTTTATTATGAATAAAGTTTATTTTTAAAAATATAAAAGGATCAATGGTGAGACAGAGAGTACAACGCTAGGAACAAAAATACTTACAGGAAGTAACATTTGGATATTCATGCATAACTATATATTTGACGTTACAGTAAAATTTGCTTATAAATAACAGTCCATGTCATTAACCTTAATATAATTATAGCAGCAAGGACCATGAGTCTGAAGGCATGAAAACCAGAGGGAGATATAAATGGCTCCTTGCAATATTTAATTTCACATAACCAAAGTAATCATTACTGTTTAATGCAGTCTCTGAGGCGTGTGTGGAGGCTCAGAGAGGTTTGAACATAGGACGATACATCGATCAGAAGAGCACAAAAACAGGCCCTTCAGCACAATATCCATGATGCCATGATGCCAAAATAAACCCATCCTTTCTGCATGCACATGATCCATATCCCTCCATTGCTTGCATATCCACGTGAATCTGAAAGCCTCTTAAACATCACTTCAATTTATGCTTCAGCCTGCAGGGCAGTAGTGTGGAAAGCTGAAGAACATGTAACAGGGGTCAAGAGTCAAGGGTCTTTAATTGCTATATGTACTGACAGCATTACAGTGGCATTCTTACTTGCTGCAGCTTAACGGGCCCATAAATGCAATAACACATTGATAAACATAGAATAATCAAAAATGAAGTCAATTAATAACTACAATATTAGGTAACCATAAAAGTGTGAAAAACAAATTCTGTAGTGCAACTAAAGGCACTGTCCATTGAAGATCATAGTTGATGAGGTTAGTGTTGTGCTGTGATCAAGAGCTTGGTGAAAGTGCAAGAAAATAAATGTGGGTGTGATGCTTGGAGTAGTGATGAGTGTGTAAGAGTGCAAAATGAATTTAGAGCAAATTCTGCTTTCAATGTTGAATAGGTCTGGAGGATAAATTAGTATTGTTTTGTGCTAAAGCATGGAAACAGGTCCTTGACCCATCGAGTCCATGCTGAATATTGATCACCCGTACACACTAGTTCCATGTTATCCCACTTTTGTTTCCACTCCCAACTCGTTAAGGGGAATCTGACAGGCGACCAATTAACCAACACACACTCAAATCTTTGGAGAATTGGGATGCAGTTTAGTTTAGTTTATTGTTGTCACATGTACCGAGGTACAGTTTTTTTTGTTGCGTGCGAATAAAGCCAATGAAAAGACTATACCTGATTACAATCAAACCATCCACAGTGTACAAATACTAGATAAGGGGTATAACATTTAGTGCAAGATAAAGTCTAATTACAAATAGGTCAAAGGTCTCCAATGTGGTAGATGGGAAGTCAGGAATATACTGTCACTGGGGAGAGGACAGTTCAGTTGCCTGATAACAGCTGGGAAGAAACTGTTCCTGAATCTGGAGGTGTGCATTTTCAAACATCTGTACCCCTTGCTTGATGGGAGAGGGGAGAAAAGGAAGTGACTGGGGTGAAATTGGACCTTGACTATGCTGGTGTCCTAATCAGAGGACCTGGAGGAAACCCACATGGTCACAGAAAGAACGTACAATCTCCACACGGTCAGCAATTGAGGTTAGGATTGAACCCGGGTCACTGGCAGTGAGGCAGCAGCTCTATCAGTTGTGCCACTGTGTCGACCTATTATTGGCAACAATGATGAAAGCAGTCAGCTCCGTATGCCAGTTTACCGACTTCAGATTCATTTCTGGTGTCTGGAGCGAGAGACGGATTGCATATAGCAATGATCTTTGGCAAAGTTTCTCCTTGAGCATCACCCCTACATTTGGAGCATTGGTCTTCAAATGCAGAGTGGTGGGCCCTGTTATGCCATTCCCAGCCTTGAGTGAGGGAGACTGTAATTGGCGAGCAATGGGATATATAGTGTTGAATGGTTTGTGATGCAAGTGAGGCACTGAAAGAGAGGCAGAGTTCAACAGTGCACCAAACCTCCCACATTGTAGTGGTTTCCTCCTCCGTTTATGATTATGATTACGGATATTGTGTAGAAACAGGCCCTTCGGCCCACCCAATCTTCGGTCATTATCGATCACCTGTCCACACCAGCTTTGTGTTATCCCACTTTTGCAGCTACTCCCTGTACACTAGGGGCAATTAATTTATAGAGGCCAATTGTGTTCTTTCCAGCTTAATGACATCTTTCCTGTAGCAAGGTGACCAAAACTTAACAGAATAATCCAAATGCAGCCTCACCAACACCTTGTACAATTGTAACATAACATCCCAACTTCTGTACTCTGACTGATTAAGGCCAATGTACTAAATGACTTCTTGAATCCATATCAATCTGTGACACCACTTTCAGGGAAGTACATCTGTACTGCTAGATCACTGGCTCTATAACACTTACAGTACTCCCAATTCTCAATGAAGGTCCTGTACTTTTGACTTCTAAAACTTTAACACCTTGATGCGTTAGTCTCCATTAGCTATTCCTCAAGCCCGCTTTCCTAGCTGATTAAGATACTGCTTTAATTTTTGATAAACATCTTCTCTATCTATGATACTACCTATTTTAGTGTCATCTACAAACTTACTGATCATGCCTTGTACATTCTCAACCAAATCATTGATATAAAATACAATCAGCAATCGGCCAAGCACCAATCCCTGAGGCACATCACTAGTCACAGTCCTTCAGTCTGAAAAACGATCCTTCCACCATCACCTTTTAGAAACATAGAAATTAGGTGCAGGAGTAGGCCATTCGGCCCTTCGAGCCTGCACCGCCATTCAATATGATCATGGCTGATCATCCAATTTAGTATCCCGTACCTGACTTCTCTCCATACCCTCTGACCCCCATGGCCACAAGGGCCACATCTAACTCCCTCCTTTTGCTTCATTCCAGATAGCCAATTCTGTATCCAGTTAAAACATAAAGACACAAAGTGCTGGAGTAACTCAATGGATCAGGCAGCATCTCAGGAGAACATGGATAGGTGACAATTCAGGTCTGGATCCAATCTGAAGAAGGGTCCAACCTGAGATGTTCATATCCATGCTCTATAGAGACTCACCCGTTGCAGCGGCCCCTACAGCCTGTCTGTCTTTTTTTTATTTTTTGTCTAGTTAAATGTAGTGCTTGGTGTTTTTTAATAGTATTTTTAAATGTGTAAATGTGGGGGGCGGGGGGGGGAGGGGGAAACTGTTTAAATCTCTTCCCTGTCCGGGAGACCCGACTTTTTCCCTGTCGGGTCTCGGCTGTCGTTGGGGCCTAGCACCGTGGAGCAGCCTCCAACCTGAACGACCCGGGGGCTCCAGTCCCGGAGACTGCGGAGCTGCGGATCTGCGGACTCACCATCGTCGGGGGTGGCCGGCCTCGGAGCGTGGGGAGCGGCGGTGACTCGCTGCTGCGGCTCGACTCCTGGGGCCCGGAGGCTCCAGCAACGCAGCCGCAGGTCCGGTGGACTGTGACATCGGGAGCTCGCGGGTCTGGGAGGAGAGAGAGAGACCGCTTCCCGGAGCTCCCGCAACGCGACTTCTCCAGCCGGTGTCACGGGGTTGGAACAACCCGGACCGGGACAGTACATCACCCGGCACGGCTTCATGGCCGTGGGACTCACCATCGCCCGTGGGGGTTCCAACCTTGGACTTTCAGACCGGGAGCGGGGCCGTAAATCGCCCCGCGCGGCCTAAAATGGCCGTGGGACTCATCATCGCCCGCCTGGGGCTTGGACATCGGGAGAGACACGGAGAACAGGGGAGAGAAAAGACTTGCCTTCCATCACAGTGGCTTCACTGTGATGGATGTTTGTGTGAATTTAATTATGTGTATGTCTGTAAGACAGTGTCTTTGTTTGTATGGCTGTGGAAACAACATTTCGTTTGAGTCTCACTGGGGCTCAAATGATAATAAATTTGTATTGCATTATGCCCCTGTTCCACTTAGAAAACCTGAACGGAAACCTCTGGAGATTTTGTGCCCCACCCAAGGTTTCCGTGCGGTTCCCGGAGCTTTTTCTCAGTCTCCCTACCTGCTTCCACTAGCTGCAATCTCCGGCAACCACCTGCAACCTCCGGGAACCGCACGGAAACCTTGGGTGGGGTGCAAAGTCTCCAGAGGTTTCCGTTTAGGTTTCCTAAGTGGATCAGGGGCATTACCTGACCCACTGAGTTTACTCAGACACTTTGTGTTTTTTGTTTGTGAACCAACATCTGTAGTTCCTTGTGGCTGTATCTAGTTAGCTTAATAATAATAATAATAATAATAATAATAATAATAATAATAATAAACTTTATTACTGACTCAAGGTCCAGACAAGGGGCAACATTACATTAAAAATGCATTGAATATCAAATATCATAAAATACATATAAAATCTTGGTATATCACATAAAAATATCATAATTTATATATTTTTTAAAACACAATACATAAGTTAAAAATCCAGATTAAAAGATGATCAATGTCCTACAACGAGACAACGATACCAGTGTCTCCACAGCTGGGATTCGTAGCGTGTAGTGCTAACCCTTATGTTTGACAAGGCTACAATAAGCACATTTTTAGAGTCATTTATCCTGCAAATGAATTTATACATGTGATGTCTTAGGATAGCTTCTAAAGTACTGACTCCTGCAGCCACAAACATATTACTGGCACTACACCATCTAGGTTGACTTAGCAGTGTTCTCATGGCATCGTTATATGCCACCTTTAATCTCTGCATACTTGTCTTTCCATAATTCGACCACAGGTGTGCAGTATGCTCTAAATAACGACATCTTCACCACATCTGCACACGCACCAAATATATGCAAGAGAATATTCGCCTGTACATACAGCATGCGTCGTTGCCTATAAATATCCTCATCATCTGTCATTTGTTCTGTAATAATATGCCCTAGATATTTTACGGTATTACAGACAATAAGATTATTGTCAGACAATTTAAAATCAGGATATTTTAGACATTTATCCTCTTTGGTTCTACAGATCATAACAGCACTCTTACTAGCATTATGATTTGATGTCATGTTCCACACCATACACAGAACATATAGTAAGGAGCTGCTGGAGACCAGCGCTAGATTGACTAAAGACCACAAGATCATCTGCATACATAATATGGTTCACTAAAATATTACCAATCACGCACCCAGTGTTACAGGCTTTCAATTGTTTAGACAAATCATCAAGATATAGATTAAAAAGGACTGGGGACAAAATTCCCCCTCGTCTAACACCATTGCTAACCCCAAATGGGGCTGAGACCCTATTGCCCCATTTTATTTGCATAGTCTGGTGGGCATACCAGTAGGCCAAAATTCTAATAATGTATTTAGGCACCCTTCTTTGACTCATTTTACCAAACAGCTTTCTGTGATTAACACGGTCAAAGGCTTTGGAAGCATCAATAAAGCACATAAGGATTGAAGAGTTTTTGCCTCTATATTTGTTTACAATCTCCTTTAGGGCATATATGCATAAGTCAGTGTCATGTTTAGCTTTAAAGCCAAACTGGTTATCTGTGGAGTTAACAAACTAATTTATTCTATCCAGCAGAACTCTTTCTAAAACTTTTGACAATATGCTGGCTAAAGCTATGGGCCTGTAATTATTTAGGCTGCCTACTTTACCAGCTTTGTCCTTAATGACCGGCAGTAACAGGACAGACAACATTGAGTCTGGTAACAAGCCATGAATCATAAAGCCAGTAAAACAAATAGCTAGGAGAGGAGCTTTCTCTACCTGGATTGGACCTTCCAGAGCAGCCTGCCATTCAGAACCTTTTCAAATCACTTGTTTAAGATAAGAAATTTGAATAAAACAATGATGAAGCTGGTTCCGTGACTTGGAACATCACAGAATGAAATACAACCAGTAAAGTACTTTGAAAAAATAGTCACTGTTGTCATCAGTATTCCACACAGCACATCCAGCTCTGTCTAATTTTCAGGTACATGTACCGCTCTTCTCTCTGCACAGTTTTTTTGATCATTGTTTGCTTTTACCTACAAGACATTATTTCTTGTATGCAGTTACAGTACCTGGGAGTAACATTAACAGCATGTGCTGAATCAGAGGTAACATAGACAAAGATTACATTTCCAAAGTAAAAATACAGTTTGACAAATTTAAAAAAATAGCCTGCCTAGTGCAATCAATGCCAAATCCTCTGTTTTTTTATTGTACTGGTAGCCTCACAAATATCTTGAATGCAATGCACTCAGGAAAATTAATTAGCCTCCACTCAGTCATAGGAAATCAGTACCAGCTGAATACCTGTGGTATTTGACAGGAGATCTTAGAGTTGATTTCCAATGAGGAGAACTGGAGCAGAATACAGAGATTTGTGCAAATGTCAGGCCTGGAGTGTTTCAACTCCCATTCCTCAATAACCATGGAACAGAATTATAAAATTGCTCAGTGCCTTGCTCTTTCTCAGATGCCTTATAAATGACTCTCTCTCTCTAGTGCGAACTCAATATCCATTTTGATTGGTGGGCTTTCCACTGATTCGTGTTGGGAATAGGAAGCCAGCCTGTTCATGGGGCATAATTTCTGGCCTGTCCAATAGAACATACAGAACAGTGCTGCACAAGAACAGGCTTTATGGTCCACAATGTTCATGCCGAACATGATGGGAAGTTTAATTAAGTTCTTCTGCCTGCTTGTGATCCATATCCCTCCATTTCCTGTATGTTTATGTGCCTATCTAAAAGCCTCTTAAACACTACAATTTCTGCTTCCACCACCACCCCTGACAGTATATTCCAAACACCTACCATGCTGTATAAAATCTTGCACCCCACACAGAGCATAGAACATTGCAGCACAGGGACCGGCCCTTCGGCCCGCATGTCTGTGCCAAACATGTTGCCAAGGTAAACACTTATGTGCCTGCACATAATTCATATCCCTCCAATCCCTGCAAATTCATGTGCCTATTCAAAAATCTCTTCAATGTCTAAAATTATAAATCTCCAGAATCAATAACAGTGGAGCGGCACGGTGCCATAGTGGTGGAGCTATTGCTTTACAGCGCCAGGTACCTGGGTTCAATCCTGACTACGGGTGCTTGTCTGTACAGATTTTGTATGTTCTTCTCGTGACCTGTGTGGGCTTTCTCCGAGATCTTCGGTTTCCACCCACACTCCAAAGACATACAAGTTTGTAGGTTAATTGGCTTGATATGAATATTTAAAAAAAGTGTCCCTAGCGTGTGTTGGATAGTATTAATGTGCAGGAATTGAAAGATTAAACGAGAACTTACCGTTTGAAGTTTGATCTTATTTTATGAGAAGTTGAAGTGAGGGAATACGTGAAGAGCCCGCCAGTCTGCTTGCGCGTCAATCTTTAGAGCAGCTGTATGAAACCACAGAATAGTTGCTGAACTAAGCTATAGAAATATTAACGAGCTTAAACTACCAAATGGTCTTTATGAGAAGTAGGGTTGGGAGTGGAGGGCACGTATTCCCTCACTTCAACTTCTCATAAATAAAGATCAAACTTCAAACGGTAAGTTCTCGTTTAATCTTTCTATTTTATTTCGAAGTCACATGAGTGACTATGTGAAGACTTCAAAGCTCCGTGGTTTCATGAAGACCGGGTCGATTTGCTTGTTGGAGCTTCAGCGAGATTCCATTTGAAGACCTTGTCTGTCATGCTTGTCATTTCTGTTAGATAGCTGATGCCGCTGGCCAACTCCTCTTGTAGTGGCTTGTCCGTCCCCGAGGGAACAGCAAATTTAGAGGCAAGAGCAGGCAGCTCTTCCTTATGCGTCTCTCGCACATCATGCATTAAAGCATGGGATTCAGGAACGTAGTCATGTTCGGAGTCATGCTTGTAGTCAGTTCCATACTGATCTCTGACACTCTCTTAGAGTGGGAGAAATAGTGCACCCCAAACCAGGCGTTGCCACATGCATACGCCTCGGACTGCCTGTGCATGCTTCCGTAACACGGAGCATATTTTGTGATACCATCTCCGATAGTCTTTCGAGTGGGAGGAATATTCCAACCCACCAGGGGTAGCTACAGGCATATGACTTGAACTGTCTGTGCATGCTTTCGTAATACGGAGCATATTATTTGGCACCATCTCCATCACTTCGTTCATCTGAGTGGGAGGAATATTGCAACCCTGAACCAG
Source organism: Leucoraja erinaceus (assembly GCF_028641065.1). NCBI lineage: Eukaryota > Metazoa > Chordata > Chondrichthyes > Rajiformes > Rajidae > Leucoraja > Leucoraja erinaceus. The sequence continues at coordinate 32,483,232 of NC_073385.1, forward strand.
GAGCAGCCTCAGGCATATGTGCATATACTTTGGCACCATCTCCACCACTCCTTTCATCCGAGTTGGAGGAATATTGCAACGCTGCACCAGGAGCTGCCTCAGGCATATGTGCATATACTTTGGCACCATGTCCACCACTTTCATCCGGGTGGGAGGAATATAGCAACCCTGAACCAGGAGCTGCTGCCTGACATGCCTTCGTAACACAGAGCATTTCTCGTGCCACCATCGGATTAATCAGATGTTCTAATTGAGACAAACGCCGAATCACATCTGCCATAGATGTGGGGACAGAATCCCCTTGACCCGAATCATCCAACAGGACTTGTCCCACAGACTTGGCTTTGACTTTACCCCGACTCGGGGTTGTCAAGCTGCTCCCTCTAGGAGCCGAACCGGGACTAGCTGTGCAGATCAGTGCTCTGTCGGTATCATCATTATACTTACCAGACAGGTTGCACCTGCTAGTGACTCAAGAGTCCTTGCTCCCTTCTGGAGCTCCAACTGAGTATTTCAGGGAGGGACTGGAGCGCCTCTGGCCCCCATATGATTCGGATGAGCCGGCATTATAATCAGAGTCACCTCTTCCCGATAGTCCGCTAGACAGAGTGGGAGAAATACTGCAACCTTGCACTAGGTACAGCTCCAAGCCAGGAGCTCTTTTCTTGAGCCTCAATGGAGTTCCTCCGAACAGCCACCTACTCCAGTGGAATCCCATACTATGTCGAAAAGCAAGTCAAATTTTTCTATACCATATGGTGTACGATAACAAATGTCCTATCTGCTGCGATAGTCACATTCTGTGACCGAACAGCGACTGCTATTAAAAACTGGCAGCTCTATTTTCAACTACCTCAACCAGTTTTTCAGATTTTGACAAATTAAAGTACTATGTGTAATATATCAAAATGCCCCTACGAATAAAGCACACACTATATGCTGATACCAATGTATGCTGCCTCAGCAGCATTTGTATGTTTTAAAATTTATAGGCGCTATGGCAGACTATAATGCTGATACCAGCGTATGCTGCCTCAGCAGCATATCTATGTTTAAAATTTTATATAGGCGCTATGGCAGCCTTTCGCTGCCCTGGCCACGGCTAACACCGGTCGCTGTTAACTTAGCAGCGATACGAAACGTAGTCGCGGCTATATTAATACACTGTCTGCTGCTATCTTTACCAGCAAGCTCCCAAGCCGCACCGGCAGCCCCAACTCCTGATGGAGTTCCACGGTGGTTAAAATCTGGCCGGCAATAATACACAGCTTTAAAGTGTGAGGAGGAAATTTTAAAGGAGATGTGCGGGACAAGTTATTTTACACAGAAAATGTTGGGTGCCTGGAATATATTGCCAGAGGTGGTAGTGGAGGCAGACCTGACAGGGGCATTTAAGAGGCTTTAAAAATGGCACATAGATATGCAGGAAATTAAGGGATATGGATCATGGACAGGCAGAGAAAATTAGTTTAACTTGGCATCATGTTTAGCATGGATATTATAGGCTGAAGGGCCTGTTCCTGTGCTGCACTGTTCTGTAGATAGACACAAAATGCTGGAGTTGGGGCAGGTAGCATCTCTGGAGAGCAGGAATGGGTGACGTTTCGGGTCGAGACCCTTCTTCAGACTGATGTCAGGAGAGAGGCAGATACATAGTTAAGGATGTGTAAGGTGTGAAAACAGGACAAAGGTAACGGAGATCAAGGAAAATGTAGAATAGATCAGTTAGCTGGGAGAAGGAAACAACAAAGCAAATAGAGATAAATTATAGTCAGAAACAGTCAAACTGGTTGGAGAACTGGGAAGGGGGAGGGATGAAGAGAGGGAAAGCAAAGGTTACTTGAAGTTAGAGAAGTCAATGTTCATACCGCTGGGGTGTAAGTTGTCCAAGCAAAATATGAGATGCTGCTCCTCCAATTTGCCCTGGGCCTCACTGACAATGGAGACGCCCCAGGACAAAAAAGTCAGTGTGGGAATGGGAGGGGAAGTTAAACCATTCTGTGTTTTATGTTCTTTGTGGAGGAACTAGTTAAAGGAAAAGTTGCTGAGAATGACTTCTTCCCCACAGGAGTTTGAAAGCTGTGGTAAAAACATTGCTCGGGGACAGGCATTTACTGGAGCACCAGCTGTGAATTCAACTGCATGAACTTCACCTTCCTTGACAGCACCAGAGAGCAATCCTTCCCCCTATCATTTGTACTTCTCTCAAGAACCCAGATCCCTCGAAACAAATCCCCACAACACGCGGCAGATATTTTCCGGCAAGCAATCGTTGTTGGGCCCACACTGACAACCTCATTTTGTTCACAAACCATCCAAATATCCCAACTCATGCGAGAAGTGAGAAATCTTGTGATCCGCAACACCCATATGCCTCCACTCCCTGCATATCCACGTGCCTATCCAAAAGTCTCTTTAATGCCACTATCACCAGGCACCCACCAGGCCCCGCACATCTGCTTTAAAGATATCTCTGGTAAATGATATTTCCATCCTGGTTTCATTGTTGCAATTGTTAAAAAATGCATTGTTATCTGTCGTAAACAAAGTACAAAATGCTGGAATAGCACAGCGGGACAGGCAGCATCTATAGAGGAAACGGACATGCGATGTTTAGGGTATGATCCCATCTTCGGGCTCTTATCTACCCCTGCAGGCATCCTAACAGCAGTAGCGTCTTTTCCTTTCAAACCTGCATGAGCAACCCAGCCACTTATAGTAGGATCTGCTTTCCTTAAGCCCTATAAGGTGCTATGAATTTATCTGCCTGTGCTGCAGGAGGAAGGTTATATGAATTGCATGCTGAGTAATTTCAAAGAAACCTGCTCTGTAATCCTGTCTTGTTAATGCAACATAACAAACTTCAAACACTGAGTTATGAATCTGTGTGTGACTTTTCCAAAATGCATCCACAAGGGGGGCTTGGGATAAATATTCTTCAGCGAAAGCTTGCCTTCAATTGATCGGCATAAAAGTCAGAAAGTTATAATGCAGCTTTATAGGACTTTGGTTTGGGGGCATTTGGATTATAATGTACAGTTCCAGTCGCCCCCATTACAGGAAGGATATAGAGGCTTTGGAAAGGGTGCAGAGGAGGTTTACCAGATGCCTGAATTAGTGTATATTAGCTACAGGATGTTGGACAGATTTGGATTGTTTTCTCTGGAATGCTGGAGATTGAGAGGAGACCTGATAGATGTACATAAAATTATGAGCAGTTTAGCTAGGGTAGACAGTCTCATTTTTCCTAAGATAGAAATATCAATAGTAGAGAGCATATATTTAAGGTGAGAGAGGTATAATTTAAGGGAGACGTGCGAGTCAATTATTTTACACAGAGGGGGCGATGTTGGCGGCAGATACAATTGTGACATTTAAGAGACTTTTGGAGAGGCACAGGGAAAGGAGGGATATGGATTATGCACAGGCAGATGAGAGTTGGTCTTGCCATCATGATCACAACAGACATTGTGGGGCAAAGGGGTTGTTCCTGTGCTGTACTGTTCTATGATCTATGTATGTTCAATGATCACCTGGTGCAGTTGCATGTAGCTTCTAAATTAAATCTCTAAATTAAATTAAAACTTATTTTCAATATTTCTAATGCTAATACAAATCCTTCTGAGTAATACACTGTTGAATGTTTGCCAGCAAGAAACATGGTGCCAGGCCAATAACCCCACCATCAATGTCAGCAAAGCAACAGAGTTATTTATTGACTTTACGAAGCATGCTGGAGTACATGTTCCAAAAAGCATCAATGGTGTGGAAATGGAGGTAGTTGAGAACTTCACGTTATTACATGTTAACACTATCAACAATCTGCCGTGGACCAACCACATTGACGCAACAGCCAAGGCACAGCAACGCTTTTACTTCTTCAGTAGACTGAGGAAATTCAGCATTTCTCCAGTGACTCTTACAAACTTCCACAGATGTACTATAGAATGCATACTGTCAGGTTGCATCAGAGCTTGATTTGGGAACAGACCTGCCCAAGATCGCAAGAACACCACTCCGCCTTGGAAAAGCAGCCAACATAATCAAAGACATGTCCCACCCCAGTCATCCCTTCTTCTCCCCACTTCCATTCAGCAGAAGGTACAGAAGCTTGAACTACATTCTGCACACAGTATCTTCCCCTTTGCTCTACCAATTGTTAAATTCCTTCATAATTTTGAGTACTTTTTATTTATTTATTTAACACTGTGTTTGTCATAAGGTATTTGATGATTGTATTTATGCATAATAGCTGATCTGTTTGTATAGCATGCAAAACAAAACTTTTCACAGGTGACAATGATAAACCTAAATCAAAAGTAGGTTTTTAACCAAACGAATACTACGTTAGATGTAGTTCAGGGTTCACTTCTTCACTCAAGTGGGACCAGAATCAATTTTGAATATTGTGCTGGCGAGGGAAATGGCTTAATGGGTTTTAAACAGATTTGATGATCTAATGAATTTTGCATTAATGCATTCCATTTTTGCTTCGAAGCAGAAAAAAATCTCTGGTGCATAGTTCCACATCATATGTTCTGGTTATGTCACTCATCTCTAATCCTTTTATATAAACAATATTCATGTTACTCTTGGGTATAACATACTTTTCCAAACTTCTAATCATTTAGAGAAAATTTCTTCCAAGCAAATGTTTTATCATATTTCTCTCTGGCTTGAACTTTAATTAAATTCAATTAAACTTCAAACCATTTTCCCACTTGGATTTTGTGCATGGTTTTTAAAGTGAGTTGCCTGCACCTTGGGAGCATTTGTTGGATTATCTTACAGTAAATGCAGAAGAGCCGATTTTCCAGAGAGGATGTGGAGAAGATTTCACTATGGGAGAGTCTAAGACTAGAGGCCATAGCCTCAGAATTAAAGGAGATGAGAAGGAATTTCTTTGGTCAGAGGGTGGAGAATCTGTGAAATTATTTGTCACAGAAGGCTGTGGAGGCCAAGTCAATGGATATTTTTTAAGCAGAGATAGATAGTTTCTTGATTAGTATGGGTGTCAGGAGTTATGGGGAGAAAGCAGGATAATGGGGTTAGGAGGGAGAGATAGATCAGCCATAATTAGATGGTGAAGTAGAATAAGGGCCAATTACTTATGACCTTATGACAAACACAATGTTAAATAAATGAAAAAAATATTACCCAAAATGATGAAGGAATTCAATGGGTCAGGGAGCATTTCTGGAAAACATGGATGAGCAATGTTTTGGGATGGGACACTTCTTCAAACTGATTGTAGTTGGAGGGAGAAAGCTGGAAAAGAGAGATGGGCACAGAATCATAAAATAGACGGATATGGAAGATTGTGGATCTCGTGCAGGCAGTGAAGATTAGTTTAACTGGGGTCCTGTGCTGTTCTGTAATAAATCATTGCCAGGCTTTGCCCACCCACCTCTTTACCTCTTGTCTAGTTTCCTTGCAACCCCTCCCTTCGCTCCAATACAATCAGTTTGATGAAGGGTCCCCACCCAAAACATTGCCTCTCCATGTTCTCCAGAGATACTGAGATACTCCGGCACTTTGTGTCTGTTTCTGTAAATCTGCATCTGCAGTTCTTTGTGTTTAAATAAATGAATATACACGTTTGCACAATATATCAGCATTTTGGGAGAAGGCAAGAGTTGGAAGGAGTTCAAAAGAAACATTAGATTTGTTTCAATGCCTCTTTCTACTTAAATGATAATCCTCTTACTGAAATTTATCTAATTTATTTTGAACTATTTCAAATGCTTTTAGTGCTTTTCATTTGTGGAATTCCACAAGAGATGCAGATTACTGTTGCCTATTTACAAATAAAGGTTATTTATTGAGCCAGAAATACATTTATCCTATGTGTAGGAAGGAACTGCAGATGCTGGTTGAAAGGTACACACAAAACATTGGAGAACTCAGCGGGCAGGCAGCATCCCTGGAAGAATGAAGAATAATCTCGACCCGAAACATCACCCATTCCTTTTCTCCAGAGATGCGGCCTGTCCTGCTGAGTTACTCCAGCATTTTGTGTCTATCTTTGATTAATACATTTTTCCTATTCGAGAAGCAGTTTATCCTGAATGAAATACTATTTAAAATAATGCAGTAAAAGAAATATTGCCAATGATCTGGTATTGAATTTTCTTCCTAATGACCATTATCTATGTATCCCTGTCAAAGGGTTAGTAATTAGTGGCGGTATTATGTGAAACTTAGTGTAACAACTCATTTGACTTTAGCTCAGTTGTAAGATGAAAAATGTGAAACTCGCAATAAAATAATTGAATAGAATTGAAAGAAACAGCATTTCAGAGTCATAAAAACAGGCCGTTTGGCCCAAATTGCCCACACCGGCCAACATGTCACAGCTACACTAGTCCCACCTGCCTGCATTTAGTCCATATCCCTCCAAAGCTGACCAAAACATGTACCTGTCTAACTGTTTCTAAAATGTTGGGATTGTCCCAGCCTCAACTACCTCCTCTGGCAACTTATTCAATACACCCACCACCCTTTGTGTGAAAAAGGTACCCCTCAGATTCCTATTAAATCTATTCCCCTTCACCTTAAGCCTATGTCCTCTGGTCCTCGATTCACCTACTGTGGGCAAGAGACTCTGTGCATCTAAGCATGGAAACAGGAAATTTGGACCACTGAGCCTGTGCCAATCTAGTCACACTAGATCCATTTATCCCATTCTTTCATCCACTCCTTACACAGAAAGGCCAATTTGCAGAGGTAAATTAACCTACTAACCCACAGATCTTTGAGATGTGGGAGGAAACCAGAAACCCAGAAGAAGCACTTATGGTCAGAGGGAGAAGGTGAAAACTCCACACAGATAGCACCTGAGGTCTTTGGTGCTGTAGGGCAGCAGCTTTACCAGCTGTGCCACTGCTGCCCCATGAAACATGTGTGAACATTAATGGTGAAGTATTTGGTTCCCAACAATTTGGAAATTTCTTTCTCAGAACTTTTGCCCAAGGTTGCCCAGTGCCTTAGTGCAAAGATCAGAACTTCCAAATGTTGTCCCAATTTGGCATCCATGTTCTCAAGAGACACTATTTTACCCGCTGAATTACTTCAGCACTGTGTATCTTTTTTATGTTTACTAAAATGTTTTGTAGATATTACATTTCATTCCGCTGAAAATTAAGTCTCCATTGAAAAAGTAATCCATCTGTTGCTAAATAAAGAAGTTATGAAAAATATTAAATTGAAAGAAAAATCTGATAAGTTGTATAAAATAACATGGGACAATTAAAAAAACAAACTAGGAAAAGAAGATTAAAACATTGATGGAGGCCTTTACAATTTGAAGCAGGGGAATTTAAAAATGTAGAAAAGTGCACGCTCTATGTGGAAAACAATAGAACTAATCTCCTCTGCCTGCACGTGATCCATATCCTTCCATCCTCTGCATTTCCATGTGCCTATCTAAAAGCACTGCCACTATCATATCTGCCGCCACTACCTTCCCCAGCAACTCATTCCAAACACCCACCACCCTCTGTGTAAAGAACTTGCCCCACACTTCTTCTTTAACCTTTGCCCCTCTTATCTTAATGCTGGGCCCTATAGTCTCTGAAATTTCTTCCCTTGGAAAAAGGTTCTGACTGTCTACCATATCTCTGCCTCATAATTTTATGTATTTCTATGAGGTCTCCCCTCAACCTCCTACCATCCAGAAAAAAACAATCCAGCTTTGTCCAACCCCCTTCCAATCATGGCAGCAAATTGAAATGAAAGGTTAAATCTCAATAGCTGAAAGTTGCTCTTTGCTATATATGTAGCGAGCAAGAGGAAATTTACCCCTTCTGACCATATGCGTCTTCCTGGCAGAAAGTTCTGACAGAGAGTTAATGGTCAAAATAAGAGATTAAAATAAGGGAGACCTAGAAATATATAGCACTTTTCCATTTCACTCCCCCCAGAATTCCAAGAACTCTTTGCTGGTGGTGATGTGCTTCTGAAAGGTGTTCGCTTTTGCAATTCAGTGACGTTTATCGGCCGAGGTGACTTGATGCAATCACAGCAAATTAAGTCTAAAATAAACAAATGACAATGTATAAGATTGGATAAGTCTGCATGCTGATTGATTGACCAATACGGCATGGAAACTGGCCCTTTGGCCCACTGAGCCAATACCTATCATCAATCACCCATTCATACTTGCTCTATGTTGCTCTATGTTAGCCCACTTTCGCACTAAGGATAAATTACAGAGGCCAAATTAATATACAAACCCGCACGTCTTTGGGGTGTGGAGAAAACCCGAGCATCCGGAGGAAATCAACATGGTAACCTGCAAACCTGCAAACTGCACACAGACAGTACCCGAGGTCAGGATCGAGGTCAGGGTCTCTGGTGAGTGAGGCAACAGTTCTATCAGCTAGCTGTGACACTGTCACCCAGACTGCGCAAATAATGACTATGGGAATAAAGGAATAACGACTGTAGGAATAGAAATAGATAAGAAAGCTGTGTTTTCCTAAGTTAGTAAAAAGCCTTTTTCTCCAAGGATCGCCACCTTGTCTTGGTGGAGAAGCTTGTGAGTACCATCAATGCCAGCGACATTCCCGTGTGACTGCCACTGAAATATGATAACTCTATTGGCAGAAACAATGTTGCAGCAAATGCTATAAAAAACACGTTCCAATTGAGTCACTGCATGAAGCACTTTGGCAGTGAAAGGAAGAATATAAACGGTTCACAGCTTGTTCAGACAAAGGGGGAATATGGTCACTTCACTGCGCCATGATTAAAAAGGTTTCTATTGTCAGTGGTCTAGTGAAAACTGTCTTATTTTCATATGCAAAGAAAATAATGGGGAAGTAAGAATAATAAATGCATTAATCTAGAAAACAATTTAAAAAAAATCCAGAATCCTTATTTTGTTTTTGTAAAAGAAAACACTAACTGTTATGTACACATCAGGTTATGCTATATGAACAGAGAATCACTGAGCTTTGATACTTAAATTGCAATGCAAAACGTATAGCTGTTTTGTATAAAACTATGTAAGCAATAAAATATTATACATGTTTTTTTAAATAAAATAAAAGGATAGTAATTGTTTAGAGGGATGTGGGACAAATATGGGCAAATGGGTCTAGCTTAAATGAGGCATCTTGGTCAGCATTGACCATTTGGGCTGCAGGGCCTGTTCCCATGATGTGACTCCATGAACCTGTGACTTTAATCTGTGTTGACAGAAGCTTGTGTTCCATGGGTATCAGTAGGGAGTACAGAATCACAGAATCTGAAGGTTGAGCAGAGAGAACCACCACGTGGTGACCTAGTTAAGAACCAACACATTTATTATGAAATTTGTCAGGTTTAATCCGAGAATGGAATGTATTCCTTGGGAGCAACAAGATGAATCTATACATTGAAGATAGACACAAAATGCTGGAGTAACTCAGCAGGCCAGGCAGCATTTCTGGAGAGAAGGAATGGGTGATGATTCGGGTGGAGACCCTTCTTCAGACTGGGAGTAGGGAGAGGGAGATGCAAAGGAAGTGTAAGGTGAGAAATGAGTCATCAAAGGGGGTGAAGGTCAAGGAAAATGTAGAATAGATCATTGTTAGCTCGGAGAAGTTAACAATGAAGCATTCAGTGACAAGATTAAACCAAGGGGATGGTCAGACTGGTCGGAGAACTAGGAAGAGGGAGGGATGGAAAGAGAGGGAAAGCAAGGGTTACTTGAAGTTAGATAAGTCAATATTCATACTGCTGGGGTGTAAGCTACCCAAGCAAAATATGAGGTCCGTTTTCTCCAATTTGCGCTGGGCCTCAACTCTGACATTCTAATGTCCTCTCAATATAACATGATGTTATGCTGTCCTTACATTATTATATATATATATCCGCATGATTTTTGTTATATAACACAGCCGGTTGTTGCTGTGATTGTTTCAAAACAGTCAACATTTTAATTATGTTTTGCTTTGCGACATTTTAATTATGTTTTGCGCAATTAAAACAAAATACTGTTGGAATGATCCATGGCTTCTTGGATAAAATAGATTTTGCTGAAATCAATGCAAAGAACTGCATCAAATGATGGAAGTCAGTTACTGTAACCAGCATTTATACAACATCTTTAACCAGTGAGACAATGCAAGGTGTACCATAGGTTTAGGTTTAGATTTATTATTGTCACATGTACTAAGGTACAGTGAATAGCATTGTTTTGCATTATATCCAGAGATACTATTATCTATACATAAATACAATCAAGTCAATCTCAAGTATAATAGATAGAGCAGAGGGGAAAAAAACAAGTGCAGAATAAAAGTGATATCAGGCACTGACATTGAGCCAGGGAAAAATATCAGGTGAAATAGAATTTTTTTAAAGGACCCACTTGGAGGAATGAAGAGAATTAAGCATGTTTAATTGTAATATGTTAGGATAATAGTGAAACACAATAACACACTGAAAAATTTGCGATTATCAAAATTACAATGCAATACTAGGTGGACCATAAGAGTGTGAAATCCAAAGTCCATAGTACATCCAAAGACACAGTCTTTCGAAGTTCTTAGTTGTTATGGTTAGTGTTGTGCAGTGCTCAAAAGCCTGATAGTTGATGGGAAGAAGCTGTTCTTGAACCTGATGCACAGCTTTTCATAGAATCATAGAATCATAGAAAATAGGTGCAGGAGTAGGGCATTCAGCCCTTCGAGCCTGCACCGCCATTCAATATGATCATGGCTGATCATCCAACTCAGTATCCTGTACCTGCCTTCTCTCCATACCGCCTGATCCCATTAGCCACAAGGGCCACATCTAACTTCCTCTTAAATATAGCCAATGAACTGGCCTCAACTACCTTCTGTGGCAGAGAGTTCCAGAGATTCACCACTCTCTGTGTGAAAAATGCTTTTCTCATCTCAGTCCCAAAGGATTTCCCCTTTATCCTTAAACTGTGACCCCTTGTCCTGGACTTCCCCAACATCAGGAACAATCTTCCTGCATCTAGCCTGTCCAACCCCTTAAGAATTTTGTAAGTTTCTTTAAGATCCCCCCTCAATCTTCTAAATTCTAGCGAGTACAAGCCAAGTCTATCCAGTCTTTCTTCATATGAAAGTCCTGACATCCCAAGAATTAGTCTGGTGAACCTTCTCTGTACTCCCTCTATGGCAAGAATGGCTTTCCTCAGATTTGGAGACCAAAACTGTACGCAATACTCCAGGTGTGGTCTCACCAAGACCATGTACAACTGCAGTAGAACCTCCCTGCTCCTATACTCAAATCATTTTGCTATGAATGCTAACATACCATTCGCTTTCTTCACTGCCTGCTGCACCTGCATGCCCACTTTCAATGACTGGTGTACCATGACACGTTGCATCTCCCCTTTTCCTAATCGGCTACCATTTAGATAATAGTCTACTTTCCTGTTTTTGCCACCAAAGTGGATAACCTCGCATTTATCCACATTATACTGCATCTGCCATACATTTGCTCACTCATCCAGCCTATCCAAGTCACCTTGCAGCCTCCTAGCATCCTCCTTACAGCTAACACTGCCCCCCAGCTTTGTGTCATCCACAAACTTGGAGATGTTGCATTCAATTCCCTTGTCCAAATCATTAATATATATTGTAAATAGCTGGGGTCCCAGCACTGAGGCTTGCAGTACCCCACTAGTCACTGCCTGCCATTGTGAAAAGGACCCGTTCACTTTTTTCCCGGTGGTAGGTGTGAAATGAGAGCATGACCAGGGTGGTGTGAGTCTTTGATGATATTGGCTGCCTTTTCGAGGTAGTATCTCCTGTAGATTATCTTTGATGGTGGGGAGGGCAGTACCCATGAAGGACTGGGCAGTGTCTACTATTCTCTGTGGTCTCTTACATTCTAGGGCATTCAAGTTGCCGAACCAGGCTGTGATGTAACCAGTCAGTATGCTCTCACCTGTACACTAGTAGAAGTTTGATAGAGTATTGATCAACTTACTGAATCTCCTTAATCTTCTAAGGAAGTAGAGGCATCGCTGAGCTTTCTTTGTGATTGCAATGACGTGCTGGCCCCTGGATGATAAAGAGGCAGAATTCTTTAGGGCAATGTACAGAGTTTCATCCTTGTTGAGTGTGATCAATAGTTGAATGTAAAATAAATGGGTAGATATAGGTGACCAGAAGCGGACAGCACAATGCTGCGACTCATAGAGCTGCTGCCTAACGGTGCAATGACCCGTGGTCAACCTTGATCTTCATTCCTGACTATGTGGAGTGTGCACGTACTCCCTGTAACTGTGTGGGTTTCTTCCCACATCCTAGAGATGCGTGACTAGGTGCATTAATTGGTCACTGTAATTTCCTCCTGATGTGTTGGTGAGGGGTAGAATCTAGAGGAATTTGATGGGAATGTGGAGAGAATAAAATGGGATTCATGCTGTTGGTTATTCGAAGTATTGGAATAATCAAGAATCAAGAAAAATCTAGGTCTTCTGTTTCTCATCCGCTCCCTGCACATTCACAGCAATTTACACAGGCCAATTAACCTGCAAACCCACACGTCTTTTGGGATTTGGGAGGGGACTGGAGCACCCAGAAACTCCTGCGGTCACATGGAGAACATGCAAACTCCACACAGACAGCATGTGAGGTCAGGCACCTGAAGTGACCTTTGTCATGAAATGACTGATGTCCCGTGGTTAGATGGATATGTGGTTCAAGGGTTTAACGGTTCAATCGTTTCTTTATTAATACATGTACCAAGGTACAGTGAAATACTTTTTTTTGCATACCGATCAGCAAGACTATCACCATACATGAGCACAATCCCCCGATTAGTACAGAATACACGAAACAGCCCACTGATTCTATATGCAAGAGTTCCCATTTTGGTGCCATTTTACAGTCCCAGTTGCAGCTGGTTATAAAGGCCCATTACAGCTGTCACCTCTATTATGGCCATCCCCCAATCATCGTCCCTCTCCTTGCATGATTTTCTTCAACCCTTGTTCCCAGAGGGGCGCCCCCTGCAGGCGACAGTGAGGGCGCGGACGGTAAGGGCCCCTGGTTCTTATTATTGGGCCTTTTGTCCAGCGTCCGTTGCCAATTCGGACCATCCTCCTCTCTGATTCCCGGCCTTCAGTGGATGGAAGCTCAGGACATGGCCATATTAGGAAAGACAAATTGAACCTTAGTGATGTGTGGATAGATAAACCTGAAGTGAAACAACAAACATTGTGGCTAACCTCAAAGATTCTGGTCATCACATTATTTAAATAGGGACAATTTTGCTCAAACAAACGTCAAATTAGATCAACAAATCAAATGCAGTGGAGGTCGGGAGAATTAACGTTGGGTTAACTGCAAGATTTTAATCATTGGTAGAACCTGCAGTGGTAACTTAAATTAGTAATTTATCACCATTTGAGCAATTTCCTTTCTGATTATTCTTTTTATTTAAACTATTTGGCTTTTGAGTTTGAAAATATAAATAGCCCAGGAATTTGAGATACCATTTACGGAACCATGTGGCCGTAAATGTTCAGAACTTTCAAAATGTAACATTTGTCGTGACTGTTGTTGGAACGTCATGTTTTATTTCCTCAAATGGAGCAAATAGATGAAACAAACAATTCATGGTGCTTTATTTTGAGAGCATAAGAATATTTATGAATGTTTGCTAAATTATCTAAAACATATGCCTACCACATATTTGATAAAATTGCCTTCAAGAGATTAATCATAAAAATATGCTGCTTTTGTGATGCATTTCATTAGGAAGCGAAGAGAATAATCCCTGGAGCATTTAATGGGACCTTAGTTTTTCATCATGACCATGGCTTGCAGGGTGAAATGTAGGACAAATTAGGAGGAACTTTAAGCTGAGAATAATAAAAGAGGGTTAGGCAGATCTATCAGTAGTAGTTGGACGGCACGAAGGCACAGCGGCTTCTATGTTTCTAAAATTGTCCCCAGTGTGTGTTGGTTATTGTGCGGGGATCACTGGTTAGCATGGACTCGGTGGGTCGAAGAGCCTGTTTCCACGCTGTATCTCTAAAGTCTAAAATCCAAAGTTGAATTAGCCAAAGGGGATGTGAGCGGTTATCCAGTTGTGCAAAGAGAGAGAGAAATCAGAGTATTTTTCACAGTGGGTATCAATCGACAGAGGAGGTGCACAAAGTGGGAATGTGGACTATGTGGAGTAGAAGAATAGAAGTACGAGGCTGAGGCATTAGCCTATGTGCACAGAGGCAGAACAGTATTTACTTGCTGCCTCTGGATAGTTTTTATGAGCTGGGTGATTCTGCAAATAGCAGTTACGATTCAATGACATTGGGCAACAGACTTGATTGATTGAAATGATTGAAAGATACAGAATAAAAACAAGTCCTTCTGAGCCAAACCAATCATCGATCACCCATTCACACCAGTTCTATGTTATCCCACCTTCAAATCCACTTCCTACAGACTAAGCCCAATTTCCAGAGGCCAATTAAGCTACAAACCCACAAGTCTTTGGGAGGTGGGAGGTAACTGGAGCACCCAAAGGAAACTCATGCTGTCACTGGGAGAAGGTATAAACTCCAAACAAACAGCACCCAAGGTCAGGATTGAACCTGGTTCTCTAGCGTTGTGGGGCAGTGGATCCACTTGTTGTGCTGCCGTGCTGCTTATGTTGCCCAGACACGCTGACTTGAGGCAAAGACAGATGCCACAATATGACCCTGAGAGGTAACAACACATGCATTGAACATCCTTTACTGGAGAGCCATTCTCATGCCCACTGGGAGATGCCATGTTGGTGTGTATGGAGGTAACAGGGCTAGCTCATGGATATAAGAGAGCTTGAGGAAGCCCCCAAGGATGCTGTCAGTGTAATATGAAGCTGAAGATAGACACAAAAAGCTGGAGTAACTCAGCGGGTCAGGCAGCATCTTTGGGGAAAAGGAATAGGATTGAGCCCTTTCTTCAGACTTCAGTTGTGTGCCAAAGAGATGAGCCCTGACCATGAAGCCCCAGGGAATGTGGTCTCCACATATGCTAACAATCTCCAAAGTGACTGATTCCATTGTTCATATGGGTACATATGAAAATTAAACCCTCTTGACTCTCACATTGTCTCTTGCCTCTTATATTTCCCTTTTAATAACACAACCTGTATTTCCTCTTTCAGGCTGTGCACATTTCTGAACATGCTCTGTATCTTGCATGTACTGTAACAATAAAAAAGGCACCGGTTGTTTACATGATGCCCAGCAGTGAGTCTGTAAAATTGATCACAAAGGGAGTTGGAATTTACTAGGCAGAATCTAATTTAATAGAGAAATAGGCAGAGTGGCTCAATTCCCCATGGCTATTGCTACACAGAGAGTTGCAAGGTAGAGTTCTTTTTTTGTCTTCTTTATATCTTCTTATTATCCCCAATTATAAAGGGCTGCTTAATGAAAGTAAGCATGTAGGTACAGCAGGCAGTGAAGAAAGTGTTGGCCTTCATAACAAGAGGAGTTTAGTAAAGAAGCAAAGAGATCCTTCTGCAGTTGTACAGGGCCCTTATGAGACCACACCTGGAGTATTGTGTGCAGTTTTGGTCTCCTAATTTGAGGAAGGACATTCTTGCTATTGAGGGAGTGCAGCGTAGGTTTACAAGGTTAATTCCCGGGATGGCAGGACTGTCAAATGCTGAGAGAATGGAGCAGCTGGGCTTGTATGCTCTGGAATTTAGAATGAGAGGGGATCTTATTGAAACATATACGATTTTAAAGGGTTTGGACATGCTAGAGGCAGGAAACATGTTCCCGATGTTGGGGGAGTCCAGAACCAGGGGCACAGTTTAAGAATAAGGGGTAAGCCATTTAGAATGGAGATGAGGAAATACTTTTTCACACAGAGAGTTGTGAGTCTGTGGAGTTATCTGCCTCAGAGGCCGGTTCTCTGGATACTTTCAAGAGAAAGCTAGATAGGGCTCTTAAAGGGCCTGTCCCACTTTCACGACCTAATTCATGACCTCTGCCGAGTTTGCCCTTGACTCATACTCGCAGCATGGTCGTCACAAGGTCGTAGGAGGTCATAGGAGGTCATATGTAGGTCATAGCAGGCCGTGATGCTAGTCATAGGTTCTCGTGGCATCAAACAGGTCGGGGCATTTTTTCTAGCATGATGAAAAATGTCCACGAGTTAAAAAGTTTGTCAATTAGTCAAGTCAAGTCAAGTCACTTTTATTTCTATAGCACAATTAAAAAACAACTCTCGTTGGCCAAAGTGCTTTACATTGGTGAAGGTACTAACGTTATATAACATTGGTTCATAGATTAGGTACATACATAAATACATACATATAGCCCTCCCTCAGAGGACATCAAGAAAGGTTTGAGAGTAAAGAATTAGGTCGTGAAAGTGGGACAGGCCCTTTAAGACAGCAAAGTCAGGGGATATGGGGAGAATACAGGAACGGGGTACTGATTGGGGTTGATCAGCCATGGTCACATTGAATGGCGGTGCTGGCTCAAAGGGCCAAATGGCCTACTCCTCCACCTATTGTCTACTGTTTATTTTGCATTACTAGTTTTATACTTACAACAAAAACCTGGGCAGCAGATTTTGGCTATCATAATTTTCCTCTGACAACGTGTTAAGTTTTTTATTACGCTCCAGGTTTTAGATAAGCCTCTCACCAATGCAACATTACCTAGATTAGAGTCAGTCTTTTGCAGTCCTGTGTTAATTATTCTAACTGCTTTAAAGTTACACACGGTGCAATTCAACAAACCGTGATGTGTCAATCCAAATCACATTTGCTTACTTCTGTGTTCACTCTTACCGAGAGAAAAAACACATCCTGTCCACACAGCTTGCCCTAAGCAATTAACTGTAATCAACATTCAGCATACTCTGGTCACACTGGAGATCAAATTCGGTTTATTCCTACTGATCTGAAGTAAACCTGATTTTCTGCTGCACTTACATTGCAACTTCTTCCTGTGGGTGGCCAGGCACCATGTTGCACAGTCAGATATAGAATGTAAACCATTTACATAGGGCTTATTAGGATCAGCCTGATTTGCAAGCTGTCTGATTAGATGGACGGCATTTTCAATACACGTTGAGAGTGGAGTAAACATATTTGACCACTTATGTAGCGCGCTGCGAATGTGGTACAAAAATCCAATTAACAGAGGGTGTATAAATGAGCTAATATGCATGGCCTTGAGAATTCATCAGTGTGGGCAGATAGTGATGCTCGTAAGCACTGCAATTGTCATTAGTGAATACACATTTGGTTGATTTATGGCTTTTCTTCAGATCAATTAATACTTAACCAACTTAAAAACTGGAAATAGCAATATGCAATAAATATTGTAGACAAAAGGAACTGGATATGCTGATTTACAAAAAAAATTCAGAAAGTAACTCAATGAGTCAGGCAGCATCTCTGGGGAACATTTCAGAATATATATAAATTAAATTTTTGACTAGACTTTGGAGATATAGCGAGGAAACAGGCCCTTCGGCCCAAGGAGCCCATGCAGATCAGTGATCACCTCGTACACTTGTTCTATCCTACACACTTCGGACAATTTATAATTTGCAGACACCAATTAACCTATAATCCTATACATCATTGGAGCGAGGGAGGAAATTGGAGCACCTGGAGCAAACCCACACGATTACTTAAACCAGGGAACATAATTCAATGTAAGCCTAAATTATAATTAAGAACTAGAGCAAGTGCAGACCCGTTGGGTCTGTTCCCCCAACGTGCGGTTGTGAGGGGGGGGGAGGCGGCACGCAGCATCACACACACTAACTACCCCCAACCCCCCCCCCCCCCACACTCACGCTAATTACCCCCTTGATATTATATTAATATTATTAATTTACTCCTTTTACCCCATAACCACCCCATCTACTGACGCATAGCCCTCAACTTGCAGTCACATCTAGAGAGGGGCGGGCGGGGGTAGAGAGTGAGGGCAGAGAGAGAAGGGGCAGAGACAGAGAGAGAGAGACAGAGACAGAGACACAGAGAGAGGGGCAAGAGAGAGAGGGGGTGGAGAGGAGGATAAGAGGGAGAGAGAGTGTGAGAGAGACCGAGAGAGAGAGAGAGAGAGAGAGAGGGAGAGTGAGAGTGAGGGGGACAGAGAGAGGGTGCTGAGAGGGGGGGTGAGGTGGGGAGCAGGGAGGGGGAGGGAGGGGGGGGAGTGGAGGGAAGAGGGTAGGGGGTGTGGAAGGGAGAGGGTTTAGGGGAGGGGGGGAGGGGGAGGGAGGCGATGGAGGGGATGGAGGGGAGGGGGGAGAGAGAGGGGGGAGAGAGAGAGGGGGGGGGGAGAGAGAGAGGGGGGCTGAGAGAGAGGGGGGGAGAGGTGGGGAGCAGGGGGGGGGGGAGGGAGGGAGGGAATGTGGTAGGGGGTGTGTGGAGGGGAGGGGAGTTAGGGGAGGAATGGTGGGGGAGGGGATGGAGGGGGGGGGGGGGGGAGAAAGAGGGGAGAGGGGGGAGAGAGGGGGGGAGGGGGAGGGAGGAGAGGGAAGGGGAGGAGAGGGGAGAGGAGGGGGGGGAGAGGAGAGGAGGGGGGAGAGGAGGAGAGGAGGGGGGGGAGGAGAGGAGAGGGGGGGGAAGAGGAGAGGAGGGGGGAGGGGGGGGGGGAGAGGAGGAGAGGAGGGGGGGGAGAGGGAGGGGGGGAGGAGAGGGGGGGGAGAGGAGAGGGGGGGGAAGAGGAGAGGGGGGGAAGAGGAGAGGGGGGGGGGAGGGGAGAGGAGAGGGGGGGGGGTGGGGGGGGGGGGGGGGGGGGGGTGAGAGGGGGGGGAGGGAAGGGGGGGGGGGGGGGGGGGGGGGAGGGGGGGGAGGGGGGAGGAGGGAAGAGGGAGAGGGGGGGGGGGGGAGGGGGGGGGAGGGAGGAAAGGGGGGGGGAAAGGGGGGAGGGGGGGGAGGGAACCTAAAAAAACATTTTAGAACCAAAAAAAGACACATTCTGCAAGCATTGTAGAACCAAAAAGAGACACATTTTGCAAGCATTTTAGAACCAAAAAACACTTTTTGCAAACATTTTAGAACCAATAAACACTTTTTGCAAACATTTTAGAACCAATAGACACATTCTGCAAGTGTTTTAGAACACTAAGGACACTTACATTTGAGTAGACATGTGTTCAATGTTATTCACAGCTCAGAGAAACGTGACCCTCTGCCTTCCTCCAGCTTGCAGACACTGATTGAAGCACACCACTTCCTGGTTTTATAGTCCTCCCCCCTGCCGCCAGTAGGGGCAGCAGAGAGAATGGGCAAATTTATAAAATCATCAATATCTCTGTCATTTTTCATCGACGGGAAAAATCCTCAGCACTCATACGGCGGAGGGGGGCTCTGAGCGAGGTGGCCAAAAATGACGGCCGTAGGTGGCGGCGTTCTCTCGGAAATCGCAGCACAGATGGCCAAAACCGGTCAAGAACAGACTTTTAGCAATATAGATGATAGTCTCTCATGAGACAGAATCTCCAGCATTAAGAACGATGAGTACAAGATGGGTGATTAGCCACTGCCCGCTAAACAGAACCAAGTAAACAGTCAACAATTAACAGTAAATTCTATTTTCTCTGTAACAGGAGCCAATTTGGATCACCTTAACTGTAGTGTAGTTTAAAAATACAACATAGAAACAGGCCCTTCAGTTCACCAAGTTCACACCGACGATCGATCGCTTGTCTACACTAATTCTATTTTATCCAACTTTCTCATCCACTCCCTATACATTAGGGGCCATTTAGAGAGGCCGATTAACCTACAAACCTGGATTTTGAATGCTCAATGTGAGGGAACTTTGGAACAAAGTGGCTGAGTTTCACTCGGCACAAGGAGATGCGCTCAGATGTGGGTCTGATCCTGGAAACATGGCATCCACCCTGGGGAGCATCTGCTCAGGTTTCCAACATGACACAATGAGCCAGAATCAGTTGTCCAACCTGGTGTAAAAATTCAATGTTCAATTGTACAGCATTTAAAAAAAAGCATAATTACTGGATTGCACACACAAGGAACCTCAGATGTGGATACTTGCTTGAGACCACAAAGTACTAGAGTCACAGTGGGTCTGGCAGCATATCTAAAGGACTTGGATAGACGATGTTTCAGTCTGGACCATTCTTCAGGCATAATTGAAGTTTCAGATTGCAGAAATAGTCTCCTTCAAATATATAGTGCATGGGTGAGTTTCTTGGGAGTCAGTGGACAGCATTCAATGTCCACAACAAATGCATTAACCTGAATAACTTCCCCGTCTCAGATGGCAATGTAGTGTTAGTGTGTCACTGTGGATGATACCTCGGCCACAATGACATATGCTTCATTTTGGGATCCATTGTTGTTATCTTGACTAGGTTTTACTCTTAATGACGTAAGCTTGTCAGCTTTGTCCAAAAGGCTCATACGACTAAGATAAATAAATGCTCTCCATTGCAAACATCACATTTTAACTACAGGTTATGAGAGGTTGATTTCATCTTGCTCAGCCAATGTTTCTTCAGTTTTTAAATTTACTCATGGTCTGTCACAATTATATTCTAAACACACTTTGCAGCATCTATAGAACTAGAAATTAAATAGGTGCTTAGGAACAGGTGACAAAGTACCATTGAACTATTGTATACAAGTAATTATTTTTGCAACAATAACTGCAACTAGCTATTTATCCTATATTCTATCTACTTCTGTCCCTCACCCTCTCTTTCAGACTGTGTTTGTAAATTCTTCAGGTACTCCTGAATTTTATTTCATCAGAATGAAATAAAACTGGAACGAAATGCCAGAGGAGGTTGTCATCTTTGAAAGACATTTGAACAGATACATGGTTAGGATAGAGGAAGAATGGACACACGCAGGCAAATGGGATTGGTATAGATAGGCATCATGGTCGGCATGGACGAGTAGGGCTGAAGGGCCTGTTTCTGCGCTGTATGATTCTCCAACCATTTGGTTACAGAGTGTTGGATCAACTCCAAGGGTTAGTCAGCATCTCAAGAGGGCACGGGTAGATGACATTTCAGGTTGAGACCCGAATTGCAGATAACCTTACCCTTGATTAGTAAGGGCTTTAGGGGTTATGGGGAGAAGGCAGGAGAATGGGTTCGAGAGGAAAGGATAGATCAGCCATGACTGAATTGCAGAGTAGACTTGATGAGTTGAATGGCCTAATACTGCTCCTACTAACTTATGAACCTGGAAGGGGAGGTTTACAGACATCCTGTAGAGTGTGCTGTTGCCCAGGCCACGATTTCAGCAATTTCCATTATTTCAGTTCACCCTGCAGGTTTCTCAGTTGCATTTTGACACAACATAACCATCATCAGATCAATAGTCCAGAATCAGATTTCCTTGCTGGTGCATAGTAACTGCCAATACTCACAACTGTGGTAATAATTAACTGATATGGTTTTTATCCAAAATCACACAGAAGTACGTATAATTTACATCCTTGAAATGGACATTTGCCTTAATTGGCCTGTGATTTAAGACCACATAAGTCTTAGAATCTAGTCAACAAAGCAGAGGACAGGCCTTTTCTCCCAATGTCTCTCTCAAACCATCAGTCACCCATTGACATGGCACTTATTTTAATCTCTGCACATTCCCATCAACTCATTCCTGAATTTATCGGACACTGGCAATTTACAGTGGTCAATTAAGCAACAAGCCCACACACTTTGGATGTGGGGGGAAATTAGAACTCCCAGAGGACAACTATAATATCATAGGGAGAAGAGCAACCCCACCAGAGGTGAGGATTGATCCTGGGTAGTGGGAGCTCGACTCTACCAATACCACTGTGCCATCCTTTTTCCACACTGAAGACAACTGAATACAAAATCATTGCTGCTTACTCAGCTTCCTCTTGGAAATATATATATTTTAATGTCAACCAGTTTTGTGGTAATGAATTCCACATTTTAATCATTCGCTGGATTACAAATGTTTCTTCCAACTTCCCATTTGTTTTTATTGGCAATTAACTTTTATGATGCTTTCCAGTTGGAACCATGTCTTTATTTTCAATAAGATATTCAACTATATCCTGGTCCTTGAGTCACCTACTCTGGGCAAGAGACTGTGCATCTACCCGATCTATTCCTCCCATGATGTTATACACCACTATAAGATCACCCCTCATCCTCCTGCACTCCAAGGAATAGAGTCCCAGCCTACTCAACTGCTCCCTATAGCTCACATGTTCTAGTCCTGACACCATCCTCGTAAATCATCTCTGTACCCTTTCCAGATTGACAATATCTTTCCTATAACATAGTGCCCATAACTGAACACAATACTCTTAATGTGGCCTCACCAACATCTTATACAACTGCAACATGACCTTCCAACTTCTATACTCAATACTCTGACAAATGAAGGCCAATGTGCAAACGCCTTTTTGACCAGCTGCGACTCCACCTTCAGGGAGCTATGCACCCGTACCCCTAGATCACTCTGCTCTACAACACTACCCAGAGCCCTACCATCCACTGACCATGTTAGACTTCCCAAAATGCAACACCTCGCATTGTTCTGCATTAAATTCCATCAACCATACCTCAGCCCACTTGACCAATTAATGCATTTCGTTGTCTCTGTACTGTACACTGACAATGACAATTAAATTGAATCTGAATCTGAATCTGAATCTGAATCTGAAGATCCTGCTGCAATTTTTCACAGCCAACTTCACTATCTGCAAAAACACCCACTTTTGTATCATCTGCAAATTGTAATGCCGTAACGCTGTAAACCAATATTCTGCACGAGTATTTTTCTCTTTGCTGTATCTGTTGTACTTGTGTATGACATGATTATATTCACATAGAGTATGATTTGATGCTACTGGGTAGCATTCAAACAAAGGATTTTCACTGTAATTCGATATACATGACAATAATAAACCTATACCATACGATATATTTGAAAAGTGCAGTTTAGTTTCATACTATGATACAGAACAATTAATTTGTGGAATGAAATTTGGAGGCAGGTTATAACACAATAGTGAGTCTATAAATAATGTGCTGGTAGAGGAGATTAGTTCAGCTTGATATTATGTTTGGCATGGACTTTGTGGGCCAATGGGCCTATTCCTGTGCTGTATTGTTCCATGTTCTATAAAGCATATTTACTATCACCCAATGAGAATGAATGTCTGAACCTGTATGTACAAGAGGCCATATTTTGAAATATTTAACTGGAGAATATTATTGAGCACCAAAAAGCATAAAACTATTGAGCTCACGGTAGTTTTAGGAATGGGACATTTATGGCAAATTTCAAGGTTGATCTACTTTTGCTTCATAATTCACACTTCCATTCCAAATGTTATTTCAACATGAAAACCCCTCAATTTCAGGCTCTTAAATGAAAACAAAAACAAACTCAAATAAATTCCGAGGTTATTATTACATTTAAGAAAGAGTGTGTCGGTGTAGGAATTACATGTAAATCCTTAAGGTACATTGATGCCAAATGTTCATGATGCTTTGGTTAGTGTTTGCATAATTCTTCCAACACTCCTGTAGAGCCATGAGGGTCATAATTATAACATCAAAATTAAGATAATGGCCATAGAAATGTTATGAAATTAATCATAATTAATGTAAAACATAAAACACAGCACAGTGGAGCACAGAAACTGTTTTTTTTGCCGACAATGTCTGTAATGAACATAATGCCAAGATAAACTAATGCCTGTCTGCATATGATCTGTATCAATCCGTTTCATGCATATACAGGTACCTCTCTAAAAGCTTCTTAAATGCCACTATCTTATCTACTTCCAACATCACCCCTGGCAGTGTTCCTGCAGCAAACATTTTCTGTGTAAAAGCGAGGGTATTAGGGGTCTCTCCTTTAAACTATGCCCTCTCACCATTAAACTATGCCCTATCGTCTGTGACATTTCCATCCAGGGAAAAGGGTTCTCACCGTCTACCCTATCTATACCTCTCATAACTTTATATACTTCTATCAGGTCTCTCCTCAACCTCTCATGTTGCAGAGAAACCAATCCTAGTTTGTAGAACTTCTCCTTGTAATAAAACCCCCCAAATCCAAACAGCATTCCAATAAACCTCTTCTGCACCACCTCCAAAGCCTCCCCATCCTTCCTGTAATGGGGCAACTAGAACTGCATGCAAAACTCCAAATGTGGCCTAACCAACGTTTTATGGAGCTGCTTCATGACTTCCTGGCTCTTATATCTGTTTCTCTCTATTAATTCTAGCCAATATCATAGAGGCAATTTCCATGCACATTCTGTTATTTTCCTAATGCTCATGCATGATGTTTTGCAGGAGCCTGTGTATTCAGCACCCTGGATAAGTTTTGGTTCTATATTTATTGTCAAATAAAATTGGCAAATGCATATGATAATAATTTTGAAAGCAACACCAAAAATGGATGTCAAATATCTCTGCCATTATGGCTTGATTATAGTATTAACCTATTTAATTAAATAAAATATAAAATATATTCACTGTATCTTGGTACATGTAACTATAATAAGCCAAAACCAACACACAATACCTGTTAAGAATCAAAAGACCATCCAGAAAGCTAAAAAACACCCCAAAATTGCTTTAATTGGAAATTTCTCTGATGTTACAGCTTGGTTTGTCCATCCTAGAAATCCCAAAAATACTCTGTGAGCGATTAATTTCAATGAGACTACATTGAATGCTATTCTACAACCAATTACTAGCAATATGTTAGGGTGTTTTAGGTTCTTTCTTTTCATACCTTATCATGTACTTATATTCTATATTTCACCTCCTCTTTTTCTCTTCCTTAGTCAGAATGGATTATTATGTGGGAGGAGTTGCAGGAAATAGTTTATGTCCTAATGTGTCAACACTGGGGATTTATTTACAATATCTAACAAGCCAATCTCCCTCATTTGTTGCAACTGATTCAAAACATTGTACATGGTAGTAAATTGGCGCTAAAAATAAAATTTAAGGAGAGTACAAATTCAACGTCTTTGTTTGACTCATGTACATTTTGTGTAACAGATGAATTGGCAAAAAGTATAGTAACTGCTGCTTATGATATAAATATTTATTTTATTAAAAAATAAATTGCCGTGGGTCCAACAATTTACTCAAACATGTCAACTATTAAACAAATTATGCAATATTGTGGCTAAAGGGATCCGGGGGTATGGAGAGAAGGCAGGTACAGGATACTGAGTTGGACGATCAGCCATGATCATATTGAATGGCGGTGCAGGCTCGAAGGGCCGAATGGCCTACTCCTGCACCTATTTTCTATGTTTCTATATTACGGTAAATGAGCTGTGGAAGGTTTGCAGTCATGGTTACCCACTGATCCATTTTGTTAAGCCTTCTGGAGCTGAGACTCTATAACCACTGTCAATACAGACCAAAGATAGACACAAAATGCTAGAGTAACTCAGTGGGTCAGACAGCTCTCTGAAGAAAAAGGATAGATGATGTTTCGGGTCAAGACTTTTCTTCAGTCTGAAGACTTTTCTCCTGGGATACTGCTGAGTTACTCCAGCATTTTGTGTCTATCTTCTGTGTAAACCAGTATCTGCAGTTCCTTCCAACGGTTTGGAATACATTGGATTTCGGTCTTCCCTATCAGTTTCTGAAGGGAGGACTATGTTCAGTATGGAGCATTCATTTACCTGAAATATTATATTCTTCAAAGGGAAAAACAAAGGTCAGTAGGGGGAAAAGATCCTCAATCCTAGAGAACCTTCATCACTGACTTGATAGAAGATGATGAATCAGTATGCTGAGTGTATATAGAACATAGAACAATGCAGTATAGGAACAGGCCCACAATGTCTGTGCTGAACATGATGTTGAGCTAAACTATTCTCATCTGCCTGTACGTGATCCATATACCTCCGACGGCGCATATCCATGTGCCATTCAAAAGCCTCTTAAATGCCACCATCGTATCTATCTCCACCACCACCCCTAGCAGCAGGTTCAAGGCACCTACCACCGCATATAAAAAAAACTTGTCCCGTACATCTCCTTTAAACTTTCCTTCTCCACTGCCCTTCGACTTTTTCTCACTCGGAAAAAAGTTTTGACTGTCCACCCCCATCCAAACCTCTCCTTGCTTTATATTCTTCTATCTGGGCTCCTCTCAACCTCTGGTGCTCCAGAAAAAAACAAAGCAAGTTTGTCCAACCCGTCCTGGGAGCCAATATCACCTAATCCAGGCAGCATTGAAAATTACAGGAGAGAAACTGGTTTGCAGAAGACCATAGACCCGCCCCTATCGCCTGAATGTTCTCGATTTCTCCATTGATCAATATGATTGTCTTGCCAGATGGCCCCCAAATGGCAGGCACCAAAAATAATTCCACCGTGCAAGATTCATGCTGTCCAAACTTCAGCACTCACTTTAGGAAAGAGATGAGGAGGAATTTCTTTAATTAGTGGTGAATCTGTGGAATTCATAGAAACATAAAACATAGAAACATAGAAAAATAGGTGCAGGAGTAGAACCAGCACTGCTATTCAATATGATTATGGCTGATCATCTAAAATCAGTACCCCGTTCCTGCTTTTTCACCATATTCCTTGATTCCTTTAGCACTAAGAGCTAAATCTAACTCTCTCTTGAAAACATCCAGTGAATTGGCCTCCACTGCCTTCTGCGGCAGAGAATTCCACAGATTTATAACTTTCTGGGTGAAGACATTTTTCCTCATCTCAGTCCTAAATGGCCTACACCTTATTCTTAAACTGTGACCCTCTAGTTCTGGACTACCCCAACATCGGGAAAATATTTCCTGCATCTAACCTGTCCAATTCTTTAAGAATTTTATATGTTTCTGTAAGATACCCTCTCATCTTCTGAATTCCAGTGAATACAAGCCCAGTCGACCCATTCTTTCATCATATGTCAGTCCCGCAATCCCGGGAATTAACCTGGTGAACCTACGCTGCACTCCCTCAATAGCAATAATTCCGTCCTCAAAATAGGAGACCAAAATTGCCCACAATACTCCAGGTGCGGTCTCACCAGGGACCTGTACAACTGCAGTAGGACCTCCTTGCTCCTAAACTCAAATCCTCTCGCAATGAATGCCAACATGCCATTAGCCTTCTTCACAGCCTGCTGTACCTGTATGCTTACTTTCAGTGACTAATGTACAAGCACACCCAAATCTCATTGCACCTCCCCTTTTGCTAATCTGACACCATTCCGATAATAATCTGCCTTTCTGTTCTTTGCACCAAAGTGGATAACCTCCCATTTATCCACATTAACCTGCATTTGCCATTTACATTTGCACATTATACTGCATTTGCCATGCATCTGCCCACTCACGCGAGGTATCCAGGTCACCCTGCAGCCTCATGGCATTTTCATAGCAGCTCACACTGCAACCCAGCTTTGTGTCATTCGCAAACTTGGAGATGTCACATTTAATTCCCTTGTCTATATCGTTAATATATATTGTAAATAACTGGAGACCCAGCATTGCGCCTTGTGGCACCCCACTAGTCACTGCCTGCTATTCTGAAAAGGATCCGTTAATTCCTACTCTTTGCTTCCTGTCTGCCAACCAGTTCTCTATCCATGTCAATATCCTACCCCCAATACCATGTGCTCTAATTTTGCACACGAATCTCTTGCGTGGGACCTTGTAAAATGCTTTTTGAAATCCAGATACACCACGTTCACTGGCTCTCCCTTATCCATTCCACTTGTTACATCTTCAAAAAAATCCAGAAGATTAGTCAAGCATGATTTCTCCTTCATAAATCCATGCTGAATTTGACCAAT
This sequence comes from Leucoraja erinaceus, assembly GCF_028641065.1. Lineage (NCBI taxonomy): Eukaryota > Metazoa > Chordata > Chondrichthyes > Rajiformes > Rajidae > Leucoraja > Leucoraja erinaceus. The sequence continues at coordinate 32,510,985 of NC_073385.1, forward strand.
CCTGTCACTGCTTTCCAAATGCGCTGCTATAATATCTTTAACAATCGACTCAAGCATCTTTCCCACTACAGATGTAAGGCTAACTGGTCAATAATTCCCTGTTTTCTCTCTCCTTCCTTTCTTTAAAAAATTGGGTTACATTAGCTACCCTCCAGTCCACATGGATCATTGCCACAGATGGCTGAGGTGGCCAAGTCATTGTGTATTTTTAAAGTGGAAATTGACATATTCTTGATTAGTAAGGGTGTCAAAGGTTATGGGGAGAAGGCAGGAGAATGGGGTTGAGAGGGAAAGATAGATCAGCCTTGATTAAATGGTGGATGGGCTGAATGGCCTAATTCTGCTCTTGTGACTTATGAAGTTATGAAGTGACGATTGTTCAAGGACTTACTTCTCAACATTTTTGCTGCAGGATAGAGTGCCACCAATAACGTGTTAAATCCTCGTACAACCAAGATGAGAAAAACAAATCCTCACCAGAAAAAGCTATTTCTGTCCTTCTTGTACCTCAATGCTTTTGAAAAGTAATCTGCTTCTTATCACCAATTTTCTCATTCTTTCTCCTGGAGATTTTGACTCCCCACGGTGTGATAGGTGCCAGTCAGTCCCGTACATACTTCAGAGGTCACAAATCTATTTGTGACCTTTGACATGGACCATCTCAATATAAAGTGAAGGCACAATGAAGCCAGCACCCGCAATCCTTTCCCACCCAGAGAGGTTGTTGAATCCGACCTGTAGCCAGATTGCTTCATTGATTCTCCTATCTCCAGAATGCAATTAAGCCTGGGCGATAAGGGGAGAAACAAAATTTCACTTTTTCTCTATGTTTTAGGCGCTTGAGTAATTTATGTGAGTGCCAGGAGTTGGAGGCTGTGTTGGAATTAAGCTGCACGGAAGTTCTAATGGTATTTTTGGAGAGGACTGGGACAGGCTTTGGATTTGATTGGAATCTGCGCTGACATTTAAAACTAAGTTCTGCAGATGTTCCATTTGTGGTGTTCGATTCACTTGGGTTTAAAAACTCACCCTGGGATAAATTTAGAAACTCTACACACAGCCGAGTTTATAATAATGTCTGGCAAGCAAACTACCAACATTTTCTGAACCAAATCAACCTCTTCCGTCCGAACGAATTTTGAGTTGAAGCAGCACGATTTACCGCGGAAGATTAATGCAAGGCCACTTCAATCAAGGGTAGTAAGTGGCCGATTAATGTATTAATAAAAGCGTCAATGGCTGCTGGTGATTGCAATACCTTTATCACCACCTAATGTAGAAAGATGTGCTTAATTCTTCTTCACTGAAGATGGTGCTCTAGGCATGGTACAGAGGAAGCTGATCAGTTTGGATTTGCAGTACCATGGAATCATAGAATTTTATAGCACAGATTTAGGTTCATTACTGCCATGTGTAAAAAAGTACAGTGAAAAGCTTTGTTTTGCATGTTATCCAAACAGATCAGATATGCCATACATAAATATAATCAAGGCAAACTCAAGTACAATAGATGGAGGTAGAATGGATATGTAGAATGATTATATCTAATGATAATGGATCTTTCTCATGGAAGAACATGCAAAAAGTCGCCATTTGCACCATTTTGTGTCAGAGCCTGGCCACTCGGCCCATCAGGTTTAAAACTAGATTTTGGAAATCACTATTCGTCTAGTTTACTACAAGCCCCCCCAAATATTCTCCTATTGTTTTGTTGAATCTGATCCGACACAAAAGCATTCATAAACAATAAAAACAACTTAAATGCCACACGGTGGCATCATTGAGCTAGTTTTAGGCTCTCCATGAGTAATGAGGAAGGATGAACATTTTAGGACCAGTTTAAGATTAATTGGGAGATAGTGATCAACCTATGATAAAATTCCACATAGGGGTGGTTAAACATCACAGGTCAGAAACTGCTGTCCTCAACAAATGAAGGCAATAAAAAAGTTATGGAGGTGGAGGTATCTAACATGGACTGAGAAAATAACCCAAGAGAGGGGTCAGTAGATGTACTGAAGAAAATATTCAAACACCTTGTCCACAACACTCATGGAGTCATAGAGCCATACAGAAAAGAAACTGGCTCTGCAGCTCAACTCAGCCATGCTGACTAAGCTATTTCCATTTGCTTACATTTGGCCAATATCCCTCTAACCAATTTGCCTGTCCAATGGTCTTTTAAATGCTGTTATAGTATCTGCTTCAACTACCTCCTCGGGAAGCTCATTCCTTATACCTAACAGCTTAGAAAGAAGGATTCCACGAGAAAAGCCACAATCTAAGATCAATAAAGGGAATCAAGGATAACATTAAATGGAAAAGTAGGGCATACAATGTAGCAAGGGCTAGAGGCTCTCCAGAGATCTGTGAAGATTTTTAGGATTTAGGAGCCAAGGACAAAAAATGTTGCGAAGAAAGGAGAAAATTCATTTTGAATTAGACTGCTTGGGTCCCTGGATGGAGGTAAGGGAGGAGGCATATGGACAGGTGTTACTTCTCCTGCGGTTGTAGTGGAACATACATAGGGAAGGGGTGGTTTGGACGGGAAGAGATGAGTGGACCAAGGAAATGCGGAGGGGACGGTCTCTGTGAAAGAGGGAAAGGGGTGGAGATGGGAAGTTGTGACTGGTGGTGGGATCACGTTGGCGGTGATGGAAATGTAGGAGGATGGTGTGTTGTATGCGGAGTCTGGTGGGGTGAAAGGTGAAGACCAGGGGAGTTGGGGGATGCTGCCAGTGAACATTTGGAACAAGCACTGTTCAATGTAACCAACAAAAAAGCAGGCATAGCTGGGACCCATGCAAGTACCCATGGCTACACCTTTAACCTGGGGAAAGTGAGTAAATCAAATCCTAATATTTTTGTTAAATCAATGCTCTTGCATTGTCCACAGACTTCAACTCCAACATGCAGTCTAAACTACACATCAGCTTTCAAGAAGGAGATGCAATAAAAAGCTGCAGATTCTGGAATCTTGACCAAAACAAAATACTGAATCAACTCAGTGGAAAAGGCAGCATCCATGGAGGGAATGGGTAATCGATACTTTGGGTCAGGATCCTTGTTTTTTTAATCTGCTTTCAAGGTTGGGTTAGTTGGATTTATAGATTAATTCGCCTCTGTAAATTGCCCTGAGTCTGTAGGGATTGGATGAGAAAACGGGATAACATAGAACTTGTGTGAAGGGGTGCACAAAGGTGGGGTTGGGCACGATGGACCTGTTTCCAAGCTATATATCTGCACTTGGTATTCTTTTAGTGACAGAGGATGGATAATGTGTTTGTTTGGAAAATCAGGTGTTGGGCATATGAACGACGTCCTCCTAGCAAATTAAATGGGAACAGTGCCGCAGAGCTGGACATGTTAGTCCGGTGTCTATTGTTAACATTGGTTTAGTTAACCTGCCAGTGCACTTGGAGGATTTTGCAGAGGCAGTGATACAAAATAAATCAAATAAGAGCACCGTAGGAATTGAACAGATATTTCATTTGCCATTTCTCCATTTATTTACTATGTAAAGTAATGCTCTATCTTCATTACACCTTCAAATCCGGCACTTTGTGACATGACATTGCGTTTCACTGTGACATGTCTTTCCTGAGTATTGAAGACTTCTGCCACTCTTGTCCTTACTGCTTCTTGTAATTCTGCCGGATTTATTTCTCAGTAGAGACTGAAAGCTTCTATCCTGAGCTGAAGCTGTTGCCATTCCATCTTCTACTTCTTAGGACTCCTTGTAGCAATTATGTTGGGATCAATGGGAGCGGCCAATTTCAGAAATGGAGGACTGGCCAAATGTTGTGCCTTCCACCACAGTGATGAATGCTGTGGTGGATGTTTGTGTTACATTTTTATTGTGGTTTTGTATGTTCTTTTTCATTGTACCGCTGCTGACAAATTCATTTCACTTGCACTTTATGTGCAAGTGACGAGTAAAACTGATTGATTGATTGATTGATTGATTGAATTGCCATACCTGAGGTTAAGTGCTGTGATTGAGGGTAAATGCTAAGCTTGGGCTTGAGAAGCTTTGACGAGCAGGTCAAGCAGAGGATGGATGAGATTAGGTAAGGGGTTTTTAACTTTTCTCGTTGCTCTTGGTGCTTTTGGCTTGGAAGTTAGGGCAGTCATATGCCCAACCCCCTAGAATGTGAGAGATCACGGAATTCAAGAACACTGATCAGGTATATCCAAGGAAACCTTTTAAGACTTTAGAGATACATGGTGGAAACAGGCCTTTTGGCCCACCGACCAGTGATCTCCGTACTAGCACCAATCTACAAACTAGGGAGAGTTTTACAATTTTACAGAAACCAATTAACCTACAAACGAGCATGTCTTTGGAGTGTGGGAGGAAACCGGAGCATCCGCAGAAAACCCACGTGGTGACAGGGAGAATGTACACACTCCGTACAGGCAGTACCAGGAGTCACAATTACACCTGGGTCTCTGGAGCTGTAAGGCAGCAGCTCTACCACTGCAATTTGTTGTTGGAATTCTTTAAACTTAAAGTAAAATAGTAAGATTAAACGAGAACTTACCAGTTTGAAGTTTGATCTTGATTTTATGAAGAGTTACGATGAGCAATTACGTGAAGAAGGGCCGTCCGTCTGCGTGCACGTCAATCTTCAAAGCAGCGGTGTTAAATCACAGATAAAACGAAGACCTGAGAATAGTAAGATTGAAGAAACTAGAACTTCCATGTGACCTTGATAGTATGAGGGTGGGAGCGGTGGGCACGTAACATAGAAACATAGAAACATAGAAATTAGGTGCAGGAGTAGGCCATTCGACCCTTCGAGCCTGCACCGCCATTCAATATGATCATGGCTGATCATCCAACTCAGTATCCCATACCTGCCTTCTCTCCACACCCCCTGATCCCCTTAGCCACAAGGGCCACATCTAACTCCCTCTTAAATATAGCCAATGAACTGGCCTCAACTACCCTCTGTGGCAGAGAGTTCCAGAGATTCACCACTCTCTGTGTGATCGCTCATCGTAACTCCTCATAAAATCAAGATCAAACTTCAAACTGGTAAGTTCTCGTTTAATCTTACTATTTTATTTCGGAGTCACATGAGTGACTACGTGAAGATTTCAAAGCTCTGTGATTTTACGCCGGTTATGAATCCAGGCGTCACACACTGAATGGATTGACCATGGATGCGTGTAATCATTAAAGCATTCAGACATTACGTAGTTAAGTAAAGACACTGATGCTTAAAATGAAAGAAAAGTTTTTAAAAACTTGTTCCCCCTCCCAACCTTGGGGGTAAACTAAGGGACAGAACTTAAAATGGTACGTGCAAACACCCCCAGTCTGGTAATAGGTTTGTTATCAAACCGGTGGACCGTTATTTCATTCGTCCATCCTGCAGCCACTAGGATGTCGTCAAGAGGCACGTCCATTGCTCTTGCTGCCGACGTAGATGCAGCCCTGGTGGAGTGAGATTTAGCCATATGAATGTTCACTCTGTTACCGCCATTACCCCCTTTGACCATCTCGAGATGGTTTGTGTTAACACCTTCTGGTCTGTTCTGAGCCTCTGTGGTTCTCCGTAACTCTCAGATAGTGGTGTTAGTATGTTACCACACACACAACCGTAGGTCCTCTGGATATGCCAAGAACTGGATCTCCATCCCTGGCATTCCTGGCCTGCTCTGTTTTATCAGATTCCTGATTACGAATGTTATGTTGTTCATATTGGTGGTCATGTGGTCCAACCCTAGCTTCTGCAGTGTCTGGACTCTTTGGCAGCATACCACCTTCAGGGTTAGTTATAGGCGGTCCCCACTGTCAAAGTAGGGTTAGTACCATGCTCACATCCCATGTGTCCGTGTACCTTTGTCTTAGAGGTATTACATTGTAAATTCCTTTCATGAATTTTGTTGTAAAGGGGTGTGTTCCTATCGACCCGTGCCCTGCTTCCAGCATCAGATAGGAGAAGAGTGCGCCTCTGGCACTATAGATTGCACTATAACTTTGTTTATAGTTATAGTACAGAGTTGATAGAATAACTCCAAGACATTTGTTATCCGAACTGTGTTGTATTTGTTCGGACAGTCCTATGCCTTGAAATGGCCTCCTCAGAATCTGCAGACCAACAAGTTAATACGTTCGTGTAGGGGATGATTACTCCCTGTAACTGGGTTCACTAGGAGGTCCCTGCTCTTGGGTACAGCCATAACTGACTGGACTATAGTTCCTAAAATTTTTGGGAACCAGGCTTGAGTAGGCCAATCTGGCACTACCAATATGCCTGTGGCTTAGTCTTGCTTGATTTTGGTCAAGCATCGGTTTGTGAGACAAATTTGCGGAAAGCATGCATAAACAATCCTCCCCAATTGAGGGAGAAAGCATCCACTGCCTTTGCTCCTGGATCCTGCTTGCAGGACACATATCTGAGAAACTGATGGTTTAGTCTAGATGCAAATAGATCAATATCTGGTATGTCAAATCGTGTATTTATTTTGTTAAATACTGCCTGATTCAACATCCATTCTGTGTTGTTATTAAACATTCGTGATACAGCATCTGTCACCGTGTTATATCTACCTCGTAGATTTCCCAAATATTCCTCTTGATACACCAGTGCCAAATGAGGTTCGACAATCTGTCGTAAGATACAGATTTTACACCACCCTTGTTAATGGATATGTGCCACCATAGTGGTGTTATCAATCTGAATTTGAACAAGCACCGGTTGCATATTGCTACAGAAACCCTTGAGTCCAAATTGTGCCCCCAACAATTCTGGGTAATTGATTCCATATGTTGGGGAATTACAGACTCCTGCTCATTCCATCTGCCCCCACAGCTCTAGACTGTGTTAGTGGCTCCCCATCCTTAGCCGCTTGCATAGGTCTGAAGAACCCTCGATGGCTTTCAAGCAAATTTTACTTTTAGTTTCCTTACGTTCGTTATCCACCATAGTTATTCAACAATGGCCTCTGCTGGCAATCCATAGTTTTGCCAATTTGGCCTGCATGGAATCTGAGTGTTTGTTCCTTTGCTCGCTGTAAATTCTGGTAATGCAAAGGCCCGTACGTTCTGCTGGAAATGCAGCTACTATTTGCCAATTACACTCGCTGTTTGCCTGATAGATGGCTAGTATTTGACTATCAGGTCATAGCAGGCTTGATTTATATAGTCGTTTGCCCCTAGTCAAAGTCACCAACATATTTACTGTTTTTGATAGTAAATTCTAGGTAATCAATTACCCTTGTAGGTGTCAATTTTGATTTAACTGGATGGATGAGGTAACCAATTCTATCAAACAGGGTTTTGGTTTGCTTTGACTGATGCTTCTGCCAATTCTTGGTGACTCCAAAATGAAATAGTCCAAATATGCCATTACTCTGTGGTTCTGAGACTTTTGTAGGCCCAGAATTGGTTTCCGTAGTTTTGTCAATAGTCTAGGAGCTGATGAATGCCAACCCATTTGGCAGATCCATACCATCCAGTTAAACTTCAAATATCTCCTGTTCTTAGTGAATAGACACCGAATAGTATGCATCTTTGAGGTCGATGCATGCCATGTGACCATTTTATAGGAAGCTCCTATAAAACAGTAGTTAGCCCTAACAAAATTACTGTTTCTAAAAGTTTGTACTGCACAAATGAGTTAAACCTGGATGAAGTGACATCCTCCATCTGTCACATGTCCTGAATGGCAGTCCTGCCCAAAAATACTGGGCCTGCCTCGTTGACAATTGCAGTCCAAGTTCCAAGTCTGCTTGGAACCTGTGTATGTTGTGCAGTAAAAATTATCACATGTTATTATCTGTTTTGAAACCAGTTCTGAAAATTCATGTTATTGTCATTTTGAACAAGAACGCAAGAGTAAATTACCAACATGTAACTGGTCCACAATCCCTTGTTTCAGTAAACCCAGACCCACCTACCTCCATGGCTACCGGTGGTCTTGTGGTAAGCCCAAAGGCCCCTGATGCGGGTTCCTTTTCTCTCCTTGATTGGGAGTAGGACTGATAAGGAAGTGTGGATTCCATGTTTCTCCTGACCTCTGCTTGGGTCTGGTCTGAACCTCATCATACTGAACCTGCCTTGTAGGACAATTCTGGCCATTATTTTGAGTCTGCCTTGAAAGACGACTCTGATCATATTTCCGTGCCCAGCTTTCAAGCTACCACCGGATTCAGTGAACCGCTTACCCCCTATGGAGGTGTGGGGTGTGTTGTCGCCTATGCGGATATTCTGCCAACTGCTGGCTCTTGAAGCCATATGCATGCTTCAGTATGTTCATACTTTAAATTCGAGATCAGTTACCTACTGATCATTCACACTCCCCTCCACTGAGAGTCAGGTTCGTAGGCAGCCCTGAAAACAGGTGCTGCCGCAGGCCCCTGAGGATATCTGTGCTGACATGGCCCTTCCAGTGGACCTAAATGAGATTCTAGCTTAGGTCAGACTGAAATGGACCATGAATGTTCCTCTCCTCAGAGCAGGAGGCATTTGTGCAGCCCTGAAAACAGGTGCTGCTGCCTGCTGGTTCTCCATAATACCCGGGCTGTCAAGAGCTAGATTCCATCCAGGGAAGCACCCAGTGGAACCTGGATGATTGCAGAAGCACTTATTTTCTGTTTGTTTGTATGGAAGCTTATTATTCCTTTTATGTAAAGCATTTTGGTGTTGACTTAAACAGTGCAATATAAGTAAAACTTACTTACTTCCTTTCTTCTGCTTGTCCCTGGGAAGGTTTCCCCCCCTCTTCTTTGTACTCTGATTCAGAGTGGTTTCTTCCACATGTAGTTCCCCCTCCAATGGGGAAGACATTGGGCAGCCCCATGTGCGAGGCTCCCGGCACCGGCACTCCTGTAGGCCCCGGGCTGGAGCAGATCATTGTTGGAGCAACTACTCCTGCCGATTTTGCTGTCGGAGCTAATGTCGGGAAGCGTTGCTCCATGTGGGAGAAGTCGTCCTCAGACGCTCTCCGTTGAGGGAGGGTATCCCTCTTTCCCGGACTCATCAGAGTCAACGGGTTTTTGATAGACTTGCGGGTGGTATTACGCCCCGCAGGACAACCACGGAGCTCCTGCTCCCGCGCAAAGTCTCCTGCCGATTCTGCTGTCGGCGCTAATGTCGGGAACAAGACCGTCGCCCGCTATTTGGAAAGCTGCGGTCTTCGGCAGCCGACATCCCCGCGGGCCGTCTCCTCGACATCTGGGCTCTGAAAAAAACTTCAAGCCCGAAAGAACGCAGGTAAATGATTTCAACTTTCCTTACCTGCTCATCCCGACGGCTGGGAGGCCACAGTGCCTGCCAGTCCGTCGCGCGCGTTGCGTTCAGACGTAATGACGCGCACACAGACGGACGGCCCTTCTTCACGTAGTCACTCACGTGACTCCGAAGTAAAACCATAATTTCTGTCCCTACACTTTGATTGATTCTATGTGGTATCACACTCTAGCCAAGAGGACAGGATACAGCAAAGTCTATGGGAGCTGCAGTCCTGAAAAGCTGCATTCTAGACCTGGCTGCACCTCATTCCAATCCATACCACTTTATTGATTGAAAGATACAGCAGGGAAATAGGCCCTTCAGCCCACTGAGTCCAAGCTGATCATTGATCAGCTGTTCACACTAGTTATACATTATCCCACTTTCGCATCCACTCCCTGCACATGAAGGCCAATTTACTGAGGCCAAATTAACCTTCAAACCCGTAAGTCTTTGGGATGAGGAAACCGGAGCACCTGAAGCAAACCTACGCAGTCACGGATGGAACATGCAAACTGTACTGACAGCACCCAAAGCCAGGATCGAATCCGAGCCTCTGGTGCTGTGAGCAGCAGCTTTACCAGCTGTGCCACTGTGGCATCCTACAGTACTATTGGCACAGGCACTGGTGGCAATGTTAGTCCGTAGGCGTTCAAGAGATTTAGGTAGCCAATGAGTTAATATATCCAATTAAAACTGACATGTTTCTCGTTTGCACAATTACACTTGTTGAATCACAGAGTCATAGAGTCATACAGCACTCAGAGTCATACAGCATGGAAATGGGCTTTTTGGCCCAACTTATCCATGCCGACCAAAATGCCCCATCGACGTTAATCTGACCTGCCGGAAATTGTCCCGTATCCCTCTAAATCTCTCCTGTCCACTGAGGAATTGTTTTTTTCTCAGAGAGTTGTGAGTGTGGAATTCTCTGCCTCAGAGAGCAGTGGAGGCCGGTTCTCTAGGTACTTTCAAGAGAGAGCTAGACAGAGCTCTTAAAGATAGCGGAGTCAGGAAATATGGGGATATGGTCACATCCCACCACTGAAACAGTCGTCAGGAAATCAATTTCACCTCTTTTTTTTTGTCAATCTTTTCTTCCAAACCTATTTTCTACGATGAATTTGCCACAGGGAGCTCTGGCACATGAAAAGAGATTGCGCAGAAAATATACTGTGACATGGATCAATCTTACATGCTCGCAATATTCACAAAATGGAAACCTCATTAGGCTTCAGAATGAAATCTCTGCATCAAACATTTCACTCCAGAGTATTTGCAACTGAACATGCAGGTATATTTTTTTGACAAATGCACCACTTTGATTAATGATGAGGTGCAACAGAAATCCCCAAACTGCTTGCAAATGCTGCGTTTTTATTAAAGGCAAATTCTTTGCTCCATTGTTTTGCACCGAGTTTAATATTCATTGACATTCAGAATATTACTTCACACAATAAATAAGGAAGGAGCTCGGGTCTATGAAAATCTTAATATTACATTCAAACAATGCCCCTGATATTTGATATTTTTTACTAGAACTTAAAGATGATGAAAAACAGCTCAAAAAGATTGCAGTGGCATGCAGGGAAAACTTTGGTACCAGGGTTGCTGCATATACAATAATAAACTTCTATTTCCACATGACTGAGGTTTGCCCAAAATGTGTTCTTCTGAAGTCACTTGAGAAGTTATGCAATCCTAGGACGGCATGATGGCACAGCTGGATTCCGGATTCAATCCTGAGCTTGGGTGCTGTCTGTATGCAGTTTGTACCTTCTCCCTGTGACCGCGTTGGTTTCCTCCAGTTTCTCCGGGTTTGTAGATTAATTAGCCTCTGTGAATAATTACCCCTAATGTGGATAAGAAAGTGGGATAACATATAATAATAATAATAATAATAATAATAATAATAATAATAATGCATTTTATTTGCTGGCGCCTTTCTGGACATCCAAGGACATCTTACAGGACATAAAATCACAATACATTTATCAATATTAAAATCAAGTTGATTAAAAACGAGAAGAAAAAAAATATATAATAAAAATACACAAAACATTTTAAGTCATTAAAATCAGGGTGAACATGGTGGACGTTATGTCAGGTATGCTAATCTCAACAGGTGTGTTTTGAGTTGTGATTTGAATTGATCGATAGTGTCCAGGTGACGGATGGGAGGTGGGAGAGTGTTCCAGAGACGTGGGGCAGAGCAGCTGAAGGCTCTGGCACCCATGGTGCTGAGTCTAAATGTGGGGACAGTTAAAATTGCAGCTGAGGAGGAACGAAGTGACCGGGAAGGAGTGTATGGTAGCAGCAGGTCAGAGAGGTATTGGGGAGCAAGGTGGTGTAGGGCTTTGAAGGTCAGCAGTAAAATCTTGTAGTTAATCCGGTGGTGCACAGGGAGCCAGTGGAGCTGAGTGAGGATGGGTGTGATGTGGTCCGATGATCTGGTGCGGGTGATGATCCGGGCTGCAGAGTTCTGAATGCATTGGAGGCGATGAAGAAGTTTATTGGAGGTGCAAGTGAGGAGGGCGTTGCAGTAATCGATGCGGGATGTGACCAGAGCGTGGATGAGGACTTTTGTATTGTCTTTGGAGAGGGAGGGGCGGAGTCTGGAGATGTTGCGGAGATGAAAGTATGCAGAGCGTGTGATATTGCTGATGTGGGGGCCAAAGGAAAGTGTACTGTCCAGAATGACGCCAAGACTTTTGACATGGGAGGAGGTGGGTATGGGTGAGCCATCAACTGAAATGGTGAACGGGTGGGTTTTGGAGAGTGTGGACTTTGAGCCAATTAGCATGATTTCTGTTTGATTTCCATTGAGTTTTAGAAGGTTGAGTGACATCCAGTTGCTGATAGCTTGAAGACAGGTGGTGAGGGCAGTTGGGGGAAGGGAGGTGTTTGGTTTTGTGGAGAAGTAAAGTTGTGTATCATCGGCGTAGCAGTGAAAATTGATTCCAAAATGACGGAGAATATTGCCAAGAGGTTGAATATAGATGATAAAAAGCAGTGGCCCCAGCACCGATCCCTGAGGAACACCATGGGTGACTGTGGCAGTTGTGGATGTGACTTTATTTCCCTGGATGAACTGTTTTCTGTCGTGTAGATAGGACCTGAACCAAAGTAGTGCATTGTTGTTGATGCCGGTGGCAGATAGATGTTCCAGAAGAATTGGGTGGGAGATGGTGTCAAAGGCTGCTGTGAGGTCGAGGAGGATCAGAATGGATAAGTGGCCGGTGTCAGCTGCGAGAAGGAGATCATTTGTAATTTTTACCAAGGCTGTTTCAGTGCTGTGATTGTGGCGAAAACCGGACTGAAATGGTTCATAGAGGTTATTGTTTTGAAGGTGGAATTGAAGTTGTGTCGCTACTGTCCTTTCCAGAAGTTTAGTGATGAATGGGAGGTTGGAGATGGGGCGGTAGTTATTTGGATTGTTTGGATCAGAACCTGTTTTTTTTAGAATCGGGGTGACAGAAGCTGTTTTGAGAGATGTAGGGACAGTAGCAGTTGATAGGGAGGAGTTAATTATGGACGTTATGATGGGTGAGATAGAGGGCAGACAGGATTTAACCAGGACAGTAGGGATGGGATCAAGCAAGCAGGAGGAGTTCTTGGACTTGGTGATGAGTTTAGTTATTTCTTCGACTGTTGGAAGCTGGAAAGTAGATAGGGTGGAGAGTGGGGAGTCCAGTGTGGAAGTCCAGGGTGGGCTGTTGTGAGCAGAAGCTGAGAAAGAGTTCAATTGGTGATGAATGCTGGTGATTTTGGTACTGAAGAAGTCCAAAAACGTATTACACTGAGCAGTGGAGGTGAGGTGATTCGAGGTTTCAGGAGGCTTAAGTAGTTTGTTGACAGTGGAGAATAAAGTCCGAGTGTTATTTTCACTGTTGTTGATGATGTTGGAGTAGTAGGAGGATTTAGCAGCAGTCAGGGGATTTTTATATGAGAGAAGATGATCTGTATGCATTTGGTGGTGAATAGTTAGTCCAGTTTTCTTTGTAAGTCTCTCCAGACGCCGGCCCACCATTTTCATATGGCGGAGTTCAGGAGTGTACCACGGAGATGACCTGCTACAAGAGACTCTACGGGTTTTCAGAGGAGCCAAGGAGTTCAATGAGTGGGATAAACAGTCATTGTAGTGATCAACCAGGTTAGCAATGCAGAGTGGGAGGGGAAGTAGGATGAAGAGAGTTACTGATTAGTCTGTTGAGTTCCACTTGATTAATGTTTTTCAGATTACGGAAGGATATGGTGCGCTTCAGACTGCGTTTAGGGAGTGGCAGATTAATATCAAAAAGGACAGTTTTATGGTCTGAAATGGGAAGCTCTGTAGATTTAAGATTGTATGGTGTCACTCCAGAGCAACAGACTAAATCTAAAATATGGCCTTTATTATGGGTTGGGAAATCGATGTACTGAGTGAGGCCAAAACTATCCAGAACAGAAATAAAATCTTTAGTAAAGGTGTCAGTATGTTTATCTAAATGAATATTGAAATCACCCATTAAAATGACATTGGGGGACATGGCACATAGGTCAGATAAAATAGCAGTGAGTTCGCTAATAAAAACTGTAGAAGGCTTTGGAGGACGATAGATAGACACTATGAGGGTGGGTGTACACCCATGTAGTTGAGCAGTCAGGATTTCGAACGAGGATGGCTCTGTGACTGAGACTGACGAGATCTTGAGATTCTCGCGATAGAGCAGTGCAAGACCCCCTCCTCTCCCGGAAGCGCGGGGTTTGCAGATGTAAACAAACTCAGGAGGTATGGCTTGGTTGAGGTGGAGGTAATCATCAGGCTGTTGCCAAGTCTCAGTAAGACACAGAAAGTCAAGTTTTGAATCCGAAATGAAGTCCGAGATGAGAGGGGCTTTGTTGGAGAGAGATCTGACGTTGAAGAGTGCAAATTTGGATCCATTTGAGGGAACGGCGGGGTCAGCTAGCAGAGGAGCTAACACACTGTGGTCAGCAGCTCGACCCGTGTTGTGTGGTTTCCGAGGACCTGTGGACCAAAAGGAGCTGATGGAGTTGGAGTTATTGTTGGAGAAGTTCCTGCGGGATCCACGGTGGATGTATCTTGGTCGACGGAGAATGTCTCGATGGCTGAGGCAGGAAGGAGCCCGGAGTGGAATCGACGCTAGTGGAGTTCTGCTGTCGAATAGGATAGCCGTGGGGTGGCTGTCACTGCGGTGAAAAGCAGGACAATCCAAAGCAGCATTTTGCACGTCAACATCTTGCAGCTCCGGTGGTGCTGTGGGCTCGTCTAAATCCGACAGCAGGCTGTGAGACGCCGGCTACCACAGCTGACACAGGTGCTATCAGCAGCAGCAGGGCAAGCCAAACGTGATGCCGAAAAGAATCAACAAATGCCACAAGGGCAACGGCAGAGGATAATCAGTCCAACATTTATAACCAGTGTGATCGGTGGTTGGTGTGGATTCGGTGGAGCAAAGCACCTGTTTCCATGCGCTATCTTGAAACTAAACTAAAGTATGATGTGATACACATTAGGTTAAACAAAATCCCATTCATTTATTTTGATTATGGGTATCCATCCATCACCAACCTTGGCAAAGTAGGTCACGGACAGACCAAAGTAAGTACTTCAAACCATTCTGTAAACTAAACTGACTTGCATTAATTGTAAACACAAAATGTAATTGCCAGTAAAACTCAGCGGGTCAGGCAGTGAGTGGTGAAGTCATGGAGTCATATAGGAGGGATACACACCCTTCGGCCCATCTTGTCCATGATGATGCCCCATCTAAGCCAGTCCCATTTGCCTACCTTTGGCCTATATCCCTCTAAAAATTACCCATCCATATACCTGTTCAAAACGACTTTTAAATGTTATTATTGTACCTGCCTCAACCACTTCCTCTAGCAGCTTGTTCCATATACCCACCACCCTCTGTCTGAAAAGGTTGCCCCTTGGGTTCCTTTTATATCTTTCTCCTCTCACCTTGTGTGAGAGAGTGAGGGAGAAGTTGGTTTGGAGAGTCGGGGTAATTTCTCACATCACTGGCATTTTATCAGAATAAAAAAGAAATAAATCAACCGTGCTTAACTTGCAGTGAGGGAGAAATAGAGGGAACAGATTATTACACATTTTGGTATTTCAGTAGAGAGAAAAGTTGGCTAGGTAAAAAAAACCTGGTGCTGCCATTGAGAGAGACAACTAACTAAAGTTTGAAGAATGATATTGAACGGAAAAGTCACCTAGCTTTCCCCCAACAGATGCTGCCTGACCTGCTGAGTTTCCGTGTTTGCTGAAATTCTAGCATTTCTGGAATCTTGAGAAAAACACTGGAACTCAGCAAGTCAGGCAGCATCTGTGAAGAGACTTGACAAATGACATTTCTGGTCAATACCCTTCATCTTTGCGTCTCTAAAGAATATTTAGTCATCGCGAGATGCAGGACGCAACAGTTGCTAGAAATCTGAAACAAAACAAGCACACAGGTGAATACCCAGTGGAATAGGCAGCTTGTGTGTAGAAGGAAATCCATACATTACTAGTAGATAACTTTACATCAGAAACAGCCAGTTTGACACAAATAGGACAGTAATTGACTTGAATAATTGAGTCGCCTTGAGTCCTGAGGACTGCATTGTGCCCAGATGAAAGATGAAGTCCAGTTCCTTGAGTTTACTTTGGGCTACATTGGAATGATGAAGGAGGCTAAAGACAGAGAGATCAGAGAGTGAGTGGGATGGTAAATTAAATTGACAGGCAATTGAAAGCAGAATGTTGGCCTTGTGAACTGAATAGCAATGCAATCTACTACGGATTAGATTTCTTCAAGTGAAAGAGGACTACTAAGTCCAGCAAATCAATTATATGTACTACATATCACAGATAAATAATATTGTTCCAAACAATAAATTCAAAAGGAATACATACTAGCAACCTAAAAATTCTAGAGTAACTCAGTAGCATACGCATATGTGGAAGAAATGAATAGGTGACGTTTTGGGTCGGGACACTTTTCAGACCTAAATCTGATGTCCAGGCCTGAAACATTGTCTGTCCATTTTCCTCCACAGATGCTCCCTGACCCACTGAGTTCCTCCAGCACTTTGAGTCTTGCTCTAGTCTCAGCTATCTGCTGCTCCTTGTGTGCCATACTGCAACCTGATTTTAGTCATGACAATCAAAATCTTCAAAAAGGTAAATAAAAATAAATAAGTTAAATCTGGTAAAGATAAAGTTTTCAAGGAGACATTCTTGCCTTTGGTTTGTACATTATTAATCAGTTGGTGTGCTTTGTGCATTATTAATCAGTGCTGAAGTTCATGTTCAAGTGCGTTCAACACCATCCAACCCCTGATTCTGAAAGACAAGCTTAAGAAGATGGGGGTGGACTCCACCTTTATCTCCTGGATATAAAACTACTTGACGGGTCGACCACAGTTTGTTAAGCTGGGGGACTGTGTTTCCGGGACAATGGTGTGCAATGTTGGAGCTCCACAGGGAACGGTTCAGGCCCCGTTCCTCTTCACCCTGTATACTGCAGACTTCAAATGTAAGTCTGATACAAGCCATGTACAGAGATATTCAGATGACATAGCGATTGTGGCATGTGTAAGGAATGGGCATGAGGAGAAATACAGGGACTTGACCAGTGCCTTCTGACCCTGGAGTAAAGAGAACTGTCTCATCCTGAACACAACTAAGACTAAAGAGATGGTGGTTAACTTTGGCAGGTCCAAGCTTCCTCTTCAGCCGGTCAACGTTGCAGGGGCTGAAATTGAGGTGGTGCAGACATATAAATACCTTGGAGTGCACCTGGATAACAAACTGGACTGGTTGTCAACTCTGACGCCCTCTACAAAAAAGGCCAGAGCAGACTCTTTTTCCTCAGAAGGCTCAAATCCTTCAATGTGCGTAATGACATGCTATACATGTTTTACAATACTGTGGTTGCAGTGTCATTTTTTACGCTGTTGTCTGCTGGGGAAACAGCTTCAGTGCAAAAAACAACAAGAAACTGGACAATGGTAAAAGGGGCTAGCTCAGTGCTGGAGGGGAGAGTGGACTCTGGATAGATGTGCTTGAGAGGCATACGAGGCGCAAGGTGCAGGTCATTCTGGAGAGTCAAAAGACCACTCGGAACAACCGGCTCCTCTCCCTGCGCTGTAGAACGGAGCGGTTCAGGAGATCCTTAACCCTGCAGCCATTAGATTTTATAATACGGACCACTAGGCTGTAGGGGGATGTGTTTTTGCATTTTTCAATTGTTAATTATTGGTCTTTTTAAGTATTTATTGCTCTCAGGTATTGTCCACATTGTATTTTATATATTTTCTGTCTGCTTTCATTTTGAATGTGTGGGTTTGTTGGTTGGGGGCTTCTGGACATCTGAATTACCCTGAGGGAATCAATAAAGTATTTATTAAATTACATTAATGTTGTAGGAAGGAACTGCAGATGCTGGTTTAAACCATAGATAGACACAAAATGCTGGGGTAACTCAGCGGGACAGGCAGCATCTCTGAATAGAAGGAATGGGTGACGTTTCGGGTCTGAAGAAGGTCTCGACCTGAAACGTCACCCATTCCTTCTCTCCAGAGATTAGCTCCAGAGATGCTCTGCAATTTATCCCATCTTAAAACCGAAGTAATTTTGACACCTAATTCACCAGCATTAAAAAGAGTTATGGCTTTTCTACTCGAAGCATCTGTTGTAATTGGACATAACAAAAAAGCTGTATTTACATGTTTTCAGTTAATAAAACTGAATCCATGACACTGAAACAAATACTCTTACTTGGATGAAAAAAATATATTTTTAGTTAATAATTCTAATTTCAAAAATTACAAGATCAAACATACCTTGATAAAAATGTATGAGCTTTGTAAAAATGTCCAGTCATTGGAAGCATAATAGATTTTGGAATTTGTAAAGAAAAATGCAGAGTCCATTACTTTTGAACTAATTAATAAAATAGCAGAAGAATGAAGCAGAGCATGTCTACAGTAAGAATGCAAGAATACAAGATACAAACTCACAAAATCATAATGTACCCATATTAAGCTCTGTTTTTTTAAGCTATTTTGGTTGTAGCTAAATCCCAGTGTCAATGGTACCATGGGTTAGGAATAAATATCTGTTTGAGCATTTACTATTCAGATATCAGCACCAATTAACCCAATTTAAAAACAATACATTTTTATCTCATAACTCATGGAAGATCATTAAAATATTGTGAATAAGCATGTGTGCGTACCAAAGGACCTATTAAGTTATTCTTTCAATAGATTGTGAATAGCAACAAATATTCTGCGCTTTGTATCTTCCCTGTTGTATTTGAGTTCAACTTTATAAATGTTGACGCCTGACTATGCCATGGGTCATAGAGTCATACAGCACAGAAACAGACCCTTCAGCCCAACTTGTCTATGTTTACCCACATGCCACATCTATGCCTTACACCTTTCCTGTTTAACCAAATCTTATCTAAATGTTGTTATTTTACCTCTCAACTACCGCTACTGGTAGCTTGTTCCATCCTCCGAGTCAAAATGTTGCCGCCCAGGTTCCAATTTAATCTTTCCCCTCTCACCTTAAAACGATTCTCATTTCTCTTAAGCCCAAGCATCCAAACCTCTGCTGCCCATGTCCTAATACTCTCCTTCCCAGCAAAACACAAAGTGCTGGAGGAACTCAGCAGGTCAAACAACATCCAAGGAGGGAATGAAATCGCCAGATGCTGCCTGACCCACTCAATTCCTCCAGCACTTTGCGCTTGGCTCAAGATTTCAGCACCTGCAACTTCTCGTTTCTCTCCCTTCCATTTTGTTTCCTTGTTTCCCTATTATTGCTGCCTCCCTGTTAGTTTTTCTCTTTTTTCCTTCTCATTTATGTTGTGTTCTCCCGAGACATAGCCGTCCAGTATACATTGCTTCCTCCCAATCTCTCGTGACTTGGGATTTCTGTTTAAATCATCCCCCAAAATCATCATGAGTAGCATAAACTTGAAGTGAAACAACACCATGGTGTTACATTGTAGCTGAATACTAGTTAAGTGGGCAGTATGGTGTTGCAGCTGGTGATGTTTCTGCCTCACATCACCCGAGTTCCAGATTCAAACCTGACCTTGGGTACTGTCCGTGTGGAGCTTGTACCTTCTCCCTGTGACAGCGTGACTATCTCCCGTGTGGTCCACATTCCTCCCACACCACATAGATTTGGGGGTCTGTAGGCTTATTGGCTTATCTGTCAATTGCCCTCAGTGTGAAGGAGTGGATGCGAAAATGAGATAACATAGAACTAATATGAAAGGGTGATCGGTGATCGGCTTAGTTTAGTTTAGTTTATTATTAAGGGACTGTTTCTATGTTGTATATCTAAATTAAACTAAAGTGCTCAGACAGAAGGATTGTTTCCTCTACGGCATAGGCATTGGTGCCAAAACCTTGGAAACAGACCCTTTGACCCACCGAGTCTGTGCCGACCAGCAATCCCCGCATATTAACACTATCCTACACACACTACGGACAATTTACACGTACACCAAGCCAAGTAAACTTACCTACCTGTCTATGCATCTTTGGAATATGGAAGGAAACCGAAGATCACGGAGAAAACCCACGTGGTCATGGGGAAAACTCTGGACCTGTAAGGCAGCAACTCTATCTTTGCGTCACCTTGGCTGGCTGTTGTAAAATAAATATGAAAATACTTCAGGCATTTAGCCTTATATTTGTTCTGAAATAACATCACACCATTTTATACAGTCTTCCCTTCTACTCATACAGCCAGACAACACAAAATGTTGTTGCCTTGACTTTGCGTTGGTGCATTGCTATATTATGCTTTAGAAGTGTTCATAGAAACATAGAAAAAAGGTGCAGAAGTAGGCCATTCAACTATTTGATCCAGCAACGCTATTCAAATTAGACTATTTAGGAGAAAGTAGACTCAAATCTGAATGGTGGCCGATTAGGAAAAGGGGAGATGCAGCGAGACCTGGGCGTCATGGTACACCAGTCATTGAAAGTAGGCATGCAGGTGCAGCAGGCAGTGAAGAAAGCGAATGGTATGTTAGCATTCATAGCAAAAGGATTTGAGTATAAGAGCAGGGAGGTTCTACTGCAGTTGTACAGGGTCTTGGCGAGACCACACCTGGAGTATTGCGTACAATTTTGGTCTCCTAATCTGAGGAAAGACATTCTTCCCATAGAGGGAGTACAGAGAAGGCTCACCATACTGATTCCTGGGATGGCAACTTTCATATGAAGAAAGACTGGATAAACTCGGCTTGTACTCGCTAGAATTTAGAAGATTGAGGGGGGATCTTATAGAAACTTACAAAATTCTTAAGGGGTTGGACAGGCTAGATGCAGGAAGATTATTCCCGATGTTGGGGAAGTCCAGAACAAGGGGTCACAGTTTAACGATAAGAGGGAAGTCTTTTAGGACCGAGATGAGAAAATAATTTTCTACACAGAGAGTGGTGAATCTATGGAATTCTCTGCCACAGAAGGTAGTTGAGGCCAGTTCATTGACTATATTTAAGAGGGAGTTAGATGTGGCCCGTGTGGCTAAAGGGATCAGGGGGTATGGAGAGAAGGCAGGTATGGGATATTGATTTGGATGATCAGCCATGATCATAATGAATGGCGGTGCAGGCTCGAAGGGCGAATGGCCTACTCCTACACCTATTTTCTATGTTTCAATATGATTATGGCTGATCATCCAAATTCAGTACCCCGTTCCGGATTTTTTCCCATATTCCTTGATCCCTTTAGCCCTAAGAACTAAATTAAATTTAAATCTTTTTATTTGAATTTTGAATTTAACAGCAATTTGCATACATACAATGATAACAGACAGTGATAGTCAGGACATAATTGTACAACAGTATGTAAACGACCCTCAAAACACTTACCCTTACCCTTACCCACCCTCGCCACCCGGGGACAAACAACACTCACATACGTACACATCCACACAAATACGATAAGATAAACAAAATGGAAAAAAAAAAAAGCTGTAGGGAGGGAGGGGAGGGGTTGAGGGGATAGCAGCTGCAATAAGACAGAGCAGTGATAGAGGGCACTCAGTCCTCTTTCGAGTCCAGAAACAAGTTGAGAGAGTTAACAAGTTGCAGGAAAGGGTTCCATGTATCTAGGAATGTCTTGGTAGAGCCTTTGAGAGAGAACCTAAGTTTTTCAAGCTTTAAGTTGTAGAGCACCTCCTTGATCCAGCGGGCGTGTGTCGGGGGACAGGTAAGCCTCCAGTTAAGCAAAATCAGTCTCCGGGCTAACAAGGTTGTAAAAGCCAGGACCCGCTTCAACGCAACAGAGAGGTTGGTGTTGGGAGGAATACCAAAAATAGCTGACAGTGGGTTTGGAGGAATAGTCTGGCCATAGGCTCTGCTTAGCACGTCGAAAGCACTCCTCCAAAAGGTTGCTAGCTTAGGGCAAGACCAAAACATATGACTATGGTTGGCAGGGGATTGATTGCATCTGTTGCAGGTGTCTTTAACAGCGGGGTATATTCTAGATAATCTTGCGTTTGTGTAGTGGACTTTGTGAAGGACTTTGCATTGGATTAGGCCATGATGGGCACATATGGAGGAAGAATGGATCAAATCCAAGGCAGAGTCCCATTGCTGGTCTGTTAGTTTCGTATTCAGCTCGCCCTCCCATACAGCTTTTAATGAGGTATGAGGTTTCAATATAACCGACCCTAACAAGTTGTACAAAAAGAGATGCATTTCTTCCGGTTGGGATCTAGAGCTAGGATGGAATCGGTCAGGGTTTCAGGGGGACGATTTGGGAAATGGGGGAATATCTTCTTCACAAAATCCCTAATCTGGAAAAAACGAAAAAGGTGGGAGTTTGGGAGGCTATAGTTGGACGAAAGCTCCGCAAAAGACGACGAAAAAATGCCATCCTTGTATAGGTTTTTGATACTACTGATGCCATTACTATGCCAGGTTTTGAATGCGGAGTCTGTACTTGAAGGTTTAAAGATGTGATTTTTAAGCAGTGGGGTCAAGATGGAAGGGCCTTGTAAACTGAAGTTTTTCCTAAGTTGACTCCATATCTTGAGCGAGAGGGACGCAATTGGGCCTGCACCCGCAGATGTTATAGAAAGGGGGAGTTGAGAGCATAGGACAGACCGCAACGGGAGATGTGAACTCGCCTTTTCCATGTGTACCCAGGTCGGTAGGTGGTCGCAATCATCATTCATCCAGTACAGGATTTTTTGCAAGTTAGCAGCCCAGTAGTATCGCCTAAAGTCAGGAAGTGCCAAACCGCCGTCACTCTTAGGATACTGTAGTACCGTCTTTCGAATTCTGGCCGGTTTGCTGCCCCATAAAAATTTAGATATTCTCCTTTCTAATTTATCAAAAAAAGATTTAGTGATAAATATAGGAACATGCTGGAAAAGGTACAGGAATTTGGGTAGGACGACCATCTTGACCAGATTTATCCGGGCCGCGAGGGATAATAGTAAAACTGACCAGCGGTCAAAGTCTCTTTCAGCTTCCTCAACCAGAGGCATGAGGTTTGTGCAGAACATATCAAATATAGGTTACACAAATAGGTTTACCAAATATAGGTATTGTGATAAAAACGCCGAGGTAGCGAAATCCGTCCTCCGCCCATTTAAATGAGGTTAAAGAGAGAGGGAGCTGCTTAGCCGATGAGTTAATCGGTAATAGTTCACTTTTTTGGTAGTTAAGTTTATAACCAGAGTACACACCAAACCGTTCTAAAATATTTGTAATCACAGGGAGAGAGCTGACTGGATTCGAGATGTACAGGAGCAGGTCATCCGCATACAATGAGACTTTATGAATTGTGTCAAACCGTGTGATACCTTTAAAGCCCTTCTCTGAGAGTAACCAAACCGCCAAGGGCTCTATCGCGACAGCAAACAGAAGTGGTGATAACGGGCAACCCTGCCTGGTACCTCTCCGAAGGGGGAAGTGGGGCGACAGTGTGTCGTTTGTTTGTACTGAGGCCACCGGGGACGAGTATAATAGACTGACCCAATGAATGAAACTATTGCCGAGGCCAAACCTGTCCATCGCCTCGTATAGGTACTTCCACTCGACCCTGTCAAAAGCTTTTTCGGCGTCGAGGGAGACCACTATCTCCGGGGTCTCACTACTTGGTGAATGGATGATGTTAAGGAGACGCCTAGTATTGTGGGAGGACTGGCGGCCTGGCATAAACCCTGTTTGATCTAACGAGATAATAAAGGGCATCACTTGTTGAAGACGGAGCGCAAGAACTTTAGAGAGGATTTTGAGGTCCACATTCAAGAGTGAAATTGGTCTATAGCTACTACAAAGCAGGGGATCTTTCTCCTTTTTAAGAATTAGGGAGATAGTAGCCCACGACAAGGTGGGCGGTAGGCGACGATGTAAAAACGCCTCATTGTACATATCTCTCAGGACTGGTGCGAGGAGAGCAGAGAAAGCTTTGTAATATTCTACAGTGAAGCCGTCAGGGCCGGGCGACTTTCCTGCTAAGAACTAAATTTAACTCTCTCTTGAAATCTCTTCAAGATGGTGTGCATCTGACATACAGGTTACTAATATGTCATCATGATCAGCACACACATAAAGGATATCCTTAACTAGGCTATCATTAAGGCACTGGAATTTGCCAGGGGCGGAAAGCAAATGGTAGCCTCTTATAGCAAAATAAGTCCCTGTGTGTGTTGATTGAGTTAACGTCCTGGGACTCGTCGTCCAGTGTGATTTGTTTCAGGTCTAACGTTGAGAACTGCGGTCCTCGTGAGAGGGATGCATGTGTCTTCTATTCGTGGTGATAGGTGCGAGGGATACATAGATACATAGATACATAAATACATAGATATATAGATACACAGCCAATAGGTTATTCTCCGTGGATTGCACCTTGTTGTGATGGAGAAGCTGGTATATGGTATAAGCTGGTATATGGTATATAGGATAAGCAGAGGTATATGGGTCCAGTGCAGGCAAATGGGACTAGCCCAGATTTCCAACTTGGCACAGTCTCGATGGTCTGAAGGGTCTGTTTCCATGCCGTATAACTCTTTGACTCCATGCGAAGGGAAAGCAATTGAAAAGCACTCTGTATCTTCCCCTTTGTTCTACCTACTGTACTTGAGTTTGACTTGATTGTATTCATGTGTGGTATATTGGATCTGTTGGGATAGTGCGCAAAACACTGCTTTTCACTGTACCTCAGTACACATGACAATAATAAACCTGAACCTAAACATTATTCCATGAGTTTTAATAATACTGCACTGTGACTATTTTGGGTCATAGCCTCTAATTCTGGAATATAATGCCAAACAAAGAAAGCTATGGAAGCGGCGATAATTACATCTCTGAGCTATGATTTCCAAGAGAAAGGCAAAGATGTTACCCTGATACAGAGCATCAACCAACGCCTTCCTATGGATAGGATGGGTTTAGAAGGCCACAGGCCAAATGCATGCAAATTGGACTTGCCCAGATTGCCACCTTGGTTGACATGAACACGAGGGGCTGCAGCACCTGTTTCTATGTTGCTTAGTTTAGTTTAGAGATATAGTGCAGAAACATGCCCTTCAGCCTACCGTGTTCCACGCCGAACAGCGATCCCCGTATATTAACACTATCCTACACCCACTAGGGATATTTTTAACATTTACCAAGCCAATTAAAATACATACCTGTACATCTTTGCAGTGTGGGAGGAAACCGAAGATCTCAGAGAAAACCCACGCAGGTCACGGAGAGAACGTATAAACTCCATACAGACAGCACCTTTGGAGTCACAGTATTATACTACTATAGTTGTATAGCTCTATGACTCTACAAGAAGGGAAAGCAGCTAGAATGATCTGCTAGTATTGTTTAGGATAGTTTACAATGGAAAATCTGCAGTCATGAGGCAACTTTGCTCTAGAAATGTGATTCACCTTGGTAAATGCAAGACTTACAAGCTGATCATTTGCTCATCTGGAATGTGACTGGTGCAGATTAAGGGCAGTTAGGTTAATGAAGAGGTCAAGAAGCTTTGTGGTTGCAATTCCTTTGGGGATAAAGGGTTATTATGAATAATGATTTATTCCTGTAAGACTGCTTCAAATTTAAAGATCGAGGCCGCAAATTAATATTTGTGGAGGTGGAAACAAAATACTGGAGTAACTCAGCGGGACAGGCAGCATCTGGATCTCAGGATATTTCTGGATACCTACAAAGTTTGTGAGTGGGGAAACAGCTGATCGAAAAAGGACAGCAATTAGTGGCTGGCAACATAACTAGAAAGCAAGTGTTATTTTTTTCGAGAGTAGATACAGAGAACTGCAGAGGCTGGTTTACAAAATATTACCAGGCCATCCGAAATATTCAAAGATAATCCTATGGAATTTCTTCCAATATGACTTCTGAAGCTCAATACATATATTTATAGTGTCAGATTGCCTGGCTGACATGTTTATAAAGCTGCAACAAATTCATCACTAATCTCATAAGGTCATGTGATAGGAGCAGAATTAGGCCATTCAGCCCATCAAATCTACTCTGGCATTCAATCATGGCTGATCAATCTCTCCCTCCTATCCCCATTCTCCTGCCTTCTACCCATTACCCCTGACACCCGTACTGATGAAGAATCTATCTATCTCTGCCTTAAAAATATCCAATGACTTAGCCTCCACAACTTTCTGTGGCAAAGAATTCCACAGATTCACCATCTTCTGACTAAAGAAATTCCTCCTTCCTAAAGGAGCGTCCTTTAATTCTGAGGCTATGGCTTGTGGTCCAAGACTCTCCCACAAGTGGAAACGTCCTCTCCACATCCACTCTATCCAAGCCTTTCACTATTCTGTATGTTTCACTGAGGCCCCTCCTCATCCTTCTAAACTCCAGCGCGTACAGACCTAGCTCATCATATATGCTGCTGCTGCCAAGCTGCTGATTTTCTTCTTCACGTTCTAACCACTGCCATCTTGGTAGATGTAATCATCAGCATTAATTTTTGCCTGTGGGGTCATTAAACATCTTTCAGCACTGCACCACACCCTGGGTAACTATCCCCTGGTCCAGACTGTCACATTTAAGCCAGCTCAATGACTTATAAATACATACATGGAGGTTAACAGTGCCAAGTGAAGGTTGGAGTTTTCCATAGCTGGTATCAAAACGAATCTTGACTTGTCTCATGTATAGTTGCACAAATGTGGGCACTGATAATCAGCTTCCTCGAGTCTGCTCATCATAGCCGCTCCTTTGCAACAGGCTGCTGAACGCTGTTCTTTCCCCAGTTCACTGCAAACCAACTGATGTGCAAAATGCCCTGGTAAAATTCTGTTAATAAAATACACAGCCAATCATTGGTCCTAAATATTCATAGATATTCATGGCCTTTCCCATGCAAAGGTTCTCATACAGTAAATGTAAATCAGAAAAGATGGAAATAAAATAAATCTAAACAACGCCATGAAGGAATTTTTTGAATTAATCTATATATTTCATTATTGTTGCACATATTTCAGATGTGGTTTTGTTGAAACCACATGCAATAGACAATAGACAATAGGTGCAGGAGTAGGCCATTCGGCCCTTCGAGCTGGCACCGCCATTCAATGTGATCATGGCTGATCATCTCCAATCAGTACCCCGTTCCTACCTTCTCCCCATATCCTCTGACTCCACTATCATTAAGAGCCCTATCTAGCTCTTTCTTGAAAGTATCCAGAGAACCGGCCTCCACCACCCTCTGAGGCAGAGAATTCCACAGACTCACAACTCTCTGTGAGAAAAAGTGTTTCCTCATCTCCGTTCCAAATGCCTTACCCCTTATTTTTAAACTGTGGCCCCTTGTTCTGGACTCCCCCAAAGTGTTTCCTGCCGCTAGCATGTCCAAACCCTTAACAATCTTATATGTTTCAATAAAATTCCCTCTCATCCTTCTAACTCCAGAGTGTACAAGTCCAGCCGCTCCATTTTCTCAGCATATGACAGCCCCGCCATCCCGGGAATTAACCTTGTAAACCTACACTGCACTCCCTCAATAGCAAGAATATCCTTCCTCAAATTAGGGGACCAAAACTGCACACAATACTCCAGGTGTGATCTCACTAGGGCCATTTACAACTGCAGAAGGACCTCTTTGCTCCTATATTCAATTCCTCTTGTTATAAAGGTCAATATGCCATTCACTTTTTTCACTGCCTGCTGTACCTGCATGCTTACTCTCATGGACTGATGAACAAGGACCCCCATATCCCATTGTACTTCCCTTTTTCCCAACTTGATGCCATTTAGATAGTAATCTGCCTTCTTGTTTTTGATACCAAAGTGAATAACCTCACATTTATCCACATTAAACTTCATCCGCCATGCATCTGCCCACTCCCCCAACCTGTCCAAGTCACCCTGCATTCTAATAGCATCCTCCTCACAGTTCACACTGCCACCCAGCTTTGTGTCATCTGCACTCAAATGCAGCTTCTTATCAATTATTTATTATCTGCTTATAAATTAGAGATAAATGATTCAGTTTGTGGTAGTTTTCTGTATTTTTAAAATATCACCTTTCCATCAGCTAAATGTCAGATAGGGATAGTGAAACGAGCAGAGAAACTAGTTTAGTTTAGTTTAGACATACAGCATGAAAACACTCCCTATGGCCCACCATGCTGAGCATCGATCACCTGTTCAGACCAACTCTGTGTTCTCCCACTTTCTCATCTGCTCACTACACATTAGGGTAAATTTTTACAGAGACCAATTAATCTTCAAACCCAAACATCTTTGTGATGTGCGAGAAATCCTGAGCACCAGGAGGAAACCGATGCAGTCACTGGGAGAACATGCAACCTCCACAGAGATAGCACCCAAGGTCAGAATCGAACCTTGGTCCCCGGTGATATGAGATAGCAGTTCCACCAGCTGTGCAACTGTACCACTCGTGTTCTTAAACGATTGACAAAGCTTTATTGCAAGAAATTAATCTTGAAGAATTTTTCATCACTTCCCCAACAACATCACCACCAAGGACAGGCAGTATATATAATTTTCCATTCTATTGGGTGACTCAATGGAAATCTCCAATCTAATCATGGTTAAGCAAGGTGGGCCAAAGTGCCTATTTCCATGCTCTATAGCTCTATGACTCTCTGATCACTTGTGTCTCCTACTTTACATTGAAAGCTTCTGATTTGCTTTGAGGTCAGGTGTACAATTATACAGCACAAAATAATTAATGAATGGGAGAACGAAGCAACTGTGGATGACAAAGGATGTCAAAGATTTCTTCTCACAAAAGCAAAAGAGAAGACATATAATATGGCAAAGGTTAGTGGGAAGCTAGAGCATTGGGAAAACATTAAGAAAAACACAATCGATGGCAAATAAAAAAACAATACTGGGAGAAAAGATGAAAAATGAAAGTAAATTAGCCAATAATATAAAAGAGGATAACAAAAGATTCTTCAGATACATAAAGAGAAAAACAAGACTGGACTTTGAACTGCAGGAAAATAACGCTGCAGAAGTAGTAATGGGGAATAATGAAATGGCAGATGAACTGAATAACATTTTTCACTGTGGAAGATACCAGCAAAATGCCAGAAATTCAAGAGAGTCATGAGGCAGAGTGAGTGCAGTACCTAGAAGGTACTTGGAAAGCTGAAAGGTCTGAAGGTGGATAAGTCACCTGGACCAGAGACTACATCCCAGGCTTCTGAAAGAGGTAGTTGTAGAGATTGTGGAGGCATTAGTAGCGATCTTTCAAGAATCACTAAAATCAGGAATGGTTCCAGAGGATTGGAAAATTGCAATGTATCTCCACTATTTAAGAAGGGGGTGAAGCCAAAGCAACGAAATTATAGGATGGTTAGTCTGACTTTGCCATTGGTAAGATTTTAGAGTCCATTATTCAGGATGAGGTTGTGGGGTACTTGGAAGCAGATGATAAAATAGGTTGAAGTCAGCATGGCTTTGTGAAGGGGAGATCTTGCCTGACAAATCCGTTGGAATTCTTCGAGGAAGTAACAAGCATATTAGACAAAGGAGAGTCAGTGGTTGTTGTTTACTTGGATTTTCAGGCCTTGATAAGGTGCCACATGTGAGGCTACTAAACAAGATAGGAGGCCATGTTATTAGAGGCAAGGTACTGCTGTGTGTAAAAGATTGACTGACCGACAGAAGGTAAAGTTTGGGAATAATGGGGGCCTTTTCTGGTTGGCTGTGGGTGACCAGTGGTGTTCTTCAGGGGTCAGTGTTGGGTCCACTACTTTTCATATTATATGTTACTGACCTGATTAATGGAATCGATGGTTTGGTGGCCAAATTTGCAGATGACATGAAGATAGGTGGAAGGGCAGGATGATGGAGAATCTCGTTGAAACCTATCAAATCATGGCCTAGATCGAGTGGATGTGATGTTTCTATTAATGGGAGAGTAAAGAACCAGAGAGCACAGAATGAAAGGATGTTCCTTTAGAAAGGAGATGAGGGGGAATTTTTTTGATTGACTGGTTCTTGATTAGTAGGGGCATCCAAGGTTACAGGGAGATGGCAGGAGAATGGGATTGAGAGGAAAAATAGATCAGTAATGATCGAATGGTGGAGTAGACTCAAAGGGCTGAATGGCCCAATTCTGCTACCAAGTCTTATAATCAAGTGAAATAAGCAAAATAAATGCTATTATCAGCAAAAAGTGAGTTACTAGAAGAACTCAACGGGGCAGGCAGCGTCATTGGAGGGAGGTGGACAATCGACATTTCAGGTCAGGGCCCTCCATCTGGATTGAAAGTGTAGTAGGGAGATACCCAGTTTAAAGAGGTGATGGGGAAGAGTGGTGGCAAGAGCTGGCAAGCAATAGGCATGGTCAGTTGAGGAGGGAGTTGAAGACAGATGGGGGAGGAAAGGGCGGAGATAGCGACTGGGAGGTGATGGTTGGAGGCAACAAAGGAATGGCGGTGATGGAATCTAATGGGAAAGGAAGGCTGAGCATGGAACCAAATAAGGGCAGTAGGGTGAGCATTTGGAAACTGTGGAGGAAGGGGATCCAGTGTGGGGGTGATGGACAGGTGGAATGGTGGATGATGGAAGTGATGGTGGGGGAAGAGAAAATAAATTGATTGACGGGGGGCTGGGATTGTGGTTGGAAAGAAGAATGTGTATGAGAGAAAGTGATGGAGGGGAGCAGGTTACCTGAAATTGGAGATTTAACATTCATACTGTTGGGATGTAGACCACCCAGGCGGAATATGAGGACTTATCGCTCTCGTCTTCTTTTGACCTCACCTTGGCTGTAGAGGAGGCTGAGGCCAGACAGGTCCACGTAGGAATGGGCAAGGAAACTAAAATGGCTGACAACCCAGAATTCCGATTACCATGAGAAATTACATCCTTCACATTTAAACCCTTCACTGTATTCTGATTAGTTCCATAGTGGGTTCTTAAAACATGCTCATTCAAACAAACAAACATTCTTCAATATTTACTTTGCTGAATAAAATCTTACTTCTATCCTATCAAGAACATTTTCCTCGGGCACCTTCACAATCTATTTATATTGAGTAACAACGTGGCGGAAACATTTAATTTAATAGAAAATATAGGGCCTATTTCTTATCTAATATTTTAAGCTTCAGGTTATTTTGTTTCAGCACTTCAAAAATTGCATTGCACAGTTAAATAATCTAGTATATTCAAAGCATTATGGTAACTGTGTACTACGCACTTAATTATGTATTCAAGAACCAAGCCAGCAGATGCATCTTTCAAACTATTGACTATTTGTCAATTAAATCGTCATTTCACCTGATCCATTTTCATAGCTTCTCCTCACAACTCAAGCTAAGATGAGAAGCACTCATTCCACTTGGATTTTCAATTATAGTCTGCTTTGTTATTACAAAAAATGACAGATCGGAAAGAGTCAGTCATAGAGTCATACAGCACGGAAACAAGCCCTTCGGTCCAACTTGCCCATGCTGACCAAGATGCATCGTCTACACTGGTCCCAACTTGCCCATGCTGACCAAGATGCATCGTCTACACTGGTCCCACCTGCTCATGTTTGGTCCATATCCTCTATACCCTTGAAGGAGGCAAAAAAAAATTAGTTTATTTCCATTCACTCATGCCATTATTTCTACATTCCTTTGAGTTAGCCCTATTCCTTTCTTTATGTCATTCCGAAAGACAGAGAACAGGCCCTTCAGCCAACGATAACTGTCAAACATAATGCCAAATAAAACTAGTCCCTTTTGTCTGTGGTCCATGTCCCTCTATTATCTGCATATCCATTTGCCTAACTGAAAAAACATTGTTGCATCTGCTTCCACCAACATCCCTAGTCGCGCATTCCAAACACTTACCATTCTCTGTGTAAAATATCCCCCCCTCTCACCTTAAAGCTAAGGCTTCAGCATTTGTTATTTCCACCATGGGACAAAGGTTCTGACTATCGATACGATACAATACGATACGATAGAACTTTATTCATCCCCAGAGGGAAATTGGTCTGCCAACAGTCATAACACACAACAAGGTACCCAAAAACTTGAAATTAAAATTAAATTAAAAGTGAAAAAAAGAAAAAGACATGCGACTGTTGGCTGGCTGCTGTGTGCACAGTGTTTTAATCGGAACGAACGAACAAAGAAAAATCAAACCAACGCAGGCTTATCCCCTTGGCAGGGAATTCTAAAACTAGTGCCCCCCCCTCGCCCACACTTTGTCCCCCTTTGTTCCCCCACTGTCCCTCACAGTGCTCTGCCCCACGCCAGGTTCCATTGTCTTCCCCTTCCCCCCTCACGCTCATCTACTGTCATCTACTGTCTACCCTATCTATGCTTCTCATCATTTTATATACTTCCATCAGGTCTCCTCTAAACTTCAGATGCTCCAGAAAAAATATTTCAAGTTTATCCAATCTCTCCCTATAGATAATATCCTCTAATTTACTCAGTATTTTTAGTAAACCTCTTCTGCACCCTCTCCACAGCCTCCTCCCCTTTCCTGTAAAGGGGAGACCAGAACTACACACTATATTCCAAATGTGGTCTAGCCAAAATCCTATAAAGCTGCAAATCTTAAACTTAATGCCCCTTCTAGGTATTAACACTATATTTCCAAAAAGTCAAAAGAGGAGATTTCCAGGTAGGTTTATCCATTTTGATGAGAAATGTACTCTGAAAAGAGCAGCAAATCCAGCACATGGTTTCATTTTAACAAATTGCTCCAGATTTGCACTTGCGCAAGCTAGCAGTTGGCCTCTTAAGACTGAAGCATTAAGGTAAATAGATTTGACTTGAATTTGAGGTGAATCCATTTCATCGCACTAAAATAGGATGGTGATGATGATGGCAGAGTGAGATTCTGATCACCTGATTTATTTAGAAATAGAGCAAAGGCCTTTGACAGATGGCACACCAGAAGGCCACCAGGGAAATGAGGGACGGAGCGATCGCGGGTCGAGGTGTCGATGGTGTGGGCCATGGGACATTGAATCTGAATCTGAATCTGGGAGGCCTTGCAGCAGCCAGGGTTTGGATTGGATCGGGCACCGCTGGAGGCCCCACAGAGATCAGATGAGCACATGGATCAGACGTTGCCTGAACAGCACAGCATGGCCATGCAGGACTCTGACACAGAATTAAAGGACGTTCTTTTAGGATGGCGACAATGAGAAATTTCATTAGTCAGCAGGTGGTGAATGTGGGAATTCTTTCCCACAGAAGGCTGTAGAGGCTAAGTCAACAAATATTTTAAAAACAGAGATAGATAGATTATTGATTAGTACACATGTCAGAGGTTATGAGGAGAAGGCAGGAGAATTAAATTAGGAGGGAGAGATAGATCAGCCATGATTGAATGGCGGAGTAGACTTGGTGGGCCGAATGGCCTAATTATACTCCCATTCCTTATGACCTTAAGACCTTATGACATCATCGCCAGGCCAGGCCGACGCCTGAAACACCGATCGTGCTGCCATCAGGTCAACAGAGTTTTAAGGCTAAGTTGCGACAACATTTTTAAGGACTTTGAACTTGAAGAATACAAGATGGTGCGGAAATGTGGCGAGTCTTGCGCATTGCTTCAGTATAATCTACTGTCTTACACTCTAGTACAGCTATAATTGTGCCTATGTATTGTAAAGTTTTACTGAATGGTATTATGCATGAACCAAGGTACATGTGATAATAAATACCGCTGAACCTCTGAGGTGAACTACTGAGGCTAAGGGAAGAGAGTGTGGGAGAGAGAAGTGATGGGGGGGGGGGGGGGGGGGGGCGCAAGGGAGAGAGGCTTGAGGGGAGACAGCGTGTGAGAGGCTGGAGGGGAGTTAGCTTGGGAGAGAGAGGCTGAAGAGAAGGGACAGCATGTTAGAGAGGGGGTGAGACAATCTGGGAAAGAGAGGCTCGAGGGAAGAGGTAGCACGGGAGAGGGATGTGGACGAGAAAGTCAGCGTGGGAGAGGAAGACTTGAAGTAGACTGACAACTTGGGAGAGCAGAGGCTAAACAGTAGAATACTATCATGCGGAAATGAATCCCAGGATCTTTCTGAGGGAGCAGGAGGAAAAACCCCATTCATCTTCAATTATTCTGTGAAAGCTTTAAGACCTCATTGGATTTCCACATCATTTCCCTGGGAGTCTGACCACATTATACTGCAACCAAGAGGTGGGTTAGGATACCTTTGTTCTTGCAGGTATCCATTTATCAATGTTCCCAGCAGGGTCTACTGGGAGTAGAACGTGTAGCTAAAGCAAATTAATTTTAATTGGATATTTGGCAGGGATGGAGCATTAAATAAAGGTGTTCTACTTAAATTCCTTTCCTCATACTTCACCATCACATACTCCCTTCTTGGGGAGGGTGAAAATTATCCATACGTTTGGGGATGCTCGCTAATGATTCCTGTTATTATACATTTATGCTAGTTCAAGCCACAAATTCATATTAAGGCAAAAATCATAATGAAAATTAAAAATGGACATCCTTGGGTTCTATGGTTTCCCTCTTCCCCCCCTCCCCTCCCCCCCCCCCCCCCCCCCCCCCCCCCCCCCCCACATCCCTAACACATGCATGTTTGAAGGTAAATTGTACTCGATAAAAACTGCCCTGAATATGCAGGGTGTGGATGAGAAAGTGGGATTACATAGAACTAATGTAAAATGGTGATCGATGGTCAGTGTGGACTCGTTGGGCTGAAGGGCCTATTTCTATGCTGTATTTTTTCAATTAATCAATCAATAAAATTCAACAATTTTTGTTAGGCAGGAACAGATTAACTATGCAAATCTGGGCTTAGATTTTTCAACCAATATTTCAAAGAAAACTTTGTCAAAATATTCAGTTTACTAACATTTGGTCAAAAAGGACTGCACCCGCAGTTTTCTGTAAAGGACATTGCTCACAGCCTTTGGAATCATGATCAGGTACCGCAATGCTGCTGGAGAAACAACACTCCAGCCCAATCAACCCCAGGATCTTTCCGAAGGACCAGGTGTAGAGTAGAAGAAAGAGAAGTGGGCCAGATGGAACAGAGAGAGTGAATGCAGAGTCCCTCTCCCAGGGTAGGAGTAAACATTTCATAGGAACCTGAGGGACAACAGTTTCACTCAGAGGGTGGTGAATAGATTGAACAAATTGCCAGAGGAGGTAGTTGTGGTAAATACCATAACAACACTGAAAAGAAACTTGGACCGATCCATGGATGGGAAAGGTTTGGAGGGAGATGAGATTAATTTAATTTGGCATCATGTTCGGCGCAGTCATTGGGGGGGGGGGGGGGGGGGGGGGGGGGGGGGGGGGGGGGGGGGGGGGGGGGGGGGGGGGGAGAGAGGGCATGCTCCTGTGCTGTACTGTTCTATTGATTGATTGACAAGTACAACAAGGAAACTGGCCCTTCCGCCAACCATTTCAGACTAGTTATATGGTATCTGACTTTCAAATTTGCTCACTAACATTAGGGGCAAATTACAAGGGCAATTAACATACACCTCAGCACGTCTTTGAGTTGTAGGAGGAAACTGGAGCACCAGGAGGAAACCCATCTGGTCACAGAAGACGTGTAACTTCACAACAGTACCCGAGGTCACAGATGAACCCTATTCTCTCACCACTATATGTAGGAAGGAACAGTTTAAACTGAAGATAGACACATGATGTTGAAGTAACTCAGTGGGACAGGCAGCATCTCTGGAGAGAAGGAATGGATGATGTTTCGGGTCAAGAACCTTCTTCAGACTGAAGTCAGGGGTGAAGGAGATACAGAGATAAGGAAATATAAGGTGTGAAAATGAGACAAAGGGGATGGAGATAAAGGAGAATGTTGAATAGATCATTGTTAGTTGGGAGAAGGTAACAACAAAGCAAATAGAGATAAAATGTAATCGGCGAAAGTTAGATTGGTCGGAGGACTGGGAAGGGATTTAGAGAGAGGGAAAGCAAGGGTTACTTGAGGTTAGAGAAGTCAATATTCATATCATTGGGTTGTAAACTGCCCAAGCTAAATTTCTATAGTCTTGTGTTGAATTTAAACATTGTATTCACAGCTGCAGTCTGCATGTGGCGCATCTGTCCCACAACGAGCAGCACAAGGATAATGTCCTGAGTGATCGACTTCTCTCCAGTTCCGCGCTCCCTGAAAATTAATTTAATTAGGGTTCTGTGGGATGAACAAAATCTCCCACTACATGCGGTATCAATCAGAACAAGATGAAGCATAGTCCCATATGCTTATCCTGATTTGTAATGTGTTGCACAGTCGAGTAGACTTATCAATTGTTCTCTCTGAGGAAGGCCATGGGATGGTATTAACTCAGTAAATAAATCAAATCGTGGAAATCAGTAGGAGGCAGTGAATGGAAGCACAGAACCATCAATCAGCAGGGTGAGCAGCGGTCCATGCCGTTCTCATTCAGTTTCCTGATGATACATTGAAAATTCCTCCTATCGACTATATTGATACGACAGCCAAGAGGCACACCTCCCCTTTATTTCCTTCGAAGATTGAGGAAATTTGATATGTGTCCAATGACTCTTACAGACGTCTACAGATGCACCATAGAAAACATACTGTCGGGTTGCATCACAGCTTGGTTTGGGAACAGCTTTGCCCAAGACCGCAAGAAATTGCAGAGTTTTGTAAATGAAGCCCAGTCCATCACATAGACCAGACTCCCCCGACATTGACTCCATCTACACTTCACGCTGCCTTGGAAAAGCACATTCCATGATCAAAGAGTTGACCTACCATGGTCATTCCTTCTTCTCCTTGCTTCCATTGGGAAAAAGATGCGGAAACATGAAAATGCGCACCATCAGAATCAGGAACAGCTTCTTCATCTCTGTTATCACGCTTCAGAATGGTCCTTCCATAAGTTGGGGTACTGTTTTATTCACCTCTACCCCATTGTGGACATTGGTGAAACTGGTGCTGCACTTTGTCTCTGAAACTGGTGTGCTACAATGCAAAGAACAATATTCTGCAGTCTGTTTCTGACCCTTTGCTCTACCTATTGTACTTGAATTTGCCACAATTGTATTTATGTATAGTATTATATGATCTGATTGAATAGCAAAATATACCTTTCAATGTGCCTCAGTATTCATGTCAGTAATAAATCAAATCCTAAACCTAAACCTACACATAAACCTAAATTCCATGAACACAGTCTCCAAGAATTTTAACGTGTTGCTCAGCATCCCGTGACTGTAACAAGCTGTTAGGGATATGCAAGTCCCAACACAAGTGACCGGAAGTGGCCTTCAAACCTATGTCTCTGCAGTGGGATCAGTACGAGTATGGGATGAATGTGGATGCAAGGGTTTCTGTGGTGAGTACTGAATGAGTGGGTCTACACGGTGCCATAGCAATGAGATGGATATCAGTGTTGGTCGCTTGCTGCTGCGTTACTACAGCAGTACTGTTAAAAGGACATATTTTCAAGTGGTCCTCTGACCTGTCTGATCTCTGTTTACTGTCTCCGTGTATATTTGTGCTGTACCTGAAATGTTTATCTAAGACTAGACTAAATGGGACCCGTTGGGTCCCATGTTCACATTCGAGGGCTGGTCTCCCAATGCAATATTCCACCTCTCCACCAATTCCAATATTGGTGGCCAATGGAGGGGGCCTTTATGGAGCGCTAGTATGGGTATTGGGGGCTGAAGGGAATGGTTTCCAGAGGGCTAGTATGGACATTGTGGGCCAAATGAATTCTTGGGGTGACAGCTCAGTCACTCAAGCCTGATGTGCTGGCGTCTATTCCTTGAAATTCCTCATGGCCTCACGGCTATTCCTTGAGATTCCATTACAAGCAGGGTGCAAGGCCACCAAATTCAAATGCAGTTTCCTACCATTTCAAGCAGGGTGTAAGGCCACCAAATTCAATTGAAGTTTCATACCACTTCAAGCAGGGTGCAGGGCCACCAAACTCAAGTGCAGTTTCATGCCACTTCAAGCAGGGTGCAAGACCACCAAATGCTAGTGCTGTTTAATGCCATTTCAAGCAGAGTGCAAGGCCACCAAATTCAAGTGCAGTTTCATACCACTTCAAGCAGAGTACAAGACAACCAAATTGGAGTGCAGTTTAATACCATTTCAAGCAGGGTGCAATGCCACAAAATTCAAGCGTAGTTTCATACCATTTCATGTAGGGTGCAAGGCCACCAGATTCAAATGCAGTTTCATACCATTTCATACAGGGTGCAAGGTCGCCACATTCAAATGCAGTTTCATACCATTTCAAGCAGGGTGAAACCACCATAAAACTACCATAAAACCACACAAAACACCACATAAAACCACACAAAACACCACACTCACAGTTGAGTAGACATTCAGTGTGTTCAGTTGATTCACAGCTCAGACAGTTATGACCTCTCCCTCCCCCATCTTGCAGAGACTGAGTCACACCCACACATCTGGGTTTTATAACTCCTACCCCTCCCACCAGAAGGGGCGTGGCCTCCATGCCGTGATTGACAGGAGAGAGATCCTCAACATTTTTTTAAACACCAATAACACTTTTATTTTTCATTGATGGGAAGAAACCTCTCCACCTGATGAGTGGATGGGGACTGAGTAAGATGGCCAAAAATCACAGCCGTAAGTGGTAGCGTTTTATCTAAAATCAATATAGAGTGCAAACAGGAAGTTGTCAAGTTACTACCACCAACAACCATTTGCAGTGCAGCGTTTCAAAGCAGTTACCGCCACCAACAACCATTTGCAGTGCAGCATTTCAAAGCAGTTACGACCACCAACAACCATTTGCAATGCAGCATTTCAAAGCAGTTACGACCACCAACATCCATTTGCAGTGCAGCGTTTCAAAGCAGTTACTGCCACCAACAACCATTTGCAGTGCAGCGTTTCAAAGCAGTTACCACCAACAACCATTTGCATTGCAGCGTTTCAAAGCAGTTACCACCACCAACAACCATTTGCAGTGCAGTGTTTCAAAGCATTAATCTTTCCCTCTCAACCCCATTCTCCTGCCTTCACCCCATAATCCCTGACACCCTTACTAATCAAGAATCTGTCAAATTCTGCTTTAAAAATATCCATTGACATGGCCTCCACAACCATCGATGGCAAATAATTCCACAAATTCACCACCTCCTGACTAAAGACATTCCTCTTCATCTACTTTCTAAAGGTATGTCTTTTTATTCTGAGGTGATGGCCTCTGTTTCATGGACTCTCTCACAAGTGGAACAACTTCTCCACATGCACTCTAACCATGCCTTTCACTATTTGGTAAGTTTCAATGAGGTACCACCTCATCCTTCTAAACTCCAGCAAGTATAGGCCCAGAACTTTCAAACGCTCAAGTCCCCAATCATTCCTGAGATCGTTCTCATGAAACGTCATCTGTCCATTCCCTCCACAGATGATGCCTGACCTGCTGAGTTCCTTCAGCACTCTGTATTTTGCTCTAATGTTGATGATACCAGTGTTACCACTTGACAGACTCTTATGTAGATATGCACCTTTCCTTGCATAACATCAGGAGGAACATTGTGCTGATCTGCATCTTGAATTTCACGTTGTGCCTAGACTACTTCCCAATGTTATTGACAAGCAGAAGTCCTCTGAGTAAATGACAGAGGCAGTAATTCCCAGCTCCTGAATCTTACCTTTTCACACTATTTACATATTTGAAAAAAAAAGTATTTGAAAGGAAAGCTAAGTTTTCTCACCTCTTCATCTCTAAACTACTTCATGACTGGTTATCTTGGTGAGCTTGCCTCAAAGCTAAAGTTTATTCCCTTAAAATTATATAACCGCAGCATTAATAACCAGAAGCGGCAGAGTGGTGCAGCTGAAAGAGTTGCTGCCTCACAGTTCAGAGACCCAGGTTCAATACTGACCTCGGCTGTTGCCTGTGTGGAGTTTGCACATTCTTCTTGTGTTTGCATGGGTTTCCCACGGGTGCTCTGGTTTCCTCCCACATCCCAAAGAGGTGCGGGTTTGTAGGGTTTAATTGGATTCTGTAAATTGCCCAGTGTGTACGGAGTGCTTGCGAAAGTGGGATAACATAGAACTAGTGTGAACGATGATAGATGATTTTGGGTACACAAAAATGCTGGAGAAACTCAGCGGGTGCAGCAGCATCTATGGAGCGAACGAAATAGGCGACGTTTCGGGCCGAAACCCTTCTTCAGACTGATGGGGGGTGGGGGGGAGAAGGAAGGAAAAAGGGAGGAGGAGGAGCCCGAGGGCGGGGGGATGGGAGGAGACAGCTCGAGGGTTAAGGAAGGGGAGGAGACAGCAAGGGCTAGCAAAATTGGGAGAATTCAACGTTCATGCATAGATGATAGATGATAGATGATTGGTGTGTTCTCGATGGGCTGAAGGGCCTGTTTCAATGCTGTATCTCTCCAAATTCAACTAAACCATTTAAAAATGTATATACGCTGTTATTTTGTAGCAATTTGAAAATAAATAATGGGTTCATATTTTAAGTACATTGCAGCCAGCAACTATTTTCTATAATTCCGACAAAACAAGACGCCATCCTCAGAAATTGCACACTAAACTGCACATCAAAATTGTACTCTTCTGCCATGGTTCTGCTGTTCATTATAATGAAGGAAACAATAAGCAATGCCCTTAATTTCAGAGTAAAGTACAGAGCATGTTTGCACAATTATTCCCAATTGGTGCCTGGAGTTCCCTCTTAAAGGATGAAATAATCTTCAGCAAGTGTAATTGTGGAAACTAGGAAAAATGTCAGTTTTAATTGGATATGTTAACTAATTGGCTGCCTGAAGCTCTTGAATGCCTACAGACTAACATTGTAATTTTTTGATGTGTTGTGGTTCTCTTTCTACTAAAGTTGCAGAGAAAATAGCATTTGTTTCTGAAGAAAGGCAACTAACTGCAAAGACTCCTTCTTACGGAGTATATGCCAATAGTGACAACAGGGGCATTGGGTGGCAGAGCGCCTCTCCCCCACCCGTTGCTCACCCACTTCTCCCACTATCCCATACCTCTAACTTCCCACACTTCCCTTTCCCATTCCACCATTACCTCTCCCTCTGACTACATTTCACTTGTTATTTGATAACCTTTTCACCTTTACCCTTTGCCACTTACTCCACCTAGTTACCCCCCCCCCCCCCTCCCCACCCAACCTATTTTCTCAGCTTTCTCCTCACTGTTGCAATCAATCTGAAGGGAGGTCCTGACCCAAAATCTCGCCTATCAATTCCCTCCAGAGATGCTGCCTGACCCTTTGACACTTTGTGCTCTGCTCCAGATTCCAGCATCTGCAGTTTCTTGTGAGTCCATTCTCTCTTCCCTGGTCCATTCATTCCCCACTTCCATTTGAGGTGCATTACACCAAATTGACTGTTTCCACTTTCCTTATCACAGCTTGCTATCATTTCCCTACTAATAAATCCTGATATTTTCCAGAATACTGATATTAGGGAAGTTGAACTGCAGTTCGCTATATTTCCTCTTGTATTCCCCTCTTAAATAGTGTGGATTAATTAAATATTTTCAGTTTGTGGCAACCATTCTAAGATCCAGGAAATGTTGACAGATGATAACCTGTGCACCCAGTAACTTCATAATTGTCTCCGTCAAAGCTTTGCTGGGCTTGGAATGTTAAGTTACAGTTAACTTAACTGTAAATTAACATCCCAAGGGTGATGAGGGTGCACTTTGTGTACGGTTATCAGGTTCAATCACCCTGCTATAGGAAAGATGCTATTAAGCTGGAAAGGATGCAGAGAAGATTTTGGTAGATGTTGACAGGACTCGAGGGCTTGAGCTATAGGGAGAGATTGGGCAGGCTAGGAGTGCAGGAAACTGAGGGTTGGTCTTTTCGAGCGGTATAAATTTATGAGGTGAATGCACAGTATTTTTCCCAGGGTAGGGGAATCAAGAACTAAAGGCCGTAGGTGAGAGGGGAAAGATTTAATAGGAACCTAAGGGGCAACTTTTTCACATGGAGGGTATTGGGTATATGGAACAAGTTGCCAGGGGAGGCAGTCAAGGCAGTACAAGAATAACATTTATAAAACATTTGGACAGGTACATGGATATTAAATTTTTAGAGGAATATGAGCAAAATGTGGACAATGGGACTAGCGTTGATGGCTATAGCATCAATAAATTGGGCCAAAAGGTTTGTGTCCATGCTACATCATTCTATGACTTTAAAACACTGAGTTGCAAGCCAACAACTTTCATTTCCATTAATTTTATCACAAACAATTGTTCTTATTGCTACATTTAATTTCATGGAAGTCATAATATTAGATGGAAGACACTGATTTCCTCCAGCATTTGTGTTTTGTTCAAGATTCCAGCACCTGCAGTTCCTTGTGTCACCAAATATTAACAGCAATTTATATTAACCATGATCACATACAGAGCAGAACTGACAAGATTTCCTTTCCTTAAGGACACAAGCAAAGCAGATGGGTCATATGTAAGTTATTAGTATTTATTTTGGTACTGCTGGCACTTTGTGCCTGGCTCAGACAGATAAAGGTAATGGTCTTGCAAAATGTCCATTTTGAAGACCATTTGTA
The DNA here is from genome assembly GCF_028641065.1 of Leucoraja erinaceus. Lineage (NCBI taxonomy): Eukaryota > Metazoa > Chordata > Chondrichthyes > Rajiformes > Rajidae > Leucoraja > Leucoraja erinaceus. Next base: position 32,553,261 of record NC_073385.1, read on the forward strand.
TTTTCAACATAGATTTGTTGGGTAATGTTGCATTGGAATGGCTATAACAGATGACATCAATCTTCGAATGAAAGATTTTACACAGTCAGTAGGCACAGCGTATTTCATACCACGACAGCAGAAACCAAGAATAAGAATTAATTTTCAATCTGATCTGATGCATGCACAAATCACGTTGAAACTACTTTGGTGAAAACAATTAATGATAAGCATTAATATAATAACCTAAGATGAATGATTTGTTCCCACTGGACCATTTTAAAAAGTACATAACAGAATACTTTGAATAGAATTTAAAGATGTGACTCGTTAAGATTCTTTGGAAGGTAAATGCAGAGTAAATGGTGATGCAAATATTTTGATATTATTTTACATTTTAACTTACTGTTAGTGCAAGATAGGATTTGCAATTAAATGGTAAGATTCTTAATAGATTTGGACAAATTGTACAATCATTTATTCACATTTTAACAAGTTTGGATTAATTAACTACTCAAAGGGCATTGAACTGAAATATTAATTGTTTCTCCCTTCACACATGCTGCCTGGTTTACTGAGTATTTTCAATATTTGTTTTTATAAACAATATAATTTTACTGTATTGTTTTAGCTCAGAAATACTGGTTGAAAAAATACAAGCAAAATAGAAAAAACAAAACATAAGTTGTCTCTCTTGTTTGATGCAGCACAATGATAACAAATATATATATATTTTAAAGTTATGCATATTATTTGAAAAGGGTAAATAGAGAAACCAAATTGCATTGTGTCACAGAATCATTGAGTCATACAGCATGGAAAAAGCCCCTTTGGCCCAACTTGTCCATGTTGACCAAGGTGGCTCATCCAAGCTAGTCCTATTCGCCTGCACACAGCCCATAATCCCTCTAAACCATTCCTATCCATGCACTGCCCAAATGTCTTAAGTTGCAGCCTTGATTAGATGGTATTGTAGCGGCAGATTTTTATATCATTCAAGAGATTACTCCCTCTAGTCACTAAAGTAGACTACATGGTTAAGGAGAATGTTGTAATATGCATGTGAGCTCTTCGTGAGACCTTCAGAGCTTCTTTACAGACAAATCTTCATAACAAAGTCTTTGATTAATAGTTTCTTTATTGTTGAAGAAACACAATAAGATACATCCAACCTTCTTCTCCAGCTCGTACACTTTAATCTTCGTCAAATTTCAGCATATCGCTTAAAAATCTCCTCGTGTCTCGGTTAAACGTCACATGGTCGAAGGGTAAACCTTTCCCATGTAAGTTCAAAATTAAACTAAAAAACTAAGCTTCTGCGCAAGAAACTTAGCTCCAAACATGCCCAAACATATAAAATTATGAGGGGCATTGGTAGGGTAGATGGGTTTTTACATCTTTAGCCTTTGATACTTGCTAAATACATCCTTTAATTAAACCCTCTTTTTTGCATCCACCGATCACTTACCCGGCTCCACCCCCCCACCCCCCCGCTCATGTCTTCTTTCCAGCTTTCTCCCCATTACCACAATCTGTCTAGAAAAAGAGAGTCCCAACCCAAAATGTCACCTGTCAAACTTGAATGGCAAGAATTCTATTTAAAGAAAGGTGCAAATACCACCAAGTATGACACTATTGAATGTATAGACACTGAGAATGTATGGAGATTTTTGTGCAGTTTTTTTTCATATATAATTGTTAATCTGAATGAAGTTTATTTTTTAAAGAAAATAATTCCCTCCACAGATACTCTCTGACCCGCAGAGTTCCTTTGGCTCTCTGTGTTTTGCACCATGAATCATTTTGCGCTTCTTCATCAAAATAGCACTGTGGGATCTCCCACATTTAGCTCAGTGTGCAAATGAAGCCTGAGAAATTTGTCCGAATTTTAACAAACAGAGCAGCGCTCACTTAACCTGCACTGAAGTGTGTGCACTGGAGTGAAAGATTTATAACATTCGTTGCTTTTATATTTTCTTGTTGAATAAATCTATCCCACAAAATTGTTAGAATGCGTGCTACATACAAAATACGAACGTTGTGAAAACAATACAGGAAGCTGGATGTGCAGTAAATCTTGCGTGGCTAACACCCTGGAGAACCAGAGATCAATATCTAACACCTTTGTTATTCTTCAGAAAAGCTTCAGGCATTTATATTGTTTTGTAAAAGCTCTGTGCAGTTTGGAACAGGTCATCTGGCCATCCATGCATCTGCAGTTAAAGCAGGCCCGAGGGACAAGCTGGAGGGATTCACTGCTTCACAGATAACAGAAAAAAAGGCTCACAAAGTTACAACAGCTTAAAGCTCAGAGAAAAATAACTCAGTAACACATAATTATTCACACAAAGGACTGTTTAATTAATGGGAGATTGCTGGTACTATCCTGCAGTCTTTCTGTAATTTTTTACTATTGAGGGTATAAATATTAAAATATTTCCATTAAAATATATTGCTTTAAAAATGCTAAAGGTTTAGTTATTTAATTTCTTAATAAGGGGACTGGATGTCACTTTTTAAAATGATCATATATATTTTTTTTAAATTGGTTAATATGTTCTTGTTATCATCAGCCTTTGCTGATATAAACAATGACAGGCATGATTCAGTATGAACAAACATGATAAGAAAGAAAAAATATGATAATGTTAAATATAATCAACTGTACCAACAAAGCTGGTAACGTCATTTTATTACAGGACTGGTATCCATTTTATGACAGGATTGGAAGCCATTTTACCTTACAGAGAAACAACTATCATTGTTGGCATTAAAGGGTCATCAGAGTCACACAAATTACTTTTTAATTGATTTTTAATAAAAATGCATTTTAAGCAATAATATGTCTGTTGCGACATGAATCGGGTCATTTTTTGTATTTGTGATATGCTGACCAAATGATGAGAAAACACAATATAGCTGATCCTGTATATTTGAACAACTGATTTGCTAAGGTAGAATATGCAATTATTTGTGATATACAATAAAATGGTAATCTATGAGCCGGGTTGTTAAAGTACCATGTGGGGGGAGGGTTAGTGGGGGGGGGAAGGGGGGGGGGGGGAGCGATTTGGCCATACAAATAAATCTAGTTCAAGTACCAGCTATGTATTAACAAATATTTTATTGCATGAAATGTATTTATGTGATTCTGCTGACCATTTGATGCCAGCATTGCCAGTTGTTTCTCTGCACATTTCTCCCACTATCTCCTTTCCTCTAGCTTCACATTTCACACCTCTGCTATCATTAGCTGTTTATCTCCCACTATAGCACCTTCCGTACCATCCTTTTCCAACTATCTCCTTTCCTCTGGCTTCACATTTCACACCTCTGCTATCATTAGCTGTTTATCTCACAGTCTTTTGTTTTTCCTCTCCGGCTATTGTATTCAGCTATCTGCCAATTAACCTCCTTCCTCACCTGTATCCACCTATCAGTTAGAATGTGCAAACTCCACACAGAGAGAACTCGAGGTCAGGATCAAACCCATGTCTCTGGCGCATTGATGCACAGCTCTACCAGCTGCACCACTGTGCCACCTGGATAGCTGTCAATGAGAGAAATAATCCAAGTTTTTAGTTTGTTTTCATCATCTGAACACGTAACATTTAAATAATGTGTGAATTAACATCGCAGCAGTTTGATACCACATTGTACCAGTCAAATAGCTCTTCACAAGTCGTAATCAATGCTGCCAGAGGATGCTTCGGGGTCAACTTCGTAGTCTTTGACAGTGAAGCATATGTCAAATTAGTCGCAAATGGAGGCAGTGGCTGCCCATATCCCCTGTGACTGACCACAAACCATTCATGTTCTTTCAACTGGAAATCATGTCGTATCAGGATGCATTAACAACCAACAATTTCAAATCCTATCACCTTCTCGAGCAATTAGGAATGAACATCAGCCATGAAACAGTGGCCTATTCCACTCGAATCCTGCTCTAACTGCTGCGTCACTGTGCCATCCCATTCCTAGTCCCATTTAACCATTTTTGGCCCATATCCCACTAAACCCTGCCTATTCATGTTCTGTGATTGAAGTATTGAAGTGTCTTTTAAATGCTGTTATATTACCTGCCTCAACTACCTCCTTTAACAGGTCATTTCACATATCCACCACCCTCTGAGTGCAAAAGTTGCCCCTCACGTTCCGGCTATGGGAGTAAGATCGACCCATCAACGGTAGGCTCGAGGCCGCCGACCGTGGGAGGACAAAGAAGACATTTAACTTTTTTTTTGCCTTGCATCACAGTGAAGAATGTGGAGAGGTCACGGTGGTGGATGTTTATATTAAACTCTATTTTGTGTGTTCTGTTGCTTTTTATTTGTATGACTGACTTGGCAAATGAAATTCCTCGTATGTTGCAAAACATACTTGGCTAATAAAGTATTATTGTATTGTGTTGTATTGTGCTCACTCTATCTATTCACTCTATTCCCCTCATGATTTTGAACACCTCTAATTAAACCATTAGACAACTGTTTAAGAAGTCTAATGATTTCATTAAGAAGGCCCAACTTGCTCTACATCATTTGGGGGCTCAAATGTACATGAATTGGGTTAAATGAATCAAGGTGGACATTTATTGAAAACAAATAACCATGGTGTGGGTAAGAACATAGAACATAGAACAGTCCATTACGAGAACAGGCTCTTTGTCCCACCATGTTTGTGCAGAACATGATGCAAAGAACTAGTTATTAAATGCGATGCAATGGATGGTCTATAGTTCTGAAAAGTCAACCATTTATCCTCCATTGATAGACACAAAATACTGGAGTAACTCAGCAGGTGAGCCAACATCTCTGGAGAAAAGGAACAGGTGACGATTCGGGTCTAGACTCTTCTATCTTCCATCTCGGTCAAAGAGCTGCAGTATTCTCAATCGACACAGGATGGAATGCCCTTCCCTTGGTCACATGGCCTTCAGGTACTGGTGTCCTTACTTGACAGCTGATGAGATTTGCAAAAAAACCTTTTGCAAGTAAACACAATGATTTCCTTCCCTCACCGGCAATTACTAAATCATTTCTTTTGAACCATAGCAATCAATGAAAAGGTGTATAAATGCAAAATGCAAAACCATTGATCCAGGGATATGAGTTTGAATCCCAACTTGGCATCTGAAGAACTTAAATTCAAATAATTAAATAAATCTGGAGTTAATTAAAAAAATAATCTCAGTGACAGGAACTGTGAAACTATATTAAAAAGATCAGGTTTATTAATTTCTTCCAGAGAAGAAACCTGCCATCTTTAAGCCCCTGTCCCACTTTCATGACCTAATTGGCGACCTCTGCCGAGTTTGCCCTCATACTCGCAGCATGGTCGCCAGGAGGTCATTGGAGGTCGTAGGAGGTCTTCGTAACTCTTCCTCATGCTCATGTGTGGTCTTCGCATACTCGTGGCCTCAAGTAGGTCATGGCGTTTGTTCCAGCCTGATAGAAAATGTCCACGAGTAAAAAAAAGGTTGGCATGGATAAAAATTGATACTAGTAGATAGGTCGTAGGTAGGTCATAGTAGGTCGTGATGGTAGTCATAGGTAGTCATAGATAGTCGTAGGTAGTTGTAGATCGATAACTGGCCTGAGAAAATAATGCAAACATGACATAATATTATCATGTGATCATTTTCCACTCGTAGCTAGTTGCAGTTGGTCTTAGGTGTGGAAGACTGAGGTCGAGGGGGGTCATAGGAGGTCATAGACATAGTCGTAGGAGGTCGTAGACATCGTCGTAGGAGGTCGCAGACATAGTTGTAGAAGATCATAGACATAGTCGTAGGAAGTCTTTTACTTTGGCGAGTCAACACTCGTGGATTAGGTTGTCCAAGTGGGACAGGCCTTTACCTGATATGGTCTATATGAAAATGTAGTTGAATCTTAGCTGCCTCCAGAATTTAGACATTATTAGCAAAGGATGATAAATGTTGGCATTGCTGGCAATATCCACATCATGTGAACAAATTGAAAACAAAATTAGCGACATGTTTGGGAACAGCTCTGTTCAAAATCGCAAGAAATGGCAAATTGTGGATGTAGCCCATTCCACCACACAGACCAAACTTTCCACCATTGAATAAATAAGGACTCATCCGAAACCAATTAATTCCTTCTTTCCTCCCCACCCCCACTCCCCCTGTTTGACAGAAGCTTGATAGTGTGCACTATCAGGCTCGGGAACAGCTTTTACCCCCGCTGTTATCAGGCTTCAGAACGGTCCTTCCGCAAACTTGGATACTGTCTGGTATATCAATATCTAACCTTGTCGGAGATGTAATTGTTTTCCGGATCATATCTCCGGTCGCTTTGCGGCCGAACAACATGGAGCTGGAGGCCGTGCTCAAGACTGACTTTGAGCCCAACCGCGGGGCCCTGGACTTACCACCATAGCCTGCGATCCCTTGCCTGGCATCGACACTCCAACTGCGGCCTGCGGATTTCAATATCAAGGAGCTCGCAGTCTCAGGTAGAGATTGATGTCGGGAAGCTCCAAGATCGCAAGAGGTTCAACTAGCCCCGACCCGGGGTCCGATCGCCCGGTGCGGGGAGCTGAGATCCCCCCGATGTGGGAGCTTGATCGCCCCCATGCAGAGGGCCCGACCGCTGGCTACGGGAGCCTAGATCATCCCATCAACGGAATGCTCGAGGCCCCCAACCGCGGGAGAACAAAGAAGGGAAGAGATTAAACTTTTTGTTCGCCTTCCAACACAGTGAGGAATGCGAAGCAGTCACTGTGGTGGATATTTATGTTAAAATGTATTTTGTGTGTTTTGTTGTTTTTTATTTGTATGACTGTATGGCAAATCAAATTCTTCATATGTTGCAAAACATACTTGGATAATAAAATAGGATTATGATGATTATAATCAGTAACGCAAACAAAGCTTTTCACTGCACCTCGTACACATGACAATAATAAACCTAGTCTTAAAACTAATCTAATAGGCTTTTTCCTTGCAGTTTATCCATGGCACAGGATCAATCTTCTCAAAGTAGTGAATGGTAGTAAAAAATTAATAATAAATTTAACAGCTAAATTCATGGAATGCCAACCAAACACGCCTTATGGTTCAAAGATATACTCAACAAATGACAAGCTGATACTAAAAGCACTATTATTTTAATTGGAGTGCTCTGATTCATGCCAGATTTTCATTAAAGCATTATTAAGATGGAACAATTAAAAACAGCATGATATTGCATCCTCATAGACAATACTAATTTCTCACTCTAAGCATTGCCAAAACTGTAACTGTTCTTTCTTTATGAACCAATACAATAGCTTGTGGATTCATAGATTAGCCTGAACACTTTGTCACTACCAATCAATAGGCAGAGCAGAAATGGCATAATTTGGTTCTATTATCTGGGTAAAACAGGATTTCACCAGAATTTTTAATGGAATGAAAAACTAAGTGATACATAACTGCTCATTCAATTTTTTTTAGCATTATGAACTGCTTGTACAGTTGAAATCAAATGTCCTCATTCATTCATCTGCATTAACCAGCTTAAATAAAACAATTAAGAACTCTTTAACAGATTATTTAGGGACAAGTAATCAATTGAAGAATGTGAGATTTAGCAATTTGTATTTCTGAATTTCCTGACATAATTTTTGAAATTTTTGAGTGCAAAAGAGTTGTTGGTGCAAATTGATATGTTTAGTAATTAAGTGTATTCAATCTGGACATTTCTCAACTTTCCATTTCCATTTTTGCATAATAGCTTTCTGTTTGGAATCATTTATCTCAGATGTGATAGATTAAGCAGTGTTAGTACATGGGAGTGTGGGATAGACGGCAAGTTACTGAATTCATTTCTAAATCGCAGCGTTGAATGTTTAACTCTCAATTGGACTGGTCAGAAGCAGATATCCAAATCCAGATATCCATATATCCTAAGCACACCCTATCCATAGGAAGTGTGAGTGAGTGGTTGATGCTCTGGAGGAGGGTAGAGGTTCCTGCCTACTCTCAGAAAGCATAGCACACAAATGTAATCATATCTTGCTTCTATAGATTCTTCTAGCAGCACCTTCCAGATACTGAGACTCCGAAGTAGCCACAGTGCCATATTTTCAAAATTCAAAGAATCATTTTTAAGTTTAGGATACAGAGTGTCAGAATATAGTTCTCAGCATTGCAGCATGCCAGTTCCATAGAGGAGGTCCAATGTCTGGTAGAGGTAGAGGTAGGGTTGAATTGGACAGTGGCATAGCTTATGGAAGGGCTGTTCAGAACCCTCATAACAGAGAAGAAACTGTTCCTGAGTCTGGTGGTGCGTGCTTTCAAGCTTCAGTACCTTCTGCTTAACAGGAGCAGGGAGAAGGAGGAATGACTGTGGTGGGATGTCTTTCAATATGTCGACTGCTTTTCCAAGTCAATGTTAAGTGCAGATGGAATCAATGGTAGCGAGTTTGTTCTGTGCGATGGACTGGGCTACATCTGCAATCCTCTACAATTTATTGATGTATTGGCAGAGCTGTTTTATGGTGCCCAAGAAGTCCATTTACCATATTAATAGCCCTGTTCCACTGTACGAGTTCATTCAAGTGCTCTCCCGAGTTTAAAAAAAAATCAAACTCGTGGTAAGCACGTGGAATGAACGTAGCGGGTACGTCGGATCTCGGGGACGTCTCTTAGCAGCTCGAAATGCTAACGGCAGGTACTCTGGAAATGCGGTAAGCTCGGGAAGACTCGTGAAGATTTTTCAACATGTTGAAAAATGTCCATGAGAGCCCCGAGTACCTGCGAGCGGCCATTATCGTAAATCTCTGAGTTCGAATCAGGGCAAACTTGGGAGAACTCTTTGAATGAACTCGTACAGTGGGACAGGGCTTTATCTATGATGACATAAAAGAGCTAGTATCTCTCACATCCTAGTATTTGGATGCTTTTAACAAAATCTTGAAAATGTATTTTCCAAAGAGTTTGGTGCCATCAGTTGGACATAAGAAGGCAGTGGAGGCCAATTCTCTGGATGATTTCAAGAGAGAGTTAGATAGAGCTCTTAAACATAGTGGAGTCAAGGGATATGGTGAGAAGGCAGGAAAGGGGTACTGATTTTTGATGATCAGCCATGATAACATTGAATTGCGGTGCTGGCTCGAAGGGCCGAATGGCCTACTCCTGCACCCATTGTCTATTGTCTATTGTCTATTGTCTATTGTCCATAAGCAATTTATGAAATACATTTGAATTCAATCCATTTTTGGTGTAAATACTGTTACAAAGGCTTGATATGTACAAAAAAATCTAGCTTTAACTGGTTTGTAGTACATAGTTCCAAAAAGGTCAAGGAAGGCAGCAAAATGCGAACCAGATTTCACACTTTCATCTTGTTAAATGTAAAACAAAAAATACTCAGCCAGATTAGGTTCGTAGAAAGTGCGGGTCATGTAAAATAATTAATTCTGGATGCTCAATCAATAAAGTCATCGCCATGTACATTATTATGCCTATGTTGCAATAATGATTATTTCAAAAGTAGTCTTTACTGTGAATTGCCTTGACTGCCAGGGAATATGAAGTGTGTCATATGAGATGTTGTTTCTACATCATGATAACTACCATACATCGTACAGACTATTTTCAGAGGTTGAGAGGAGACCTGATAAGGAGTATATAAAATTATGAGAGGCAGAGATAGAGTAGGCAGTTAGAATCTTTTTCCCATGGGCAACTTTTTTATTCAGAGGGTGTCTGGAATGTACTGCCGGGGGTGGTGGTGGAGGTAGATACAATATTTAAGAGTCATACGATAGGAATACACAAAGTGTTGGAGTAACTCAGTGGGTCAGGCAGCATCTCTGGAGAGGATGAGTGATGTTTTGGGTCAGAACTCTTCTTCAGACAGAAAGTACGGGGGTGAGGGGGGCTGGAGGTAGGAATAGGCTGGAACTAAATGAAAAGCACATGGATATGTAGGGAAATGGATAAAGTGACGACATACATGATTTGTTTAACTTAGCATCAAGTTCGATACAGCCATTTAGGGTTAAAGGGCCTGTTCATGTGCTATATGTTCAATATTCTGATAGTTATTTACATGTTAGTCAAATACTGCTGTTTAGTTTAGTTTAGTTTAATTTAGTTTAGTTTAATTTAGCTTAGTTTAGAGATGCAGCATGCAAACAGGCTCTTCATGTCCACACCGACCATCGATCACCCATTCACTGTGGTATCTCACTTTTCATACTGTTGCATGCTTAAATATTGTTTGTTTTTCAAAAAAGGTATCCTTCATCATTAGCTAGTACGTAAGTCAGTTACGAATTTAATCCAAGTCCATTGCAATAGAAAAAGCGAAAAACAAATGTGATTTTCCAAATTATTTCAATGCCAGCTGAAGACTGTGTCACTGCTTTGAGACAATCTCTTGGCATCATTGCAGAATCGAGTATGTTAAAAATGTACAGTTGGAAACCGGAAATTGTGACTGGAAAATAAAATAATGTACAATGACATCCAGCATAAACTTCTGCAGTCAGCAGAACCACAGCAGGGAGATGGAGCTTCAGCTGGGGACTGGCTATTTTCTAACTGACTGGCACAACAGGCCCGAGAGATTTAGTAATGCATTATGTTGCCCCTGTTGCTGATCTGATGTCCGTCAGTTGAACTGTTCAGGATAGTTTGAAAGTAGAATCTTTAATTTATTTTAAAGTACTACTTCACACAGAGTAGAATTCTTGCTTCAAGACTTATAATAAGGCTCCCCCTTCAGCTAATTTTGAACAGACCAATTTGAATAAACAATTTGGAGTAAAAAATAATTTTTATATTAAGCTAGAATTGCTAACAAATTGGCACCAGGGGTGGTGGTGGAGGCAGATGTGATAGTGACTTTTAAGATAGGCACATGGATATTCAGGGAATAGATGGATATGGATTACATGCAGACAGAGGAGATTAATTTAGTGTGATATTATGTTCAGCATGGACATTGTGGGCTGAATGACATGTTCCTGTGCTGTACTGTTCTATGCTCCATGTTTTATGCTCTATGTTCTATGGACTGGTGGAAGTCATTGTGCAGATTGGAGAGCAGTGAAAATGATGAGGTATTCCACTTCACTGTCTCCACCCTCATGACAATCAGTAGTAGAAAGATGGTGACAATGTCATCTCTTGAACCTGTGGATGGTGGTGAAATCACTTGAAGGTCGGCACTCGGTGCTTGTCACGATTTGCTACCAAGAGCGGTAAGGCATTGCCAGCTGACCTTCACCACTGCTCATGTTGAGGAGCAGCCCTTGCTTTATGATGGCAGCTCTGAGCTGTGGACTGAACACAAAGGGGAAGCTATATTTCCAATTGAGGCTTGAATTGACTTGGCCTCCACTCTGCAAGTTTTAACACAGCAACCTCACCTTTCTGATGGCATAGCAGAGGATTCTCCATGTGAGGAAGAGGACTCTCCCATGAGTTAGTATCACCCCTTTGATAAAAGGCACGCTCACAGATAATGTGTCCCTGATGGACTGCAGTGACAGCTTTGGTGATGAATCAGGGCATTACATCCACTTATTTGGCACTGCTTTTACAAACCAGACTGCCTTGTATGTGGAGGAATTATTTAATGAAGGTGAGCGATACATCACTGTGGTGTGCATGGCACCAATGCTTTCCAGCAGTCAGAATATCGAAATGTGTGTTCCAGGTTATTGAGCAAAGTCCTGGAGGAATTCAATGGGTCAGGCAGCATCTGTGGAGGGAAGTGGACCAGTTATTTAGAGATACAACATGGGAACAGGCCCATCAGCCCATTGAATCCTTGCCAACCATCGATTCACATGCTTTCAACAACCACCAGTCCCGACTGAAAGAAAAGGAAGTGAATCTCCTTGTCCTTGAGCAGTGACAGCAGTGTGAAGGTCTGAATGTTGCCGACCTGTGATTTTGGAAATGTTGCATGCATCAAACATTGGTGACTGGAATTTCGTTGGGTCTGAATGTTGCCGGCCACTGTGATTTTGGAAATGTTGCATGCATCAAACATTGGTGACTGGAATTTCGTTGGGTTGACTGGTGCAGGTCATAGAGTCTTAAAGGGTTACAGAGCAGTACAGCGCAGGAACAGCCCACAATGTCCATGCCAAAGATAATGCCAAATCAAATTAAACTCCTCCTGTGGCATCTGATCCATATCCTCTATTCCCTGAATATCTATGAGCCAATCTAAAACACTCTTAAATTCATAGCTGCCTCCACCATCACCCCTAACAGTGCAATCCAGGCACCCACCAACCTCTGTGTAAAAAAACTTACTCTACACATCTCCTTTAAATGCTGCCCTTCTCATCTTAAAGCTACGCCCTTTATTATTTGACATTGACATCTTTAATCCCTTCAATAGACATGGCTCTCTTAATTTTATATACTTCCATCAGGTCTCAGGTCATTTAGCAATGACATTAAATTAGTGGGCAGTGAGAAAAGGTTTTTATCATGGGACATTGAATAATTCTAATAAATGCAAAATGTTGCGTTTTGGTAAGACAAACCAGGACGGTACTTTACAATTTAGACTTTGGAGCGCGGGAACAGGGCCTTCGGCCCACCGAGTCCTTGCTGGCCAGTGATCCCCGTAAACTAGCACTATCCTACACGCTAGGGACAATTTACAATCTTTACCGAAGCCAATTGACCTCCAAACCTGTATATCTTTGGAGTATGGGAGGAAACCGGAGTACCCAGAGAAAACCCACGCAGTCACAGCGAGAAGGTACAAACACCGTACAGACAGCACCTGTAGTCAGGATCGAACCATGGTCTCTGCACTGTAGGTCAGTAACTCTACCACTGTGCCACTGTGCTGCCCTGTACTTGCACAGTGAATGGTAGGACCTTGGGGAGTGCTGTAAAACAGGGAAACAGGGAGTGTTGTAAAGCAGGTACATAGTTCCATGAAAGTGGCAACACAGGTGGACAGGTTGCGCTGTTTGGTACAGGATTTGGGTTGTCATGTTACATCTGTACAAGACATTGGTAAGGCCATATTTGGGGAATGAGTGCAAAAAATATTTACAAGGATGTTACCGTGTGGATGATTTGAATTATAAGGAGAGACTGGGTCATTTTAACCCTGGAGTGTAGAAGGCAGAAGGATAATCTTATTAAGATTTATAAAATTATGAGGGACATAGATAGGATGAATAACCATAATTGTTTTTCCTACAGTAGGCAAGTCTAAAACTTAATGTATAGGTTTAAGGAGAGATGAGAAGGATTTAAAAGAGACCCGAGGGGAATTTTTTTTTTCACATATAGGGCGGTCTGCATATGGAACGAGCTGCCAGTGGAATGGGGTAAAAGTAGGTACAATTACAACATTGAAAATACAGTTACATGGAGGGATCTGTGGGTTTAGGAAGGTGGTAACTCGGCTAGCATGGACAAAGGGCCTTTTTCTGTGCTGCATAGCTCTGTGACTCTGACTTCCATTGGACATGTGCTGCCTTGAATCAAATTCAGCGCAGCCAGCGCTTTTTTACTATCTGTTGCCTAACTAATTGTCCAAGTAACTTGCACGTGTAAGAATAATATGATTCTGTTCATATATAGGGTGTAAGTTGTTATGATTGGGAGAATGTAGCACTCAAATAACTAGTAGCTCTCCTGGGTCTCTGAGATAGTTGGCAGTCAGCCAAATCATCTTGGACTGTATCTCATTCTGCAACACATTGAAGTGTCAATATTTCGACAGTGAAGGAAGGAAGGCAAGAGCCATCTTCAGGTTCCAAGCAGAATTTGCCGTAATGACGAGTGAAATGCTGGCATACCTTATCCCTGAGGAAAACACGTGACGCAGTGCATTATGTTTCTTTTTACTCTGGTATTTATTTTCAGTAAATTGAGTGATTATAGTTATATATTTGACAGCACAGAAGCAAGCAGTTTCTAATCAATGCCAACCTACGAATATCATCCCTAGTGGATTAGGATAATAATAAGATAACCAAAAATTCAAATGGAAATATTGGTCAATGCAAGGTCTCGAGTGCAACTATGCTGTGTAAATCTCAATCATTATCTGTCAATCCTCCACAGCCTTCCTTGTGGGAATCGTGAACTTTAGGTGACCAGGACTTGACATCAGGAGTTAATTGGGCCTGAGGACATATTTGCATTAAGATCATGTATTCTATCCGAAGTACTTACATATCAATTCCTGTGCCTACATTCATGATGGACTCTGAATTTAATGTTAGTACTTCCCATTGCCCTATATAGTATTTAAGCGATTTCCCTTGGGCTGACAATAATTGCAGTTTTACATGCTTACATAGGATTAATGGCAGAAGAAACCAATAGCAATGACATGCAGGAGTAAGATTTATACCATGGTTAGTTCAGTTTAACGATACAGCATGGAAACAGGCCCTTTGTCCCAATGAGTCCACGCTCACCATCGATCACCTGTTCACACCAGATTTATGTTATCTCACTTTCACATCCAACCTTGCACACTAGGGGCAATTGTCCCAATGAGTCCAACCTCACCATCGATCAGAGAAAATCCCTGTTCACACCAGATTTCCATACATGTTAGCAGCTCACTTTCACATCCACTTGTCATTGCACCCCTAGAGGGGCGAAATGCCGTTTCTGCAGCCATACAGAGGCCAATTAACATACATTTTAAAAACATCCTGCATGTCTTTGATGGACGTGGGCACTCTCTCCCCCCCGATGTCAGAGTCAAAGTCATAGGAACGATGGCGATTGTCTAGCCACGCCGGGTGGTGCGAGGTCGCACACCGGGTCTCCGCACGGTCACAAAGTCCCGCGGCCGTTCCAACCGCGCGGGGCAATGTAGGCCTCTTCAACCCCCGCACTCGGCAGACAGCAGCTGAAGTCCTCCCGTGATCGAACCCAGGTCTCTGACTCTATCAGCTCTAGCAGCTGTGCCACAGTGCAGCCCTATGTTATACAGATCTCTATGCTGTAGAGATTGCAAAAACATTTCTGATCTCAAATAGTGGCACAATGCAGTTTTGCAATTATAAAGAAATTCTGCTAGTTTTCACTAAATAAGAGCTTGTTTTCACAATTAAAGATATATAACAGCAATGACTTTATTTATATTCACTACACCAGGGGCAATCTGTCTGTCCAAGCTGTGCTCAAAACATTGCTGCAGGAGATTTTTATACAGTATTCTTCAGAGATTTAATCATAACAGCAAATCAATGGGGAAAAATTAGTTTGATATTTCATTTATTCTCTTGAAAAGCCTCTGTTGAAAGGATGATTTGATTTGATTTGATGTGTTCGTGTGTTTCACAATATGTTGATATCGCTGTAATTCAGATCATGGGCTGTAGAGGCCATTGTTGCTTCACAGTTAAATTCCTATGAAATATACCTATGAGAGATTGGGGCCTGGAAAGTAGTTAGTGCTGTTTATACTGGTCTCAGCAATCCCTCGAAAGCTATTTTAAAAAGCTCTTTAAAAATTGCGCGCAGTTTTGGTTGCCCCATTACAGGAACAATGTGAAGAGGGTGCAGGAGAGATTCACCAGAATGTTGCCTGGATAAGAGGATATGCTACTTATTCACTCTCAGGAGAGATTGTACAAACCTGGTGGTTTTCCCTTGAATGTCAAAGGTTGAGGGGGAGACCTGATAGGAGAATATGAAATTATGAGAGACATAGATAGTGTAGACAGTCAGAATCTGTTTCCCAACATGGAAATCTTAAAGATTCGAGGGCATAGTTTTAAGGACAGAGAGCCAATGCTTAAAGGAGATGGGATGGGCAGGTTTTCTCACAGAGGGTGATGGGTGCCTGGAATACGTTCCCAGGGGTGGTGGTGGAGGCAAATATGGTAGGGGCATTTAAGAGGCCATAGAGGGAATGGAGGAATATTGCTAATGGGGACACATGTTGGAGTTGGACACCTCCTCAACTACCTCCTTTAGCTGCCCATTCCATATACCAACCACCCTCTGTGTAAAAATGTTGCCCCTCTGGCTCCTATTAAATTGTTCCTCCCTCAACTTAAACCTATGTCCTCTGGTTCCTGATTCCCCTACTCTGTAGATTTACCCTATCTAATCCTCTCATTATCTTATACACCTCTATCGGATCACCCCTCATCCTCCTGCATTCCAAGGAATTAAATCCTATCTTGTTCCCTGTAGCTCAGGCCCTCAAGTCCAGGATAAAAGCTTTCACTCTGTTCCATGCTTGAACAAAGTAAAACTGCATTCATCTTCACAAAGGTACACAAAAATGCTGGAGAAACTCAGCGGGTGCAGCAGCATCTATGGAGCGAAGGAAATAGGCAACGTTTCGGGCCAAAACCCTTCTTCAGACTGATAGGGGGTGGGGGGATCTGTAGGAAAACTTTGTGTTCATCAGCTGAACAGATAGGAAGGTAAGATTCAGGCGAGAGTTTCCAAAATTGTGGATTGCTACACGAGGAAAGAGATGCTTCAGAGGGAGAAACAAATAGAGTCAGGCAGGAAGAAGAAGCACTAAAGGAGAAGAAGCTGCAGCAAAAGTGATTCAAATTGCCCTGCATACTCAATGCATACTTAATGATCAGCAATGATCATATTGAATGGCGGTGCAGGCTCCAAGGGCCGAATGGCCTACTCCTGCACCTATTTTATATGTTAATGGAAGCAGATGGTGAAGTGTGGCAAGGTGAACGATCAGGAACTGGCTGCAGACCGCCACACAGGAATATTCCACACAAAAAGGTGTTGGATGATCTTAAAACCATCCCTAAATATACCGTAAGATTCCCAGCTCACAGGTGGGAATCTTGCACAGTTGCATCCTTTAAATTTTAGAAAACCAGGGGTGATTGTGGAGTCAGATATGATAGTGGTATTTAAGAGGCTTTAATTACTGATATCTCCCTTAAACTTTAAACCCCTGACCTTAAAGCTAGTCTTTGATATTTCAATGCTGGGAGAAAAGGTTCTGACTGTCGCTCATGCCTCTATGCCTCTCATAATTGTATATACTTCTACTAAGTCTCTCCTCAACCTCCAGTGTTCCAGAGAAAACAATCCAAGTTTGTCAAACCTCGCCTTATAGGTAATACCCCCAATCCAGACAGCATTCTCCAAAGTCTTCACAATCTTCAATGGGGCAAAAGAACTGCACACAATGTATGAAACGTGGCCTAACCAAAATAATATGAAGCTGTGTCATGACTTCCCGACTCTCATTCCCAATGCTCCGACTGATGAATGCAGGCAGACCATATGCATGCTTTACCACTCTATCTACTTGTATTGCTGCTTTCAGGTAGTTGTAGACTTAGACTCCAAAGTGAAGAATGGCATTGTGGTGCAACAGTAGATTTGCTGCCTTACAGCGCTGGAGACCCGGGTTTGATTCTGACTACGGGTGCTATCAGTACGGAGCTTGTACATTTGTACGTTTGTATGTTCTCCTGGGTTTTACAGGAGATGAGCAGGGCAGGTTTTTTACATTAGAGTGGTGGAATGAGCAATCAGGGGTGTTGCTGGAAACAGACACAACAGTGGCATTTAAGAGGCTTTTGAATAGGTACATGGAAATGCAGAGAAAGGAGGGTTCCGGATTATGTGCAGGCTGATTAGATTAACTTGGCATCATGTACAGCACAGACATTGAGAGCTGGAGTTGTCTGCGCCAGTGTGGTACCTTTCTACGAAGATAGACACAAAAAGCTGGAATAACTCAGCGTCTCTGGAGAGAAAGAAAGGGTGATGTTTTGGGTCGAGACCCTTCTTCAGATGTTCTATATAAATGAATGAGGGCTGGACTGGGCACTTGTTGGTTTTGAATTACAGCAGTGAGGCTGCTGGAGGAATTTAAACGAGTCTATGAATGAAGAAGTGCAGAGTGACGTTTATAGAGGAACACGTGTGTTTCCTCCAGGTGCTCTGGTTTCCTCTAAAGACACGCAGGTTACTAGGTTAATTGGCTTTGGTAAAATTGTAAATTGGCCCTACTGTGTAGGGTAATGCTAGTGTATGGGGTGACTGCTGGTCGGTTGGCACAGCCTTGATGGGTCAACGGGCCTGTTTCCATGCTGTATCACCAAAGTCTAAAGTCTAAAGACAAAAAAAGGGGCAAGATTTGAAGATATTGCTGGTCCTAATGCAGTGGAGGATGTAGGTGAACAACATGCCATCAATTGGGAAAAGAAGCAGAGACCAAAGATGACCACAAGGTGCGGTCTAACACTGTGCAAGATTTCCTGAAAAGGGAACAACTGGTGGACACAGGGCTATAAAGAAGTTTATGCTACGAAACCTGTATGTGACGGGGATGATGGCAAGACCAGGCGGAAACAAGATATCAGCTTTGAGTAAATGAAGCAGGTTTAATGATAATATCATTTGGGTTACCCATCATTGCTTAATCATTGCTGCTCAGGGAAATTCAAATGTAGATCATTTAATCCATGAAAGAGAAAGGCAAAATTGAGGCCTGGAAATTACATTCATAGCCTGCTGTGCTGGGGCCACAGCACACCAAGGAGACCCCTGATCCACTGGGTGCCAATGAAAGCAAAGAAGCAGCATGAAAATGTACTTCCACATGAAAATCCAAGAAAATCTGAAGATGTGTACAATTATTAGTGGTCCTACCAGTCCACATAAAGTTCACCCGAGTGTGCCTATCAAAAAGAATCTCAAACACCACTATCGTATCCACCTTCACCACCACCCCTGCCAACACAATCCAGGTATCCACCACTGTCCGTTTTAAAAATGCTTGACCCTGCATGTCTCCTTAAACTTTGCATCGCTCACTTCACCGTCAGCGATGGCAGCCTCGCCAAGAGTCTGTCTGTTTTTTCGTCTTTTTTATTATTTTTAGTGTGTTTTCAAAGCATGTGTTAATGTTCTCTGGTTTATTTCATGTGCGGGGTTGGGGAGGGAGGGGTCGGGGGATACTTTTTTCAATCTCTTACCTTGCCTGAGATGCGATTGTTTTCCGGATCGTGACCGGTCGTTCTGCGGCCTAATCTCATGGAACTGGCGGCCTTGCTCGAGACTGACTTTGAGCCCCACCATGGGGCCGTGGACTTACCAACAGAGCCTGTGATCCCTGGCCTGGGATCGACGCTTCAACCGCGGCCTGCGGATTTCAACACCGAGGAGCTTGCAGTCTCAGGTGGCGACTGATGTCGGGAAGCTCCAAAGTCGCAGAAGTTTTAACGAGCTCCGACCTGGGATCTGATCGCCCCGTGTGGGGGAGCTGAGATCCCACTGATGCAAGAGCTTGATTGCCCCGACGTGGAGCGCCTGACGGCCAGCTACGGGATCCAAGATCGCCCCGACAACGGAAGGCTCGAGGCCCCCGATTGCGGGAGGACAAAGAACCTTTTTTGCCTTCCATCACAGTGAGGAGTGTGTGGGAATCGCTGTGGTGAATGTTCATGTTAAAAATGTATTTGGGTGTCTTTTTGCTCTTTATTGGTACGACTGCATGACAAATCAAATTCCTCGTTTGTTGCAAAACATACTTGAGTTGAGCAATGCTGTACTTTACAGAACCATAGACAAAGCTGACAAATCCCTACTAATAAATAGGCCTATGTAACCCTGACAAGAGATTCATCTGGTCAGAGACCATCCATGGAGGGAATGGACAGACTATATTTTGGATGGTGATCGACGATCCTGACACAAAACATAATCTATATTAACAATGGATATCATACCACTCACTATAGAACCTGCAGGATAACATGTGATGAGCGTTTGTCGGCACTGGGCCTGTACTCGCTGGAGTTTGGAAGAATAACAGGGTCCTCATTGAAAAATACAGAATAGTGAAAGGCTTGGATAGAGTGGATGTGGAGAAGATGTTTCCACTAGTGGGAGAATTTAGGATTTGAGGTCATAGCCATTAAATTACTTTCTTTTAGGAAGGAGATAAGGAGAAATGTCCTCAGTCAGAGGGTGGTGAATCTGTGGAATTCTTGCCACAGAAAGCAGTGGAGGCCATCAGTGGATATTTTTAAGGCAGAGATTGATAGATTCTTGATTAGTAGAGATGTTAGAAGTTATGGCGAGAAGGCAGGAGAATGGGGTTAAGAGGGAAAGATAGATCAGCCATGATTGAATGGCGAAGTAGACTTGATGGGTCAAATTGCCTAATTCTATTATCACATGGCCTTATGACATTTTCTATCCATTCTCCCACCAATGCCGCCTGAGCAGTTGAGTTGAATGAATGCTTTGTGATTTGTTCAGGATTCCTGATCTTGTGTCTTCACATGAATCATCTGTTTGACTTCAACTAATTTTCCAACTCCTCCCCTCATGTTCACCCTCTAGCTGACTAATTGACTCTACTTTCACAGTGCATTTTAAATAAAGACGCTTGACTTGGCAATGACCCCTGCTGAGTTCAAATGAATAAGTTGCAGCATTTGTAACAGGCATGAACGCTCATTGCAATTTCAAATGTTTCATTGCTTGCAACGCACTGATTCAGCAACCCTGCCTAAAGTGTCATCTAACACCTACAAATGTGCGGGGCAGGTTACATTGACTACACCTCCTCCCATCCTGCCTCTTGCAAGGATGCCATCATAATTTCCTCTTTTCTGCCACATCTGCTCCAAAGATGAGGCATTCCACTCTACGACATCTGAGATGTCATCTATCTTCAGTAAACAGTTGGATATAGCTCTTAGGGCTAATGGAATCAAGGGATATGGGGAGAAAGCTGGAACGGCGTATTGATTTTGGATGATCAGCCATGATCATATTGAATGGCGGTGCTGGCTAGAAGGGTCAAATGGTTAACTCCTGTACCTGTTTTCTATGTTTCTATGTTTCTAAACATGGTTTCCTCCCTGCCATTGTGGAATAATCTCTCACTATGTCTCCTCTGTGTCCCGCAGTCCTGCTCTTACTTCCTCTCCCTGCAGAGGGAAAAATGAATGAATTTCCCTGGTCGTCGTCTTTTACCCCACGAGCCACCGCACCCAACACATTATTCTGACCATCTTCCCTCTCCCCACCCCATTCTGAATCTTTCCACCTATCTCCCTTCCCCTAGCTTTACATTTCATTCCTTCAAAACGGGAAATTAAGTAAAGATAGCGGAGTCAGAGGAAATGGGGAAAAGACAGGAACCCCCATTGTACTGAGTGGGGATGATATGCCATGATCACAGTGAATGGCAGTGCTGGCTCGAAGGGCCGAATGGCCTACTCCTGCACCTATTGTCTATTGTCTATACTCTTGTATCTGACACCCCTTTTGTCTCTTTTTCACCTCTAGGCTTTGTCAATTACTCCGCCCATCTACCAATCAAACTCTCCCTCCCATCCTTCTATTCCATAATTGATATATGGTTATATATGGTTATTACTTGCCAGACTTTGTTCTGTCCCCATTTCTCTTTTCCAACCTTCTTCCCCCTACTTCAATCAGTCTGAAGAAGGTAGCCACCCCAAAACGGTGTCAGCCCATTCCCCCCACAGATGCTGCCTGACCTACTGAGCTCCTCCAGCACTATGTATTTTGCTTGAAATTCTAGCATCTGCAGTTCCTTGTGTCCAGATCGACTATCCTTTGGAAGTAAGACACAAAATGCTGGAGTAACTCAATGGAACAGGCAGCATCTCTGGAGAGAAAGAATGATGACGTTTTGGGTTGAGATCCTTCTTCAGACTTCTCCAGAGATGCTGCCTGTACCGCTGAGTTACTCCAGCATTTTGAGCCTATCTTCAGTGTATAACCAGCATCTGCAATTTCTTCCCACACATATCCTTTAGAAATATTCTATTATGAATCACAATTCGCTCTGTAGTTGCACATTAAACTGGCAAATGATAGTAACATGTTAATTGGTCTTGAAATATGGCAAAATGGCTCCATACCTTATTTCAAATCATATTTTTGCAACTATTCAAGACTTACTTACTGTATGCCATTGGAGGCATAAGAAACTGCAGATGCTGGAATCTTGAGCAAAACACAAAGTGCTGGAGGGGCTCAGCGGGTCAGGCAGCGTCCGTGAAGGGAATGGACAATGCTTTGGGTTGGCACTCTTCTTCAGACTTCAGACCCATCTGCATATATGCCTGACACTTTGAGTTCCTCCAGCACTTTGTGCTTTGCTTAATTGTGTCATTTCTTAGATAATGATAAACAACAGAAGTACTTGTATTCATTCATAGTTCTTCTTCAGTAACTTACAAAAATTGGACAGGTAGCACACTGATCTATCATGACTAAGCATAATCTGGATACCATTATATTGAATGTTGCCCTTTTTAATTATAAAATAACACATGAAATATGATTTAATTATTTGCATCTCCTCTCATTGGATTTACTTAACTGTAATTATCACTGAATTTTTAGAAGATTGTTTGACTCTCCTTTTAATAGCTTTAAGTATCATCTTCCCTGTAAAAGCCTATAAGATTGAGATCAGTGAAATTCACAGAACAACATGGTTGGGTTTTCCTGTACAATGCAGCAGAGTAAAGGGTGCGCAGTGGTGCAGCTGGTAGAGCTGCTGCCTCACAGCTCCAGAGACCCGGGTTAAATCCTGACCTTGGGTGCTACCTGTGTGGAGTTTAAACATTCTCCCTGTGACTGTGTGGGTTTCCTCCGGGCGCTCTGGTTTCCTTTCACATCTTAAAGACAGCATGTTTGCAGGTTAATTTACCTCTGTAAATTGTCTGTAGTGTGTAGAGAGTGGGTGTGATAGTGGGAGGACAGAGAACACATTAGACCAATGGTGGATATGGGCTTGGTGGGCCTTTATTTAACTTCAAGAAATAATGTTTAGAGTGGCCCACAATAGAATTAAAGGGCAACACAAGCTAGTCACTTGCATAATAAATGAGTTGTGCATAGTCTGGTTAGAGAATAAAGATCAACATTCATAATTTTAGCTCTATCGCTCTATCTATCTATCTATCAATCTATCTATCTATCTATCTATCTATCTATCTATCTATCTATCTATCTATCTATCTATCTATCTATCTATCTATCTATCTATCTATCTCTATCTCTACATAACTAAAACTCTGATCTTGTTATCTTCTGGTTTGCACGTTTTTTCCTATTTGCGCAAAATGGTACGTGATAGCGCTACGATTTTTCACCACCGCACTTATCGTTCTCCTGTGCTGCGAGTTCACCAAGTTTCATTCCAATTGATGGAATAATGTAAGAGTTAGCGAGGTTTTAGAAATCTTAAAAAACGCGCGAGTGCAGACCGATCTCCTCTCTTGCCAGTCAGCGCCACATGGATTAGTCTCTTCTTCTGTCATTCTGCGGGATGGTCCACCCCTTCCTGCGCCATCGCGCCTTTACTGGAACTGAGGGATGCTCTGGATGGCTGGCAGAGGTCTCGAACCGGAACAAATTTCAGAGGGCAGCCCAGCCCAGCCCAGCCCAGCCCAGCCCAGCCAAGCCCAGCCCAGCACAGCCCAGCCCAGCCCAGCCAAGCCCAGCCCAGCACAGCCCAGCCCAGCCTAGCCCAGCCCAGCGCAGCCCGGCCCAGCCTAGCCCAGCCCAGCGCAGCCCGGCCCGGTGCGGTGCAGAGTCGGTGTCGGAGATGTCGCCGATGTCGCCAAAAGGAAAGCGGACATTCTGATCCTGGTGGAGGAGAGTGACCAACGACCAGAGCCCACTGTGAGTTCCTATCGCACCGCCAGCTCCAGCCCCTTCCCCTCTGGTCCCCCTTGCTGGATCTTCCTCCACTCCCCCATGACATCCCCTTCTCCTCCTGGCTCTTCCCCCGTCTTTCCTCTGAGCTCTCTCCCCTCCGCCCACACACACCCCTCCCCCCCACAACCCCCTGCCCACACACATCTCCGCCTACAACCATCCCCTTTAACCAGCCCCCGCCCCCACATCCCTCCCCCTCCGCAACCACCTCGCACCCACAACCCCGCCCCGCCCCCACAACAACCACCCCCGCCCACACACCCCCCTCTCCCACAACCCCGCCCCACCCCCACAATCCCACCTGCCCACACCCCTTCTCCCCCCCCCTACCCCCCGCCCACACTCCCCTCCCCCCGATAACCCCCCCCAACAACACCCCCCACCCACACACCTCTCCCCCACAACACCCTCGCCTACACCCCCCCTTGCCCCCACAACACCCCCACCCCCACTGAAACACACCCCTTGCCCCCTACATCCCCTCCCACCCCACACACCCCCTCTATCTATATCCACACCCCCCCTCCCCCCATCCCCCTCCCCCTCTACACCACCCCTCTCCCCCCTACATACACTCCCTGTCCACACACACACCCTCCACTCCACTCCCCTCCCCATACCCCCCCCCGCCACACACCCCACTTCCCTCCCCCCCTCCCCTCCCACGATATAAAGAGGAGTGGGAGGGAGTGCTGGGAGATGAGGGGAAATGAGCCATGCCTGCACAGTTAGGAGCTATGGGTTAGTGGTGAAATATGCATTGGGGGAAACTGGTTGCCTTGGGGGAACGGGTGAGTGGTGGAATATTGCGTTGGGAATGGGTTGCGTTGGGGTCCAGGCCTCCCATGTGACTGGGACCCAACGGGTCCCACTTAGTCTAGTTGTTTATTTTAAATTCCCAAAATGCCAAACATTCTCTTTTGTTAACGGTCGAAAGTATTTGGCCATGTTTTCTTTCATGCCTTATCTCATCCGCATTGAGGACATTGGACGGAGATCTCTGAAACCGGTACTCAGGTGATTCTGATCCCGGTGGAGGAGCATTTTGGAAACAAAGACGCCAGCTCCAGCCCCTTCCCCTTGTTGTGAATAAGGATATCTTCCTCCACTCCCCCAGAATCCCCTTCTAAATTTGATAAGGCAGATTAGCTCTCTCTCCCCTGATCTGCAGGAGCTAGGAGTGTACATTGGAAGCAGTTGTTACTAGGTGAATCCACATCAACCATGTGGGAGTAACATAAATCCCCTCAGCAACCAGCTGCACACACCAACCCCGCCCCGCCCCCACAACCCACCCCCCCCCCACAACCACCCCCCTCTCCCACCCCACACCCCACCCCCCCCAACCTGCACACCCACCCCCTTCCCCCCCCTACCCCCCCCCCACCCACCCCCCTCCCCTGAGAACCCCCCCACAACAAGCCACCCATTTGCGTAAACACCCTTGCCTCACACCCCCCTTGTCCCCACAACACCCCCACTGACTCACACCCTTGCCCCCACATCCCCTCCCACCCCACACACCCCCACCAACACCCCCCCTCCCCCACATCCACCCCCTCCCCTCACACCACCCTCTCCCCCCCTCATACCTCCCTGTCCACACACACTCTCCACTCCCCTCCTACCCCCCCCACACACACCCCACTTCCCTCCCACATATAAAGAGGAGTGGGAGGGAGTGCTGGGAGATGAGGGGAAATGAGCCATGCCTGCACAGTTAGGAGCTATGGGTTAGTGGTGAAATATGCATTGGGGGAAACTGGTTGCCTTGGGGGAACGGGTGAGTGGTGGAATATTGCGTTGGGAATGGGTTGCGTTGGGGTCCAGGCCTCCCATGTGACTGGGACCCAACGGGTCCCACTTAGTCTAGTTATTTATTTTAAATTCCCAAAATGCCAAACATTCTCTTTTGTTAACGGTCAAAAGTATTTGGCCATGTTTTCTTTCATGCCTTATCTCATCCGCATTGAGGACATTGGACGTTATCTCTGAAACCGGTACTCAGTGGAGGAGCATTTTGGAAACAAAGATTACAGCTCCATACGTTTTAGGATTGTTGTGAATAAGGATAAGTCTTGTAAGAAGGGAAATAAATTCGGATAAGGCAGATTAAATCATTGATCTGCAGGAGCTAGGGAGTGTACATTGGAAGCAGTTGTTACTAGGTGAATCCACATCAAGCATGTGGGAGTAATTTAAAGACCAGCTGAACAGAGTTCACACCTGGCATGTTCCAGTAAGTTTAGTTTATTATTGTGTACTGAGATACGGTGAAAAGCTTTGATTTGCGTAATATCCCAATCCCACCATGGCCATTTCTTCTGCTGTTCGCTCCCATCCAGCCGAAGGTACAGAAGTTTAAAAGTGCGCACCCCAAATTCAGACATAGTTTCTTCCTCTTTGTTATCAGACTTCTGAATGGTCCTTCCATAAGCTAAGGTACTGTTCCATTCTACCGCACTGTGGATATTGGAATTTATCTACTGAAGCACTACAATGCTGAAAACTATATTCTGCACTCTGTATCTTCCTCTTTGCTCTTCCTAATACCTGAGTTTGAGTATGTATATTATCCCGGCGCATAGGGGGCTGTCAAGTTTGGCTGCCCTGCCAGCAGCTGTTAGTCTTTTCACCCTTTTTTTATTTTTAGTTAGTTAAAAGTGTTTGTGCTGGAGGTCTTTTAGTCTTTTTATGTGGGGGGGGGAACTATTTTTCTCAGTCCCTACCTGGTCGGAGACGCGGCTTTTCACCGAGCCGTGTTTTCGCCCCTTCCTCGCGGCCTACGGGCAGACTGGAGCGGCGTTTTCCTGCCGGGACTGGCGAGGACTTCAGCTTTGGCGGCGGCTCAGCGCTGAGGCACCATCGTGGAGCGGGCGATGCCTTACCTGGGTCGTCGTGCAGTAAGCTCCAGCTGAGAGTGCTGTGCCCGCCAACTCCAATATCGCTGTGTTGCGGTCTGTGGAGCATCCAGCCGCGGGCGGCGCTGAACTTTAAACACCGCGGAGCCTGGGATCTCACAACAAGATCGCGGGGGTCGGAGCTCCGACCAGCGCGCCCGTGGACTTCGGGAGCCGCGGTCTCCGGGGAGGAAGTGGCCGTTCCAGACACTGCGTGCCGCTGAGAGTGTTCACCCGACGCCAGAACTCCATCATTCGGCGAGAGGGCTTGAAGCATCAGGCTGCCATATCGGCGACTGCAGAGGCCTCAATAGGCCCGACTATGGGTGAACAGGGGACGTGACTGGACTTTTGCTGCCTTTCCCCACAGTGGGAACCATTGTGGGGGGATGTTTTTATGTTTTTATGTTTACTGTTAAATTCTTTGATGTTGTGTCTTATCTTTATTTGTGTGCTGCAATGGCAAGTCAAATTTCACTACACCAATTGGTGTATGTGATAATAAATGTTCTTTGTATCTTTCTTTGTATCTTTATCTGATCAGATTGGATTGCATGCAAACCAAATCTTTTCACTGTACCTTGCCACACGATAATAATAAACCAAAAGCTAAATGTTAGGAGATCTTCTAACTATCCTCTTTGTCTCCCTTTGGGTTGGTAGAGTACAGAGCTGCTAATGAAATCTTATTTGAGAAGATGAGAGAGTTTGAATCCACCTCCTGTGTTACCAGACACCTTCTGCTTGCCAATTGGTATGTGTGCCCACAATCCAAGGATATTTATTTAATAGGTCTCTGATTTAGTGACCAGATGATTGACCAATACATTTCTTCGTTAATTTGGAAATTAACTGGTAACACCATGATTTGAAATGAGAGTTAGGTAATCAATTTCCAGAAGTTTTTAATTGAAATACATTATGGTGAACAGATTGATATCCTAATATCAACATAATTGGTATATTATTGCTAATTAAAGTTAACACGATTAAGGTGAGAAAGGTCAAAAGTATAATTGATTTGACCCTCATTATTGCCAGGATCCTGCACCATCGCAATTTTTCAAAGATATGCTTTAAATTATTTTCATATTATCGAGCTCTTTATATTTAAGCTAGTCTAATTCGGCTGAATTCTATACCTTTCCTAATGATGTACCTGTCTTTTTAACTGCTGTTATAGTACCTGCCTCAACTACTTCTTCTGGCAGCTTGTTCCATATACCCACCACCCTTTGAGCGAAAAAGTTGCTCCTCAGGTTCTTTTGCTCTCATCTTAAACCTATGTCCTTGGGTTCTTGATACCTTACCCTGGATAAATACTCTATGTATTCACCCTATCTATTCCCCTCATGATTTAATGTGCCTTTGTAATATCATTTCTCAGCCTCTGCGCTCCAAGGAATAAAGTCATGTCATAAGTCCCCATTGTTGTGCTATTGTGACTAATCGTGCTATGAAGAATTTGATGGGAGGTGTGGGTCAAGGTTACTATATCATTAAAGTCAATAGGAATGTTCAATTACATTGGAACGTTCAATTAAATAGGAATGTTCAATTAAATAGGAATGTTCAATTAAACCTTGCAGTTGACCTCATTTTTGGTTCAATCCTTTCCATCTTTCACTATTATGAGCATTGGAGACAAAAATAATTTTAGTTTATCTTGCAGTTGCAACAAATGACTAAAAATTCAGTGCGAATATTAACCACGCAGAAAATCAATTTGGTAATAAGATATTCTGACTACTAAGCAAGATGTCATTGAATCATTGACAGATACAGCATGGAAACAGACTCTTCAGCATCAATCATCGATCAACTGTTCGCAATAGTTCTCACTTTCCCATCCACTCCCTACATACTAGGAGTAATTTACAAGGGCCAATTAAGCTACAAACCTGCAAGTCTTTGGGATGGGAAGAAACTGGAGGAAATTGATGTGGTAACAGGGAGAATATGCAAACTCCATACAGTTTCAGTTTAGTTTATAGTCACGTGTACCGAGGTAAAGTGAAAAGATTTTATTACGTGCTATCCAGTCAGTGGAGAGACAATCCAGGATTACAATCGATCCACTTACAGTGTACAGGTTCATGATACAGGAAGAACGTTTAGTGCAAGGTAAAGCCAGCAAAGTCTGAACAAGGATAGTCAGAGGTTCACCTTTGAGATACGCAGTAGTTCAGCACTGCTACAGACAACTGCTAGAGACATGCAGACACCACCCAAGGTCTGGATGAAACCTGGGTCTCTGGCACTGTGAGACAATAGCTTTGCCTGCTGCGCCAATGTAATGCCCAATTCTCTTTTATCATACCAAACCACGATGTCTTAGATAAACTCCCTAGGTTTCTTTTCACCATGGGCAGCCACAGTGGCGTAGCAATAAAGTTGCTGCCTTACAGTGCTTACAGCGCCAGAGACGCAGGTTCGATCCTGACTACGGGTGCTGTCTGTATGGAGTTTGCATGTACTCCCCGTGACCGCGTGGGTTTTCTTCGAGATTTTCGGTTTCCTCCCACAATCCAAAGATGTACAGGTATGTAGGTTCATTGGCTTGGTGTATGTGTAAATTGTCCCTGCTGTGTTAGGATAGTGTTAATTCGCAATTTTCAGTTGGTGAATCCCACAATCCAAAGAGGGTAGTACAGGTATTTAAGAGGGAGTTAATTGGCTTGGGGATATGTGTAATTGTCCCTGAGTTGGATGATGCCATGATCATATTGAATGGCGGTAGGCTGTTAATATGAATGGCCTACTCCTGGGATCGCTGGTTTCTATGATCGTGGTCTGTGTGGACTCGGTGGGCCGAACGGCCTGGTTCCGTGCTGTATCTCTAATCTAAACTAAAATAAACTTAAATCAGTGCTTCCATTTTGAAGCTCAATTTTCTGTTCAGATCAATTGTCTTCTCAGCAGCAAACCAACAGATCTTTGATGCATCTTAAATTATAGTGCTTAATGGCACTGGACACATGAACTGAAGGGATCCTTGTTAATGTCATATGTAACTTATCGCTCAAAGGCATAATTAAAAAACAAGGTGACAGGCTTTCATTTGACTCTAAGGCTGTTATTCCACAGAGGAATCTTTGACCTAAAGAATGGAAAAACTACTTGTATCATTTGCTACTCCATTTCAGTGATTTTAGGTCGTAAGAAGCTTTGGGTATTTATTTCTAAGTAAACTAGAAAAAATGTACAAGAGTGCAAGTATGCAAAGCTGTGACTATAAACTAAGAATTGTCTGAACATACAGATCTCCCTTGTTTCGATTTCTTTCTGTTGAAATGAATGGAGAGGAATTGATTTAATTTGTCACAAGCATAACCTCACAAACGTTTTCAGGGCATATTTCCTCGTGCAAGGATTCAAGATTCAATTTAATTGTCACATGTACCAATGAAGGTACACTGAAATTTGAGTTACCACACAGCCATACTAAGTAAAAAAGCAAAAATACACACAGCTCATCAAATAAAGTTTAACATAAACATCCACCACGGTGGAATCAACATTCCTCACTGTGATGGAAGGCAATAAAGTTCAGTCATCTTCCTCCTTTGTTCACCCTTTGTCGGGGCCTTTGAACGGGGCCATTGTTGACGGTCCGATGTCCAAGGCCCTCTCGTCGGGATGATGGAAACTCCGGAGTCGGGACGGATCGGAACACACCGCGGCATGGAGCTCCCGAGTCGTCCGCTTCTTACTGGAGACCGCTGCTTCATGGTGTTAAAGTCCACAGGAAACCGTGGTCAGAGCTCCTACACTGGCGATCCTCAGCAAAAGATCCCAGGCTCCGTGATGGTAAATCCGCGCTGCGCCCGCGGCGTGAAGCTCCGGGCGGGTCTCCAGAAAAGGCCACATCACTCCACGTTGTAGGCCGCAGGGTGGGACGGAAATGCGACACGGAGAAAAACCGCATCTCTGTTGAGGTAAGTGACTGGAAAAAGTTTCCTCCGATCCCCTCACCCCCCACATAAAACATACCAAGAAAGAGACATTAAAACAAACATTCAAGACATCCTTAAAATTATAAAAACAGAGAAGGGAACAGAGAACATTTCGGGCATTAGGAGTTCAGTGATAGGAAGCAATCTCTAAGAAAAAAATCTGACTATCTGGCAGGAGGTTTGGAATTTCTGCTTTGCTTTTGTGTTGCTTTTCCATAAATCCAGAACATCCCAAAACTAACGCTTGCAGCTGTTGTGACTTCTCAGGAAAACCTGGGTATATTTGATAATATACTCTATACTCAGTTGCCTGACCAGACATCTCCAGCCCAACCTGTGAAAATCTAGAGATGCTGTACTGGCCTCATCAGTCTCCTCAGAAACCAATATCAATATCATCAAAGACGCACACTACCCTGGCCAATCTCTCATTTCCCTTCTAACATCACAAAGGTGGTACAGGAGCCTGAAACCATGACCACCAGGTTCTTCTATGGACTGTGTCTTTGGTTGTACCCACCACTCTCTATGTTAAAAAGCCTTGCCCTGCATATCACCTTTTCTGTACACATTGGTGGGGGAATTGAAGAATGTGGAAGGCACCTGACCATAATCAAGCATGCAAAGCTGCACATTCAAAGAAAAGTAAATCAAATGATTCCAGTGCACTCCAATACCTGAGAAATGTGTAGGAAAAGGAGAATCCCACAGTGAGAACATGTTCTATATTTTACAGTCAATGATTACGGGTGGTACAGTGGCACAGCTGGTAGAGCTGCTGCCTCACAGTGCCAGAGACCCGGGTTCAATCCTGATCTTAGGTGCTGTCGATGTGGAGTTTGCACAGACTCCCGGTGACCACATGGGTTTCCTCAAGGTGTTCCGATTCCTCCCGCATCGCAAAGACGTGCGGGTTTGCATGTTAATTGGCCTCTGTAAATGGCCCCCACTGTGCAGAGAGTGGATGAGAAAGTGAGATAACATAGAACAAGTGTGAATGGTTGGTCAATAGCCAGCTTGGGCTCTGTGGGCCAAATGGCCTGTTTCCCCGCTGTATTTTTTCAATCAATGAATCATTGTGATTAGTGAAGAGACCTGAAGTGGTCTGTCCATTCCCCCCTCGAATGCTATCTGCACCACAGTGTCTCAATAGTGATGGAAGCCTGGATATTTGATCAGAGGGCAGCATAGTGGTGCAACTGGTAGAGCTGCTGCCCCATAGTGCCAGAGACCCGGGTTCGATACTGCCTCCAGTGCTGTCTGCGTGGAGTTTACACATTTGCCCTGCGCTCCAGTTTCCTCCCACATCCCAAACGCGTGCAGGTTTGTAGGTTAATTGGCCTCTGTAAATTGTCCTTGCCGTGTACAGAATGGATGTGATAGTGGGATAACACAGAACTAGTGTGAACGGATGATCAATGGCCGGCGTGGAATCAATTGTGCTGAAGGGCCTGTTTCCATGCTGTATCTCTAAATTAAACTAAACTAATCTAAACAAAGTGAAGTAAAGGCAAGCCTAGTTATTTCAGTTCAATTTACACGTACACTCTTCCACAGGTCACTGGGCAAGCACAAAGGGACCAGAACCCTGAATGTCCTTTTCATTAGATCAGCCACTGCTATGATTCTACCATTATTGCAGCTGAAAGTTAGCTCAGCACAGATCAGAGATCAAAGCTTTCTGAACTGCAGACACTCACAGGGAAAACACAAGCAGCCAGGAAAATCTTCAGATTTAATTTCTGATACTGATAGAATTATCGTTGTGGTGCAAGGATTATAGGGAAATCCAGTTCATTTACCACTAGGGTTCAGTTTGGTTATCTGCTGTGATTAACAAGGTGAATTGTCACCATTAAACAGCTACTGAATATATTTCAAATACAATCATTACTGGTTTAAAAGGACAACTACATTCAGATGCGCACTGTTACTAAATAATAATCTCAGTTTGATAAAATAAGTTTGAATATCGCTTTCATTTCCAGTCAGGTAAGCACATAGAACATAAAACGTAGACTACTAAAGCACAGGAACAGGCCCTTTGGCCCACAACGCCTGTGCCAAACATGATGCCAAGACAACCTCTTAGCTGTTTGCACATAATCCATATCGCTCCATTCACTGCAAATACATGTGCAAATCCAAAAGCTTCTTTAATGCCACTATCATAACTGCCTTCATCATTACCCTTGGCAGCATATTCCAGGCACAAATCACGGTCAGCATAAAAAACTTGCCTCATGCATCTCCTTTAAACTTTGTCCTTCTCACCTTACAGCTATGCTCTCTAATTTTTGATATTTCCATCCTAGGAGAATGGTCCTGACTGTCTATCCTATCTCTGTCTCTCATGATTTAATATACTTCTATCAGGTGTCCTCTCAACTCCAAAGAAACCTCTCTGTGCATCCAACCTCTACCTCTAGCTAATACCACCGAATCCAGGTATCATTCTTGTCAACCTCCTCTGCACCATTTCCAAAGCTTACATATCCTTCCTGTAATGGGGCAACCAGAACTGTACAAAGTATGTGCTGATGTGACTGTATCCCTTGCAGAAGTTGCCTGGAAAAAATTGGACATCGCGATAAACAGAAGAGAAAGAGTAAATGGTTATCAAGTTGGTGCAGGGGATAACAACTTGGTGTATGTCTCGGCCACTCTGGTCTGCAATTCAAAGTTGCTGAGTAGAAAGGAGACACCAGGAATTGCAGATGCTGAATCTTGAGAAATAAAAGGTGCGGGAGGAACTCGGGGTCTCTGGCACTGTGAGGCAGCATTTTTACCAGCTATGCCAATGTGGTGCCCTTAGTCATCGACTGTAAAATACAGGATAGGTTCTGACTGTAGAATGTGTAGTATGTAAAATCTCAACTGCATGAATATCTTCTCCTCCATGTTTCCTCAGGCACTAGAGTGCACTGGAATTACTTGATTTGCATTTCTTCAAATGTGAAGTTTTGTTGCCTGACTATGGCCAAGTGCTTTCCTCATTCTTCCATTTCCCCACCTCAGTGAACACAAAGGGAGATGTGCGGTGGAAATTTTATTTTCATAGAGTGTGACCAAAGACACAGTCGAAAGAAGATCACTGTTGCTAAAGTTAGTATTGTGTAGTAATCAGGAACCTGTTTGTTGTTGGGAAGAAACCGTCCGTAAACCTAGCGGTCACAGTTTTCAGGCTCCTGTTTCTTCGTGTAGTGCCACAATGGCAGTAGCACAATGATAGCATTGTTAAAGTGCTGTGACTCTTTGATGATATTCGTATTGGCTTGTGAGATGATGGATTAAATCAATCCAGGATGGGTTAGAGATGTCTGGTCAAGCAACTGGGTAAAGAGTATAGGTACACAAAAATGCTGGAGAAACTCAGCGGGTGCAGCAGCATCTATGGAGCGAAGGAAATAGGCAACGTTTCAGGCCGAAACCCTTCTTCAGGGTAAAGAGTATATTTTCAAATATAGCCAAGTTTTCCCAAGTACCAAAGGTTCTGGTATGCTCAGGACACATCAGTACTGGTATGCTCAGGATTCCAAGAAAAGCAACACATGAACAGAAGTTCCAAACCACCTGACAGATTTTCTGAGTGATTGTGCTGATTGCTTCATAAGTTCATAAGTCATAGGAGCAGAATTAGGCCTTTCGGCTCATCAAGCCCACACTCTGCCATTCGATCATGGCTGATCTATCTTTCCATTTCAACCCCATTCTCCTGTCTTCTCCCCAGAACACTTGACACCTTTACTAATCAAGACTTTGACAATTACTAATCAAACTTTTTTCACACAGAGAGTGGTGAATCTCTGGAACTCTCTGCCACAGAGGGTAGTTGAGGTCAGTTCATTGGCTATATTTAAGAGGGAGTTAGATGTGGCCCTTGTGGCCAAGGGGATCAGAGGGTATGGAGAGAAGGCAGGTACGGGATACCGAGTTGGATGATCAGCCATGATCATATTGAATGGCGGTGCAGGCTCGAAGGGCCGAATGGCCTACTCCTGCACCTAATTTCTATGTTTCTATGTTTCTATGAATCTGTCAATCTCGGCCTTAAAAATACCGAATGACTTGGTCTCCACAGCCGTCTGTGACAATGAATTCCACAGATTCACTACCCTCTGCTAAAGAAATTCCTCTTCATCTCCTTTCCATTGGTACGTACTTTTATTCTGAGGCTGTGCCCTCTGGTCCTAGATTCCCCAACTGTTCGAAACATCCTCTTCACAACCACTCTATCTAGGCCTTTTACTATTCGGTAAGTTTCAATGAGCTCCCCTCATCCTTCTTAACTCCAGCGGGTACAGGCCCAGTGCTGTTATACACTCATCATACATTAACACAATCATCCCTGGAATCATTTGCGTAAACATCCTCTGGACATTAACCAACACCAGCACACCCTTCCTCAAATATGGGGCCCAAAACTGCTCACAATACTCCAAATGTAGTTTGACCAGTGCCTTATGAAGCTTCATCATTACATACATGTTTTTATGTTCTTGTCCTCTCGAAATAAATGCTAACATTGCCTTTGCCTTCTTTACTATTAATTCAACTTTCAAATTAACCTATTGGGAATCCTGAACTAGTACTCCCAAATCCCTTTATACCTCCAATTTCTGAATCCTCTCCTCATTTAGAAAATAATCTACACCTTTATTCCAACTACCAGAATGCATAAATGCACATGTCCCTCTGCAGAATCCCTGGCTTCTCTACACTACCCGCCCCTCCACCTATCATCTGCAAACTTTGCCACAAAACCTTCAGTTCCTTCATCCAAATCAATGATATATAACGTGAAGAGTAGTAGCCCCAGCACAGACCCCTGCGGAACATCGCTAGTCTCTGGCAGCCAACCCAAGTAAGCCCCCTTTATTCCCACGCTTTTCCTTCTGCCATTCAGCCAACTTTCTATCCATGCTAGTATCTTCTCTTCGATACCATAGGCTCTCGTCTTCTTTTGCAACCTCACATGCGGCACGTGAGGATTTTCAAAGGCCTTCTGCAAATCCAGGTAAACAGCATCCACTGAATCTCCTTTGTCTATCCTGCTCTTTACTTCCTCAAAGAATTTCAACAGATTTGTCAGGCAAGATCACCCCTTCAGAAAACAATGCTGACTTCGGCCTATTTTATCATGTGCTTCTAATACCCCCGCCCCACTTAGGAAATAATTTCCTGAATGGAAACCTCTGGTGACCTTGCCCACGACCCAAGGTTTCCATGAGGTTGGTGGAGGTTTTGGTCACTCGCCTGGAAAGCCTCGACCTGGATCGACCGAAGCGTGAGCTGCATCTACCGACCAAAGATCCTATAGGATCTTTGCTACCACACACACACACACACACACACACACACACACACACACACACACACACACACACACACACACACACACACACACACACACACACACACACACACACACACACACACACACACACACACACACACACACACACACACACACACACACACACACGCGATCGTGAAGGTGAGGGCCATGGAGCGGAGGAACGGCTGCCACAGCACACGCAATGAAGAGGAAGGTAGACGGCTGGGGGGGGGCACGGTAAGTCCTTTAGAGAGCAGGGGGGGGGGGGGGGAGAGAAGGGGTAGAAGAGGTGAGAGATGGGGAGACAAGGGGAGAGAGAAGGGGGAGAAGGGGGAGAGAAGGGGAGGAGAAGGGGAGGAGAAATGGAGAGAGGGGGGTAGGGGGGAGAAGGAGTGGAGACTGTTTTATAAAGTTTAGCGGGCATTTTACCTACTGGCAGGTCTTCTAGGTCCTGAAAACTCCAATTAGCCAATCAAAATGGCCGGTCAGCGAAGGAGATGGCCTTCGACTGCCTGTAAGTAAATAGCGACCCCTCTCTACTGGCTTCGACCAAACGGCAACCTATTTTTAGTCGAGGCCGGTTTTGATTTTGTTGAAATAATTGAAGCAACCTAGATGAAGCCTCGGCCACGCGGAAACCACTTTCGACCATTCGGGAGTGTGACCAAAACCTCCGGCGACCTCATGGAAACCTTGGGTCGCGGGCAAGGTCACCGGAGGTTTCCGTTCAGGTTTCCTAAGTGGGACAGGGGCATAAATGCTCCAAAACTTCACCCTTTATGTTGGTTGCCACAATTTTACCACCGATTGCTTCCCATCATTATATTCCTAATGGAGTCCATTTGTGGAGCTGCATTACCTTTCCCCATCCCTACACAAAGCAATATGCACAGAAAACTTTGATGAGGTTAGACATGTGACAAATTGCATCAAGTCCTCGACATTCATTTGAACAGAAAATAATTGATGCGAGGAATATATATGTATATTTTGGCCAATTCTAGTTTACAGTTACCGTTTCATATACTTGCTCTCTTTAAGTTTGCTTTGAACCAAATAATCAAAGCTTTTCATGACCCAAAATCATAAAAATGGATTAGCAAATTCCACAAATAGTTTTTCTCCTTTGTGGAGTAACAGCCTCAGAGTTAAATGAAAGCCTGTCACTTTGTATTTTAAGTTGAGCGACAGGTTACACATGATATTAACAAGGATACCTTCAGTTCACGTGTCCAGTGCCATATAGCATTATAATTTAATAGCTCATTAAATATCAGTTGGTTTGCTGCTGAAAAACTGGATCTAAACTAAAATAGAGCTTCAAAACGGAAGTCCGCGCAAACCAGCAATCCCTGCACATTAACATTATCCTCCCACAAGCCTGAAATTTAGGGAGTCTTCCTGAGACATCTTGGTTTGGTACAATTTGTGAATAATGAGAATTGGGCAGTGGTGCACTGGCGAAGCTACTGCCTCTCAGCATATGAAACCTGAGTTCAATCATGACCTTGTTGATATTTGTGTGGAACTCAATTTCCTCCCACATCCCAGATACATGAGGTTTTTCAGATTGATTGGTCTCTGTAAATTCCCCCAAGTGTGTAGGAAATGGACGAGAAAGTGGGGTAACGTGTGAATGGGTGATCAATGGTCAACGTGGACTTAGTGGGACCAAGAGCCTGTTTCCATGCTGTATTTGTCAGTGATTCAATGAAAGACTATTGATAAACTTATCTTGTCTATCCATGACATCTTGATTTAGTACACGATAAGTCAGAATGTCTTATTGCCAAATTGATTTATTTTGCATGATCAATGTTTGGACTGGATTTTCAGAGATCTGCTACAACTAGAAGATAAACTATCATAATAATGAAAGAAGAAAATTGATTGAACCAAGAATGTCAACTGCATGGATTATTATTGAACAATCTGATTAGCTTTAATGATGTGCTCGGCTTGCTCAACATTCCTCATCCAATTTCTCTTATGGCACAATAATACATGGTAGCATGTCATTGGAGTACAATATTTTTTTAGTCTTGCAACTTGAAATGCATTGTCTCATTTTTATCTCCAATAATCAAAGTTTGCAGATGACATTAAAGTGGGTGGTATCATGGACAGAGAAAATGGTTATCAAAAATTACAGCTGTACCTTGGTCAGCTGGGTAAGTGATCCGGAGGTGAGGGCTCATCAAATAGATGGGCAGTCACGGTGGCGCAGCAGTAGAGTTGCCACCTTACAGCGAATGCAGCACTGAAGACCCGGGTTCGATCACGATTACAGGTGCAGTCTTTACAGAGTTTGTACGTTCTCCCCGTGACCTGCGTGGGTTTTCTCCGAGATCTTTGGTTTCCTCCCA
Organism: Leucoraja erinaceus; assembly: GCF_028641065.1. NCBI lineage: Eukaryota > Metazoa > Chordata > Chondrichthyes > Rajiformes > Rajidae > Leucoraja > Leucoraja erinaceus. The sequence continues at coordinate 32,591,477 of NC_073385.1, forward strand.
CATTCCAAAGACGTACAGGTTTGAAGGAAAATTGGCTTGGTACATGTAAAAATAGTCCCTAGAGGGTGTAGGATAGTGTTAATGTGCAGGGATTGCTGGTTTGCGCAGACCCGGTGGGCCGAAAGGTCCGTTTCCGTGCTGTATCTTAAAACTAAACTAAACTGAACTAAAAAAAGATGTGTGTAACATCATGACGGAAATGGATAGGATGAATGTACAGAGTATTTTGCTGAATGTATGGAGAATCAAGAACCAGAGGACATAGGTTTAAGGTGGGAGGAACCCGAGGGGCAACCTTGTCACACGGAGGGTGATGGGTATGTGGAACGAGCTGCCAGAAGAGGTAGTTGACATTATGATAACAGCATTTAAAAGATACTTGTACAGGTACCTGGATAGGAAAGGCTTTTGAGGGATATGGGCCAAATGTGGCAAAATGGGACTAACTTAGATGGAGGGCAAGAGGCTGAAAGCTCGTCAAATAGATATGTATAAAATCATATGTAGGAAGGAACTGGAGATACTGGTTTACACCGAAGATGGACACAAAATGCTGGAGTAACTCAGTGGGACAGGCAGCATCTCTGTGTAGAAGGAAAGGGTGAGGTTTCAGGTCGAGGGCCTTCTTCAGACTGAATCATGTTGGAAATAGATAGGATGAATGTACATAGTCTTTGCAGAAGGTGGGGAAATCAAGTAAAACATTACATAGGTTTAATGTGAGAGGGGAAAGTAATCTGAGGAGTAACATTTTCACACAGAAGGTGATGGGTATATGGAATGAGCTGCCAGAGGAGGTAGTCGGTCACCATGTATGAGGGTACAGATGTTGGCTCTCTCTGAGATCTTCGGTTTCCTCCCACACTCCAAAGACGTACAAGTTAGGTTAATTGGCTTGGGGTTGAATACTTTCTATAAGTGTAAATTGTCCCTGGTGTGTGTAGGGTAGTGTTAATGTGCATGGATCATACCCTTGATCATACCCTAGACTCCTCACACCCTTGTAATGGACTGTTTGAACTACTTCCCTCCAGCAGACGTTACAAGGCCTTCTACGCCCGCACCTCCAGACTCAGGAACAGCTTCATTCCCAGAGCTATAGCGGCTCTGAACCGGCCCTGCTGAGTGCCCCCCACCCCCATGGACTGTCTCCCTTGGATGGTCACGTCGCACAGACACATCTGCACTTTAGTCTGTTTTGACTGTTTTAATGTTCTTTTACAAACCATGTTCTCGGGGTATCTAAATCTAAATTGTATTAGTTATTTAAGTTATGACATCGGATGGAAGCTGCATATCAAATCTCGTTGCACTTATGGGCAATGACAATAAAATATATTATTATTATTATTATTATTATTATTATTATTATTATATTATATTATATTATTATATTATATTATATTATTATCACTGGTCGGTGGTAACTCGGTGGGCCGAAGGGCCTGTTTCTGCGCTGTATCTCTAAACTAAACTATTCTCTATAGGATGATAGGTTTACAATATGAAAATAATTTAAGGACTTATTTCTTTGAAGTTCTATTGGCGCAGGCTGTTGGCAAGATGAGGGTCAAATCAATTATACTTTTGACCTTTCTCACCTTAATCATGTTAACTTTAATTAGTAATGGTATTCCAATTATGTTGATAAGAGGACATCAATCTGTCCGAATGTATTTCAATTAAGAACTTCTGGAAATTGATTACAGAACTCATTTCAAAAAATAGTGCGAAGGGGAAGATACAGAGTGCAGAATATAGTTCTCAGCATTGTAGTGCACCAGTTCCACAGACAAAATCTAATGTCCACAATGAGGAAGGAGATGAAGTATATACTGTAAGAAACATGGCCAATTACTCTTGACTGAAGACAGATAGTTGCCATTTTGGGCATTGTAAATAAATAGTGATTAATTATTGCTAAAATTCTGCATGTTGATCATTAGTCTCAAACCAGACTGTTAAAACCTCTTTATCATGCACGTGACTTGCTTTGGTCTCTGCACTAAGTTCTAATTCCCTTTCTCTCTACCATCTGTCAAGTGCACCCATCCTTTCCCCTGCAATACTCCCCCACACCATAGCCCTGGCCTCCTTCAGGAGATAAATTAAACCGAGACCGAAGAATTGTCCACAAATCCAGGGAAATAAATATTGATTTTCACTTCTGTTGTACGTGCATTTATTTCCTTCTATAGTGCAGTGTCCATTTCATCCAAGTCTCAACAGTGATTGAAGGCTGGATATTTGATCAAAGTAAAGGCAAGCCTAGTTATTTCAGTTCAATTTACACGTACATTCTTCCAGGGGTCACTGGGCAAGCACAAAGGGATCAGAACCCTGAATGTCCTTTTCATTAGCCCAGTTGCTGCTATGATCCTAACATTATTTCAGCTGAAAGTTAGCTCGGCACAGATCAGAGATCAAAGCTTTCTGAAATGCAGTGTAACTCACAAGCAGGATAAAGAAAAAGCAGGCAGGCAGGAACATCCTCAGATTTGATTTCTGGTGCTGGTCGAATTATTTGCATGATGCAATGGTTTCATTCTTGAAGGACTTATCTCACCCGTGCCCAATCTAGTTTCCAAACGCACTTGCTCTGTGAAGAGCATTTTCTGCAATGAGAACGTCTGTGGAGTTTGTCTGAGTTTAACCACAAGAGATCAATGCTGTGCCACACTTCCCTCAGGCACGGTGGAATGTAATATCTGGGGTTTCTATACAAAAGTGGCACAGAGGCCCAGTGAACCATTAGAACATGCAATTTCCAGCTTCACATTTACTTCTGAAGCTCTCTGTTTCCCAGATTTTTCGCCACATTAATAGGTTTTCAATGAAGTCTCGTAGTTCTTGAAATAGTCGAGGTAGTGAGAGTCGCTGTAAAATAAAATGAGGTAGAGAAGTGTGCAGAGGAGGTCTATCAGAATGATGCCTGGATGAGGGGATATTAGCTAAGGAGAGGTTGGACAGATTTAGATTGCTTTTCGGGAGAGAATAATTTATAATTATGAGAGGCATAGACTGGGGAGTCAGACAGAACCTTTTTCTTAGGATGGAAATATCAAATACCAGATTGCTTTAAGGTAAGAGAGCCAAAGTGTAAAGGAGATGTGGAGGGCAAGTTTTTTACACAGCGGGTGGTGAGTGCCTGGAACGTGCTGTTGGTAGTGGTGGTGGAAGTAGATATGTCACGTTGGCACAGTGGTAGAGTTGCTGCCTTACAGCAAAATGCAGCGCCAGAGACCCGGGTTCGATCCGACTATGGGTGCTGTCTGTATGGAGTTTGTACGTTCTCCCCGTGATCTGCGTGGGTTTTCTCTGAGAACTTTGGTTTCCTCCCACACTCCAGACGTACAGGTTTGTAGGTTAATTGGCTTGATAAAATGTTAAATTGTCCAAGTTGCTGATATGCAGAGTACTGCCCTGCCGACTACAAAATTCAGAAGATTCAGAAGGATAGTGGCATAGAAAAGACTTTTGGATATGGAACATATGCGGGCAGTTAAGAGTTGGTCTTGGCACAAGTTTGTCAGAGTCCTTGTTGGCTAAAGGGCATGTTGCTTTGCTGTACTGCTCTATGTTGTATGTTCCCAGAGCATGTTCAGAAAATTACTCTTAAAAATGTATGCTTTTAAATCCACAGTAAGGTGTTGACTACCAGCATGAAAACATTATTGCTGTTTGCCGAAAATTACTTAATCACATAGAAACATAGAAAATATGTGCATGAGTAGGCCTTCGAGCCAGCACCGACATCGAGTCGCCGTCATTCGGGTGCAAAGTACTTAATCACAAGGTGCAAATTTACAATGATGATTAATCTCCAAATTTACATGGCTTTGGGATGTGAGAAGTAACCAGAGCACCTGGAGGAAATTCATGCAATTATGGAGAAAATATACAAACTCCACCTAAACAGCACCCGAGGTCAGGATTGAACCTGTGACTCTGGGGCTTTGAGGCAGCAGCTCTACCAGCTGCGCCACTGTGAGGCCAATGTTCTGTTGAGTGCTTGAAGTTATTTTCTCTAAACAACGATCATGATCATGACATAGTATACCACCAGGGGCGCAGTGCGATTGGCAGCCTCATCCAACAGTCTGCCTGTATTTTAGTTTTTTGTTGTTATTTTTAGTGTGTTTTAAAAGTTTGTGTAAATGTTCCCTGGTTTGTTTGATGTGGGGGATGGGTGGGGGGTCGGGGAAAACTTTTTTTTCAATTACTTACCTTGCTGGAGATGCAATTGTTTTTCGGGCCGTACCTCCGGTCGTTCTGCGGCCTAACATCATGGAGCTGGAGGCCTCGCTCGGAACTGACTTAGTTATACCACCGCGGGACGTGGACTTACCATCGGGGCCGAATCCTTGCCTGGGATCACTCCAACCACGGCCTGCGGATTATACCATCAAGGGCTCACAGACTCGGGAGAGACCAAGTTGGGAGCTCCGGAAGCCACACAACATTCGAGCAGCCCCGACCCAGGGTCAGATCGCCCGGTGTGGGGTAGCTGAGATTACCCCACGGTGCAGGAGCTGATGAGGAGGCCCACCGCCGGCTATGAGAGTAAGATCATCCCGTCAACAGGAGGCTTGTGGCCCCTGACTGCTGGAGGACAAAGAAAGGAAGAGATTTAACTTTTTTTTTTTGCCTTCCATTACAGTGAGGAATGTGGAGGAGTCACTGTGGTGGATGTCTATGTTAAAATGTATTTTGTGTGTTCTATTGGTTTTTATTGGTATAACTGACTTGACAAAGGAAATTCCTCATATGTTGCAAAACATACTTGGCTAATAAAGTATTATTGTATTGATTTCATGCTTGGAGTGAGCATCCACATTTAAAAGTGTCTTAAATGCCACTATCATAACTGTTTCCACCAGCACCCACTTCAGCCCCTTCTGTGCACTTGCAGTCCTCTGTGTAAAGAAAGTTGCTCTGCACATTTAAACCTTGGATCAAACACGGGTCTCTAATGTTGTGAGGCAGCAGTTGACCAGCTGCACCACTGTGCCACCTCACAATCGCAATCATGATGGCGGGATAAACTGATTTAATCCACCTGCATATGAGCCATATCCCTCCGCTCCCTGCATATCAAAATTAAGCCTACAAGAGAAATAGGAACTGAATCAAAATGTTCTGCATGTATCCTCCAAAGAGTAGCTCCAGCAACAGCGACATACAGCAACACTATTTATTTGAAAAAATGGGTGCCATCATTGGGAAGATACTGATAATAACAAAAATTTGTTGAAGGCTGAGAATACCAAAACATTTTCTTTTGAAACTGGGATGAATCGGATCTGTATAACAAGATGCTGCCAGCCATTTACTTAAAGGTTTGAGATTTATTGTATTTCCATGGCATAAAAAAGAAACATTAAGAGCAGGTGATAGGGAAGAACTTAGGTAAATGTCGCTCCCTTTTGATCCATTAACCTCCTGTGCCAGTCCAGCACCATCTATATCCTGCAAGGAATTAAATGACCTATTTCAGAAGTGAAAATGCTCCGTTGCTCAGCCATGATAACTTTCATTATTCTCTCCGAGGTATAATGCCACAAGCCCATTCTTGAAATGCCACGCTGACAGCGAGTAACTGGTAAGATGTATGAATACACCACTCATTTCAATGTCAGAATCAGAATCCAAATCCTTAAAATAAAAGTGCATATTTCAAGTGTGTGATTGAATGCACAGGTGAAAATAGAACAAGTCGGAAGAATGTTCTACACAGAGAGTTGTGAATCTGGGGAATTCTCTGCCTCAGAGGGCAGTGGAGACCGGTTCTCTGGATACTTTCAAGAGAGAGCTTGATAGGGCTCTTAAAGATAGCGGAGTCAGGGGATATGGGGAGAACACAGGAACAGGGTACTGATTGGGGATGATCAACCATGATCACATTGAATGGTGGTGCTGGTTCGAAGGGCCGAATGGCCTCCTCCTGCACCTATTGTCTATTGTCTATTATCTAATGCTTTGCACTGCCTGGCTAACCTCTGACAAATATATATATATAAATAAATACAGAAAAAATAAAGAATTATATATGAATTTCATGAGGAATAGTTTTCAAAGCCTTTGCCTGAATATAACTACAGGGTGAACAAGAAAATTGATCAACTGAAACTGAAGTATTATGTGGGAATCTTCTTTATAATGTAGAATAAAGTATCTTTACATTAATGGTACTTTAAGAAAATCTAAAGGAAAACAAAATCCTCCCAGTGTTTACAGTACATAGAACATATTGTAGAACAGTACAGCACAGGATAAGGCCCTTCAGCCCACAATGTCCATGCTGACCACAATGCCAAGTTACATGAATCTCCTCTGCCTGCACGTGATCCACTACCTGCATTTCCAAGTGCCTATTCTTAAATACCACAATGGTATCTGACTCCACCACCACATGTTCTTTGTAAAAACCTGTTTCATACATCTCCTTTAAACATTGCCAAAATGGATTGGCCTTTAATAAACACACATTTAGTTAATGTACGTCAATTATGTTAACATTTTGATAGGTGCCTGTATGCTATACCAGTGCGCACTGTTGCATTTTAAATCTCTAGCTATCATCATGATTGCTCGCCACAAGCTTTAGGTTTTAATTTAGTTTTTTCCCCCCAGTGTCATTCCGAACGGGGGAAAACATCACCCTATGGCTTTGTTACATAACAATGCCAAGCTGGTTTTTAGAATTTTAGTAAATAATATTGGAGCTAATTTGCCCCTTTTGTAAGCTGGCCAAAGTTCCTTTTGTAAATGCCTGCCATTAGAAAAACCCGCAGCTGACACCAAGGTTGAAATAATGCCTGCCCTATATCTAGAAAAACCCGTTTAGGGTGACACCAATGATAATCCTTATCTGAAATAAGAATATCCTTTTTTCACGTTTTAGAATTTTATTGGTAAAGAATATGGGAGGTAATGATTGCCCTTCTAAACAGAAATGTATGATTGCTAATTTCCTCTTTATAGGAGGCAAGCATGCAATAAATTCATTTCTGATGCAGCAAACCTAATCTGCCTACATTATACATAGGTTGCAAATGATAGAAATTCATCAATGTCACTTTATTTCATAATCTCATGTCATTTTACAAACCTCGGATATCACTGAATGAAGCTCACTGAAGTCACTTTATTTTGTAATACCAAGTTTAACACTCAAAAGACTGACAGACAAGGTCCTTTTGCAAATCGCAGGTAACATCAATGTGGTGTTAAGGCTTGGACAGCAAGGTCTAGATTCCTGATAGGACTGGGGAATTATATTTGTCTACGTTTAGGGCATTGTGGACACATTTATCTTCAAAAGAGTTGATTGAGCATAATTATGTGAAATGAATGGGGTTTTTGTTAACTTTTATTTGTTTTTCCTTTGCGTCTTTTTGTGCATTAACCACTATCTGCATTCCTTTATTTCTACTTTTTAAACCTTGCTCTCAACATCAGTAAGACCAAGGAGCTGATGTTGAGTGTAAATGAGGAAGGCCAAGGATCCATGAACCTGTCTTCATCCATGGGTCGGGGCTGGAGAGAGTCAACAACCTCAAGTTCCAGAGTGTGCATATCTCTGAACATCTCTCTTGGACCCAGCACACTGAGGCAATCATAAAGAAAGCTCAACAACACCTCCACTTAGAGGATTGAGGAGTTTTGGTAGGTCAACAAATACTCTCTTAAATATCTACAGGTGTGCAGTAGAAAGCATATTGACTGGTTACATCATGGCCTGGTTCAACAATTCCAATGCTCAGGAATCTACTTGTTTGTGCATGTTGGGTTTATGAGTCCTTGTCCTCGCTACCACTATAGAGGCTGGCTTCCAACGTGCCCTGAAAATTGGTGTTACTCTCATCGATCTGTCATCAGCTTATGACACTGTGTGGAGACATGGTCTGTTGCTGAAAGCTTCCAGCATCTTGAAGTAAGTGCCAAACCACCATGCGTGCCAGCTTTATCAAGGACCCTCACCCCCCTGTCCAAGTTCATTTCTACCATCGCGAAGAAAGCATTGGAGTTTGAAAACTGGAACCTCCAGGTTCAAAACTAGCTCCTTTCCAGCTACCACCAGGCTCTTGAACACTATAATCAGCCATGATTGAATGGCAGATTAGACTCGATGGGCCAAATAGCCTAATTCTGCTCCTATAACATGAACTTAAACTATAAACTACCTTGGTTACATTTGGGACTTCGATGGTCAGCATGAAATTGGTGGCCCAAAGGGCCTGTTTCCACACTGTATCAATCAACCAATCAATCAATCAATCAGTTTCAAGATGTGGATTCTTATACATTGGCGAGACCAAACATAGGCTGGGTGATCATTTCGTGGAACACCTTCGATCAGCCTACCTGAACATCGTAGAGTTGGCGGCCTTTCCTGAAGACCGACCCAGCACTCCAAGCCGCAGGAGTCTGCGGAACTTTAACATCCCCTTTGCCAGGAATCGAAGTTCCAACCGCGAGGCCTGTGAACATTAACATCGTCTCAGGTAAGAAGAGGCCGACTCGGAATCTCCAAGTCACGGAGAGAGTTTCAACCGCCTCAAGGCGGGAGTTTCGATCACCACAACGGTGGTTTCGATTGTCGGCTGCGGGGCTTCGATCACCCCGACTGCGGATGGTTTGACTGCCCCAACCTCGGAAGAACAAGAGGAAGAAGATTGAACTTTATTACCTTCCATCACATTGAGGAATGTGGAATCCACCGTGATGGTTGTTTATTTTATGTGGCTGTGTGTCTTGTTGCATTTCACTTTGTATGGCTGGATGGTAACTCAAATTTCCCAGTATCTTAATGGGTACATGTAACAATAAACTGACCTTGAGACTTTGAAACCTTGATCTCGTGGTTACCGGACACATTAATTCTCCTTCCCATTCCTACACAGACCTTTCCTCCTAGGTCTCCTCCATTGTCAGAATGAGGCTAAATGCAAATCGGAGGAACAGCATCTCATATTTCGCTTGGGCAGTTTACAGCCCAGTGATATGAATATTGATTTATCTCACTTCAGGTAGCCTGGCATTCCCACTCTCTCTATCCCTCCCCCACCCAAGCGGCACCAGCTTCTCATTTTCAACCTACAAACAGCTAACAATGAATGGCATGTTCCTTTATCATTGTTACTTTTTGCTTATCTTTTATTCATTGTTCTTTATCTCTCCACATCCTCATCTGTATCTCTCGTTTCCCTTATTCCTAACTGGCCTGAAGAAGGGTCTCGACCAGAAACGTCACCCATTCCTTCTCTCCAGTGATGCTACCCGTCCGGCTGTGTTACTCCAGCTTTTTGTGTCTATCTTCGGTTAAATCAGCATCTGCTGTTCCTTCCTACACAATCAATTTCCACATGTTGGGAGAGATACCCACGTCATATCTAAACACAAACAACTTGGGTAGAAACAAAGCCTGGTTTGGAGCAAGGGTTTTCGTGACTAAAGCTTGGATATTGACTATCTTTGGCCTGATATAGTCTGGTCTTTTTTATGTTTCTGTTGATCTCATGTGGAATGGATCAGATAAGCAGGTGCTTGGCTGGTGATGTCAGGAGAAAGCTGAGATTGATCAACTATTTGGCACTTCTGGCTGAGAAAGTCTGTGATATTTTGTCACTGCATTTAATATAATTTCTTACGCAATGATAGGGAAATTGTAAACTTTTTCATGTTTTATGATTTTATCATTGAAATGAATTTGAACAGTTGCTAATTGCCTCTTTGCACTGGAGACATTAAAAAGTTGTTCGAAGGCCTTTGACATCACCAAGCTCTGTTTAGGCTCAGGATCTCAGCATCTGTAGTGTGATGCCTGACCACTCTTCGCTGATCTCCCCACTTTGCAGGAAGTTCTTCCAATCTTGTGAACGGTCCTTCCTTAAGCTCTGGTAGCATCGGATTCTTCTCTACCTCATTGCGGACATTGGACTTTGTCTCTGGAAATGTTGCACTACAATGAAGAGAACTATACTCTGCACTCTCTATTCTCCCCTTTGTTTTACCTATTAAGATTGACAGTTTTTTTCTTGACATTAGTTATATCTTCCTTTTTCCCTAGGATTGTCCAGGAGTATTTATAACCTTTTGAATAAATAAGACTGTGTTGGCTTTATTCCTCTGTGTGCCAAACCTGTCAAAATACTATAAAACATATCAGTAAGGACAGTAAGCATCAAATGCAATGCCATTGCAAAGATTAAAAGCTGTACTATGACAGATGGCTGCAGAATTTAAATCAGAGTTTTCAAATGTTCGATGCTCATTAAAAGGCATCTCGATGCAGATTGAAATTGTTCCAAAGTATATTTAGGATTACATGAATGCTTAGTTAAAAGAGTAGAAAATATCAAACTTGGTCCTCATTACATTACTAACATAGGTTGTATAATGATCCTTCTTTAATTATTGTCTTTCCAAGGAAGATGACAAATATAAGAAAGCCTTTATATTTATTTTCATTAGTCCTTGTTCTTTGTTGAAACAGAATCTGAAAACATCTACTATAATGGAAGTGATTTTTTTGAGCTGCATTATTTCATACAGGATATAATTCAAATTGCAACTCAACAACCCAAATAATACATTCTCCCTTCACCGGATGGATCGTACAACTTCAATCAAGACAACCTCAGGGGCGTACAACCAAAGTACTATCGGCATGTTTCTTGCCCCACCAGGGGCACGAACACCTTTGACCACTGTTACACATCCATACAAAACGTATACCACTCTGTTCCTTGGCAACATTATGGGAAACCTGATCACCCAGTTGTGCTTCAACTCCCTGCCAACAAACAAAAGCTGAAGCATGAGGATCTGGTACAGAGTGTTGTTCAATGCTGGTCGGCAGACATGCATGTCATTTTACATGACTGCTAAGAGCCAGTGGAATGGTTCATTTTCAGGGATTCTGCTGCCAATCTGAATGAGTATGCCACTGGTGTGACTGACTCCATCAGCAAGTGCGTAGAGGAGTGTGTGCAGAAGAAAGGAATCTGAGGTTTCCCCCACCACAAACCACGGAGGAACCATGATGTACATTCCTCAGTGAAGGCCAGGTCTGCTGCATACAAATCAAATGATCCCAAGCAGTACACAAAAGTTCGCTGTAATCTTGCAAAGCCATCAAGGATGCCAAGGAACAATTCTGGGACAAACTTGAGTCCCAATATAATAATTTGAACATGCACATAAGGTGGCAAGACTGAATACTATAACTTGCTGCAAAGTGAAGTCAGGCAACATCATTGGTGAAAGAGCGGCCCTACCTGATGAACAATGTATTCTATACTCGCTTATAACAGAAGACCATAATCTGGCCTTTCAGACTCGGGTGTGCCTCTTCCCAGGGTAATTATTGCAGAAGTTAGAGTGGCCTTCCTGATGGTGAACCCATGGAAAGCAACAGGCCTGGATGAAGTCCAATGACCATATACTTCGGAACTGCGTGGCCCAACTAGCGAGCGTATTCACAGACTTCTTTAGTCTCTCACTACTCTGTTCTGACCTAACTACCTGTTCAAGAAGACCACTATCATCCCAGTTTTGAAGAAAAGCAAGATCTCATGTCTTAATGACTACTGTCCAATGGCCTTGGCATCCACCATCATGAAGTACTTTGAGATAGTGGTTATGGAATGTATTAAATCCAGAATACTAAGCAGCCTTGGGGGCCACTGCTGTTCACCTACTGCCACAACAGATCTATGGCTGACAACATCTCCCTGGCCCTAAACTCATCCCTGGAACACCTGGGTAAGAAAGACATCAACGTCAGACCTATTCATAGACTGTAGCTCTGCTTTCAATAGCAGTGGATGCAAAAGTGGCAAAACATAGAACCAGCATGAAGGGGTGATCGATGGACCTAGTTGGATGAAGGGTCGATTTCCATGCTGTATATTTTAATAGGTTCATCAATCAGGGCCTTTGAATTCTAATTGAGAAGGTATTGTAAAAGGCTTTGACTGTCTATCCTATCTATGTCTCACACAATTTTCAAAACATGAATTAAGTCTCCCTTCAGTCTCCGGTGCTCCAGAGAAAAGAATCCAAATTCGTACCACTTCTCCTTACAGCTAATTTCCTATAATCCAGGCAGCATTCTGGCCAGCCATGATCACATTGAATGGCGTGCTTGCTCGAAGGGCCGAATGGCCTACTCCTGCACCTATTGTCTTTTTTCTATTGTCAATAACATCTTCTGCACCATCTCCAAGGTTTTCACAACCATCCTGTAATGGGCTGACCAGAACTGCATGCAATACTCCAAATATAGACTCGCCAAAGTTTTATAAAGTTGCAATATGACTTCTTGACTCTTAGAATCAATGCCCTAATCAATTAATACAAGTTTGTCATATGCCTTATTTACCATTCTATCTTGTGTTGCTACCTTCAGGAAGCTATGGACTTGTACCCAAGATCCCACTATATTTCAATGCTGTTAAGGGTTTTGCCATTACCTGTGTCCCGTCCCCCTTACTACAACCTCCCAAAGTACAATGCCTCACACTTGCTTGGATCAAACTCCAACTTCTATTTCTCCACCCATATCTGTACCTAATCTATACCCCACTCTGTACATTGACACTCTGCTTTACTGCCTGGAATTCCATTAATTTTGGTGTCATTAGTAAACTTACTAACCAACGCATCTACATTTAGCTCCAAGTTGTTTATATATACCGCAAACAAAAGAGGACACAGCATGGATCCCTGCAGAACTCCACTGGTCACAGACCTCCAGTTTGAATATTGTCCTTCCACCACAACCCTCAGTCTTCTATCACTAACCCAGTTCTGAATCCAAACTAGCAATCACTGTGGATCCCATGCATTTTAATCTTCTGGATCAGCCTACCATGAATGACTTTATCGAATGTCGTATAATATTCATGTAGACAAAATCCACTGCCCTACCCTTATCAATCATCTTTGTCACATCCTCAAAAAGGCTCAACCAAGATTGTAGAGCATAATCTGCCACAGACTAAACACAACCTGTTGCTAAATATCCCATTATCTTCCTAATCCGAGTAAATCCTATCCTGAAGAATCCTCTCCAATAGCTTCGCTGACACCGATGTGACAGGTAGGGACCCTTCCTCAGACTGATTATAATAGGAAGAGTGGGGGGGAAAAAACTGGAAGTGATACAAAAAACAGGACAAATCATGGCCGGATACAGAAAACCTCAGACAAAGAGGTCCCTGATAGGTTGATTTTTGGATAGAGACAGGTGTGAGCCCAAAGGTGATGCATAGTTCCAAACTGTGAAGATTGTTAATGAACATTTAGTGGAGGAAGGAAGGCAGGGGAGAGGAAGAGGGAGGGGGAGGAGGGAGAGGGAAGGGAGGTGTATTTAGAAGTTATCCTAAAACTGGAGAATTCAATGTTCATACCATTGGATTGCAAGCTGCCCAAGGAAAATTACATTGATAATATTGAATGTTGGTATAAACCAGCATCTGCAGTTCTTTTTTATTAAGAAGAAACAAAGATCTTCATCAAGGTCACCACAATTTCTTCTCTTGCCTCTCTTAATAAACTGGGATAGATCCCATCAGATTCATGGAACTGTGGGGTTGGGTTTCTTGAAGTGCATTAAGGTGAATAAGCATTCCATTAAGGTGATTAATACACTTCATTCTAAATCTCAAACTACCCCTGCATATCAGTATAGCCCACATTGATCTCACTATACTTCATGCTGTTTCCCTTGGAAAATACCAATATAAATTTCTCATTTAGTATCCCGCCCACATTTTCTGACATCAAGCATCAATACCCTCCTTTAGACTTGAGTTGTTCTACCTTCACAATCACAAGATAATCAATTTCACTGAAAAATTATTCTTACATATATAAAGTAAACAGTTCTCAAAACATCTATCTATATATATATTACCAAGTCTTGTCTTCTATCTATCCATCCATCCATCCGTCCATCCATCCAAGGTAGACAAATGTACTGGAGAAACTCAGCGGGTGAGGCAGCATCTATGGAGCGAAAGAAATAGGCAATGTTTCAGGTCGAAACCCTTCTTCAGACCCCTACATCAGTCTGAAGAAGGGCTTCGGCTAGAAACGTTGCCCATTTCCTTCGCTCCATAGATGCTGCCTCACCCACTGAGTTTCTCCAGCACTTTTGTCTAACTTCGATTTTCCAGCATCTGCAGTTCCTTCTTGAACATCTATCTATCTATCTATCTATCTATCTATCTATCTATCTATCTATCTATCTATCTATCTATCTATCTATCTATCTATCTATCTATCTATCTATCAATCTATCTATCAATCAATCATCTGGGACCTACGCCAAAACGGTACATGGTAGCGCTAAAATGTTTTGCACCACTTTACTCACTTTTGTCCCGTGGTCGTCCGTATAAAGTTTTGTTCAGATTGATATTGCATTTCACAAGTTATTGACATTTAAATGTTTTTTTAAAAAAAACTTTGAGAAGAATAACTTGACAGTTGCTGTGGCAGTTGATGGGAGATTCTGGCAGTTAGCAGTTATGATGTCACAATGGGATCTCACAGTCTTTCAAACGCAATGGGATCTCATTTACATAAGTTGCCGTGAACATTCCTCCACCCGACAATGACATCACAATGGGATCTCAGCTGCCAATCAACAGTGTTGGGATAAGCACCACCCAGTGCAATGAGAGATTTCTTACATTGTTGTAAGGAGAGGTTGGGAGTGGGGGAGGGGAGGAGAAGAAATGTTATTTGAACATTATGGTTAGTGAGGGAGTGCGAAAGAGAAGAGGGGATGGAGGGAGTGACTGAGGGTAGGGAAAAGGAGAGTGAGGGAGAGGTTTTGGAGTGAGTCGAGGAGGGGAGAAGGAGAGGAGAGAGAAGAGGGAGGGTGAAGACGAGTGGGAGGGAGTGTATAGGCCATGCCTGCGCAGTTGGGGGCTATGGGTGAGTGGTGGAATATTGGGTTGGGGGAACGGGTTGCGTTGGGGGAATGGGCACATCACAATGGAATCTCATTTAGATTTCTTGGGAGGATGTTTTTCATTGTGGGGGGGGGGGGGGGAATAGGGGAGAGGTTTTATTCCAGAACTCCTTTTGGGGGGGAGGGGATAGGAGGGGGAGATGTTCCGCAGAACTTTCATTGTGTGTGTGGGGGGGAGGGGGGGGGGGGGCGGGTGGATGTGTTTCTATTCCAGAACTTTCCTTGTGAGGGGGTGGGAGGGGGTAGGATAGGGGGGAGATGTTTCATTTCCAGAACTGGTTTGTGGAATATTGTGTGGGGGGGGGGGGGGGGGGCACGTTGATGGCTATGGGTGAGTTGGGAATATGGGTGTTGGGGAGTTGGGGGGAATGGGGCCACATGCAGGCTAATGGGACTTGTTTAGATGGGGCATCTTGGAAGAGTTGGGCTGAAGGGTCTGTTTCCATTCCGCGTGTCTCCATCACTGTTTGTTTAATTAGGGCAGAAGTAATTAGGATAGTTATATGGATGGGAAGGGAATGGAGGGTTATGGTCTGAGCGCAGGTATATGGGACTAGGGGAGATTATGTGTTCGGCACGGACTAGAAGGGTCGAGATAGCCTGTTTCCGTGCTGTAATTGTTATATGGTTATAATGGAGGGGCCTCATTCAGCATGTGAAGATCACTTCTACCTTGCTGAAAACAGCAAATTCAAAGTAACTAAGATGATTATTGTTCTGGCTCTGTGCCTGAAGTTCTAGTTATACATTTGAGGATTTGTTTCAATGTAATGCAGTTCATTAATTGAGAGATCAGACAAGAAATGCTGTTACCCCATTCAATAAAAATAATTAAAGTCGTTGGGGTTATAATTTTTATTCAGTTGTCAATTTATAGGCAGATGTAACAGATGTTCATTTTAATCAATCTTAAATACAGGAGAAAATACTTTTCCTCCAAACCTGATGTATGAGTAAACATTGCCAATTTGAGATGGAAGCTTTTCATCTTAGCTTAAATTATTCATCTGAAATGCTTTGCACAATTGTTTTGCTCATAAACATTATGGAATAAGAAGCTAGAATATGAAAGGATATATTTTGGTGAAGAAATTAATCAGTGAACCTTGGTTCATATATGGGCAGGCTCTCATGATTTTGGAGAGGTACATATTGCATTTGATGCATTTGGTCTCCACCTGTCCTATACAAGGCCAATAATTTGCAAAATACACAGAAAGAGGGAAACAATGTCTTTCACATGAAGTACATGAACACAGAACAGTACAGCACAGGAACAGGCCCTTCAGCCCACAATGCTTGGCCAAACATGATGCCAATGTAAATTACCCTCCTCTGCTTGCACACGATCCACATCTCTCCATTCCCTGCATAAATAGCATTCCATTCCATTCCATTCATTCCATTAATGTGCCTATCTAATGAAACCTCTTTAACACCACATTGTAACGACATCCAGCGCCATTGCTGACAGCATATTTCAGGCACCTCTCACTCTGTGTAAAAAAACTTGCCCGGCATCTTCATTAAACTTTCTTCCTCTCACTTTAAAACAATGCCCTCTAGTCTTTGACGGTTCAATCCTCCAAAACATAAACCTCTTTCTATTGCAAAACATCCAAAGAATCTCACAGCTAATTAGTTAAAGTCCTCAATACCTGTCCACATTTTCATTTCCATGACTCAAATCAAGCTAAATACTTTGCAGAATATATTTCCTCAATTACAGGGCTTACTGAATAATCCATTAGTTTCAATAACATTACCATTCAATTTTTTTTTTAAAGTAATCACAGTACGTTTTTAAGCTTTCTCTGGTCACATTTGAGGATTATTAAATTTTTATTTGTGTCCTCCACCACTAGTCTCAAAACCCAAATTAAATAATCTACCCGCGTTTAAACAACCTAGGACTAGGACCATTTAAAAATTGGTAATGCCACCTCACAACATAATTTTCATAATGAGAAATAAACTTACTCACACTGAAAAACAATTGTTTAACTCTACTAGTCCAAAGGCAGTCATTCCATCAATAGCAATGATCCATTCTACATGTTTCTTTGAGCTTCATCCCCTTTGTCTCGTTTTCACACCTTATACTTCCTTATAAAGGTATCTCCCTCTCCTCCGACTCAGTCAGAAGAAGGGTCTCGACCCGAAACGTCACCATTCCTTCTCTCCCGAGATGCTGCCTGCCCCGCTGTGTCACTCCAGCATTTTCTGTCCATCTTCGGGTTAAACCAGTATCTGCAGTTCCTTTCGAGACACTATATCTCTCCATTCCCTGTATATTAGGGCTGCCACAATGGCGCAGGTGGTATAACTGCTGTGTCACAGTGCCAGATACCCAGGTTTGATACTGACCTTGGATGCTGTCTGTGTGGAATTTGTACGTTCTCCCTGTGACCACGTAGGTTTCCTGCAGATGACTGATTTCGTCCCAAATCTGAAAGATGTGTGTTAATTTGTAGGTTATTTGGTCTCTAAATGACCCTGGTGTGTAGGGTGTAGATAAGAAAATAGAATTATATAGAACTAGAATAAATGGCTGATCAATGTTTGGCACGGAGTTGGTGGGTTGAGGGACTTGCTTCCTTGCTGTATCTTACAAGCAATTCAATTAATCCATATGCTTATCTAAAAGCCTCTTAAATATAATTATTTTTCATGACATGAAAAAGAACATTGTCACTCACTATTGAGTTATATGTGTTATATGATAACAGAGGCCAGAAATTAGATTATCTCTGGATGCTTTTCTCCCCCAAGCAAGTGATGTGATTAGTTGGAATAAGGGGCTTGATCAGAAACACATCTGTCCATTCCCTCCACATATGCTGCCTGACCTGCTGAATTCTTCCAGCACTTAAGCTAATTTTCACTGGAAATTGACTCAAATCAAATTTGAGTTATATGTAGTCTCCGGAAAGTCTAATGGGACTGTGCTTACATCCATTCCAGGTCAGCAATACATTGCATGCCATATTGATTAATGTGTCATCGGCAAGGCCACCAGCATAATCAAGGACGAGTCGCATCATGGCCACTCCTCCTTCTCCCCTCTCCCATCAGGCAAAAGGTATAGAAGGTTTAAAACGCACACCTCCAGATTCAGGGACAGTTTTCTTCCCAGCTGCTATCAGGCAACTGAACCATCCTGATAACAAATGGAGAGAGTAGGGCTGAAGATGTCCTGGTAGGGTTGCTCCTAGGCCTGGCCAAGCTGGTCATCTGCGAGTCACGGCGCCAGGCAGAAGAGGGCTCTGCCCATGCCAGCTGCTGCCCTTTTCCGGGGTTACGTCTGCACCCGGGTGGTACTAGAAAGCGACTACGCGCTGTCCATGGGCATCCTGGGGGATTTCCGGGACCACTGGGCACCAAGAGGGGTTGAATGTATCCTGGACAAGGATTCCAATTGAGTTGTTTAGTAATTTACTTAGTATATTTGTTTGTCTTGATCTATGGTGATGCGTTCTGGTTTATTTTATTGTTGTAAATACTATTTTAATATTTTAAAATTTTGGCTAATAAAACAACTAGATAGCAGTTCTGAGCTACTATCTACCACATTGGAGAACCTCGGATTAACTTTGATTGTACTTTACTGGACTTTTTTTTGCACTAAACGTTAATCACTTTATTCCTTTTATCATGTATCCATACATTGTGGATGGCTCAATTGTAATCATGTATTGTCTTTCCCACTGTCTGGTTGACAGGCAACTAAAGCTTTTCACTGTCCCTCAGTACATGTGACATAAACTAAACTAAACTTAACTGCAATTTCAAGTTTGCTTATCTAAGAAAGCTGGATACAAAGAACCGCAGATGTTAGTTGTCAAAAAAAGAATACTGATGTATCTCAGCTGGGTCAGGCACCTTCTCTGGAGAACATAAATAGGCAACGTATCGGGTCAGGACCCTTCTTTAGACTGATTGTAGTGGGGGTGAGGAGAATAAATGGGAGAGAGATGGCGGCAGCACAGAGCCTGGCAAGTGATAGATGGATACAGGTGAGTGGGGTTTGATTGGGAAATGGGGGTGGGCAAAGGGCAAAGATAGGAAGAAGACAAAAGGCTGTCAGGTCAGGAGAGATGGAGAGAAGAGGCACGGAATGTGAAGGCAGAGGAATGGATGTGGACGGAAGGTCCTACACTGTGTAAATCTGAGGCTTACTTCTTGCCTTAGCAGTCCCTGTCAAAATGAATAATGAGTGACATCAATGTGATGGGTTCAGGCTGTAGTCAATGACATCAGGTGCAAAGGAACTAACACAGCAGTTCATAAAAGTCCATAGTAGTACAGAGCTCAGTCAGTTGCAGCAGGAATGTATTCTGAATCCTGCTCCTGTTGTTTCTCTGACTAGTCTTGACTTTCACCCCCACTGCTCTGTTAGTCGACCAACCTTGTTGTAAACCTGCAACCAGTAAACAGCCTCAATGATCATAACAATGGATTCTGTTCAATGCAGTCATGGGGTCTCAGAACACAGTAACAAGCCCTTGGGCTCAACTGATCCATACTGACTATGATGCCCCGTCTAAGTTAGTGCCATTTACCCATGGAGGCACAGAAACAGGCCCTTCAAAACCACACAGTCACAGGGAAAATGTGCAAACTCCACACAGACAGCACCCAAAATCAGGGTTGAATCAAGGTCTCCAGTTTGACATGATGAATCAAGTTTCAATTTAATTTGAGTTTACAGATGCAATGTGGAATAATCCCATAGGTCCACCGATTCCACTCCAACCATCAACGACCACCCATTCACACTATTTCTATGTTATCTCAATTTCCCATCCATTTTCTACACACTAGGGACACTTTTACAGAGGCCAATAAATCTACACACCCACACATCTTTGGGATGTGGGATGTGGGTAGTAACGGAGCACCCAGAAGAATCATACGCAGTCATGGAGAGAATGTGCAAACTTCACACAGACAGCACCCAAGATCAAGATTGAACCAGGGACTCTGGCACTGTGAAATAACAGCTCTATCAGCTGTGCCACTGTTCTGTCCTCAATGGCAGACCAGACCTCTCTGGCCTTTCTCCCTTCAGGGCAGCACAGTGGCACAGTGGTAGAGTTGCTGCCTTACAGTGCCTGAGACCAGGGTTCGATCCTGACTATGGGTGCTGTCTGTACGGAGTTTGTACAATTTCCCTGTGCCACATGTGTTTTCCCCGAGTGCTCCAGTTGCTTCCCACATCCCAAAAACATACAGGTTTGTACGTTAATTGGCTTCTATTGATTGTAAATTGTCCCTAGAGTGTGGGATAGTGCGAGTGTCCATGGTTATTGCTGGTTGTAGCAGACTCAGTGAGCTGTATCTATAATGTCTAAAGCCTAACATCTAAAGGTGAAGTGGTCGAAACATCATCATGATTTGAATTCAGCCTTTCAAGTCAAACAGGTTGTTTATCGCTCATTAGACTGGGTTTGTGACTGAAGAATGCCTCTTCCAATGATTATCTATTGATGTTTTTGAAATCCAAGGCACAAAAAAAGCTTTGGGCAAAGACCTTTATGGAAGAAAACTATGATAGTGCAAATGAAAACAGCTTAATGGAACAGATTAATCGGGTTCTTAATGTGTAAGAACCAATCTGTTGTAATGATGAATGGCTTTGTGTGGAATGATTGATTTGGAATTTAAAATCAATGAGATGAAAAGCTTAGGACTGTTGTTCATGGACTCGCTGGTCAAAGGAGAACTAATCTGTTTACAATCTAAATCAAAACAATTATCTGCATGCCCAACATCTTTTACATAAAGACCTCTATGTGGAATATTGAATTTATTATGTTCTTAAAGCCTCATTGTTGGTGATATATATATGAATGTTGGATATAAATGTAGACACAGAAACTGCAGATGCTGGAATCTTGCATAAAACACAAAGTGGTGGAGGAACTCAGCAAGTCAGGTAGCATCTCTGGAGGGAATGGGAAGGCAACAAGTTGGGATCCTTCTTCAGACTTATTGTAGAGATTGTTGGAAAAGAGGATATAAATATAGATGCGCTGAATAGTAAGTTTGCAGATGACACCAAGATTGTTGGGATCGCAGACTATGAGGGAGGCCGTCAAAATATACAGCAGAATGTAGATCAGCTAGAAAAGCGGGCAGAGATATAACAGAGAAAGTTTAATCCGAGCTAGTGTGAGGTGTTGCACTTTGGGAGGTTGAATGTAAGGGTAAAATATACAATTATTGTCAAGACCCTTAATAGCATTGATGTACTTTGTGACCTTGGGATCCAAGTCCATAACTCCCTGAAAGTAGCAACACAAGTAGATATAGTGGTAAAGAAGGCATATAATATGAGTTCCTTCAATGGTTGGGGCACTGAGCACAAGAGTGAGGAAGTCATTATGCTGCTTAATAGGACTTTGGTAAGGCTACATCTAGAGTAACGCATGCAATTCTGGTTACCCCATTACAAAAATGAGAGGGTATCGGTACAATTGATGTCCTTTTGAAGCAGGTATGAACCGCAGACCACAGAAGCGAGAGATCTGCTTTTTCTTGGGAAAAAGCTATTCTTGAACCTGGTGGCCATGATTTTCAAGGTCCTGATGGCAGGAGTGAAATGAGAGGGTAGCCAGGATGGGGTGGGATTTTGATATTACTGGCTGTCTTTTTGAGGCAGTGCCTCATAAATCTCTTCAATAGTGGAAATTGTTCATGGAGTTGGCATCTCATAGTGCCAAATACCCGGGTTTGATCCTGATCTCCAGTTGCTATGTCTATGTGGAGTTTGCACGTTCTCCCTGTAACCATATAACCATACAACCATATAACAATTACAACATGGAAACAGGCCATCTCGACCCTTCTAGTCCGTGCCGAACACATAATCTCCCCTAGTCCCATATACCTGCGCTCAGCCATAACCCTCCATTCCCTTCCCATCCATATAACTATCCATTTTATTTTTAAATGATAAAAACGAACCTGCCTCCACCACCTTCACTGGAAGCTCATTCCACACAGCTACCACTCTCTGAGTAAAGAAGTTCCCCCTCATGTTACCCCTCAACTTCAGTCCCTTAATTCTCATGTCATGTCCCCTTGTTTTAATCTTCCCTACTCTCAGTGGGAAAAGCTTTTCCACGTCAACTCTGTAAATCCCTGTGACTGTGTTCTCTTCCGTCTGCTCTGCTATCCTCCCAGGTCTCAAAGGGCTGCACGGTGGCACAGCGGTAAAGTTGCTGTTTTACAATGCCAGAGATCTGAGCCCCTGCGTGGGTCTTCTCCGGGATCTCTGGTTCCTTCCTCACTCCAAAGACGTACAGGTTTGTAGGTTAATTGGCTTGGTATAATTGTAAATTGTCCCTAGTGTGTGTCGGATAGCGTTAGTGTGCAAGGATCGCTGTTCGGTGTGGACTTGGTGGGCCTGTTTCCGTGCTGTATCTCTAAACTAAAACTAAACTAAAAATATTGTAGGTTAATTGGAAATTGCCTCACGTGTGTAGGGAATGGATGTGAAAGTGTGATAACATGGAACTAGTTGGAACAGGTGATCGATAGCCGGCTTGGACTGAAGGGCCAGTTTCCATGGTGTACCTTTCAATCAATCCATCATCTATGTGCCAAGACATGCAAATAATAAGCAAAGACATCTTAACTATCATAACCTACTGGAGAACGCTGTTATGCTCCATGCAGCCACTAAACATGATTAATGAAAGGCTGCAATATTTCATAGTGTCAATGGTTAGAGTAATCCCCTTCCTATGAGAGACTGCACACAATGTAGCTCGGTTTCAACAAGAAACATGACAGATTTGTAAACTGCTATTTGGATCCAATTTTCGCTTGGGATTTTGCTATCAGAAAGCCACTAAAACAGAACAGGTGACTGTGATAAACAACTGGTCGTTGACAACATGCTTTTGCATTCTCAGCCAATTCTTCAAATACATGCTCAATTTCAAATGGATAATAAGTACACGATAATCTCTACTGAAATTGAATGAGGTACGTGCTGGTGTTGGTTTAATTTCCAGCTATTTTATAGAAATGTAATAATTTAACTTCAAAAGAAGATTACATAGAACATAAAAGAGTACAGCGCAGAAACAGGGTATTCGGCCCACAATGTCCCTGTCAAACATGATACCAAGGGAAGATTAATGTACAATATTTATCAAAACTAATAGTTTGCAATACAATTTGTAAAAATGCATCTATGAACAAAATAATTAATTGTTGGCAAATCCTTGTCATAAATACCTGCAAAAGGTGCATTTTGTATATTCTCGATAGAGAAGAGATTTGTCATGCCATATTAAGCCACATTTTGAGACTTGAACCAGCAGATCTGGCTCAAAGTGGCATGTTTCCCTGTTGGATATTCATAATGATGGCAATGGATCAAACCAGTGAGGATTTAATTAGGGAAACTATGAATAAATTTAATTTTTAAACCTAATTAATAGAAGACATAGGAAATACTTATTCTGCATTAGTGTTCAAATATTCGTTTCAAGCATAGAAACTGCTGATATCCAAGGGGGATAAAAGAGGACAGATGATGAAAATAGAAATGACTTGGCCCATCATCTATCTGCCAACTCCAAGACAGCACCTCATAATTAATTTCCCTCTTCTGCTCTTTCCCCACAGATCTGTAAATTTGAGTTTAATACAAATCCATTAGAAAATATGTGATTGAGGATTAATTGCTTTCCGTAAATGCTATCGGAATATTCTAGAAATCATCTTAAATCCAGGTCCATAAATTCCTATGTGATAGGAGCAGAATTACGCAATTTTACCCATCGTCTACTTCGCCATTTAATCATGGCTGATCTATCTTTCCCACTCAACCTTATTCTCCTGCCTTCTCCCCATAACCCTGATACCCATACCTGTCCTCTGATTACTGGCTCTACTGAAGCCAGAAATAACATTTCATCTAAATAATTCAACCTTTGCAACATTGCAATCACGACCTTTCTTAATCTTCTCTGAAGAGAACTTTCCATCTTATACAATCTCCCCCTATGGTAAATCACAAAGTGCTGGAGTAACTCAGTGGGTCAGGCAATAATCTACAGCAGTCTGACTAACTTTGTAACACCAAGAAGAACTCAAGCAGAAAAATTGAATCATAGAGATAAAAACATACAACAAGGAAATATGCTCTTTGGCTCACCTTGTCCATGTTGACTAAATTGGCATTCTGTGCAAGTCCCATTTGCCTGCATTTTTCATAGCCCCTTAAACCCTTCCTATCCATATATATATATACATCCAAATGTTTTTAAATGTCGTAAATGTGTACACTTTTGTAACTTCCTTTAAGAGATAATTCCAGATAGTACTGAGTGAAAATGTTGCCTCGGAGGGATCTCTCCAATCTCTCCCCTCTCACCTTAAGCCTACGTCCTCTAGTTTTAGAATCCTCCACCCTAGGAAATGTTACTGTGAGTATTCCCTTTATTCATGCCCCTCATGAACTTGTACATAGAGTCATTGAGTGATACAGTGTGGAAATAGGCCCTTCAGCCCAACTTGCCCACATGTCCCAGCTACACTAGTCTCACCAGCCCACATTTGGTCCATATCTCACCAAACCTGTCCTATCCATGTATGTGTCTAACTGTTTCTTAAATGTTGGGATAGTCCCTGCCTCAATTACCTTCTCGGGCAGCTTGCTCCATACACCCACCACCCTTTGTGTGAAAAAGCTACCCCTCAGATTCCTATTCAATCTTTTCCCTTTCACCTTAAACCTATGTCCTCTGGTCCTCGATTCACCTACTCTGGCCAAGAGACTCTGTGCATCTACCCAATCGATTCCTCGCATGATTTTATACATCTTTATAAAATTACCCCTCATCCTCCTGTGCTCTAAGTAATACGCAACCTCTCCCTATAGCTCAGACCCTCTAGTCCTGGTAACATCCTCTTCGTAATCATCTAACATCTTAATAAGATCACTCAGCCTTCTACGTTCCAAAGAAAAAACATCCCAGCTTAACCAATCTCTCCCTATAACTGAAGCCCTTGAGCCCAGGTAACATCCCGATGAATTTGTAATACATCCTTTCCAACTTAATGATATCCTTCCTATAGCTGTTGGACCGGGACTGCACACAGTACTCCAAGTGTGGTCTCACCAAAGACATACAGCTGCAATATGATTTATCAACTTTTGAATTCAGTACCCATTTCAAATAAAGCCAATGTGCCAAATGCCTTCTTCACCTGACTGTCCACCTGACTCAACAGACGGACAAAGATGCAACAGGACCTCAACAACATCACTGGATTGATAGTCTCACACACTCAAGCAAATTTCCAGTCACATATCATAATATATCCTGTGCTCAGACTTGGATTCAGCACTGACTCTCGACTAGCCAGAGGTGGAAAGCAAACATGCCCCATTCATATGAATGAGACCACTAGCCTTCATTAATAATGGAAAGTGATGCTCAGTGTTTTAATTTTCCCTTTCATTTAAAATACTCTTAAATTTTGTAATTAACTTGCACAAGTTCAGTAATATGTTTATATTTGAATTATGAAATAAATAAATTAATAAATTGATTGATTGAAAGATCCGGAATGAAAAGAGGACCTTGGGGCGACCCAGCCCATGCGATCATCGATCACTCATTCATATTAGTTCTATATTATCTCACTTTCTCATCTGCTCCCTACACACTAGGGACAGTTTACAGATGCCAATTAACCTACAAATCCACATGCCTTCAGAGATCCCACATGGTTACGGGGAAGATGTGCAGAGACAGCACTCGAGGTCAGGATTTAACCTGCCTCACCAGCACTCTGAGGCAGCAGCTCCATCACATCCATCACTGCCGCTCATTTCCAGTGTCTTTAAATGGACTTGATTATCAGAAACAGTGCCAAATCAGATTACCGTGCCAAACACCCGGGTTCGACCCTGACTATGGGTGCTTGTCTGCACAGAGTTTGTACATTCGCCCCATGACCTGCATGGAATTTCTCAGAGATCTTTGGTTTCCTCCCACATTCCAAAGGTGTACAGGCTTGTCCATTAATGCCTTGGTGTAAATGTACAATTGGCCCTGGTGTGTGTGGGATAGTGTTAATGTGCAGGGATCGCTGGTCAGTGCGGAAGCGGTGGGCTGAAGGACCTGTTTCTGTGCTGCATCTCTAAACTAAACTAAACTAAAGATTTGGACACAGCGGAGAAGGGCAAGAGCTACTGGAAGGCTGCTGAAGGGGAATAACCTCAGGCCTGACTACAGAATGCTCTGCCTTGTGGATCAGCCCAGCAGGTTTGCTGCCTGCACAGTTGGAGCAGTAAGGTAACGGCAGGCATCCAACACAAGTCCGGCCATACATGATCTGGCCCACTATGTTAGAGGCAAGCATTTGTTCCAACACCTCCACTGTACACAATAGGAGGTTGACGAAAGGTGAGGTTTCTAATGTCATGAAGAGTCCTGACTTTCTTGGCCTGAGATGGAGGGATGGAGGAGTTGCATTATGATGAAATGAAATGAAAAAAATGAAATGATTCAATTTATTGTCATTGTCAGTGTACAGTACAGAGACAACGAAATGCATTTTTAGCATCTCCCTTGAAAGGGAGACACAGGGCGTCGCGGTGTGCCCGCGCCTGCCGCCGTTTCATTCCATCAGGCAAAGGTGGGTGAAGTGTCTTGTCCTGACAGTATGCACTCTTGGCCGGACCTTGGTCGGCCGAACTCTTAGCCCATTGTGCTATCTGCCATCTGTGCTATCTTAATAGAACAGCAACTAGCTCTCTCCCCCTCCCCCGACATCAGTCTGAAGAAGGGTCTCAACCCGAAACGTCACCCATTCCTTCTCTCCATAGATGCTGCCTCACTCGCTGTGTTACTCCAGCATTTTGTGTCTAGCTGGAAATATCATTGCTGCTGTTTTAGGTATGTAAGTACACGATTACTCCAGTGAAGAGCTATAACAATTTGAATGAAATAGGTTTAGCCATATCAGCACTACTCAATTAGTGCTACATAGAACATTACAGCACAGGAACAGGCCCTTCGACCCACAATGTCCATGCCCAATATGAGGCCAAATTAAGCTAATCTCTGCCTGCACGTGATCCATATTGTCCCATTCCCTGTAAATCCAAGGACCTATCCAATGTATGGTTGATTTCAATGAAAATCATATTTTCCATGACCCGTTTCTCAGGTACTTTCAGACATGACAGTCGAGGTATGAGATGCTTAATTAAACATTTATTCTTTTAGACGCTGCCTGATCTCTTGCTGACTGCACTATTGCTTGGCAGGTGAATCAATCTTGTTCTTGGGTTTAACTAGTTTCTGCTGAGTGAATTATTTTGTTTGTTCTTTGCTCGTTTGTAGAGCAATGTTTTGCAGGGTATACAGTAACAGGCACAGGTCAAGCTGAGTTCTTTAACATACACACTCAATCTTTGAAGATCTCAACAATCTATTCAACCATGCTGAGCAGTTTTGACAATACAGCCTATTAATTAAGTGTAACTGCATTGGTTAAATGACTGGATTAACACTAAAAAGCCTGCCGCCTATTCACTAGGGGAATGATTCAGGTCATTCTTCAGGTAATTAGGTAAATGTTGAATAGAAAGCCATCAATGTTAAGACAGCACAGTGGTGCATATTGTAGAGCTGCTGCCTCACAGTACTAGAGATCCAGGCTTGATCCTGACCTCTGTGGAGTTTGCAAGTTCTCCCTTTAATAATGTGGGTTTCATAGAAAATAGAAAACATAGAAAATAGCTGCAGGAGACCATTTTGCCCTTCCAGCCAGCACCACTATTCATTGTGATCACAGCTGATCATCCACAATCAGTAACCCGTACCTGCCTTCTCCCCATATCCCTTGATTTTCAGGAGCGCTAGTATGCGTGTTTTGTGCCGAAGGGACTGGTTTCCAGAGGGCTAGTATGGACATTGTGGGCCAAATGGATTCTGGGCTGGCAGCTCATTCACTCAGGCCTGGTGGATTGGCAGCTGAGTCACCCAGGCCTGGTGGGCTGGCAGCTCAGTCACTCAGGCCTGCTGGGCTGGCAGCTCAGTCGCTCAGGGCTGATGGGCTGGAAGCTCAGTCAATG
Source organism: Leucoraja erinaceus (assembly GCF_028641065.1). Lineage (NCBI taxonomy): Eukaryota > Metazoa > Chordata > Chondrichthyes > Rajiformes > Rajidae > Leucoraja > Leucoraja erinaceus. The sequence goes on from NC_073385.1 coordinate 32,619,577, forward strand.
AGGGCTGATGGGCTGGCAGCTCAGTCAATGAGGGCTGGTGGGCTGGCAGATCAGTCAGTCAGGGCTGGTGGACTGGCAGTTCACTCACGGCAATTGCTTGAAAAAGCATTTCAGGCAGAGTGCATGCCACCAAACTCAATTTCATAGCATTTCAGGCATAGTGCAGGCCACCAAACTCAATTTTGTAGCATTTCTGGCAGAGAGCAGGCCACCAAACTCAATTTTGTAGCATTTCACGCAGAGTGCAGGCCACCAAACTCGATTTTTTTTTAGCATTTCAAGCAGAGTGCAGGCCACCAAATTCAAATTCATAGCATTTCAAGAAGAGTGTAGGCCACCAAACTCAATTTCATAGCATTTCAAGCAAAGTGCAGGCCACCAAATTTATTTTCATAGCATTTCAAGCAGAGTGCAGGCCACCAAATTGCCAAACAACTCATTGCATTGTCATTAAAGGCTAACAACTCATTTATTGCAAGTACATTGCAGACTCACATTTCAGTTGATTCACAGCTTAGAATCACAGTTGTGGACTCTCCCTCGCGATCTTCCAGAGTGACTGACTCACGTCCAGGCATCCGGGGTTTTATAGTCCTGCCCCCTCCCCCCCGGAAGGGGCATTACCTTAATTGTGGTGATTGACAGGCGAGAGGACCAATCAGCTAATCTCAAGATTTTCTAAAAGCTCATAACTTTTTTATTTTTCATCAATCAGAAAGACCCTTGGGGCTGCCTCAGCGGAGGAGGACTGTGAATAAGATGGCCAAAAATCATAGCGATATATGGTAGCATTTTATCTAAAATCAATATACAGTGCAGACAGGAAGTGGTCAAGATGAGACATTTAGCTATATAGATACTGCATCTGCCATGCATCTGCCTCCTCACTCAACCTGTCCAAGTCACCCTGCAACCTCCTAGCATCCGCTTTGCAGTTCACACTGCCACCCAGCTTTGTGTCATCTGCAAATTTTCTAGTGTTACTTTTAATTCCATCATCTAAATCATTAATTTATATTGTAAATAGTTGTGGCCCCAGCACCGAGCCTTGTGGCACTTCACTCACCACTGCCTGCCATTCTGACAGACACCCGTTTATTCCTACTCTTTGTTTCCTGTCTGCCAACCAATTCTCTATCCATGTCAATACCATATCCCCAATACCATGTGCTCTAATTTTACCCAATAATCTGTGTGGCACCTTATCAAAGGCTTTCTGAAAGTCCAGATACACTACATCCGCTGTCTCTCCTTCATCCATTTCACTTGTCATATCCTCTGGTGGACTCCGGTCTCCTTCTGCATCGCAAGGCCAAGCATATTTGTAGGTTACCATTGCAAATTACCCCAATTGTATAGGAAGTGGATGCGAAAGTGGGATAACATAGAAGTACTTGCGGACTCTGTGGGCCGAAAGGCTTTTGTTAATTACCTGGGATCAATTCTTATATTGTTTGCTTCCGATCGAGTATTTCCATGTAACAAGGGAAGCTGACTCATAATTCAATAAGACAGTGGAAACCTGATTAGACCAACCAAGGAGAATGTCACCTTCGACCGTACTGCTGTCATAACATGCTCTAATTAGGTTTCAATCTTTCTCCCATTATCCCACCTATTTTCCCACCATTTCCCACCCTCCCCCAGTGAACCCTGCTCTGTTCCCCTCATCAAATACTCAGCTCATATTCCTGAGTCCTTCATTTCCCTTTTATCCCCCTTTTTTTCCATACCTCTGTCCCCTTCCACCCATATTCCTCCATCTGGCGTAACGTTTCATTCCCCTTCTCCTCTTATCTGGCACCCTTTCGGCTCATTTTCCCCACTAGCTTCGTCACTTACTCCACCTATCTACTACAACAAATCTCTGGTCAACTGTAACCACCTATCACTTACCAGGCTTTGGCCAACCGCCAACTCTCTTTTCAGGCTTTCTCCCCCCTACTACAATCAGTCTGAAGAAGGGCCCCAACCCAAAACATTATCTGTCCATTCCGTCCACAGATGTTGCCTGGCCTGCTGAATTCCTCCAGCACTTTGTACTTTTTTTAAACCTTTTAGGTTTCACAACCCTATTTGACAAATATCAGTTACCAAGTAAAAATCATATGGTTTTACTGTTAATGGGATTAACTTTAAAAGCTGATACTGAAGTACAAGTAGGCATACTGTTTGAAACTCTACCATGTTATAGAACATAGAACATCTCCTTTAAACTTTGCCCCTCACACTTTAAACCTATGCCCGATAGTATTTAAGTAGAGCTCTTTAAGTAGATCTTTACTTAAATAGATCTTTAAGTAGAGCTCTTAAAGATAGCGGAGTCAGGGGATATGGGGAGAAGGCAGTAACGGGGTACTGATTGTGGATGGTCAGCCATGATCACATTGAATGACGGTGCAGGCTCGAAGGGCCGAATGGCCTACTCCTGCACCTATTATCTAATGTCTGTTTGATATTTCCATTCTTGGAAAGAGGTTCTGACTGCTTACCCAATCTATCTATATTATTAAAAGTCTGTTCTTGACCGGTTTTGGCTTTTTGTGCTGCGATTTCCGAGAGTAGACCGCCACCTACAGCCGTCATTTTTGACCACCTCGCTCAGAGCCCCTCTCAGCCGCATGTGTGCCGAGGATTTTTCACGTCGATGAAAATTGACAGATATATTAATGTTTTTACAAAATTCCCCATTCTCTCTGCTGCCCCTGCTGGAGGAAGGGGGAGGGACTATAAAACCAGGAAGTGGTGTGCCTCAATCAGTCTCTGCAAGTGGTGTGCCTCAATCAGTCTCTGCAAGTGGTGTGCCTCAATCAGAGCTCTGAATGACATTGACAAATGTCTACAGCACTGTGAGAACCCTTAATTTGGTTTGAAAATGAAAATATGGTTAGAGGTAAAAAAAAGCACTGCCTGCAAATGGTTGTTTGGGTTGAAGTAAAAAGGCACTCTTTCGCCCTCCCCCCCTCTCCTCTCCCTCTCTCCCTCTCTCCCTTCCTCTCTCTCTCCCTCCCCCTCCTCCTCTCCCCTCCCCCTCTCCTTCCCCCCTCCTCCCCCCCCTCCCTCCCCTTCTCCTCCCCCCCCCTCCTCCTCCCCCCCCTCTCCACTCCCCCTCCCCCCCCCCCCCTACCCCTCCCCCCCCCCCCCCCCCCCCTCCCCCCTCCCCTCTCCCCCTCCCCCCCTCCCTCTCTCCCTCTCCCTCCCTTCTTTTTCCCCCTCCTCCCCTCCATCCCCTCCCCCACCGTCCCTCCCCTAAACCCCCCTCCCCTCCACACACCACTAGTTTTAAAGGAGGGTTCCGAGTACACCCTCAAGGTTCTGAACACTGCCCCAAATGCTCCTCTTTCACATTGAACCTTTATGGGTCAAGGAAACCCGGGATGGTGTAACTGTTACAATTCTTCTCGGAAGCTTTGGGCACACCAGAAACGCACCAGTCTTCGTAATCATAATTCTTTACAATTAGTCTTCAAAATAACTCAGTTTTGATCTTGATCCCTTATCTTTAATGAAATGGCTGACAGTCAACTGTCCTTGGCTTAGATGGCAAGATTTACCATCTCATGGATGGACAAATGAGGTAACATGCTGTGTTGCAGCAAAGGAACTGGTTGTATTGAGAACAAATATTCACCATGCTGATAGTGTTAATGCACTGTTAAAATCATAGAACATAGAGCAGTACAACTCAGGAAAAGGCTCTTCACCCTACAATGTCCATGCGGATGTGATGCCAAGATAGACTAATCGTATCTGCCTGCACGTGATCTATATCTCTCCAATCTCTTTATATCCATGTGCCTAACCAAAAGACTTTTAGATTCCACTATCATAACTGCCTCTCCATCACCATCCGTGGCAGCACATTCCAGGCACCCTCCACTCTCAGTGTAAAAAAACTCTTGCCCTGCACATCTCCTATCCTATAGCTCCTGGAAGCCATACAGTGGCCATGGATCGACTTATTGAAAGATACAGCATGAAAACAGGCCCTCGGAGCCGTGCCGACCATCAATCACCCATTAACAGTAGTTCTATGTTATCCCACTTTCTCATACACTTCCTACACATAAGGGGCAATTTTACAGATGTGGATTTGGGAGGGAACTGGAGCACCCCAAGGAAACCCACGTAGATAGAGGGAGAACGTGCAAACACAACACAGACGTTACCCAAGGTCAGGATTGAAGCCAGGTCACCTGGCACTGTGGGGCATCAGCTCTACCAGCAGCGCCACTGTGCCTGCCCAGAGAAACCCATGTTCATACCAATCATTTCATACCGTGAACAAGTGTGGCACTGAGTGCCCGAACAACAGAGGGCAAAACACAAAGTGTGTGGCTACATGGAACCCAGGGGGGAGATTACATTACAGTACGCACTCTTATCTGCTGGAGGAATGGATGTAACAGTCAAATAAGCCGCTTTCCTTTTATACTTTGCTTTTGATGATGGTGTTGCCACATTTTCTCTCAGTAGTGGTCTCTGAAAGGGACACAGGTGCAGAAAAATATATTTATATCAGGAAGGAATTTGATAAACCAGTGCCTGGCAAGTTCCAGTTGGGCGAGCAGCTGAAGCAACAATAGATGAGCCAGATAAAAGCTGGCAATAAATCAGTGGACAAACATATACAAGCAAAAATCTCAACACAAATGGCACGAAACCTTTCAGGAACAAAAACCCCAAATACTGCCAGATTATTTTCAGATTCATCTTCACGTTATTAATATTAGCATTTTATTCCTGTAACAATAAAGATATGCTCACCAATGCCCCTACTTTCTTTAGGTTTAAAGAGATTTGGTGTCTTTCCTAATAGTTGAACAAACATTTACAGATGCACTGTAGAAAGTATCCTCAGTAATTCCAATTCAGATGAATGCAGGAACTGCAGAGAGTGATGGACTCAGGCCAGTCCACCACAGCCACAACCCTTCCCACCATCGAAAGCATCCACAGGAGTTGCTGCCTGAAGAAACTTGCATCTATCAACAAGGAATTCCACCAGGTTACACAAAAAAGCTGGAGAAACTCAGCGGGTGCAGCAGCATCTATGGAGCGAAGGAAATAGGCAACGTTTCGGGCCGAAACCCTTCTTCAGACCATCCAGGCTACACCCTCTCCTTGTTGCTACCATTGGACAGGAGATACAGAAGCCTGAGGTCCCACACCACCATTTTCAGGAGTAGCTACTTTTCTGCAACCTTCAGGTCCTTGAACCAACCTATATAACCTTAACTCTACCTCAACCACAGACCAGGATGGTCCACCACTTGTACAATTAATTTTCTATATTATGTTTTTGCAATGATGTCTTGTTTTTTGCACATTTTTCTTTTATTTTAGAATTTAATGTGAAATTTGTTTTAACTGGATTAAGTGGGACCCGTTGGGTCCCTGTCACACAGGATGCTTGGTTCCCCAATGCAATATTCCACCACTCACCCACAGCCCCCAATTGCACAGGCAAAGCTCATGTCCCTCATCCCTAGCACCCTCTCCCCCTCCTCTTCACCCTCCTTTTCCCTCCCCTCCCCAATCCCTCCCTCACCTCTCTCTCTCCTTTCCCCTACCCTCAGCAACTCCCTCCCTCCCTGCATAACTCCTCTACCCTCCCTACCCCCTCCTATCCCCCACCTCCCCAATCCTCACCTCCACCTATCCCCCCCTCTATCCCTCCTCACCTCCCTCACTGCCCTCCTCTATTCCCCACTCCCTACCTTTGCCACCCCCCTCCTCTCCCTCTATCCCCCCCTCCCCCACCCTTCTTCCTCACCTCCTCATTCTTCTTTTCCCTCTCCTACTCTCCCCAATCCCTTCCTCTCCTCTCCTTTCCCCTACCCACAGTCACTTCCTCCCTCCCTCCTTCTCTCCATAATTCCTCTCCCCTCCCTACTCCCCTCCTTTCCCTCTATCCCCTCTCCTCCCCCACTCTCCCTCCCCAGGATCTCGAGGTTGCTGCTCCTCTCCCTTCTTGCGTGCCCCGGAGGAGCATCAGCCATTGGCGTCCTCAGAGCCAGGCCTCGGATCAGCATGGAAGCACCAGCAGCTACGACCGCACTGGTGTGTGGGCTGGAGGTGAGGGGGAAGGGGGAGCTTGGAGAAAAGCCGGGGAAAGAGCCATGGGGAGAAGGTATCACTGGGGAGGCGGCAGGAGCCAACGAGGGGGACCAGATGGGAAGGGGCTGGAGCTGAGGGGTATTGCGATGGTGGTGCGTTTGGGTCTCACAGGTAGCACTGGATGCTCTCCTCCGCTTTCCATTTGGCGACGTCACCATGCAGCGCCTCTTCCAGTCACTCCGAAAATTGTGTCTGGTTGGGGAATTCCGCCAGCCACCCACAGCGTCACTCAGCTCCAATGATGGCGCGGGAAGGGGCAGACTATCCTGGGGAGTGACAGGAGAAGAAACCAATCCGCACAGCGCTGACTGGCAGGAGAGGAGATCGATCTGAGCATGCGTGGTTTTTACGATTTTTAAAACTAGCTAATTTTTACAATATACCATCAATCGGACCAAAACTTGTTGCACTCGCAGCACAGGAAAACGGTGCATGAACTGGCAAAAAATCGTAGTGCTAACGCGTACCATTTTTGCGCAAATAGAAAAACCATGCAAACCGGAAGAGCACAAGATCAGAGCTTTAGTTATGTACAGATAGAATAGCTAGATAGATAGCTAGATAGATAGATAGATATCACCAGGGTCTCTTCTATACCCCGTAACTCTGCTCTCACTCACCATCCCCCCCCCCCCCACTCGCAAAAACGGCAGGGTCCCCCTTGGCCTCCTTCCACCCTACCAGCCGTCACATGCAACAAATAATCCTCCGCCATTTTTGCCACTTCCAATGGGATCCCACCACTGGCCACATCTTCCCATCTTCTCCACTGTCTGCTTTCTGCAGAGACCACTCCCTCCGTATCACCCTAGTCAATTTGTCCCTTCCCACCCAAGCCACCCCCTCTCCTGGCACTTTCCCTTGCAACCGCAGGAAATGCGACACTTGTCGCTTTACCTCCCCCCTTGACTCCATTCAAGGACCCAAGCAGTCTTTCCAGGTGCGGCAGAGGTTCACCTGCACCTCCTCCAACCTCATCTATTGCAACCGCTGCTCTAGGTGTCAGCTGCTCTACCTCGGTGAGACCAAGCTTAGGCTTGGCGATCGCTTCGCACAACACCTCTGCTCAGTTCGCAATAACCAACCTGATCTCCCGGTGGCTCAGCACTTCGACTCACCCTCCCATTCCAAATCTGACCTTTCTGTCCTGGGCCTCCTCCATGGCCAGAGTACGGCCCACCATATATTGGAGGAGCAGCACCTCATATTTCGCTTGGGCAGTTTACACCCCAGTGGAAAGAACATTAACTTCTCCAATTTCAGATAGTCCCTGCTTTCTCCTCCCCCTCCCAGCTCTACCTCAGCCCACTGTCTCCGCTTCTTTTCTTCTTCCCGCCCCCCTCCCCCACCCTCACATCAGTCTGAAGAAGGATCTCGACCTGAAACATCGCCTATTTCCTTCGCTCCATAGATTCTGCCTCACCCACTGAGTTTCTCCAGCATTTTTCTCTACCTTCAATTTTCCAGCATCTGTAATTCATTCATTCAGATAGATAGATAGATAGATAGATAGATAGATAGATAGATAGATAGATAGATAGATAGATAAGCTTTTGCTTGTCTGTGTCTATGTGCCTGTAACGCTGCAAGCAAGAAGTATCTGTACCTCACCGTACTTATGCAAGTGACAATAAAACTGGACTTGAACATAAAATAAAAGCAACAACACTTAGATAGTGGCATTGACTCACATAAACCAGAAATGCCCCAGCTAGATGCAGGAATATTATTCCCGATTGTTGGGGAAGTCCAGAACAAGGGGTCACAGTTTAAAGATAAGGGGAAAATCTTTTAGGACCGAGATAAGAAAAACATTTTTCACACAGATAGTGGTGATCTCTGGAATTCTCTGCCACAGAAGGTAGTTGAGGCCAGTTCATTGGCTATATTTAAGAGGGAGTTAGATGTGGCCCTTGTGGCTAAAGGGATCAGGGGGTATGGAGAGAAGGCAGGTACAGGATACTGAGTTGGATGATCAGCCATGATCATATTGAATGGCGGTGCAGGCTCGAAGGGCCGAATGGCCTACTCCTGCATCTATTTTCTATGTTTCTATGTTTCAATGTTTCTATTCCTGAAGTGCTGAGTGACTTCCAATCTTATCCTGGATTGAAAGAGGAATTTTCCAGTTGACCCCAGCATCTCTGCCAAAAAAAGGGTGAAAATCAGAGAGGGTGGTCACTTTGCTGGTTGCCCACAAAGGTTTACGACGCTGTTGGTGAGATCTGAGACACTTTTGGCTCTGATGTCCCACTGAGCAGCTGGGCTGCCGAGATCATGCATGAAGCACATATGTATTTCCTGATTGCAAAAGGGTGGGGATAATGCAACACACCAGAAACATATAGGAGTGCTTTGGAGAGAGGGGTTGTCTGTTATTGCTGTTCGGAATCCTAAGTAAAATTGGTTTGAGTGACCAAGTTGCCAGTGGACAGTCAATGTCAAGCCTCATTCAGGACTGATCTTTCTATCTCATTCAAAATAAATTGGAAAGGGTTGGAATGAAGAGCTGCTGATGAGATAAAGGTGGTGGGTAGGTGGAACAAGCTACAGGACGAGGTAGTTAAGGCAAATACTACAACATCATTTAAAAGATATTTGGACAGGTACATGGATAGGAAAGGTTTAGAGGGGTATGGGCTAAATGCAGACAGGTAGGCCCAGATGGGGCTTCTTGGTTAGAATGGACAAGTTGGGCAAAAGGGCCTGGTTCTGTGCTCTATGACTCGAGTGTAGGAACTAACCAGGATTCATTAGTTTCCTCAGTTTGCTGTAGATCAAAAGAAACCCAAAGAACTGGCATTTATCCTGAATTGCTTTTTAAAGCTTCTCTCTAAAAATACTTACTTTCGAACAGTAATTTATCATTCATTATTGATGCTCAGCCAATAGAATCACCAAAGACAATTGGACGTCTCTTTTTCTAATCTACTCGTTCCCAATGCAGTGTTTCTTCTAAGAATGCTGACTGTTAGAATTAGAATGTACACACACACAAAGCTGGAGTAGCTCAGCAGGGCAGGCAGCATCTCTGGAGAGGAATGGGTGATGTTTCGAGTCGACATCCTTCTTCAGTCTGAAGAAGGGTCTCGACCCGAAATCACCAATTCCTTCTCTCCAGAGATGCTGCCTCTCCCACTGAGCTACTACAGCTTTTTGTGTCTATCTTCAGTTTAAACCAGCATCTGCAGTTCCTTCCTACACTGTTATAATTAGAAACCTGGCCATTATCACTCTGAGATTCACTTGCCCAAATAGCTATCCTTGTTTAAGGGCAGCCAACAGCAAAACCAAACCACCTATTTAATCAAGACATCATCGAGGCCCTCTTACACCAAAACACAAAATGCTGGGGGAACTTAACGGGCCAGGCAGCATCTATGGAGGGAGTGGACAAGCGATATTTTGGGTAGGGACCCTTCTTCAGACTGATTGCAGTAGAGGAAAGAAAGCTGCAAATGAGAGGCGGGGATCAGGACAGAGCCAGGCAAGTGACTCTCTTAAAAGATAATCATAAGCCTCACTGATATTTATATCTTGAGGTGCAATGCTGACAGCAGCACAAGAGGACCATGTGTGGGTATATCGCTAACAACAGACTCACCACACATTGCCTTGTATTTTCAGGAATTCCACAGGCCCTGTTGTGAAGAAAAAACCTTCAAAAAGTGGGTAATTGTCAGGTATTCCTTCTTTAATATCCTGCTGGCACATCTGCCTTACCAGAAATTTATTTTCACAGGCATGAATTTTATATGTGTGGTCATTTTAATCATACTAATGTCATGGAGCTGTCTGCTTTTAGTGCAGTGGCTTTAAATTATATTTGAAGGACATTTCTCTCTCAAAAGAGATACACTTAATACGTGTGCATGCTGTCAGGAAATGTCTGTGCTCAGGGCTATGGTGACATCGTGTCATAGAGCACTTCAGCTTCTGGAAGCAATTCAAACGTATTTTCAGGAAATGAAATGAAGCTTTCCTGTAACTGCTACTCGAGGTGCAAATAATATTGGTTTGACTAGGTAAGTTCACAGTGGTAAGTCGACATTGTGTCTTATTCAGCACTGACTTTGCAGCATTGTTCGCAAAGCCAATTATGGTGAAATTGCAAGACGCTCCTTATGTACATTAAATGCTATTCAGAATTTGGGCTATTGGCAATCCAAAATTCAAAGAAATTAATCCAAATTTCACCAGTAATATGGATGCTCGTGTTTTGTCAGTTAAAGAGCATGTCAGAGTAGAAGGTCATAAGGTCATACGTCATAGGAGCAGAATTAGGCCATTTGGCCCATCAAGTCTACTCTGCCATTCCATCATGGCTGATCTATATCTACCTCCTAACCCCATTCTCCTGCCTCCTCCCCATAACCCCTGACACCCGTGCTAATCAATAATCTATCTATCTCTGCCTTAACAATATCCATTGAATTAGACTCTCCAGCCTTCTGTGGCAAATAATTCAACAGATTCACCACCATACTGGCATAAAACACGAAAAAATTAAAAGGTTTTAAGAAATAATTATCCCTGTTGATTAATTAGATTAGAAACACTTTGTAAGAATAAGATGGATTTCCAGAATTAAAAAAAAAAAATAGGTTAGCACAGTGGAGGAGCTGGTAGAACCTCTGCCTCACCACACAGAGAACACTATCTATTGTATCTTCTTCAGATTGACACCTTGGCAGCTGCATAGGTTGCAGAGACTCCCTGGCATCCAATGAGTCTTTCCTCTCCAACAAGAAATGGGCAGAGAAGTGGCAAATGGAGTTTAATCCGAGCAAATGTGAGGTGTTGTACATCGGGAGGTCGAATTCAAGGGGAACATTTGCAATTAATGGCAAGACCCTTAACAACGTTGCTGCACAGAGAGATTCTGGTGTCCAAATCCATAATTCACTGAAAGTGGCAACACAATAGATAGTGGTGAATAAGTTGTATGGTCTGCTTGCTTTCATAGGTCAGAGCATTGAGCATAAGAGTCAAGAAGTCATGACACAGCTTTATGTTAGTTTCATTAGGCTGCATTGCATATATTGTGTGCAGTCAATTACATTACATTACAGGAAGGATATGAAGACTTTGGAGAGGGTGCTGAAGAAGTTTACCAGAATGCTGTCTGGAATGAGGGTATTAGCTATAAGCAGAGGTTAGACAAACTTGGATTGTTTTCTGTGGAACGGCAGAGATTGAAGCAAGGTATGTATTGACATTGATAGGGTAGACAGTCAGAAACCCTTCTCCCAGGGTAGAAATATAAAGACCAGAGGACAAACCTTACAGGTGAGAAGAGAAAAACTTTGAAGGTGATGTGCCGGGTAAGTTTTTTTTTCACTGAAGGTGGAGGGTGCCAGTAACACACTGCCATGAGTGATGTTGGCGGCAGATATGAAAGTGCCATTTAGGAAACTTTTATTTGGCACATGGAAATGCAGGGAATTGAGGGATTTGGATCATGTAGAGGCAGAGAAGATTAGTTTAACTTGGCAACTTGCTCAGCATAGTTATTGAGGGCTGACTGGCCTGTATCTGTGCTGTACTGCTCTATGTTTCATGTACGTCAGTATTGGGGTATATTCTGCAGGTTGACACTTAGTTTTGACCAGGTCAGTCTATTGTATTCAATGACATATCATGGGTCTCGGCATGACAAGCACAACAAGTCCAACTATTTTGTTATTGCGTAGATTTCTTCTGGGGTTTCTCCAGTTACTTCCCACGTGCCAAAGACATGTGGCTCTGCAGGGAATTGGCCTCTGTAAATTGTCCCTGATGTGTAAGGTGTGAAAGAGGGATAACATAGAACTAGTGTGCAGGCAATCACAGGTCGGTGTGGACTTGGTGGGCTGAAGGACCTATTTCCATGCTGCACCTTTCAAGCAATCAATCAAACCAAAATGGCGACAAGTATTTTCAGACTGAGGAAAGATTAACGAGTCAATTTCAGTCAAAAGTCAAATAGTAGATATGGAGTGTCCAACTGTGAGGAGCGCTCACTTCTCCTGTCCCAACTTCATTTTGATTTCCTGTAATAGGTCAGTCATTTCACACCTCTTGCCACCAGCACTGATTCCTATTGAGAACTGCCACTTTATCAGATCCTACACAAAACACAAAGTGCTGGAGGAACCCACCCGGCTAGGCAGCATCTGCGGAGGGAATGGACAGGTGATGTTACGGGTCGGGATCCTTCTTCAAACTGATTGTAATAGTGGGGAGAAAGCTGGGAATGAGAGGTGAAGGCAGATGGAGTAAGTGATAAAGGCTAGATGTGAAAAGGAAACAAAAAATGTCAGATAAGGAGTGAAGAGGATGAGCAAAATATAAAGCCAGAGGGATGGATACTGCTGAAAGGGGATGGGCGGTGTGCTAGAATGGGGAAAACAGGACTGGATTGTGGGGAAATGGGAGGGCACAGAAAAGTGAAAGGACTGTGGAGGGTGTAATATTTAAATTTGGGGAATGTAATTTTCATACCATTGGGTGACAAGCTATCCAAGCAGAATATAAGCTGCTGTTCCTCCAGTTTACATGTAGGCTCACTCTATCAATGAAAAGACCAGGGCAGAAAGGTCAGTGTGGCAATGGGAAAGGGAGGTAAAATGATTAGTAACTGGGAGATATGGCAGGCCTTGGCAGGCTGAGCGTATGTGTTCAGCAAAATAGTCGCCTTGGTCTTGCCAGTGGAAATGTGGCCACATTGGGAGCACATGATACCCTGCAATGGCTGGACATTTCCACAGGCTAGATGCCTCTGAAATTGCACCTGAAACTTTTGAAACCAGGCACAGTTATGCATAACCCACCCTTTAATCTATTCACTAATTACATCACGACACTGCCCATTTGTCAGTTTAGTTTGTGTAGATTTCTTCCTGTTGAAACCAGTATAATGCAACAAGAACACCCTGTCAAATGCACTTCACTTTGAATCACAAATCAGTCATGTTTGCCCGTAGTGAGGCGTTTGGCAGGTTTACCAGCTGACAGTTGAAGACAGTTTCAACAGCCACATGCACTGAGAGATTTCCAAAAGCCATGTTAAAGACGATATCTGCTCACCGATTAGACTAATTTCAATGAAGAGGTACTCAAAAAACAAGTAATCGCCTCACTAAAGTCACTGCAGCCTTCTCACTTGTGTAAGTGATTTAGTATTTGAAGAGCATAAGCTCACAGACCAGAGACAATGAAAGAAACTACAGGCTGCTTATGCAAACATCCATTTCTACTTATTTTGAAGTAATGCCAGGAGACTGCTTGTTAATTATGATGTGACAATGAAGTAAGCAGAATAGGTTTTCATTCACAAATGAATCAGAGGTTGGCAGCTTTATGCAGCGTGCGCAGTCATGCAGCAAAATCTCCACCGACAGATGTTCTCCAAGAAATCGTTCACATCGGCAATTGCTCCATATTTTCTGCCTCTGAGCAATAAGTGCCGACTCTTCCAAGATGTGAACTTCCTGCCAAACTTTCTGAAAGTGAGAGGAGGGAGAGGGGGGGGGGGGGGGGGGAGAGGGGGAAGGAGGGGGGGAAAGGATGGGGGGGGGGAAGAGGGAGAGGAAGGGAGGGGGAAAGGGATGGAGAGAGAGAGATATAATGGAGAGAGAAGGAGAGGGAGAGGGAGAGGGTGCAAGTGAGGGTGCAGAGAAGGGGAGAGAGAGAGAATGTAGAGAGAGAGTGTAAGAGAGAGTGTGAGTGTAAGATGGAGAGAGAGAGCAAGCGAGAGAATGTGAAAGAGAGGGAGTACGTGAGAGAGTGCAAGAGAGAGCGTGCAAGATGGAGAGAGAAAGTGCAAGAGAGAGAGCAAAAGGGAGAGAGAAAAATACAGAAACTGTCCAGACAGAGGAAGAAAGAGCAAGAGTGAGAGAGAGAGAGAGAGAGAGAGAGCAAAAGGGGAAGAGAGCGACGGAGAGGATGAGAGATGGAGAGGGATAGAGAGGGAGAGTGAGGAAGAAGGAGGGTGAGGAGAAGAGGAGGAAGGGGAGAGGCAGCATCTCTGGGGAGAAGGAATGGGTGGTGTTTCGGATTGAGACCCTTCTTCAGACTGGTTAGGGATAAGGGAAACAAGAGATATAGACGATGATGTGGAGAGATAAAGAACAATGAATGAAAGATATACAAAAAGGTAACAATGGTAAAGGAAAGAGGCCATTGTAAGTTTGTGTAGAGTGAGTTCACCATGGATTGTCACCTTGTTGTGGTGGAGAAGCTTGTGTGGACTTGAGATACTGAGAGCAATGCCATCTGGAGCTATGCTCCTGGTAGGGCCACCCATGGCGGTAAGGTCAAGGGGGACGTCTCTGACATGGAGCAATCCAACCAAGACCTCAACGGTGGAACAGGTGGAGGAGGATGGCTGACCTTAGTGGAGGGTCACAATGGCTGGGAAGACGGATGAAGGTTGCAGCAGAAAAGGATCTCCGGTCGTGTTTGGACTCCATGCCACTGGATGCTGACCCAGATATATCAAGAACCGTGGGGTTGCTGCCTGTGCACCAGTATTGCAACACAGGCATCCTCCACATAGTACCTTGGAGGGGTGAAGGAAAACACCAAATGCAAACCTCCACTACCATGTGGCTGTTACCTTATTCAGGAAAGGTGAAGACTGGATCCGGCAGAATACAAGGAGGAGACCACCATTTGGCGGTCCAATGGGTAGGAAGGTGGACCCAGCAAAGCGCCGTGGAGTGTAATTAGGGCACAATGTTCATGTAGAGCACTGGTGGCCATCTACTGCATCCTGACCTATCGCCAGCCGTCTTGACTATGTCTTGCCACTCGATCCAGATAGGCCGGGACGAGAGAGCGAGGCTGACGATTTGCGCAACTCTCCCTCACTTTAATCCAAGTCAAGCGCAAGTCATGACATCAGGACCCGTAACGCCCAACTGGGCGAAGCAAGACCACAGGAGCGCGTGCAGCTGAGAAGAAGCGCATCGCAGAAGCTCAGAGGAAACACGCCGCTCGCAAGGCTCGAGCCCCTTCAACTTCTACTGCAGCACCCACCCAACTGGGTCCCATATGCAGGCGAGCCTTCCGGGCTGGATCGGTCTCACCAGTCACCTCCGGACCCACAAACTAAAACACTGAAGTCATGGTCTACTTGCAGGGGAATACTTACTGATGGGCCGAAAGGACTCTTCCTGGGCTAGTAAAGGCCTGATGGGCCAAATGGGCTCATTTAAAAGTGAAGTCTCTGTGAAATCTCCGTGAAAGGCAATTTTTCAGGACTTTTCCTGCCCTGGCACATGCCTTTTGGGCCAAAATGCTCTCTGTGAGAGAGAAGGGGAAGAATGTGGAGAATCAATTTTAGACCTCCGCTCAGCCCACCTGAACCTACCTGATCTCCCAGTTGTTCAGCACTTTAAACCCCCTCCAATTCCCAATCTGACCTTTCTGTCCTGGGTCTCCTCCATTGTCAGAGTGAGGCCCCGCGCAAAATGGAGGAACAGCACCTCATATTTTGCTTGGGTAGCTTACACCCCAGCGGCATGAACATTGACTTATCGAACTTCAAGTAGCCCGTGCTTTCCCTCTCTCTCCATCCCTCCCCATCCCTGTTCTCACACAGGTCTTGCTGTCTCCAACTACATTCTATCTCTGTCCTACCCACTCCCCTGACATCAGTCTGAAGAAGGGTCTCGATCCGAAACGTCACCCATTCCTTCTCTCCAGAGATGCTGCCTGCCCTGCTGAGTTACTCCAACATTTTGTGTCTGCCTTCGATTGAAACCAGCATCTGCAGTTCTTTCCTACACGGGTGTAGAGTTTGAAGAAGGGTCTTGACCCAAAACGCTTCTCATTCCTTCACTCCAGAAATACTGTCTTGTCTCACTTGCCAGGCTCTGACCCATCCCCTCCTCTGTTCCAGCTTACTCCCCACTACTACAATCAGTCTGAAGAACGGTCCCGAACTGAACATGGCCAATCTATTTTCTCCAGAGATGCTGCCTGCCCCGCTGAATTACTCCAATATTTTGTCTCTTTTTTTGTAAAGCGGTATCTGCAGTTCCTTGTATCTACATAACCTACTAACCCGCCCTTCTTTGGAATGTGCGAGGAAACTGGAGCACCCCGAGGAAACCCAATGCATTCACAGGGAGAACATGCAAACTCTACACAGACAGTAACTGGGATCAGGATCAAACCCACAGCAACTCTACCAGCTGCACCACTATTTAATGACACCCTAGCTTCACAATTTGTTGGTGTTGTCTTCAGTTTGGTTTTCATGCAGATACATAAAATATAATTTATTTTCGGTTAAATAATTATTCTTTTGCAGCGGGACTATTTTGTCTCAAACTGTTCCATAACTTAATTCCGAAAAACTAAGTGGGTCTCCGGTAAAACATTAGTAATATCAATATAACTGCGGAAAGTACTTGTAACGGTAAATGAATGCCTGACAGATGTAAAATCAGGGAATCACAAGAGCAAAACCAACAAGCTGTGAAGCGAGAGTGTCATTAAACAATGAATTAGCAATACATTAAATGTGCTGTTGACCCTTAAAGCTTGCAAACAGAAGAAAATAAATCCAATTAAGAAATCCGTCATGACGTAATTCCAACAATGTGCGATACCAGATTTAAAACATCTCCAAATTAAAAAAAAAGCATTTTTCTTTCAATAGATTGTATGTTCATGTATTGGAGAGCATGGCTACATAAAAATGACGAGCTAAGTTTGATGTTGGGATGGACTCCCCATATATTTGTGGAAGCCCCGATGGTCTTTGATAGTGCTCCCATTTTAATTTGCAAGTGATTCTAGCTACTGCCAATGGTGCGAGCACAAGCTGTTTACACATTGAGATTAGACTGCTGGCTAGAATAATCCCAACTCATAGCATTTCACATGATTTTCACAGAGCCGTCGGACTTATTCCAGTTCCCTTTCAGAAATCCATTCACCATCTATCATCCTATGTCTCATACAGTCAATCTCAGATGTTCCAAGCCCAGACAAAAAAGAATCTCCTCTCCCTCTGTAAATTATTTGTGGAAGGGTCGTATCACTCTTCAACGTACGAGTTCCTTTCTAATTAAGGGAGGCACAGTAATCCAACTGGTAAAGCCAATGTCTCACAGCGCCTGGGACTCAGGTTTGATCGTGACCTCAGGTGCTCTCTATATGGAGTTTGCCTGTTCTCCCTGTGACTGCCTGGGTTTCTTTTGGGTGCTTCAGTTTACCCCCCAGATTACAAAGGCATGCAGGTTTATAAATTAATTGGCATCTGTAAATTGCCCCTTGTGTGCAGGGAGTCGACATAGACCAGCGGGAATTGGTGGTTGGCATGGATTCGGTAATCCGAAGGGTCTGTTTTCATGCTGTATCTTTTATTCAATCTATCAAAACAAAACTGTTGGCAATTGACACAACTGAAACCTCAATTCTGCACACATTTGCAATTAAAAAATAGCTTATTTTGGGACATATTTACTGTTCCCAATCCCACCATATGAAGTACGAGTCAAACACATTGAATGTGCAAGTTTGGGAACTCATGTTGACAGAAGGAACTACAGTTGCTGGGGTTTTTTTACCAAAAAAAGACTGCGTATTAAGTTGCTAGAGCTGGAGCCACACAGCAGCAGAGACCTGGGCCTGACGGGGACCTTGACCATTATATCACTGGATACTGGACAAATAATTCATCATTTTTAAGCTTTTCCAATCTGGTTGCAATGACATTGAAGGGTTGTTTCAAAAGCTTTGAAAAATAATGTGTCACGTGATCTATTTTGAGCATTGCACTGTTGTGATCATGGATTGTTTTGTATTAGACTCAGTGCTGGACTAACTCAGTGGGTCAGACAGCATCTGTGGAAGAACTTCCTCCACAGATGCCGTCTGACACCCTGAGTTATTCCAGCACTTTGTGTCTTTTTTTGATGTGAACTCATGTCTGCCTGAGCTCCACATTCCAACATTAGTTATACTCTAAAACAGCTTGCTCCTCGTGTTCCAGTCCTAATCACGTCAGATTTTGCACAACTCTTTCAAATCCAAGTGAAATGGATCTCATGGCTCATAACCAGGTTTTCCCTGTCGTCATAGTCTTGGCCTGATATCTGCATTGGCTCAATAATGATTCTGAAGTAGAGGAATAGGAGATTCATGAACCAGGGGACATAGCTGTAAGGTGAGAGTGAATGTTGTTTGCTTGGATTTTCAGAAGGTCGTTGATAAGATGGCGCACATGAAGCTGCTAAACATGATAGGAACCCATGGTATTAGAGGCATGGACAGAAGAATGGCTGACTGGCAGAGGCCAAAGAGTGGGAATAAATAGAGCCTTTTCTGGTTGGCTGCTGCTGACTCGTAGTGTTTCTGAAGCGTTGGTGGTGGGGCCGCTACTTTTCAGGTTAATCATCTGGATGATGAAATTTATGGCTTTGTGGCCAGGTTTGCGGTTGATGTGAAGATAGGTGGAGGGGAAGAAAGAAGGGAGTCTGCAGAAGGACTTGGACAGGTTGGGAGAGTGGGCAAAGGAGTGGCAAACAGAAACTGCGTGGCAAAATGTACGGTCCGTCATTGGGTATTTTTAAAGTAGAATTGGTTCTAGTAAGGGAATTACGGAGATAAAGAAGGAGATTGGGGTTGAGAGGGAAAAATATATCAGCTATGATCAAATGTCAGAACAGCCTTGATGGGCCAAATGGCCTAATTCTGGACCTCTGTCATATAGTTTTAAGGTTTTAAATGTAATAGTAACCTGAAGAGCAACTTTTTCACACAAAGGGTCGTGGGTGTATGGTATGAGTTTCCAGAGGATGTAGTTAAGGCAAGTACTATAACATCTTCTTTGTAACTAAAAGTCTGATCTTGACCACTTTATTTATGCGCTGTATATTGATTTTAGAAAAAAAACGCTACCCTATAACGCTGAGATTTTGGGCCATCTTACTCACAGTCCTCCTCTGATGAGGCAGCCCTGATGATTTTTCCGATCGATGAAAAATAAAAAAGTTATAAATGCTTAAAAGCTCTTGAGATCAGCTGATTGGTCCACTCGCCTGTCAATCACCATAATGAAGGTAACGCCCATTTGGGGGCAGGACAATAAAACCCCGGCTGCCTGGACGTGAGTCAGTCACTCTGGAAGATCATGACAGAGAGGCCACAACTGTGATTCTAAACTGTGAATCAACTGAACTGTGAGTCTGCAATGTACTTGCAATAAATTATTTGTTAGCCCTTAATGAAAATGAAATGAATTATTTGGCATTCCCTGTGCATGAAACTGCAATGGAAATGGACATGAAACTAAAATGCAATGAGCTGTTTGGCCTGCCCTGTGCTTGAAACTGCAATGACAATGGAAGTGAAATGAAAATACAATGAGTTGTTTGGCCTGCCCTGTGTTTGAAAAAGCAATGGAAATGGAAATGGAAATGGAAATTAAATTAAAATGAAATGATTTGTTTGGCCTGCCCTGTGTTTGAAATGGAAATGGATATGGAAATGGAAATGGAAATGGAAATGAGTTGTTTGGCCTGCCCTGTGCTTGAAATTGAAGTGGAAATGGAAATGGAAATGAAATGGATGGTTTGGCCTGCCCTGTGCTTGAAATTGAAATAGAAATGAAATCAGTTGTTTTGCCTGCCTGAAACCACTAATTTTGGCCCACAATGACCCTATTTGCCAAGAAACCAGTCCCTTTTGCCCCAAATGGCCGTATTAGTCCAGGGGGAGCATTTTGGCCCAAAAGGCCTGTGCCAGACCAGGAAAAGTCCTGAAAAATTGCCTTTCGCTGAGATTTCACTCCGATTTTTTTTTTAAAGAGCCCCTTCGGCCCATCAGGCCTGTACTAGCCCAGGAGGTCCTTTTGGCCCATCAGTAAGTATTCCCCCTGCAAGCATTAAACCTCACCCCAGTATTTTTCTCCCTCCCTTCAATGGCTCCCTGTGAGATCCAGGCCATGGTAGACTTTCCTCTTTCATTGCTGCGATCTGCAGAAAAAGATGAAAAATGTCTACAGTTGATTCTCCACCCCCTTCCCCTTCTCTCTCACTGAGTCTCTCACCTATTTTGGGCAGAATTTCTGGCAGTTTCTGAGCTGCCAGCCCACCAGCCCTGAGTGACTGAGCTGCCAGCCACCAGGCCTGAGTGACTGAGCTGCCAGCCCACCAGCCCTGAGTGACTGAACTGCCAGCCCACCAGGCCTGAGTGACTGAGCTGCCAGCCCAATAATCCATTCAGCCCACAATGTGCATACTAGCCCTCTGGAAACCAGTCCCTTCGGCCCACAACACCCATACTAGCGCTCCAGAAAGCCCCCCCCACCACCACTGGCCACCAATATTGGAATTGGTGGAGAGGTGGAATGTTGCGTTGGGGGAACAGCCCTCCCGTGTGAACATAGGACCCAACGGGTCGCACTTGGTCTAGTTTAAAATTGGACAGAAAAGATTTAGAGTGTTTGTGGGTCAAAACATGGGCAATTGGGACTTGCGTAGATGGTGAGCATGGACAGGTTGAGCTGAAGGGCCTGTTTCCATGCTGTGTGATTCCATAACTATGTCCTTCAGAAGAGAAAAGCTGTTGTTCATTCCCAATCTAGTCTGAATGTGACTCAGACTCACAGCAATGAGATTGATTCTTCATGGCTTCATGGACCATTACACAGATCAGTTGTGTTTCAGAAAGCAGTCATGTTATCATCTTTAATGTATTTTAAATCTCAGCCTGGACATGTCCCCTGGAGCAGAAGGCCTCAAACTCTCTTGATCTTGCTTGAGCAGGTTTAAGCAGCAGGTGCAAGAGAAGTTACCACCAGGATAACTAGTTGGTGGTGTATTTTTTTTTAATTTTTTTTAGGATGACAGTGGCGCAACTGATGGAGTTGCTGTCCCCTAGTGCCACAGATTGGGTTCAATCCTAACCTATCCTCGGGTTTCGAATTCCACCTACATCCCAAAGACGTGCTGGTTAGCAGGTTAATTGGCCTCTGTAAAATCGTCCTTAGTTTGTGAGGAATGGATGATAAAATGGAATAACATACAGTAGAATTAGTCTTCTTCTTCTTGCATATGGTGTGCACAGTCTAAAGTTGTAGAACAAATAGGAGAACTAGTATGAACGAATGATCATTGATTGGTATAGTCTCAGTAGGCCAAAGGGTTTGTACCCGTGCTGTATCTTTCATTTAAAACCCTTGGGATTTTCTTTAATTTTATTTGTCCACAATGTTTCATGGCCCAACTTGGTCCTTGTAATTAAATTTGAGTTATTTCCTGCTTGCTTTATATATTTCCCAAAGGCCCTATCTGATTTCATCTTTCTAAACTTCACATATGCATACTTTATCCTTTTAAACACATTTGCAGCCTCTTACCTTTCCATTACCTTGCTGAGGTGGAAGGTAGTTATGGTGGAAGGGGAAGTGGAAAGTTGGTGGCTTTGATTTCCTGACGCCAACATTAGACTTGATTTCAAAGACTCAAGACTGGAAAGTTGCAAGATAGCTCCAGGAAGTGGCAACTCTTTGTGTGGTATTCCAGAGGGGGTTCTACAGTAATCAACTCCATTCATTCCACTCTTTTACTGGTGTACAATGGTACACATATACATATAATATGTTTTGACTGGATAGGCTTAGGATCATTATTGCCACATGTACTGAGGTGGAGTGAAAAGCTAAGTTTTGCATCAGATCATCCAATCAGATCAGATAATATTATACACAAATACAATCAAGCCAAACTCAAATACTATAGACAGAGCAAAGGTACAGAGTGCAGAAGAAAGTTCTCAGCATTGTAACCAACCTTTCCATTGAAAAACTCTGTCTACAATAGGTAGAAGTGAATTGGACAGTATCCAATCTGAAAGGACTGTTCGGAAGCCTGATAAGAGGGGGAAAAAGGTGTTCCCGAGTCTGGTGGTGAGTGTTTTCATGCTTATGTACCCTCTGCCAGATGCAAGTCAAGAGTGTTTTATTGTCACATGTACCAAAATGAATAGTGACATTCATACTTGCAGCAGTATAATAGGTTTTTAAACACAGTGCACAATAGCTAATATAACAAACAAACTTTAAAAAAGTTCAATAAATAACAAAATATTATTGTGCAAAAAAATACCCCAAAACAAAGCAGAAAGAAGGAATGACCGGGTTAGGATCGGAATAGTATGCAAAAATAAGCTTTTCACTTTTTCACTGTCCCTCAGTACGTGACAATAATAAACTAAACTTATGTGACCATGCCGGTCATGAACTCAGATCAGCTAATTCTTCAAAGGACCCACATGCACGACTTGGACTCATCCATTAATAGCTGCTCCAAATTTACTCTCCTTCGCACCTGCCTAATAATTTTGTAATGTGCCTTATCCCAATGTAGTACTTTCCACCAATCTCAAGTCTTATCCTTCTTCATAATTTTAAAATGTATGCAGTGATCACCCATTCCAATATGCTGCTCCACTGTTAACATTTTACACTGGGCTGACAATAATTGTCTATTTTGAAAAATTCTCTTTAATGTAGAAAAAGGTGAAGGCCATAGTGATTTTAATATAAATTTGGTGTGAGAATTACAAGATGAAAAGCTCTAGGAACATTGTTTGAAGCAGATACACACATGAATAGTCTGCAAAACATCTAAAGAGCTTTGAATTCACCTTTTGAAATCTATGTTGTTTCATGGGAGAGATTAGACGTCAATTAACCCGTAATGCCATTACATTTGAAAACATTGTAAATTATATATTACTCATGTCCTTCTTCAATCTACATTGTTTGAGAATGTGTTTAGACTGGTCTGAGGATATTTGCTCTTGTGAGCAGTATATTTAATGCTTTATAAATGTAGAAGAGAGCCAAGCATCTTGAGCAGGATAGAAGTGAGTTAATAATTTTTTTGGGAAGGATTATCATGAACCCATTCAGATCAATTGCAATGGGACAAAGTGTAGACAAAGAAAATAAGCAATTAAAATTAAATTAGATTCATTCCAACTTTAGGAGGCTCAAAATATCAATCTAAACATTTTTTTCCAAAGATTCTGATAACATTTGTTCAATTGAAATTACATACCGCTACTTTTGTATTAGAGTACTGTGCCATCGGGGAGGATGCCAAGATTGGCAGTAACCACACCATCACTCACAGTAGGGTGAACTCGCGTGATATATTTTACTTACAGTGGTAAGAAAGTCCAGGACCATTAGAGGGTGGTGTCACTCACCGTCAGAGCACAGTTGTGATGACTCTGACAATCTCAGGCTTGTCCCAGCAGTTTCATCCTCATAAGTTTATGTTCCTTAGTGATGGGAGCAGAATGAGGCCATTCGGCTCATCAAGTCTATTTCCGCCATTCAATCATGGCTGATCTATCTCTCCCTCCTAAGCCCATTCTCCTGCTTTCTCCCTATAACCCCCGACACCCGTACTAATCAAGTCCTGATCATCAGGAGAAAGAGGCATGGTAAAGTGGGAGAGTCTAGGACTAGAGGTCATAGCTTCAGAATTAAAGGACATTATTTTAGGAAGGAGATGAGGAGACATTTATTTAGTCCGAGGGTGGTGAATCTGTAGAATTCTTTGCCACAGAATGCTGTGGAGGCTAAGACAGTGGATATTTTTAAGGAAGATATAGATAGATTCTTGATTATGGTGTCAGAGGTTATGGGGTTAGGAGGGAGAGATAGCTCAGCCATGATTGAATGGCAAAGTAGATTTGATGGGCCAAATGGCCTAATACTACTCCTATTCCTTATGATCCTATGACCTAATCTTAGGCTTCTTCATGCAGTTCACCCCCTGCTTCAAGAGGAAGTGCTGACAGTACAAGTTTCTTCCCGGCAGCTCAGATTTGCACTTGAAGAGGAGGCGCTGGTGGACTCTGGATTATCCTGGTAGCCGGTCTTTTCCTGTGTATGAGTGTGTGGGTGTAGTCCCTCATTGTCTGTGGCAGGAAGAGATTCAGCCACTCAGCCTCAGTAGAGATACTGGGTGTCTAAAGTTTCTTTTCAGCAACCCAGTCTTGACCACACAGTGGCACTGGTGGTCTCAGATTTGTCCCAATGGCCCAGTCTTTCTCGGACCTGCTGTTAAACGATGTGTTCCCCACAAAACTACAAGAACAGATATAAAATCTGTATTTAAGGGGAATATGCAAAAAAATAAAACCTCGGGACACAGGAGACAGGAGATCCTTCATTTGTTTGCAAAACACAAAGGGCTGGAGGAACTCAATAGGTCAGACAGCATCTGTGGATGGAATGGACAGACAACATTTTGGGTCATGCCCAATTAAACGTGTCATACTGCGTCTGCAGAGGGAAAAGCAAAATTAACATTTTGAGTCAACAATTTTTCACCATTTCTGATGCAAGATCATTGACCTGAAACACTGCCTCTATTAATCTTGCTGCTGAGATTCTGTGAATTACCAACAGGTTTGCTTCACTGCAAGAGCACATTGTACAGTTCAATCGCATTTCAGTCTTGGAAGGTCACCTTCGCGTGACATCCAAGTCACTTTGAAATTTGGATCCATTCCGTAATTCTTTACAGGAGCACATCCTATAATTACATATTGCTTCAATTAAAAGTTTGTTGGTTGGCTGGAGAATTTTTCAACATTGTAACTTTCATTAAGATATTCTTAAATGAGCTTTTATGAAGGAAGCAATCTAGAGCACCTGTGATTTTTTTTTAACGTGGAGTAATTGAATGGATTTTAATAAACAGCTACATCCAGCAGTTGACAAAATAAAATATTAAATTTCCATACAACCAGTTTAACAATATTCCACAAAGCTAAATTAACCACTTTCAATAGCACAATAATTTACAGATATCGTCTCTTTGGATTAAAATGTAACAATTGTTTGTTTCCAGCTGTCGCGAGATTACAAATCTTGTGACAATTTCCATTAAATAATTTAAATTTTGTGTCTATATATTGACGTCAGAATGACAATAAATTATATCCACTTAAATGGAACAAAAAAAGGTAATTCAATATTCGTTAGGTATGGCAATTTAAAGGCACAACTTAAACATTAGGTTTCATCACAAGCTCCCAAGTAAAAGCAGTCATATTATTCAATAAATGTTAAATACTCAGTTACTTTGTTCACTTTAATGAATTCTGATGACTAGAAATCAGGTTTGGCTATATAGTAAAGGCTTAAATTTATGAGAAAACTAGACTAAATGGGACCCGTTGGGTCTCATGTTCACACGGGAGGGCTGATCCCCCAACGCAACATTCCACCTCTCCACCAATGCCAATATTGGTGGCCAGTCAGGGGGGAGCACTGGTATGGGTGTTGTGGGCTGAAGGGACTGGTCTCCAGAGGGCTAGTATGACATTGTGGGCCAAATGGATTCTTGGGGTGGCAGCTCAGTCCCTCAAGCCTGATGTGCTGGCAGTCACTCATGGATGGTGGGCTGGAAGTTAACTCATGGCTATTCCTTGAAATTCAATTTCAAGCAGGGTGCAAGGCCACCAAATTCAAATCCATTTTCCTACCATTTCATGCAGGGTGCAAAGCCACCGAATTCAAGTGCAGTTTCATACCACTTTCAGCAGTGTGCAAGGCCACCAAATTCAAGTGCAGTTTCATACCACTTCAAGCAGGGTGCAAGGCCACCAAATTCAAGTGATGTTTCATACAATTTCAAGCACAAGGCCACCAAATTCAAATGCAGGGTGCAAGGCCACCACATCAAATGCAGTACCATTTCATGCAGGGTGCAAGGCCACCACATTCAAATGCAATTTCATACCATTTCAAGCAGGGTGAAACCACCATAAAACCACATAAAACTACACAAAACACCACACTAAGTTCAGTACACATTCAGTGTGTTCAGTTGATTCACAGCACAGAGTTGTGACCTCTGCCTCCCCCATCATGCAGAGACTGAGCCACACCCACACTTCCGGGTTTTATAATCCCTTCCCCCTCCCACCTGAAAAGGTGTGGCCTTCATGGCGTGATTGACAGGAGAGAGATTCTCAACATTTTTTAAAACACTAATAACACTTTTAATTTTAATTGATGGGAAGAACCCTCTGCACCTGATGACCGGAGGGGGACTGAGTAAGATGGCCAAAAATCACAGCTGTATGTGGTAGCGTTTTATCTAAAATCAATATACAGTGCAAACAGGAAGTTGTCAAGTTTAGACCACCAACCATTTGAGGTGTTTTTCTCTTCGAGCCAAAACCCCAATACAGTGAGAAGCATTTGCTTGCATGCTATCCAATTAAATCAGATCATACTCTACATAAGTATAATCAAGGCATTCATAGGTAGATTACAAAAATATACTAGAGTGTGGAATATAGCTTTTAGCCTTATAGCGTTACAGTTCCAAAGGCAAATGTCCAATGCCCACAATAAGGTAGTTTAAAAGATTGGGACTACTCTCTAGTTTAAAGAAGGACTGTTAAGTAGTCTGATAACAGAGAGGAAGAAACTGTTCAAACTTTTCAAACTTCTGTAGTGCAGAATACTGAAATAAATCATCCCTCTGGCTGAACGGTGACATCTTGGACATTTAGTGCCTAAGGGAGAAGATATTCTGCCAACGTTCAACAATTAACTGATGATGAACGCACCACATGATCACTGGTCTTTTGGTATGGAGTAGTTATAGGGACACATCTCTCCTTGGGAGTCAGTTCCCTATTCCAGAATTCAAATAAATTAACTCTTTTGCAATCTTTCTAAACCAATTAGGGGGTTGTCCATTCCTTCCCCAGATGCTGCCTGACCCGTTGAGTTCTTCCAGCACTTTGTGTTTTTCCATTCAGAATTATCTTGGGTCACAGAGATCAGGTAACTCCGAATTTCAAAACTAATCAGAACACTTGCCGTACACATTGTGATCAAATCTGTGGCTGATGGAACATTTTGGGTTGTTGCTGATGGAACAGTCTGAACATTTTCGGTCAAGACCCTTCTTCACTCTGAAAAAGTGTCTCAACCCGAAACGTCATCCATTTCTTCTCTCCAGAGATGGTGCCTGTTCCGCTAAGTTACTCCAGCTTTTTGTGTCTATATTTGATTCAACAGCTCTCCCATGGTCTTCATTTACAGTGAATTATCAGCAAGCTTCATTCAACTAATTTCAGTCAGCGTAAATACACAGATCGATGTTTACCACGGAAGACAGTGCAGTAATGTTTGTGAAGAGAGATTATATTCTCAGCCAGTTTTAATTTCCCATTAGTACAAGATACTGAAGCTCTGTCTCAGGCTTTTTTCACAACTTAACAGTAATAACAAAGGCAAAATCTGCCTTTTCCAACTCACTTCCTGTCGTCATGGAAACAACAACTGAACCTGTTCTAAGTGAAATTATACTTCATTATGTAGCTAACCTGCTATTATAACTCCCACATAAAATTCTACCGAATAATGAGAATTTCAAATTTAAGCGTGTGGTGTTTCTATGACAGCTTTGCATTTTTGTGATCTTTGAATAAGGACTATTTGCTGTTTAATTAAGTCAGTTTCACCTTTATACATTGTTATCAATGAATACCTCAATTGCAGGGAGAATACTTGGATCCTCAGGATATATTTTCACAGTTATTTAAAAGTTTCAAAACAATGTCTGAGCTATTGCAGCATGCTATAATTATTTTTAATTATTTTTTTGTGAATATTTACGTTGATCTTGATGCTAATGAACTTATCTTCCCAGAGGATATCAACTATTATCTAGGTAGAGGGTTACATGCAGAATAGAATTCTCCAAACAATGGACTGATAATATATCCCCGTTCTTAAAAGATAGACTATTTGCATCAAAGAAGAACTGGTATGGAAAGTACAAAGTATGTCTGAGGAAGTAGTGACATGGGATTTGCAAATGCTGTTTACAAAAAAAAATGCTGGAGGAACTCAGCAGGTCTGAAAGCACGTCTGGAGAACATGGGTAGACGTCAATTTGGGTTAAGACCCTTCTTCAGACTGAGGAAGAATCCGAAGAAGTGTCCTAACCCGAAACATCACCTACCTGTATCTGTGTCCTCCAGAGATGCTGCTTGACCTGCTGAGTTTCTGCAGTACTGTGTTTATTTGGAGGAAGTATACCATTCTAATGCTACTTGATGGCTCCATGTGTATCAAAGGAGTGTGTGATTGAGCTCATATTAGCAAGGATATTCTGAGAAGGTTAATTTATTCGGCAACATTCAAGAATGTTTACCGTTTTAACACACTGTAAAAACAAGTCTTTACACATTCCTGGACTTGAAAACTCAGCATATTGTAATCAAATGAAAACCAGTAACACAATATACTTACTCATTTAGGTTAACATGAAGTTAACGCAAAATTAGACTACCGGAAAATTCAGTCAGAATATATAAACTCATTAATGCTGGATAATGCATTCTTGTTTGTCACGATCTCTTCATCTCTATTTTCACATTGCATAAGATGTAAAATGGTGAAACATGGAACTGCAGATGCTTATTTACACAAAAACCCCATAAAGTGCTGGAGTAACTGTGTGAGTTAGGCAGCATCTCTCGAGAACATGGATAGGTGATGAGTCGGGTCAGAATCCTTCTTCAGATGATAACAGGGCTTGTGGGCTTGAGGTATAGGGAGAGGTTGGATAGGCTGGGACATGTTTCTTTTGGGTGCTGGAGGCTGAGGTATCCTCAGCCTTATTGAGGTGTACTGGGTCATAAGCAGCATAGATAAAGCAAATACATTATTTTTCCTAGGGTAGAGGATTCTACAGCTCGAGGGCATTGGCGTAGGGAGACAAGGGAGAGATTTAAGAGGAAACTTAGAGGCAACATTTTCACTGAGAGGGTAGTCTGTACCTGAAATGAGCTGCTAGAGGAAGATGCAATTGTAACTTTCAAAAGACAATTCAACATATATATGGATTGGAAGGGTTTCATGGGCAGGCAAATGGGACTAGCCCAGAATGCCAACTTGGTCAGAATGGACAAGAAGGGTCAGTGGGCCTTTTTTCTATGACTCTTTTTTTTAATATTGGACATAATGGTGCTAGTACGCATGTCAATTAAAAATTAAGCTGCATGAATTTAAAAAAAAATTCCTCACTATACCCAATGTTGGGGGACATGCAATATAATAATTGAACTCAGTCTAGACAAATACATGTTCTATTTCATTGACATATTATCCTTTAGCTAAATTAATTAAATAAATGTATGTGTCATTCATTCATTTAATAAATGTACTTTAGAAGCTATCCTAAGGGGGGGGGGGGGGGGGGGTGGGGGGGGGTGTGGGGGGGTGGGGGAGGGGGGGTGGGGGGGTGGGTGAGAGGGGGAGAGGGAGAGGGGGTGTGGGTGTGTGGGGGGGGGGGAGAGAGGGGGGGGGAGAGAGAGAGAGAGAGAGAGAGAGAGAGAGAGAGGGGGGAGGGAGAGAGAGAGAGAGAGAGGGGGGGGGGGGGGAGAGGGAGGGAGGGGGGGGGGGGGGGGAGGAGGAGGAGAGAGGAGGAGGGGGGGGGGGGTGATGGGGAGAGATTCTATATGTATTTAATGATGTTTTTAATATGCAATGTATTTTTATGTAATGTTGTCCCTTGTCTGGACCTTGAGTCCGAAATGAAGTTTATTATTAATGTTATTATTATTATTATTATTATTATTATTATTATTATTATTATTATTATTATGTTAGAAGTTTTTTAATGCTGTACAAGCACATAAAATCACAATCTTTTATAACTAATTCTAAAATATCCATTCAGGGGAACATGCATATAATACAACAACAGGTGTTTGGTGCTGCTAATTCTGTATGAATTTTTTGGGGGGGTGGCGGCAGCAATACACAACTGCAGACATCAATGGTGGGAGAAGCGTTAACTGACTAGTTTTGACATTTCTCTTTAATAGTTTTGATTTTACTCAATTTGGCCTGGGAACCTGTTTATTCCCGGTATGACTTCTGCAGCTAATTAAATATGTGACATTATTTTAGAGTTTGAATTATGACTTTGATTAATAGTTCACATTATAATTTGTTCTGCCGAAGATATATTCCCCTGTTAATCCTTGCCAGAAAGCTCAAACAGGTAATGACATTGAGGGTGGCACAGTGGCAAAGCTGATAGAGCTACTGTCTCATAATGCCAGTGACCCGGGCTTGATCCCGACCTTGGCTGCTGTCTGTGTGGAGTTTGCACATTCTCCCTGCGACCACATGGGTTTCTTCCAGATACTCTGGTTTCCTTATCATCCCAACAATGTGCAGGCTTGTAGGTTAACTGGTCTCTGTAAAAAATTACCCCAATGTGCCGTAAATGTAGGGATAATACAGAAGCAGTGTGAATGAGTGATCGATGGTCAGCGTGGACTTGGTGGGACGAAGGGCCTATTTACATGCTGTAAAATTAAAAAAAAACTGAAACCATTAACCAATGTAACTTGACACCTAGACTGCCATGTTCTCTGGCATGATAATTCATCATTAAAAGTACTCTCGTGCTGAATAATACATGCTGTTTGCATAGAGATCAAAAACCATTGCAGTATTTTGAATATGTATTTCTTGTCTGATTTTCATATTATTAGCAACCGTCACCTTTTGAGTGCCACTTAACTAACGAAAAATGAACGAATACACCTTTCAATTAAGATACTTCAGCTTTAATTACTGTGTAAGGTAATGCATAATTGTTTAAATAAAGACCTTCATTATATGCTGAACTGATTTTGGATAGTTTACTTTTAATTACTGTAAAAGGATAATAATTGGATATTTCAGTAAAAATCTAATTGATTTATTTGTAAAGCAGAGGGTGGATTATTTAGGGGCTCTTCAGTCTTTAGGGATAGACCGTTTTCCCAGCCTGGAAATGTCAAAGTGAGGAGGGCAGATTGCTTTAAGGTAAGAGGGGTAAAGTTTAAAGGAGATGTGTGGGACATGTATATTGTACAGAGGGTGATGAGGGTACTACCAGGGGTGATGGTGTAAGCAGATACAACAGCGGTGACTAAGAATCTTTATGATAGGCAGATGGATCTGCACGGAATGGAGCAAATGCAGACAAAGGAAATGCGTTTATTTTGACAGCAGGTTCGGCACGGACATTGTGGGCTGAGGGGCTTGTTACTGTCCTGTACTGTTCCATATTATATGTTCTATTATCATATTTAATTTTTAATATAAAAGTGAGAAAATGATTTTAAATGTTCTAACATAAGGTGTAGGTTATGGTTTAAATGAAATGGGTACTACTTTGTGCATTGCTAGATTAAAACATTTATGAGATACTAACCACACAGATTAGGAAGGAAATGGTGGAAACACAAGAAACTGCAGATGCTGGTGATCCAAAATGTCAGACCAAAGAAAGGTCTTGACCTGAAACACTGTCTGTCCATTCCCACCACAGATGCTGCCTGACCTGCTGGGTTCGTTCAGCACTTTGTGTTTTGCTCAGGAAGCAGATGACCTCAGTTGACATTCAAAGAGCAGAAGCATCTTCAAATGCACTTTCTGATAGATCTGGTAATGGATTTCAGCTTCAAATTATTTTATCTTAAATGCATGTGTAATGGATTAGTTTAGCAGAAATACAGTGCGGTAACAGGCCCTTTGGCTCACCAAATCCGCACCGACCAGCAACTCCCGCATACTACATACACTAGGGACAGTTTTACATTTACACCAAGCTAATTAACCTACAAACCTGTATGTGTTTGGAGTATGGGAGGACAACGAAGATCTCGATGAAGGAATTAAAATTAATATTAGCAAATTTGCAGATAACACGAAGCTGAGTGGCAGTGTGAACAGTGAAGATAATGCTATGAGGATGCAGGGTGACTTGGACAGGTTTGGTGAGTAGGCAGATGCATGGCAGATGCAGTATAATGTGGATAAATGTGAAGTTATCCACTTTGGTGGCAAGAACAGGAAGACAGATTATTATCTGAATGGTGTCAGGTTAGGAAAAGGGGAAGTACAACGAGACCTGGGCGTCCTTGTACATCAGTCACGGAAAGTAAGCATGCAGGTACAGCAGGCAGTGAAGAAACATAATGGCATGTTGGCCTTCTTAACGAGAGGAGTTGGGTATAGGAGCAGAGGTCCTTCTGCAGTTGTACAGGGCCCAGGTGAGACCACACCTAGAGTATTGTGTGCAGTTTTGGTCTCCTAAATTGAGGAAGAACATTCTTGCTATTGAGGGAGTGCAGCGTAGGTTCACGAGGTTAATTCCCGGGATGGCGGGACTGTCATATGATTAAACAATCCCGTGATCGGGCTTGTATTAACTGGAAATTAGAAGGATAAGAGGGAATCATAGAAACATATAAAATTATTATGGGATTGGACATGCTAAATGCAGGAAACATGTTCCCGGTGTTGGGGGAATCCAGAACCAGGGCCCACAGTTTAAGAATAAGGGGTAGGCCATTTGGAACTGAGATGAGGAAAAACCTTTTCACACAGAGAGATGTGAATTTGTGGAATTCTCTGCCTCAGAAGGCAGTGGAGGCTGATTCACTGGATGCATTCAAAAGAGAGTTAGATAGAGCTCCTAGAGCTAGCTGAATCAAGGGATTTTGGTAGAAGGCAAGAACAGGGTACTGATTGTGGATGATCAGCCATGATCACATTGAATGGCAATGCTGGCTTGAAGGGACGAATGACCTACTCCTGCACCTATTGTCTATGTATCTATGTATCTATGCATCTCGGAGAAAACCCACATGGTCACGGGGAGAACATACAAACTCCATACAGACAAGCACCCATATTCAGAATCCATCCCGGGTATCTTGCACTGTAAGGCAGTACCTCTACCACTACACCTCCATGCTGCCCTTTTTAATTGAATTGTTAAATGTCAGAGGAAAACTAATCAAAATTATAAATAATTCTGGACATTAAGTTTTCATTCCATAATTGCAGCTAAGTTATAGTTAAAGTTATGGACCAAGGAGAATAAGTATTTTAGCTTCAGTTTAGAGATGTAGCATGAAAATAGGCCCTTCGGCCCACCGAAGTCCACACCCCCCCACCTATCCACACTAATTCTATATTATCCCACTTTCTTATCCATTCCCCAAACGGGGGGCAATTTACAGAGGCCGATTGTCCTACAAAGCTGCATGTCTTTGGTATGTGGGAGGAAACCAGAGCACCTGGAGGAAACCCATGTGGTTACTGGGAGAACATGCAAACTCCACACAGACAGTATTTGAATAAGGATCAAACCAGGATCTCTGGCGCCATGAATAATTACAACGCAAGCGGCAGTGTTTTATCGCTTACTTGTTTTATAAGGAAGGATTCTCATCCCCCAGTACCTAGAGGACATGAATATATCATAAATACATAAATTTAAAAAAAATAAAAAAATAGGTGCTGGAGTAGGCCATTCGGCCATTCAATGTGATCATGGCTGATCATCCACAATCGATACCCTGTTCCTGCCTTCTCCCCATATCCATTGCTTCTGCTAGCCATAAGAGCTCTATCTAACTCTTTTGAATGCATCCAGTGAATTGGCTTCCACTGCCTTCGGAGGCAGAGAATTCCACAAATTCACAACTCTCTGGGTGAAAAAGTTTTTCCTCATCTCAGTTCTAAATGGCCTACCCCTTATTCTTGTGGCCCCTGGTTCTGGGCTCCTCCAACATCGGGAGCATGTTTCCTGCTTTTAGCGTGTCCAATCCCTTAATAATATTCTATGTTTCTATAAGATCCCCTCACATCTTTCTAAATTCCAGTGAATACAAGCCCAGTCGTACCATTCTTTCATCATATGACAGTCCCGCCATTCCGGGAATTAATCTCGTGAACCCTCGTTGCACTCCCTCAATAACAAGAATGACTTTCTCAAATTATGAGATCAAAACTGCACACAATACTCCAGGTGTGGTCTTACCAGGGTCCTGTACAACTACAGAAGAACCTCATTACTCCTATACTCAACTCCTCTCGTTATGGTCAGAGAGGAACAGGTGGAGCAGTCACATGTCTTTGTGAAGATTGTGGACTTTCCTATAGCCAGTTTGAGTTTAACCAGCTTCTAAAGCAGTGGTTCCCAACCTTTTTTTGGCCATGCCCCACCTAATCACCTCTAAAATCCTGATGCCCCCCCATGTGGTGATATATAATTCTCCCATGACCTCGCGCGCTTCGTGCGACGTGCATGAAGAGCGATGGCGCGGTGATTATGTAATAACTACACAATAAAGGCCTTTTTTACCCCAAAAACATTATTTACTCAAAATAACACCTGAAACATAAACTACATATGTTTACTTGACGGAAAATCCCAAAAAATAAAAATCAAAAATTTGGACCCAGACCTCCTCAGTCGCGCTCAATTGCCCCCCTTAAAAATCAAATTGCCCCCCTGTGGGGCGTACGCCCCACGTTGGGAACCACTGTTCTAAAGGGAAGGGTTTAGTGGAGGTGTCAGGGCCTGTGGGAGGAAATTCACACTGACTGCAGGTTGGATTTGATGTGGGTGCAGGGGACAGGTAATGATCAGTCAAAGACCCTGGTTAGAATGACCATTCCCAGTCTGGGGGGATTGGGGAGAAGTGATAGCCTCATCCTGGCTGGCAGGTTGGGCCAGAAGCTTGACTTCGCTGGCTTGAGAGTACTTTAAGTATTATCTCCCCTTGCATCGAACAAATATATAAAATGATCTTGAACAAAAGCCTAAACACTTAGGGCAGCACCGTGGCATAGCTGTAGAGTTGCTGCCTGACAACACTTCCAGCGCCAGGGACCCAGGTTCAATCCTGTCTACGGATGCTTGTCTGTACAGAGTTTGTAGGTTCTCCCTGTGAACAGCTTGAGTTTTCTCCAAGAACTTCGGTTTCCTCCCACTCTACAAAGACATATAGCTTTGTAGATTAATTGGCCTGATATAAATGCAAACAATGTCCCTTGTGCAGGATAGTGTTAATGTGTGAGGATTGCTGGTTGGTGCAGACTCAGTGGGCCAAAGGGCCTGTTTCCCTCTGTATCTCTAAACTAAACTAAACTAAACTTTGGAGATACAAAGATTTGCAAATGGTGGAATCTTGAGCAGAACACAAAGTTGGGTTGAGTTTAGTTTAGTTTGGAGATACAGCGAGGAAACAGGCCCTTCGACCCACCAAGTCTATGCCAACCAACACTAGCACTATCCTACACACTAGGGGCAAATTATAATCTCTGCCGAAGCTAATTAACCTACTAACCTGTACTTCTTTGGAGTAAGGGAGGAAACGGTAGCACCCAGAGAAAACCCACGTGGTCACGGGGAGAACGTACAAATTCCATACAGACAACACCGTAGTCAGGATCCCGGGTCTCTGGTGCTGTAAGGCAACAACACTACCTCTGCAGCACCATGTTGCTCTAAGTTGCTCCAGCACTTTGTGTTTAGCCAAAACATTTTGGCCAATGTAACACATGACATATGCAATAAGAATTGTTAATGACCACTGCATTTTAAAGGATATCCAATAAACTGCAGATACAAAAAAAAGACACAAAGTGCCAGAGCAACTCAATGGGTCACACAACATCACCGGAGAACTTGGATAGGTGACATTTTGGGTCAATACCCTTCTTCATAAAATTGTAATGCTTTAAGGATTGTATAAACATATTGCTTTTAGTTGCAAGATGTGTGCTTCCAGAAGTGGATATATTGTACTCGTGTTTGAGAACAGGATAGCATGCAGAACTACTCAATCTGTACTTCATGCTGCTTCAGAACAGCAGCCAACATCCACAGCTAACAATGGCCTGTTTTCTTCATCACCATTACTTTTTTGCATATCCTTCATTCATTTGTTCTATATTTCTCTATATAATTGTCTATATCGCTCATTTCCCTTTCCCCTGAAGGAGAGGAAACAGTCTGAAGGAGAGTTCTGACCTGAAATGTCACCTATTGCTTTTCTCCAGCGATGCTGTCTGACCCACTGAGTTACTCGACCTTTTGTGTCTATCATCAAAGACTGATCTCATCTTGGTCATCCCCCCCATTTCCATCAGGTGGAAGATATAGAAGCTTGAAAGTGTGCACCACCAGACTCAGGAACAGCTTCCTCCCCTCTGTTATCAGCCTTCAGAATGGTCTTTGCATAAGATGGGTTACCGTCTGATTCACCTTTACTCGATTGCAGATATTGAACTTTGTCTATGGGACCGGTGTGTATTCTGCACCCGGTATCTTTCCCTTTGCTCTACCTATTGTGCTTCAGTTTAGCTTGATTGCTTTTATGTATAATATTGTGGACATTGGACTCTGTCTATGGAACGGATGTACTATAATGCTGAGAACTATATTCTGCAGTCAGTATTTCCCCCCTTGCTCTATCTAATGTTCCTTAGTTTGACTATGTATATTATTTGATTTGAACAGATAGCATGCAAAACAAAGCTTTTCACGATACGTTGGTGCATGTGGTAA
This sequence comes from Leucoraja erinaceus, assembly GCF_028641065.1. Classification (NCBI taxonomy): domain Eukaryota; kingdom Metazoa; phylum Chordata; class Chondrichthyes; order Rajiformes; family Rajidae; genus Leucoraja; species Leucoraja erinaceus. The sequence continues at coordinate 32,656,116 of NC_073385.1, forward strand.
TAATAAAGCTAAACCTAAACTGTATCCCTCCACACGTGACAAGCTAACGAAACTAAAATAATCTAAACTTACCTAAGTGGTCTGTGTATTGTTGCAACATCATTTCTTGTGGAAGATCTCAGAGCCTGTCTCTAGGTGTGGAACAGAACCTAGTCACAGAAGAAGGGTTTCTTCACTGAATAAAGGTTTTGGCCCGAAACGTTGCCTATTTCCTTCGCTCCATAGATGCTGCTGCACCCGCTGAGTTTCTCCAGCATTTTTGTGTACCCTCACAGAAAGAAATTCTTTCCTGATGCCAAAAGCTTTTTATTAAATGTAATAAAGTACTGCCCCATTAACAAAGGCCCCATGCTTACAATGAGCGATTGTATTCAATTCGTCCAACTATTTAGACTTCCAGACAAGTAAAATGTGTAAAATTTGGAGAGGAGAGAGTTCACAATGGTGAACGAATAGACCAAAGGTATTATTGTATCTCAGAGGTTACAAAGATTGGATCCAGGCCATAACATTCTCAAATGAACTACTGGAAAATACATTTAACACATTACAAACACATTGCAACCTGCCTAGAAATCAAAGAGTTGACAATTACTATGTTTTCCACTCACAATCCGGAGCAGGGTGAATCCTTTGAAAGTGTCCAAATGAATCAAAGGTTCTTTCCAAATTACTGTAATTTTGCAGCATCAAAGGACACATTTGGTGTATCTGTGAAATTTAGTTCAGCCCGAGGAACAGCAATGACAAAAGAAACAGTTACCTGCAAGAAAAGTTGCTTTCAGACACTCAAAGATACCCAAAGTCAGGTTGCAAACCTTGAATGGCCAACAACAAAAAGTAGAGAGGTTAGGGTGCCCGATAAAGGGCAGGAAAGGACAGCACTGGTGAAATGTTATAGTACTATGGACAGTGTGAATGGCTGAGGAATTCCTGAGGCCATCATTATCATTGAAATATCTATTGTGATGTACTTTCAGACCTTTACACTGAGAGTGGGATTGAAAAATTAAGAGTCACTACAAACATAAAATAACTGAGTAGATCTAAGATACTGAAAAATAAAACATAGAATATAGAACAATACAGCACAAGGACAGACTCTTTGGCTTACAATGTCTGTGCTGAACATGTTGCCAAGACCAACTCTCATCTGCCTGCACATAATCCATATACTCCATTCCTTACATATGCATGGCCTATCTAAAAACCCCTTAAGTGCCACCATCATTTCTGCCTCCATCATCACCTCCAGCAGTGCCTTTCAGGCACTCACCACTTTCTATGTAAGCCCTGCATATGGTGAAGATGCATGATGCAGACTGGAAAAAATAATTCCTGATTAGTGCAGCAGAGGGCATTATGTTTGAACATTGTGGACCGAAGGGTCTGCTCCTATGCTGTGCTCTGCTTTGTTCTATGTTATTGATACAGGAGTAATAAATGTCCTAAATATATGCCATCTATTGTTAACAATCATTGCTGTTTTAAGGTTTATTTTGAAGGAATGCATCATGTGGCCACCAGCTCTGTTTTGCTGCCATGTTTGGTGTGGAAAGTTACAGAACTGTCTGACTCTATGAAGAAAGCCACCTCTGAAAGTGCTATGTTAATAATATATGTCTTTATTCAATAAAACATTTATTTTCCTTTGTTGGAATTATTTTATATAAAAAATAAGTATATAAAATGATGAGAGGCATAGATAGGATAGAACCTTTTCCCCACGATGGAAACATCAAATATTTTAAGACACAGCTTCCAGGCACTCACCACTTTTTACACAGAAAGTGGTGAGTGCCTGGAAGGAACTGCTGGAGGTGATGGTGGAGGCAGAACAATTGTGGCACTTAAGGGGTTTTTAGATAGGCCATGCATATGTAAGGAATGGAGGATATGGATTATGTGCAGGCAGATGAGAGTTGGTCTTGGCAACATGTTCAGCACAGACATTGTAAGCCAAAGAGTCTGTCCTTGTGCTGTATTGTTCGATATTCTTTGTTTTATTTTTCAGTATCTTAGATCTACTCAGTTATTTTATGTTTGTAGTGACTCTTAATTTTTCAATCCCACTCTCAGTGTAAAGGTCTGAAAGTACATCACAATAGATATATCAATGATAATGATGGCCTCTGTGAATGGTTTAACTGACTTTTTTATATCCCATGGCAAATCAATCTTAACCATTGTGAAGATGCAAACAAGTGTAAGGAGCCATCCAAAAATGAAACAATGGAATCGTCAAAGTGATTTCCATCTGTAAAATGTCACCTTTAAAACTGATGGTCAAATATTCAGAGCACCTCAAAAGAAACAACAGTCCTGCAGTTAATTTTGTTTCTAAATCTCAGTTCTAATCCAAAGGATCAATCATCATGTTATTCCAATGCAGTAACCTGCTCTTTTGATTGATTATTAATTTGCAAAAGCACTCCAGTTAGTCATTTTACTGAGGTATAAAAACAGAGCTTTGAAAATTTGTAGCATTCTGAAACGACAAAAGATTGAAAACATTTACATTGCTTAAATAAATAGTAGGTTCTGGGAGGGATGTTGCTGTGCTTTTAAGAGCACTGCGCAAATTTGGATGCATTGGTCTTTAATTCAGCTTGTCTTAAATAATAGATAGAGGGATACTGCGTAGAAACAGGCACTTTGGCCCACCGAATCCACGCTGACCATCAATCGCCCATTCACACTATTCTTACACTAGCCTAATCCAACTTTATTCTCTCCATATTGTTATCAACTCCCCCCAGATTCTATCACTCACCTACACCCAAGTGGCAATTTACAGAGGCCAATTATCCTACCAACCCACACATCTTTGGGTATGCGGGAGGAAACCTGGAAACCCACACGGTCACAGGGAGAACGTGCAAACTGCACACAGACAGCACCTGAATGTGAGGACTGAACCTGAGCCTCTGGTATTGTAATGCAACAAGATTTCCAGCTGCACCATAGTGTTGTGTTCATAATGATACAATTACAAAAACAGAAATGTCCTTGTATTGCATTAAATAATTAACATAGGTATATCCCAGAAAACACAGGACTCTGATCTATGAATGTGATTCTGTAGTCCCCAAATGTGAAATGCTAATTATGTTGATCTATTGTTTTTGAAAGAAGCAGCATCTAATCAAATATTTTAGTTATAAATTGGAAATATTAAAAACTAAGATGTGAGAGATTATACAAATGGGTGACCAGTTAGGATAGGCTGTGGCAATGGGGAATGAAGGAGCAGTTTTTAGCAGTGAAGAAAATATACATTAAGATAAACAGCACAAGTGAAAAGACAATGAAAAGCACACAAAATTGATAGATTATATTTGCATACCAATTACTGGGCAAACAAGGCGATCAACTTGCATTTAGCAATGCCTGAGAAAGAGGAAACAAAAGGCTTGGTATTATGAAAGAGTGAATATTAATAACTCATCTGTGAATAATATTAAAAAAACAAAATAAAGGATAACCTTTTACATTATTGAAACAATTCCATCCAGTCATTTGTGAATGTGCTTGCCCTTTGCCAGAAACCTAATCCCACTGTACTGTGCTGTCCTTGTAGAATTATCTCATCTTCCCCTTTAAATATTTAAGCATCTTTCTCTTAAAAGATGCAGGAGGCTCTGTGACAATAATGTTCGATGATGAGGAATGCTATTCCCAATCTCCTCATACTGAGTTGCCAGATGCAAACTGCAACACTCTTCTCACCTATTCCCAGCCAGCAGAAATTGTCCTTCATTATAAAAAACTCCTAATTATTAAAAGATCGAATAAATCCCCCTTGATGTTCTTTGTTCCCGCACAATAGTTCCTAGGTCTCTCTTCAGCATCGTGTCCTTTGGTCGCTGGCCCCATCTTGATGCATCCTTGTTGGACACACAATGATTTCAGTGTGTATTCTATAGTTGCCTTCATAGATTTAGCCTTTCTAATATTTCTGAAGCTTCTTTATTCTATTGTCTATTTGTAAAATCCTAATTCTATTGGCCTAGTTTATATCTGCAATTGCATCATATTTCAAACCATGGGTGTCTTTGTTAATCCAATGTCTTTAGCATCTCACTAATGCCTACTTTGACAGTGACAATATTTGGGAAACAATGCAAAAGGCCACCTCATTAACTTAGTACAATTATTGTTGACTAAGTAGAGATAAGGGTTTATTGGATTGTGGTTTTGGAAGGCAGTGAGCAACATGACTGACATGTTTAACGGTGACTCTGGAGACTTAATGAAAACTGGCAGTGCAGCACATCAACTTGAATCAATAGGAACCACACAAATATAATTTAATTTAAATGACTGGAGTAATGCAATAGCCAACAGTAATTGTGCTATTGATTGGTTTATCAGCAATTCCTTCACTGAAGTCCACCAAAAAATGGAGTTTATATTACAAGTATTAAAGGCAAAATAAGTTTTTCCCTCTTTTATCAGACTTCAGAACGTTCCTTCCATAAGCTAAGGTACTGTACAATTCCCCTCTACCCTAATGTGGATATTAAACTTTATCTATGGAACGGATGTGCTATAACACCGTGATCCATATTCTGCACTCTTTTTACCTTCCCCTTTGCCTACCTATTGTACTTGAGTTTGACTTGTTTGAATTCATGTATAGTATATCATCTGTTGAGATAGCCTGTGAAACAAAGCTTTTCCGCTGCACCTCATTACACATGCCAATGATAAAGCTAAATCAAAACCTTTACAAATCTGATCATACCAAATAATGCTAACCCTCCAACAACTCAGATCCCAAGAATCTCTTTCAAAATTTCAGGAGCCACCCCTCAACCAAGGCAGACATCAGTGATAAAAGTCCCCAATGTGTGTCCATAGTAACACTTCAGTCTTTGAAAATTAGGGGAAGAGAAAGTCCAAAGTCCTAGACTAAAAAAAGGCATTTAGACAGGCACATGGATATGCAGGGAATGGAGGCGTATGGATAGCATGGAAGCAGAGGAGTTAAGTTTAACTTGGCGTCATGTACGGCATGGACATTGTGGGCGGAAGGGCCTGTTCCTGTGCTCTACTGTTCTATGTTGGTGAAATGCAGTCCCTACTGAGCAGCAGATCCCTGCCATTCTATGTGCTTCGATTACAAGGATAACCCACAGTAGAGAAACTGAAGGATAACCCACAGTACCTTCAATGCTGACTCTCCAATATTCTCCAAATCGACTGGCAGAATAGACAAACCTTTGACAGTGCTCATTCCTAAGCCTGTTTCTTGCACACGATCCAGCAGATCAGATAATACTATACATAAATACAATCAGCCAAACACAAGAACAATAGGCAGATCAAATAGAGGATAGAGAAAGATACCGGAATGCAGAATATAGTTTTCAGAATTGGAGCATAACATTTCCATAGTCCAATGACGGCATTGAGGTTTAGGAGATTTGGGATAATACCCTACATAATGGAAGGACCATTTGGAAGCATGATAGAGGGGAAGAAGTTGTTACTGAGTCTAATGATGTTGCAGTTATGTTTCTGTATCTTCTGCCTGACGAGAAGAAAGAATGACCAGCATGGGAAATATCCTTGATTATGTTGGCTGCTTTTCCAAGGCAGCGTGAAATGTAGATGAATACAATGGTGGAGTCTGGTCTGTGTGATGGACTGGGCTACGTCTACAACTCCCTGCAATTTCTAGTGGTCTTGAGTAGAAGGTATTATGTTTGGCACAAAATGAGAGAAATTTGATTTTTGCATTGCATTCGAAGTGAGTTATGTCAGTAGAAATGTTAGAGCTGCAAATTAAAAAAAATGTCAGTCTCTGGCAGAATTACCGGTTTCACTTGATTCCATTCTGACATTTAAAATAGACCATTACTGAAAAACACCCTTCCTTTTTGACAAGACTGACATAAATTTAATTACTATTGTTTTATGCATCTGATTCAAAATTCTATTATAGTAATTAGAGCAACCCATTAAGATTCCATGCAACAGATTGCAGATATCAATATAATCTACATTTCATTGGAAATATTGTGCATGTGCATTTACTATTAATAAAATGCAAGGATGATATCTCATGCCATTGGGAAACAGCAGAAAACTGCTTTGGTATACATTTTAATTTTTGAATCTCTTCACTCCTGCAGACTGAATACATTCTCACACATCCTCAGCTCTGTCGATATGTTGCATGGATATAATAGTGGATATTAAGTTTAACAATGTCAACTGAAGTGCTATCGGAAAGTTGGGATGGTTGATTAGTAGGACTGGATGTTACAATCCATAAGGTTTTTCACTACAATTGACATTCTTGGGGATGACCACTAGGTGATTTCGCTAACAATCAGACACATCTTCAGTTGTGTACCTCAACGTCACTGGGAGTTTCAGCCTTTTATCACAAGACACCCTCATTCGAGGCAGGCCCACCGCAGGGTGATCAGACCTGGGTGTGTGTCTTATGGTTAGCCTCTAGATGGTCAAGTGGCAGCCCAGACGGCATCTTTTCTCTTCAGCCACAGCCAATGACTGCTCCATTCAGTGGCATTGGCAAGTTCTTTTATTTCCCTCCTTTGTGCCTGCCCTTTGACTCCTACTTCCCTCAGGAGCCTTGCAGTGGAAATGGCTACAAAGCCCATGCACCTCACCTCCACTGGACACACCCTTACCCTCCAGCCTCTCCCCTCTGCCTCTGCTGCAAGGTTTGAATATCAAAGCCTTTTTCTTTCATAAACCTCGTCCACAGCCTCCTCCCCAGGGGACTGTCAGCTCAATGATGAAAACATGCCGACAGGAGTTGGACCAGAGAACGAGGTCTGGTCGCAGGTTGGTAGCTGCGATTTCAACTGGGAACAAAAGTCTCTGGCCTAGGTTAACACGCATTTCACAGTCCCTGGCTGCATTCAGTGGGCATGAGTTGAGAGGCGAGGGGTTAGTCCTCCGTTTGTCTCCTTCCCGGATGAAGGATGGTATTTGCGGGAATGTTATCTGGGCATTGATAGGCATGGCGTTGGTGGTAACTCTCTTGCACTCGAGTTCAGCTGCCAAACACCTCAGCACCTGGTTGTGTCACCAGGTGTATATGCCTTGTGTTAGGCTGGCCTGACAACCAACCAGGATGTGCTTGAGATTTGTTGGAACTGCACACAAGAGGCAGGCTGGATCCTCGCCCAGCCAAAGGTTTAGGTTTGTGGGAGAGGGAAGGACGTCATATGTGGCTCTGATAATGAAGCTCAACTTATTTGACTCCATGCTCCACAGCTCTCTCCATGTGATCTTCCTCCTCTCAACGCCATCCCACCTCATCCAGCGGCCTTGTTTGGCTTGGGATATGGCTTTGGCACACCTGGCTGCTTCTTCCTGGTGGCGCACCTCCTCCACCACCAGGTGCCGACGTTCAGCTAGAGTAGCCTTTTGCCAGGTAGGTTTCATTGCTCCCAGGCCAAAGCCCCCTCAGCCTTGTTGGTCATGGCCCACTATGTCCTGGTGTTGGAGGGCGGATTTTGCATCCAATACCAATGCTGCTGGAATCCATTTCTTCCCTGTTGCTAGGGTTGGAGTGACACCTCTCATTAGTGGGTCCCTGGATTCTGTTAGTGTCATGTCCAGCCGCACTTTGGCACATTTGTATTCCTCCACCAGGCTTGAGACTGGCAGTGAGAGGGCTCCATTCCCATACAGCCCTATGCTGCTGAGGCATCGCGGTAGCCCAAATCACTTCCTCACTTGTGAGTTCATCAGTCTCTCCAGCTGGTTGACATGGGATAAAGTGACCTCGTAGATGGTAATTGGCCACATGAGTCGGGGCAGTAGACCAAATTGAAGGCACCAAAGCTTCAGCTTCCCTGGAGGAGCAGTGTTGTTGATTTGCTTGAGGCCACTGATTGTATCCTGCCTGAGTTGTTCCACCTGCTCTGCATCCTTGAGGTATGTGGTGTACCATCGCCCAAGGCTTTTGACAGGCTTCTCCAGGACAGTTGGTACTGTCTCGTTATTGATGCGGAACCTTTCGTCAGTGAGCCGGCCTTTGACGATGGAAATACTGCAGGATTTGCTGGGTTTAATCTCCATTCGTGCCCATTTGGTGTTTTCCTGGAGTTTATCCAGCAGTCGTTTGGTGCATGCTTTTGTTGTTGTTATTGTGGTCATGTCATCCATGTACGCCCTGATTGGAGGAAGACGCAGCCCACTCTTCAAGCGTTCCCCTCCGACCACCCATCGTGATGCTCGAATGATGAGCTCCATTGCCAGGGTGAAAACCAGAGGAGAAATGGTACAGCCTGCCATTATGCCTACCTCAAAGTGCTGCCAGGCGGTGGTGTTGTCCTGTGTTGTGACAGAACTGGAGGCCCTGGAAGTAAGCTTTTACCAACTTTGTGATGACCTCTGGGACCTGGAAGAAGTTAAAAGCTGCCCAAAGAGTCTCATGGGGCACTGAACCAAAGGCATTGGCAAGATCTAAGAAAACCGCATGCAGATCTCTCTTTTCATTCTTGGCAGTTTGTATCTGGTGCCAGATGACGTTTGCATGTTCCAGACATCCTGAGAAACCACGTACCCCTGCTTTCTGCACTGACGTGTCAATAAAGTTGTTGCTCTGCAAAAATGCTGAGAGTCTTTGGGCCAAAACATCAAAGAAGATCTTTCCTTCCACGTTCAGAAGTCTGATCTGGCGGAATTGGCTAATGGTTGAGGAGTTCTTTTCTTTGGGAATTAAGATCCCTCCTGCCCTTCACCATGCCTTAGGTATGATTCCTTTTCCCCTATGACACTTTCATTAACTTCCAAAGGACTTTAATTTGGAACAATATGGTGTTATTGACCCAGATTATGTGTAATATGGAAAAAGGTGATAGTGCAGATCATTAAAGTTCCAGTGCATTGTACTATGATAGTTGTAGTTCTGACATTTCCACACCTATGTCAGATTACAACATCTAGATTTAAATAACAGAGTGGAACTGTCCAAAAGATGGACATGGGATGCAAATGAGATTAACCTAGATACAAAATAATGTTATGATCGATACATAGAGAAAAGTGGTAGAACCTGAAACGATTAACAGGCATCGAAAGACAAGCAAATTGTCATTACTTGTCATCCCAAAGAATTACAAGTTTTTGGTCAAATGACCTCTGTAGAGTTCAGTGATTCAAGGATTCAGGCAGCATCCTGTAGTGGTGGCGCCATCGAATGTGGCAGCCTTGCCAGCAGCTGTCTGTCCTTTCATCCTTTTTGTTATTTTTAGTCTGTCTAAAAGTTTTGTTTTGGAGGTCTTTTAGTCTTTTTTATGTGTGGGGTGGAGGAGAGGGAGGGGGAAACCGTCTTCTCAGTCACTACCTGGTCGAGGATGCGTCCTTTCTCCGAGCTGCATCTTCGCCCCCCCCTCGCGGCTTACCATCTGGATTGGCGCGACCTTTCCTGTAGGAGACCAGCCAGAGCTTCAGCGGCAGCGCAGCACGTGATTACCATCGCGGAGCAGGCGATGCCTTACTGGGGATCGCCGTTAAAGCTCCGGAATGTTGGGACTACTGTTTAACATCGTGGAGCTGTGGTTTGCGGCACTTCCAGCCGCGGCCGGCGTTGACTGTAACATCGCGGAGCCTGGGATCCTTGTCGAGGGTTGCCATAGTTGGAGCTCTGCCCAATTCGGACTGTGGACTTTGGAAGGCGCCGTCTCCGTAGGAAGCGCCCATTTCGGAAACTCCAAGCCGCCAAGAGTGTTCTTCCGTTCCGACGCCGGAGCTCCATCATCCCGGCGAGAGGGCCTGAAACATTGGGCCGCAACTGTGGAGGCTTCAATAGGCCCCGACCATGGGTGAACACGAGGAAGATGACTGAACTTTGTTGCCTTCCCTCACAGTGGGAAACGTTGATCCCGCAGTGGAAGGATGTTCTTATGTTTCATGTTAAATTCTATAGTGTTGAGTTTATCTTATTTGTGTGCTGCATGGTAACTCAAATTTCACTACATCAATTGATGTATGTGACAATAATGTCCTTTGTCCTTTGTCCTTTGAATGGACAGGCAATGCTTTGTGTCAGGCCCCTTCTACTGACTGATAGGAGTTGGGATCATGATTCCAGCATCTGCAGTTTCATAATGAAAGTCTCATAATGAAAGGGAACGTGTATTCATTACTTTTAGTGATTTGCACTATGATTAAGTTATAGGCTTTTCTCACGGGGCGACTTGACGCAAGAGGTAACCAGAGTTGAACATCGTGGGAACCTCGTACGATAACCGTACGGCATTCGTTGACCACCGTGGACCACCGTGGCAGTAACGGCAGGTAATCGTGTAACTTGTTGACTCGGGAGAAAATTCAAGCAAGCTTGAATTTCTCCAAGAGTGACTTGCACACTTGTGGTTGAACATTGCAACATTATATGGACATAGTGGCCAGTGCGATATCCGTAATAACTCTTGCGTTTACCATGGGAATTCCTGCGAATGGTGAACCCGGAAGCTGGACAGAGGGGACAGAAGGTGAGTAAAAATTGTCTTCTGTGGGATTGAATTTAAAAAATAAAGATTTGCATCCGCATATGGACATCAACTTATTCATGAGTTAAAAAAAATAATTTTTTAAATGTACTTTACTGAAAGGTTTGAGAGATTTTTATGGTCCGTGAGAAATTTTTCACATGTACTTCTTTGAGAGATCCTCGGAGTCCTCGCCGACTAGCGATCGATGCCTTTCCAAAGCAGGGTCTGGAACGCTACCAATCAATGTTCTCCAGAGACCCGTGTAAGGAGTGAACTGCACATGCTGGTTTAAACCGAAGACAGACACAAAAAGCTGGAGTAACTCAGCGAGTCAAGCAGCATCTCTGGAGAAAAATAGGTGATGTTTCGGGACGAGACACATCTTCAGACTCAATTCCGATTAGGATGTCTGAAGAAGGGTTCCGATTCAAATCGCCACCTATTCTTTTTTCTTAAGAGATGCTGCCTGACCCGCTGACTTACTCCAGCTTTTTATGTTTTTCTTCCCAGATCTGACTTACTTGCTGAGTTACACCAACATTTTGTGTCCTTTTGTGTGTATTAACCAGCATCTGCAGTTCCTTTAGACATTACCTAACTTCAGATTTTAGAGATATAGCGCAGAAACAGGCCCTTCGCCCACCGAGTCTGCGCCGACCACCTATTCTTATACACTCCAGGGACAATTTTGCAATGTTACCGAAGCCGATTAACTTACAAACCTGTAATCTCTGGAGTGCGAGAGGAAACCGGTGCACTCGGAGAAAACCCATGCGGTCACAGGGAGAACATACAAACTCCATACAGACTGCACCCATGGTCAGGATCGAACCCCGGTCTCTGGGGCTGTGAGGCAGCAACTCTACCACTGTGCCGCATGTAGTCCAATTTAATAAATTGCTGGTGTTGCTTCCAAAGACAGAGGCATTGATAATATTAGGTCAGAATTGCATCTTTCCGCTAATAGAGTCAATTATTAGTCAATTAATAATAGAATCAATTATTGTTGGTGACATTTCACCTACGAATATCGGACTATTTTCGCAGAGGTAAGGGCCAATTAGGCCTAGCAAAAGGTATGAACACTTTTAAACATTTTTTTCCAACTATTTTGTCAAATGCAAATACAGGGAGAATGATCAAAGTGCTCACATGGCTCACTCTGTTAGAAGCGTTCTGAGTTTAAATGTTCCGTGTATTCCTTCTTAAAGTATAAATTTTTGTGTGGCCAGGGGTGCGATTGAGAACAGCTGGGAAAGGGCGGAGGGGGCATCACGAATAACAGCGTTTCCCTGGCCATATTATGGCCCATTCCCCAACCGTAACATTAATCAAGCTCTGTCTAACTCCGCCTTCACACCATCCCCCTATGACATGGGTTAGTCATCGCTGGGCGGGCTGTGGGCCGAATGGCACTGAGATCCATTGTGCAGGAAGGAACTGCGGATGCTGGTTTTTACCGAAGATAGACACAAACGCCACCTGTTCATTTTCTCCAGATATGTTGCCCGACCCAATTCAGTCACTCCAACATTTTGTGTCTGTGTTCACTATGAACATTGAATTATTTAATTTTAGGTAACTTACACTCTCTCTCTCTCTCCCCCGCCCAGGGTTGGGACCCCTCTTCAAAATACCCTGCTGAGGTCATCTGTTGTTGGCCCTGATTTGTCCCGGTCTTTTCTTGTTTCCAGTTCCCCCCTACAATCATCCCGAAGAAGGGTCCCGACCAAAAATGGAATCTATTCCTTTTCTCCAGAGATGCTGCTTGGCCCGCTGAGTTACTCCAGCATTTTGTGTCTAACTTGCTGATTCAGACAGTTTTTGATTATCAAGGTTTCTGTGCTGACTCTTTACTCTGAAACACACGTTGGAAATTTAAACTTTGGCGCAACTAACATCGTTTAAGTAATGTGGCATCTTCCTGCAGTAAAGTCACGGCATTAGTACAGGCATGTCTCCAAATGAGCCAATTCAACCAAGGGAGGATATTTATAGTGTGTGAAAAAAAAGTGACATCATTTGTGCCACGTGACACTTCACAGTTCACAATGTTCATTCAAAATTTAACGGGAAAGCTCGGGAGACGGACAAGTCACTCGCACAAATAACAGAAATGCCGAGTACCATGGGAACTCTTTATCTACCCCCCGTTATATCGTGTGATATCGTGCTAGACCACGACCACTTCACTCTGGTTACATCTTGCGTCAAGTCGCCCCGTGAGAAAGCGCTATGAGTCAAGGCTTAGGGGGAAGGTAATTAAGAAAAATAAGAGATTCATTTATAATTTTGTAAATCGTTGTTAACATGACTAACTATTCACAAATTAAATATTGATTTAAAATACCATTATTCCCATTTATTGAATAGTTAAACCTCAAGTGATGAATTATTTTAATAAACATGTAGTTTGTAAGTAAAAGGAAGATGAGTTGATAAACTTTAGTTTAGTTTAGTTTAGAGATGCAGCATGGAAACAGGCCCTTCGGCCCGCCGAGTCCCTGCGGACCATCAATCACCCGTTCATACTAGGTCTATCCCACTTTCTCATTCACACTCTACACATTGGGGCATTTTTTATAGAGGCTAATTAGTCTACAAGTAATGACTGTGTAGGTGCTGTGGTGGGATTGTAATGTGTGAAAATGTGTACCTCAGACTGCCACTTACACAAGAAATATCTTGGAATTGAAATAGCAGCTCACAGTATCATAGCCAGCTCACACCGCAAAGACAAGCAAGTTTGTAGGTTAATTGACCTTTGAAAATTACCCCTATGCTCTCTTGACATTTCCACCCTGATTCTGGCTGTCTACCCTATCTATGCCTTTTGTAATTTTTAGTTAAGTTTTGTTTGGATATACAGCATGGCCCACTGAGTCACGCCAACCGTTGATAAAATCAATAAATGAGGTAACAAATAGATTAAGTTTTCGTTTAGGTTTATTATTGTCACATGTACTGAGGTACAGTAAAACGCTTTGATTTGCATGCTATCTAATTAGATCAGATAATACTTTATATAAATGAAATTATGTCAAACTCAAGTACAACAGGTAGAACAAATGTTAAGATACAGTGTGCAGAATATAGTGCTCAGCATTGTAGCTCATCATTTCCATAGACAAAGTACAATGTCCGCAATGGGATAGAGTTGAATGGAACAGTACCTTTGCTTATGGGGAAATTCTGACAATATCTAAGCTTATGGAGAATCAGGCAGTACCCTAGATTATGGGGACAATTGGAAATTATCCTTGATTATGGTTTGGACAGTTTATGGGGTAAATTGGATTTTTAGTTTAATTTAGTTCAGTTTAGAGATACAGAGCCTTTGGACCACTGCGTCCGCACTGACCAGTGGTCCCCGCATTTTAACACTACACTACACACTTTAGGGACAATTTTTACATGTACCAAGCCAATTTACCTACATACCTGTACGTCTTTGGAGTGTGGGAGGAAACTGAAGATCTCGGAGAAAAGCCACCCAGAACGTACAAACTCCATACAGACAGCACCCGTAGTCGGAATTGAACATGGGTCTCCGGCGCTGCAAGTGTTGTAAGGCAGCAACTCTACCACTGCGCCACCGTAAACATATTTTTGTAAGGAGGGGCCTGCTAATGAGGAAAGTTTATATGTGGAGTCTGAGAACGTGGCTAAATTGGTATTGAAGTACTTTGCAAGTCTTTGCAACAGAAATGAATGATAGTGAAGGCAACATGAAAAGAACAGAAATAAGTTATGGAAAGGATAAATGTAATCAATGGAAATCGATTGTCAAGGTTATAAGCACAGACAATTTGTTGATTACCTGATGCATATACAGCACACCCAAAGTTGTTGAAAGCAGGGTTCGTGCCATTCGGCAGTAATTAGACTTTAATTAAGATTTAATACCAGTTTTATTGAATAAGAGAAATACTGGGCATAATCTTTCAGTCCTCATTGGATGCAAGGTTATTTAACTTAAAACCCTTTTTTTTTTGAAAGGGGGAAAGTTTTGTGAAATTGAAGATGGGAGGAATACTAATGCTGTACCACTAGATAGAGCAGAGGGGTAAATGGCAGACCATTTGTATAATGTATTTTGCGGGGAAGCTATTAGAACCCATTATCTGAGAAAAGAAACAACCTTTCATCATGAAAGACACAGCAAATAAGTATTGATTTCTGAAAGTCAAAATGAGCATGATTAACATTATTGAATTTTTGATGAAGTGCAAGGAAGATCAATCAAGTAGAGTTGTCTATGCAATGGGAATCTTTGGAACCAGAAAGTATTTGACGTGCCGTAGAATATTATAAATAGAGATTGTTTGGACATATAATGATTGCAGTTTAGGATGGAGAGAGGTTATCACATTGAAACATCCTGTGAGTGATTCAGAGAGTTACTGTAGCATTGTTGTTTTCTTAGAATTTAGGATTAAGGGTACCCATTTGACTCAGGGGTTGGTCTTTCATGAATGCCGAAACTAATGGGCATTCAGTTAATATCAACACCCCACCTACTGCAATGGAATGTAATTAGAGACATAGAATCATACCGCATTGAAATAGCTCCAACGTCCCAACTGTGGGGCAGCATATTTGACCAGCAGTAGAGTTGCTGCCTTACAGCGCCAGAGACTCGGGTTCAATCCTGACTACAGGTGCTATCCATACAGAGTTTGTATGTTCTTCTTCTGACCACATGGGTTTCCTCTGGATGCTCCATTTTGCTCCCACATTCCAAAGATGTGCAGGTGTATAGGTTAATTGGCTTCTGTAAATTATCTCTAGTTTGTAGGGGATCATGGTCGGCGTGGACTCAGTGGGCCAAAGGGTCTGTATCTAAACTAAACTAAACAAAAAATAAACTAAACTAAACTAAACTAAACTCGTCCATGCCGACCAAGATGTCTTATATAAGCTAGTCCTATTTGTCTGTGTTTGTCCCTTATCCCTCTCAGCTGTTTCTGTGATCGCCAGGTTCAAGACCAGCTTCTTCCCAACAACCCTCAGTTTGCACCCGAGGCAGATTCTCACTATTAATGTCCTTCAATGCCACTTCTGCTTTATTCTGTAATCAGCTTTCCTATAAATCTGTGCTAAGGCCCTTTTCAAATCACTGCCTTTATAAAACATCTTCCCTCGAGGTCTGGAAAATTGTTGAAAATCAACTCCAGGGGATTGGATATTCACTTATTGAGTATGTCAAGATGGTTAGACTTTTGAACACAACAGCAGCAGAACGTATGGGATTGGCTTCATAAATAGGATCAGCCTGACCCTAGAACGTCTTAAGAGGAGGATTACAGTACTGTTGCAAAGGATGAGTGAATTTAATTCTGCAAAGATGGAACAATTTAGAACAGCAAAGGCTGAAAGATGACTTAATAAAACTTTTCAGCACAATGGGTGGTTAGTGACTATATTTGGAGAAAAGCAACCATGCAACAGGGTAAGTGGGGGAATAAACAAAGATCATAACTTGAAAAATCTTTGTTAAACTATATATAGAAGAAGAGTTGTCAAGGTTTGAGACACTATAGTTGAATAGGTGGGGGAAGGTGATTTCATGAATCATTTCAATTTTGACAAAATATGGACTCAGCAAAACTGCTTTTGAATGGGCTCAGTACAGGTATGATAATCCAAATACCATTGTCAGAGTAGAGGTTTCTTTGAGTCTGCGAGTTTCATTAATTTAAAATAAACTGGCAAACCTAACAACTAACTAAACCTTGTTCTTGGTTTTCCCAAGAGCCTTTCTCTCAGTTAGTGTACTAGAAGTCCATTGAGAAAATAATTACTGCTGGAATGGTTGATGTGTTAAAAACTGGATGGTAAAATGGGTAGTAACATCTTAATAGTATTGGTTCAAGACTCAGATCAATGGTGACATAGATAGGATTAAGAATATAGTTGGACATTATAAAGAGTATTTATGTATAACTAAAAATCTTACAGTAAATAGAATTTTGAGACAAATATGTGTTTGAATCTCTAATGTACCAAAACTAGAAATGTTGCTAGTAAATCTATAATCCAGTTATCCTCATCATACAGTTTGTGTATTTACTGTTTATTAAAAAAAATGTATACTATTCCTATGCAAATATAAATTAGTTATATCTTTAATCCAAGATGGCGGCAGTGGAAGATGAAGGGGAAAGTTGATGGTTATGAACATTCCGTGTACCTTCCTTCTGCGTCCTCGGAGTGTGTGCTAATGTTTTGTGGTCAGCTCGATTCTGGTAGTCACGGGTCATGGTGTTGGCGGAGGTGGCTGTGGGAAGCCCTACAGCAACTGGGTGAGAGTTGGATTGAGCACAGCCAACAGCAGCTGTATGGAGCTGGTGTGTAAGGAACTGACTGAATCACGTGGGGCCAGGCCGACCCCTACTTTATAATGTAGTAGGACACCAGCTAGGACACTGTGTGGGAAAATGAGATATTGCATATCTCCTCAGACTTTTCAGAGACTTGAAACTTGGAATTTGCAAGATGATGCTGGAATGTGACGACTCTCTAATTGCTGTTCCAGAAGTGAATATATACTTTCAATTGTCCCACTCTTTTACTTGTGTATGTTTGTGCTCATGTATGGTTAGACTATAAGGTAGCACAATGGCGTACTGGTAGAGTTGCTGTCTTACAGCGCCTGAGAACCGTACTCGATCTGAACTATGGGTGCTGTCTATACGGAGTTTGTACGTTCTCCCTTTAACCACATGGGTTTTCTCCAGGTGCTCCGGTTTCCTACCACACTCCAAAGACATACAGGTTTGTAGGCTAATTGGCTTCAGTATATTGTTAGTTGTCCCTGGTGTGTAGGATAGTGCTCGTGCATCGGGTGATCGCTGCTCAGCACGGACTCGGTGGGCTGAAGAGCCTCTTTCCACGCTGTATCTTAAAAATCTAAAGAGAACACTATAGTTCGGTACACATATAATAACAATAATAAAGTAAACTAATTTAGAAGTATTTGAATGCCTTTATATTTGCAAAGGTGCATTCTAACTAGGGAGTCCCTATTCAATGTTTAGTTGTCTAAAATATAATTTATATTCTTCAACACAAGAGCACATTTAAAGTTATTTATGCAAAGCATTGAAAAATCTGAACAAAAGCCTAATATATGGTCCATTTAATCCCAATGTCCTGTCAGCTTTAATGCTTCATGAGTTATCAGTAAAAGCCACTCATAGAATAATAATCATTTCCACTGGTACAACACCATCACATGTTTCTGACTGCTGAACAGGAATGTAGGATGACTTTTAAATGTCAAAGGTAAAGGAATATTTAAAACGTGTGAACAAGTATAAGGCAGCTCTTATTATTCAATGAAAAAGAGCAAATTCATTCATTCCAGAAACATCATGAGAACATGTATCACCTTGATGGGAGTGAGAAAAATCCAACCACTTTATTCGGTTTCTTTTGTCATCCAGGTCCTCATTCTCCATTTTCAGTTTTCTACGTTAATTAATTCAGGTACAAGAATGATGTGTCAGGTTTAATTTCATCTTCCTTGCACCATACACATTAATTCAAACTAAATGGATACAGTCAAAGACTGGTGAGTAATCTCATCTCAAACCACTTCATTTTTTTTCTTCTATTACTAACTGAATATTCTGAGCTGAAGCTGCATTTCATATTCCTGTGTTATTCGTTGTTATCCAAATCAAGATTAGTCCATGTGATCATTGAGTTAGAGACCAGTCAATGTCGTATATTAACCTAATATTTACCTTGTGTTAATTATAAATATTCATACCAGCGAGTTAAGGGAGATACAACAATTAGCAATATTTTTGATTTAATTTTTGTTAAATGGGAGTTGGGTGGTCTAGCACTCCCTAACTTTATGTATTATAATTGGGCAGTAAATATTAAAAATATGATTCACCTGCTGGACAATTCTGCCCAGCAGGTGGACTGGATTGTAATGGAAAGAGAGGACTGCTCTCCGTGTAATATAGGAGCGACTCTCCTCTCACCAATACATCTGAATAACAAAAATTATAATAAAAATCCAATTATACATAGCACAATTAGACCATGGAAACAAATAAAACGGAATCTAAAATTAAGAAACCTATCTCTTTTAATACCAATAGTTAATAATCCATCGTTTAAACCATCAATTATAGACAAATCATTTATACAATGGGAAAGAATGGGAATCAAAACGCTTGGAGATCTGTATGAATTGGGAACATTACTATCATTTCAACAACTACAACTGAAACATAATTTGAAAAATAATCAATATTTTAAATATCTTCAAATTCGTGATTATCTGAAAAAATACACAAAAGACAATCATAATATGCCTACAGACTTACTGGATGAAGCAATGAAGACAAAGGCGGAATCAGCGAATCTAATATCGTACTTATATAACATCATCTTAAACATAGAAGTACCCACAACTGATGGAATTAGAAGAGATTGCGAACAAGAATTAGCTATAAAAATTTCAAAAGAGAGCTGGGATAATCACTCACTACAGGTGCATAAATGTTCGATCAACGTACGACATTCTCTCATCCAATTCAAAACATTACATAGACTATATTATTCAAAAACTAAAATAAATAAACTCTTCCCTAATGTCTCACCCATCTGTGATAAATGTCTGTGTCAAGAAGCTACCATAGCGCATTCTTTTGTTTTTTGTACAAAAATACAAAAATTCTGGAATTAAATATTTGACATCTTTACAAAATTAATTAAAATAAAACTGGTACCAAAACCAGAATGGATTATTTTTGGAATATCGGAAGGTAACCCTGAACTAAACGTGTTTCAGAAGAATTTACTCAATTACAGGCTAATAAAAAACCCACAAAAAAACAACAAAAACAGACTTGATTGATAGTCCCCTTTCTGCGGAGTTTAATATTATAATAGAGCAATTGTTTCTCCTTTGTTTTTCCTTCTTTTCTAGGGTCTACTTTCTTTCTTTACTTCCTTCTCTAACTTCTTTTCTAAGGGGCTTTCTTTTCTCAACACTCTCCTGCACTTTCACGACTCTTGCGCACTTTCTTTACTTTCTTTACTTCTATCTTTTTCTTAAAGCTCAAAAAATGAAGTGGTACAAAAAATGTATTAAGACATATGTGTTGTGTAGTATTGTAACTTAATAAAAAAAAATTAAAAAAAAATTAAAAATTTAAAAAAATTGTTAAATGGGGTGGCACATTGGCGCAGTTGCTCGAGCTGCCACCATACAGCTTCTTCCCCTCTTGTTATCAGGCTTCTGAATGGATCGTCCATAAGCTAAGCTATTCCGATTCACCACTACCCCATTGTGGACATTGGACGTTTTCTATGTAACTGATGTGTTACAATGCTGGGAACTATAATCGGCACTGTATTTTCCCCTTTGCTCTACCTATTTTACACGAGTTTCACTTGATTGTATTTATAATACATAAATTGCTCCCTCTTTAACCGTTATAAAAACTATTTTCCCTCTATAGGGTGGAACGGCTTGACGACAAACAGACTTAAATTGTTGAAATTCTCAGTTCAGATTCTGTTTTGCTTTGCTTTGTTTTTGAATTTATTTTATTTTTATTTTTATTTTATTATTAATTTTTTTTTCTCTTTGGTTTAGGGGGGTTTTGTTTTTTCTTTTTTTCCTTTTCTTTTTGTCTTTTTATCTTTGTGTTTTTTTCTACATTTATAAGTATTCTTTTAAACCATATAACCATATAACCATATAACAATTACAGCACGGAAACAGGCCATCTCGACCCTTCTAGTCCGTGCCGAACACATAATCTCCCCTAGTCCCATATACCTGCGCTCAGACCATAACCCTCCATTCCCTTCCCATCCATATAACTATCCAATTTATTTTTAAATGATAAAAACGAACCTGCCTCCACCACCTTCACTGGAAGCTCATTCCACACAGCCACCACTCTCTGAGTAAAGAAGTTCCCCCTCATGTTACCCCTAAAGATTTAACTATATTTACATAGAGATCGTGAGGTCTATATTCATTGTGTATTTTGACACTGGTCTCATATTAGGTTATACCTGTTATTAATGTAATCCTGATCGCTATGTATCAATATCATTGTTATGTTTATCATTATTCTTTTTGCGCTGTTTTTTATGTTTTATTTTTGTATTTTTGGAAAAACAAAACAATAAAAAGATTTTAAAAGAAAAGATTATATTTATTGAGAGTGTTATCTTATCTGATTGGGTAGCATTCACGGTAGGCCTGATAATAATAAATCTAAACCTAAACCTAATTATTATGTTTGACTCACGGCCTTTTATCTATTAATTATGCCAAAAGAATCACCCTTGCACATCATCTTATGAAATATAAAAATATAATTGGAATCACTGTAGATGTTGACTCAATTTCCACTCTGAACTCCTGTACTTCTGAAAGGGTGAGCACCTGCTGATGAGATCTTGGTCAAGGCCCTTTACTGAACCACTGAGGTATAGGATGAAACTGATCTAAACTCACGATAATGAATCTGCTCATTTCCCTTGAGCTTCTGCGTCTGATATTTTGCCTTTCATCTCTCCTTAATATCCCATGAGCCATGTAGTTGTTAGGAGATGAAGGCGCATTTCTGGGAATACCTTATTATTAGAAGTCCACAACTAACTCAGGACTTTTTCTCAATGATCACTTCATTTCCTTAATGTTGTTGGGCTGTTAGCATCCGTGAGTCAATTGACATGGTAAAAGTCGTAGTTTTTAGCAAATGCTGTTGGGGTAATTAAGGCAAAGAAAAGCAGTGCATTTTGTAAGTGGAACAGAGTGTAGCTAGTGAGATGCATAAATGGAGTAAACAGTGTGAACCCTTTTCTCCAGGATGGAAATGTCAAAGAATAGATGGCATAGCTTTAATGTGAGAGGGGCAAAGTTCAGAGGAGATATGTGGGGCAAGTATTTTACATGGAGAGTAGTGGGTGCCTAGAACGTGCTGCTAGGGGTGATGGTGGAGACGGATATGACAGTGGCATTTTAGAAGCTTTTAGATGAGCACATGAATATATAGGGAAGGGTGGAACATGAATCGCTAGTTTTTATTTAGATCAGAAGTGCAGCATGGAAACAGGCCCTTCACCCCACCACGACCACACAGTGCACTCCAGTTCTATGTTATCCCACTTTCTCACCCACTCCTCTCACACCAGGGGCAGTTTTACACAGGCCAGTTAACCTATGAACATCGCAAATCTTTGGGATGTGGGTGGAAACCAGAGCACCCAAAGGAAAAACGTACCCCGTCACAAGCAGAACCTGCAAACTTCAGACAGCACAGACAGCACCTGAGGTCAGGATCAAACTTGGGTCTCCAACGTTGTGGGGATTTGGCTCCACCAGCGAGACCACTGTACCGCCCTTGATGAGTTTGGAGCCATGTGACCCTGGCAAAAGCCAAACATCGGTGAGGGAGCTATGGATGAATCTGTGCTGCTGATTAGCACTGGTAAGGATCACTTCCATCATCTCGCTGATCATTGAGAGTACACTGATTGATGATAATTAACCAGATTCAGTACACAGTTTAATTGTCATATGTACCGACAATGGAACAATGGCATTTTTACTTGTAGTAACTCAACAGGCTTGTAAACACAATGCACTCAGGTACATAGAGTCATAGAGCATGTAAACAGGCCCTTTGTTCCAATTTTTCCATGATGACCAAGGTGCCCCATATATGCTAGTCCTATTTGTCCCCGATTTTTCCATACTTTGGACCAGGTTGGATTGGTCCAGCCTTACCTATTCATGTCCTTGTTCAAGTGTCTTTTAAATGCTATTGCGCCTGCCTTAATGACCACCTCTGGCAGCTTGTTCCATATACCCACCACCCTTTTAATGAAAAGGTTACCCCTCATGTTCCAAATAATATATAATAATTTAATTTAATGTAATAAATTAATAACCATTATACTAGTGCAAAAACTCAAAGTCCTTTTCCAACCTGCACTTGGTGAGCACCTCGTAGCTGGGTGATTTTCCACATTGTCAGGTAGCTGCCAGTGTTGCAACTGTACTGGGGCAGCTTAGTTGAGATGCAGATAGTTATGGAATGCTAGTTTTCTGTACAACAGGTTGGATGTTGGCTGGACACCTTGTATTTGCTCTATCTGGTTCCCTAAACTGTTTCTGGATATTACATGGAATGAATCCAATTGGCTGGAGATCGGTTTCTGTGCTGGAGGAGATTTCAGGAGGACTCAGCATCCATTTGATTCTTCTAGCTGAACACCTATGGAAAGACATCAGCTTTTCTTTCACATGCACAAACTCAGCATCAGTAGCCTGATGATAGTGGAGAAGAATCTGTTCCCAAGTCTGGTGGTCTGTGCTTTCAATTTTTTTGTATATTTTGCACAACAGGAGAGGGGAAAAGAAGGAATACTTGGGTGAAAATGGTCCTCGATTAAGTTGGCTGTCATGTCAGCGTGAAGTGCAGATGGAGTTGAAGGTGGGAAGTCTGATCTGTGTGATGGACTGAAATACATCCACAACTTTCGGCAATTTCTTGCAATCTCAGGAAACGTTGTTCTCAAACAACGGTGCGATGCAACCCGACAGCATGGGGCATCTATAGAAGTTGGTAAGAATCATTGGAAACATGGAGACCTCCTCTGCATCCTTTCCAAAGCCTTCACATGCTGCCTGTACTAAGGCAACCAGAACTGCATGAAATAATTTAAGTGGGGCCTATCATATATCACATGGCGAGAAAACAAAATAATGACGTTCGACTTTTTAGAGGTGCCGATATGTCGTCACTTAAAAAGCGTTGTGGTCACCATCTTGGTTATCATACTGGATGTTGAACTTTACTGATCATCAGATGGTATTTGGAATGTGTGATTATTCACCAAAACAACCAGGATTCTGTAATTGTGTAGGAAGGAACTGCAGATGCGGGTTTAAACCGAAGATAGACACAAAATGCTGGAGTATCTCAGTGGGACAGGCAGCATTTCTGAAAAGAAAGAATGGGTGACATTTCGGGTTGAGGCCTTTTTTCAGACTCTTCAGTCTCGATCTGAAACGTCACCCATTCCTTCTCTTCAGGACTGTCAAAGTTCCCTGTAAAAAAAAAAGGCAGGCAGATGTTTTCAATCTTACATTGGTTTTACAGACTATTTGCAAAGAAACATCATTAGCATTCAGTTTTCTCCTTCCCCCAGGATTATATGACAAATGTGGCTGCTTGACTGGTCACCAGTTTTAAAGTCACTTGCTGCAGAGGATAATTACATCCCCATTTGTGTTATGTTGCTATTCATATTGACTGGAATATTGATCATGATTCTGCTTCTCAGTTATTTCCTGATGCAGAGAAACCGTAGTGACTGATATAGAGAAACTCTCCATTAATAAACTGTATAGTAGCAAGGACAGAACCTTACTATGTGCCGTCATTTCAAAGTCACTATGGCAACCAGAGTAATTTATTTATCTACAGGACAAAAGGGAGGGGGTGAGAGAGAGAGAGAGAGAGAGGGAGGGAGAGAGGGAGAGAGAGAGAGAGTAGAGAGAGAGAGGAGGGGAGAGAGAGAGAGAGAGAGAGAGAGCGAGGGAGGGGAGAGAGAGAGGGAGGGACGGGAGAGAGAGAGCGAGGGGAGAGAGAGAGGGAGAGGGGGAGAGGCGATAAGCAATTTCCTATTATCTTACCTGAAGGCGTATTATACTGGTGGCACAGGATCGAAGAGGTATGAGTCTCCCTTGCCCAGTGTGATGCTGTTTGCTTCGAAGAGAGAGAGAGAGAGAAATTGATAATACAATTGAAAGAATAGCATCACTACCACCATTGTTCACACAGTAGCATCTTTCTATCTTTGATAATTACATTTGGGGCTGTTATGCTATTCATTATTGTACAATACCATCATTGTAATCTGGCAATCCCAAGAGGTACTAATGTTCATACAAATGTTACCAACACAGAACAGGTTGCTCTGTCATTTTCTATTAGACATTCAATAGTAAACATTTGCATCTTTTGGAGAGAACTTTTGTTTGGGATAGAGATGTGACATAAGGTAACCTATCACATAATTTTAGAGAATCTACTAGACTAAGTGGAACCCGTTGGGTCCCATGTTCACACGGGAGGGCTGGTCCCCCAACGCAATATTCCACCTCTCCAACAACTCTAAAATTGGTGGCCAGGAGGGGGGGGGGGGGGGGGGGGTGCTATCTGGAGCACGAGTGGGGGGTGTTGTGGGCTGAAGGGATTGGCTTCCAGATGGCTAGCAAGGACATTGTGGGCTGAAGGGACTGGTTTCCAGAGGGCGGGCATGGACATTGTGGGCCAAATGAATTCTTGGGTTGACAGCTCAGTCACTCAAGCCTGATGTGCTGGCAGCGCACTCATGGCTGGAGGGCTGGCTGTCGACTCGTGGCAATTCCTTGAAATTCCATTTGAAGCAGGGTGCAAGGCCACCAAACTCAAGTGCAGTTTCCCTACCACTTCAAGCAGGGTGCAAGGCCACCAAACTCAAGTGCAGTTTCATACCACTTCAAGCAGGGTGCAAGGCCACCAAACTCAAGTGCAGTTTCATGCCACTTCAAGCAGGGTGCAAGGCCACCAAACTCAAGTGCAGTTTCATGCCATTTCAAGCAGGGTGCAAGGCCACCAAATTCAAGTGCAGTTTCATGCCACTTCAAGCAGGGTGCAAGACCATCAAATTCAAGTGCAGTTTCATGCCACTTCAAGCAGGGTGCAAGGCCACCAAATTCAAGTGCAGTTTCATGCCATTTCAAGCAAGGTGCAAGGCCACCAAATTCAAGTGCAGTTTCATATCACTTCAAGAAGGGTGCTAGGCCACCAAATTCAAGTGCTGTTTCATATCACTTCAAGCAGGGTGCAAGGTCACCAAATTCTAATGCAGTTTTATACCATTTCATGCAGGGTGCAAGGCCACCACATTCAAATGTAGTTTCATACCATTTCAAGCAGGGTGAAACCAGAAAACCTCAAAAAACACCACATGAATACTATACTCACAGTTCAGTAGACATTCAGTGTGTTCAGTTGATTCACAGAGTCATGACCTCTCCCTCCCCCTTCTTGTAGAGACTGAGCCACACCCACATTTCCGGGTTTTATAATCTCTCCCCCCTCTCGCCAGAAGGGGCGTGGCCTTCATGGCATGATTGACAGGAGAGAGATTCTCAATATTTTTTAAACATTCATACCACTTTTACTTTTCATTGATGGGAAGATGGGTAGCGCTTTATCTAAAATCAATATACAGTGCAAACAGGAAGTTGTCAAGTTTAGACTTTTAATGCTGTGCTTAATTTCGACCCAACCACCACCAACAACCATTTGCTGTGCTTTATTTCAAACCAACCACCACCAACAACCATCCTCTTCAGTCTGAAGAAGGGTTTCGGCCAAAAACGTTGCCTATTTCTTTCGCTGCATGATGCAGCACTGGATTCATCGCGGAGCGGGCGATGCCTTACCTGGATCGCCATTTGAAGCACCAGAGTGTTGGGCCTGCTACTTCAACATCGTGGAGCTGTGGTTTGTAGAGCTTCCAGCGCGGGCGGCGCTGACTTCAACATCGCAGAGTCCTGGGATCCATTTGCCGAGGGCTGCCAGCGTGAATCTCCACCCAGCTCGGCCTGTGGACTTTGGGAGCTGCGGACTCCGGTAAGAAGTGGCTGATTCGGAGGTCCAAGCCGCTGAGAATGTTCTCCGGTTCCGACGTCGGAGTTCCATCATCCTGGCAAGCGGGCCTAAACATCGGGCCGCCCATAGCAGCGAATACGGAGGGCTCGGGAGGCCCCGACCACGGGTGAACAACAGAGGACAACAGAGGAGGAGGACTGAACTTTGTTGCCTTCCCTCAAAGTGGGAAACTTTGAAACTGCTGTGTGGGGATGTTTATGTTAAAGACTATCATGTTCTGTGTTCTTTAGTATATTCGTATGGCTGTATGGTGACCACAAATTTCACTGTACCAAATGGTGCATGTGACAATAAATTTATCTTGTCTTGTCTTGTCTTGTCTTGATGCCACAGGAGGTGATAGTGCAGGAGGAGGTAGCCATGCATGAGACACCCCTGGAGGGGGAGACCAGGGTGGTAGTATATGTCCCCACCACCACCCGCTCATCTTTCACTACCTCATTTGAAGGCAGCAAAGCAGCCCTTTCTCCTGTGTCTGGCACAGCATCAGAGGCAGATGCCCATTGATGGTGAGGGTGTGCTGGAGGAAGGTTATACCCTACACCTTCACCAGGCAGCAGGAGGGAGACCTTGAGGAATGGTTCCAGCAGAATGCCATCCTGTACGAAAAGGAAAATGAGGGGGACTGGGACATGGTCTAGAATGGCATGCTTGCCATCCACTGCCCCACATGTGTGCTTAAAGTTCCATCATTTGTCAAAGCCCAGCGCTACTCACTTCCAGTCATCTGGTGTACTGGGACAGTCCATCACATCATCTCCATTCACCCATTGAGTCCTCTTCTTGTGCTTCCTCTTCACCCTTGCTCTTCCCCTTCTGTCTTTCTTATTAGGCTGCTGAAGCAAAAGGGCTACTGCAAACAGCAGTAGTTGTATTTTTACTAACATCCTCCAAACTAGTTCCTTCCTTGCTTGCATGGTTCAGAAAAATTAAATTAAAAACCTGGGTGGCATTTTTTAGTGAGGAAAAAATGCAGATATGACATCATTTTATCAGGTGATCATTTGAGCTGTTTGACACTCGTCACTGGTCGTTGTTGGCTTTCGGTGTGGGCCTCTGAGGTGGAAGGGGGTCGTGCTCATTCATGGACCAGAGATTTGCCAGAGACCATCCTCGAGTAAAACGTACATGGTCGAAGCCAGTCTTCAACATAGTTGAAGGAGGTCGAAGGAGGTTTTCTTTATAGTCGAGGGAGGTCTTCAACGTAGTCGTAGGAGGCCGTACACATAGTCGAGAAAGGTCGTAGGAGGTCGTAGGTCACTGCAACCTTGATTTTTTAGGTCTCCCATGTGGGACAGGCCCTTAATTTAACTCTGTGATTAAGTCTATATTTGTACTGCTCCGAACTTACAGTATCTTCAAAACATATTACACCATCGACTTACAAACACAGAGAAATGCTGGCATCACCTTTACAGGAAGTGTGTGTTATTTTCCTAAATCAATCCTGCAACAAGAACACTGTGACACTCTCTTGTTACATCAATGTCACTACATTCACCAAATTAGCTGCAGGAGATTAAAAAAAGAGAGTGGACGAGAGGGATGGAAAGTGGGTGAGGGCCTGCTGCAGGTGATGTTTTGGTTCTTCCATGGGTGGTCACCAGGGAGAATTCAAAATCAGTGCTTGCATAGAATAATTAAGTGAACAGCCTTTTTAAATGCAGTAGGATTTAAGATACCCTTCAAAGCAGTGACTGTCAATTTGTTAAGGATTGTTTGAAAGATCCAATATGGGCCTTATGCATAAGGGCTAAATCTGTCGTGTTAGAGGTTGCAACATCGGTTGTGTCCGCATTTAGCTTGCTATTTTTTCTCAGACAACAGGAGGAGGTATTTTTCTGTAAGACCGGACTCCTTCCATGTTGGGACTGGTACTTGGTGCCCACAGATATCAAGTCTGTCCTTAGAAACTCCCACAACACATCTGATGTCATGGCTAGTCCTCAATCATGGTCATAGAGCTTCTGTATAGCACAGAAACAGGCGCTTCGGCCCACCTTGAGCAGCTGTACAAGTTGGCATAAAGGGCTAGTCTCATTTGCCTGCCCATGTGTGTAGTTTGGTGAACTGTGTGGGGTGGAAAGACCGATTGCTCCTCACGTGCAGCAAGTGGCGCTGCACAGGACAAACGGAGATGTTTTGTATATAGTTTATCCTGTCTGTAGACAGTGAGTGTGCAGCCATTTTGAGTTGCCTTGCTGCCAGCATTGAGTAATATATTAAAGGCTTCTGTTGTATCTTGAAGACTCTCACGTTTCATGCAGACCTAGAAAAAGAACATGAAACCATGGTCCTCCAAACTCATTCTATCCATATACCTGTCAAAATGTCTTCTAAAATAAGTTTATCTGCTGGCAGCTCATTCCACTACCTACCCTCTGTGTGAAAAGATTGCCCCTGAGCTCCCTCTTAAATTGCTAAAATCTCACCTTCAGCCTGTGCCTCAGAATTCTCCACCCTGGGAAAAAGACTAGATAATTGTGGGTGCTAAATATGTCCCAACATTGAAGGAATCCAATCTTCTTCCGATATCTGAGAAAAAAAAGCAAGCTAAATAAAGATGCTTCCCGTTTTATTTTAAAACTGATTTATCTCAGCGGGGAGAGTCATTCCAGGCAGGAATACTGGCCGTCAACAGAAATGTTATTTTGTCACTGAGGAATCTGAAGCTGAATGTGGAGTTAGAGTTAATAATTGGGACATCAGGGATAGCGGCAAAGCAGTACTGTGGAAACAAGTGAACGATGCACTTCATTAGCAGGGTTTACATATCTGCAATATTTATGTTATAATTTTGCTGTCACTCCAGTTCCATAAATCTAATTGCAAAAAAAACAAAAAAACAACAGGTGTACATTTTATCCCACATTTTGTAGTTTAAATAACTATTTATCAATTTAAGAACTAATAATGATCACAGGTCCCACCCTGGAAGACAAACCAGGGCAGGACTTTCAAAGCGAAATGCAGGGGCCTGGGAAGTGTTATAAAGCACAAGGATCCAGGAGTGCGGTTACATGCCTGTACGTAGTTTCCTGAAAGTGGCGTTATAGGTAGGGTGGTTGTAAATGACTGAGTAATACAATCTGATATCCAAGATCATCTTTAATCAGTATTCAAACTATAGCGGTACAGCAGGTTGTTAGTTGCTAGAACATCATGACCACTTCCAAGACTGAGCAGTACAGGAAGTGGGTGGTAATATAAATCGTACAGTAGGGTGGGATTAGTGATGCATAAACCAATCTACAGTGGTCAAAATGTCTTTTGGCACAGTCGAGAGTGACCAGGGCTATCAGTGAGTGAGGAGGGCCGTCTGTGCGAGAGACCTATCAGCGAGTGAGGAGAGAATAAAGGGGGAAACAGCAGGGGGTGGAGGTGCCAAGAAATAAGGGGGGCCCGGTGGATTGGTGGGGGGGGGGGGGGGGGGGGGGGGAGAGACCTGCTGCCGCTCGTGGCAGTAGATAGAACTGTTCAATGAATTTTTGCAACTTTATTGGCGACAAAATGTGGTGACACTTGTGCACTGACTGGGTGAGGTCTGTTGTATGATTTTACCAGGTTGTATGCAAATCATAACATTTCACTGTACCTAGATGCATGTGACAATAAAGTTTCATTGAATCATTGAATTTAACAGATGTTTTTGGATTGACACATGGATATGCAGGGAATGGAGGGACATGGATCACATGCAGGCAAAATAAATCAGTTTAACCTGGCATCCTGTTTAACATGGAAATGTCAGCCGGCGGGCCTGTTCCTGTTCTGTACAGTTCTTTGTTCTATGTTTTATGATAGATTTTTAACTACTCAGCGATTCAAGGGCCATGGGATTACTGCAGACACGTTGCACTGAACTGAAAAAACGACGCGCACCACACATAGAAGTCCAAGTTCTCAGAGTTATTGATATCCAAGCCTTGTCTCATTGTACAATTCCAGGAGATTCTATATGACAGCATTTATGAGGACACTCCTCCTTTGTTCTGTTCCTAAAGTGGTATGCAGCATTTGAGTGAAATTCCTCCAGAGCCATATTGCGAAATTACAGCCTCCTGAGAATTTCAGCAATTGTTGAATGTGTTGCAGTCTCTCCGAATTTTAAGGGATAGTATCGGTTTTGAGAACTAAATAGATTCCTTTTCAAAACTATCTTAAATTAAATCTATGCCTTTTTAACAAACTTCTTCCTTCCAAAAAAGTTTGCAATGGCATTCTTTTTATATAAAAAATCAATTTAACTGTATCCCCACTCACAAAAAAAATTGCACTCAATTGCAGTATTACTCCAGTACAGCCATCTTCTTTGATTTGATTTTATGAAGCCACTGCGAAGATTTGCTGCAGAAGCAGAGGTTTTGTGATTTATAAAATCTAATTTTAGATAGGCCAGTCCCACACATATAACAAAAGGGCAAGATGTTCATTTCTTCAGTGTGTTCCAGCTGGTGAAACGATCAAATCTACCTCCAG
The DNA here is from genome assembly GCF_028641065.1 of Leucoraja erinaceus. Lineage (NCBI taxonomy): Eukaryota > Metazoa > Chordata > Chondrichthyes > Rajiformes > Rajidae > Leucoraja > Leucoraja erinaceus. The sequence goes on from NC_073385.1 coordinate 32,686,801, forward strand.
ATGCATGGTGTTGCTGAACTCAATTTAAAATATGTAACTCCGAGAATATAAACTTCAGAAAATGTTTCAAAAAACTCAGCTAATGAACATTTCCAGTATTTGCTTCTCATATTTTGGATTTCCAGCATCCATTCTTTTTGCAACACAGTGACACATCTGGTAGAACTGAGGGTGATCTTATAGAGGTGTATCAACTTATGAGGGGAATAGACAAGAGTGAAGAAACAGAGTCTTTTTTTCACAGGGTAAGGGAATCAAGAACTAGAAAGCATCGGTGTAAGGTGAGAGGGGAATGATTTATTAGAAACCTGAGGGGCAACCTTTTCACACAGAGGGTGATGGGTGTATGGATCAATCTGCCAGAGAAAGTAGTTGGGACAGGTGCTATTACAACATTTAAAAGACATTGGGACAGATACATGGATAGGAAAGGTTACACAGATAGGTCAATGGGACTGGCTTAGATGGGGCATTTTGCCTGGCATGGGCAAGTTGGGCCAAAGGCTGATCCCGTGCTGCATGATTCTATGAATCTATGACTGTAGACATGTACAATTATAACATTTGAAAAGCACTTAGATCGGTACAAGGTATCGGAAAGGTATGGAAGGATATGGGTCAAGTGCCAGTCATTGGGACTAGCTCGGTTAGGCAATTTGGTCAGTTGGATGAGTAGGAAGGAACTACAGATGCTGGTATGCATCGAAGATAGACACAACATGCTACAGTAACTCAGCGGGTCAAGCAGCATCTCTGGAGGAAGGGAACAGAAAAATTCACCCATTCATTTTCTCCAGAGATGCTGCCTGACCCGCTGAGTTACCTCTGCATTTTGTTCTCTATGGTCATTTGGATGAGTTGGGCAACGGCTTGTTTCTCTGCTGTGCATCCCTGTAATGCCATGACTCTGTGACTCAAAGAGAAAGTGATCTTCAAGAAAAGGTAAGTAGCACCCTTTTTGTTTTGCAATCACAATTACCAATTCGATGAAACTCATAAGCGGCTTGATAATAAACTGTCACTGCGCATCAGAGCAATAAGCTATGATTTCTGAAAAGTAATTCATTGAGGATCCCTGACTGAGAATGAATATCTCACCTAAGAAAATTGAATAAATGTACACCATAGTGTCTCATTGAATGCCAGTGTGGAAATCAAATTATGGTCTGTCTGTAAAATTGATTGTTATATTTGCATGCCTTGGCAATTGTGGAAGATTATCCATGTAGCTTAAAGGCCAGAGGTGCCAATCATCTTGCTTCCAGCAGTCTGAGTAAACAATCACTTCAAATTGTGAAAAGCTCAATCAAAAAAAAACCATGCGAGCACAGCAATTGCTTTCCTCTTCTCTCTATCATGACTGACTTGGATAGAGCAATAGGAAACACAGCCTGATTATATCTTTCCACTTTCACTGAGTTGTATAAATCCCTGCGCAAACCTTGTCTAGATGTGCAGATAGGTTTACATAGAACAGAGAACATGGAACTGCACAGCGCAGGAACAGGGCAGTCGGCCCACAATGTCTGTGTCCCAAAATGATGCCAAGTTAAACTAATCTCCTCTGCCTGCAAGCGATCAATATCCTTCCATTCCCTGCATATTGATTTGCCTTTCGAAGAGCTTCTTACATGCCACTGTTGTATCTTCCTCCACCACCATCCCTGGCATCATGTTCTGGGCACCCACCACTGTCTGTATGGAAAACTTGCCTTTCACAACTCCTTGTTACTTTGCCCCTTCCACCTTTCACCTTCGACATTTTCACCCTGGGGCAAAAGCTCTGACCATCTACCCTATTTAAGCCTCTCACCATTCTATTTACTTCTATTATATCTCCTCCCAACTTCCAGTGTTTCAGAGAAAAGAATCTAAATCTGTCCAAACTCTCCTTATAGCTAATGTCCATGCAGCATTCTGGTAAATCCAGGCATCATTTTGATAGATTCCGGTTTAAGGTTTCCCACATTCCACATGGACACTTCTGATAATTTGCAGTACTACGGTAAAGAATATATCACTACACAAAAAATAATGTAGATTTTCAAATTTCAAATGTAGGCTTTCATTCTGAGTTATTTCACCATTTGGCATTCTTTATTGAGATCAACTATCTAAGTCTCACTGCACCTCAGCAACCAAAGAATAGATCCAATAGAGATAAACCACAAAAGGAATGGCTGGTGGTATTTTCTTTGAGAGATGCACCATGGAAACAAACCCTTTGGCCCACTGAGACCTCACTGTCTGTTGATCACTCATTCGCACTAGTATGATGTTATTCCATTTTTGCATCCACACCCTACACACTGGGGGCAATTTTTACAGAGGCCAATCAACCTACAAACCTGCATGGTTTTGGGATGTGGGAGGAAACCGTAGCATCCAAGGAGACGCACATGATCATGCAAACTCCACATCGACAGCATTCAAGGTCAGGATGGAACCCGGGTCTTTGGCGCTGTGAGGCAGCAGCTCGACAAGCTGCACTGCTGTTCTGCCCCTATTAATCAAAGTACCAAACGACATATAAAACTATTTCACTGCAGATATATACCACTGTATTAACCCTCACATGCAAGAGCTATTTCTTATCAGTGGAACTCATAAATGTTTAATATATCCTCCTAAGCCAATATTTATAATTTTACTACAATATTGCAGATTAAAGGGGCTGTCCCACTTGGGCGACCTTATTGGTGAGTTTAGAAGAGTTTGGAAAAATGACATGTTGAAGACCTCCTTTGACTATGTAGAAGACCTCCTTCGATCTCCTTCGACTATGTTGAAGACCAGTTTTGACTAGCTATGCCTAGCTACGACTAACTTCAGGAAAATTGGACACCGAATAGTGCAGAGTGAAGATGACCTCCTTCGACCTCCCTTAGACTATGATGAAGACTATCTTCGACTATCTTCGACTACCTTCGACTACCCTCGATTACCTATGACTAACACGCCGTCCTACTACGACCTACCTCGACTAATTATGACCTACTACAAATAAACCTACCAGTAAAAAAAGTATCGTTTTTCCATGGTGACCTTTTTTTACTCGCGTGACCTAGCTGAGGCCTCAAGTACGTGGGGACCACTCTCGAGCATGAAGGAGAGTTACGAAGACCTCCTACGATCTCGTGTTGACCATGCTGCGAGTATGAGTCGAGGGCAAACTCGCCAGAACTTGTGGACTAGGTCGCCCTAGTGGGACAGGCCCTTAACATTTGAAATTGTTATAAAGTATGATTCAATCACATCTTTCCCTCTCCCTATGTCCCTTTGAACATAATCATTTTTTTTGTTCCCCGTATCAGCCTTACTATCTCGCCATGGTTAGATTTGCGCTTGTTCTATGAAACATTTTCTTCTCACTCACCCATCCCACTGTTGGAACATATAAGTGACAGGAGTAGATTTAGGCCATTAGGCCCATCAAGTCTACTCCACCATTCAATCATGGCTGCTCTATCTCTCCCTCCTAACCCCATTCTCCTGCCTTCGTCCCATAACCTCTGACTCCTGTACAAATCAAGAATCTATTTATCTCTGTTTAAAAATATCCACTGACGGCCTCCACTGCATTGTGTGGCAAATTCCACAGATTCACCACCCTCTGACTAAAGATATTTCCCATCATCTCCTTCCTAAAAGAGCGTCCTTTAATTCTGAGGCAATGATCTCTAGTCTGAGATGCTTCCACTCGTGGAATCATCCTCTACACACCCACTCTATCCAAGCCTTTCACAATTCTGTATGTTTCAATGAGGTATGAGGTTTCAATGGGGTCAACAATATGACCCCCGCAGATGTGGTTGAGGAGAATATGTAATTGAACAAGGTCAGGGGGAGTTCCCACCACCACGGGTACCATGTAATCCCGTGATACCTGCTTCATGGTCAGATAGTCGGCGACTAAACCGTACCCCCCACCTGGTTTGCATGTCATCCTTGCCCAAGGGCCATGTTAATCTTCTTTGTATCGTTCCAATTTTAGTATATGAGCTGCCGAAGTGAGCCGGGTCTCGGCCTGAAACGTCACGTATTCCTTCTCTCCACAGATGCTGCCTCACCCGCTGAGTTTCTCCAGCATTTTTCTATACCTTCAGAATTAAAGGACATTCCTTTAGGAAGATAAGAAGGATTTTTTTCAGTCAGAGGATGGTGAATCTGTGGAATTTGTCACAGAAGGCTGTGGAGGCCAAGTCAATGGATATTTTTAAAGCAGAGATAAATAGAGTCTTGCTTCGTATGGGTGTTAGGGGTTATGGGGAGAAAGCAGGAGATTGGGGTTAGGAGGGAGAGCTATGTCAGCCATGATTGAATGGTGGAGAAGGTGATGGGCCAAATGGCTTATTCCTGCTCCTATCACATGACATCTTCAAAATCTTATTACTAAGATTTAAGGCTCCAACTTACTTTAAAAGAACATCTAAAATAATGGTATCCAAGAAGAGTAAGGTAACATGCCTCAATGAGTACCTACTGGTGGTTTGAGAGGTTGTCACTTGGACAATAATACAATACAATAATACTTTATTAGCCAAGTATGTTTTGCAACATACGAGGAATTTCATTTTCCAAGTCATACAAATAAAAAGCAACAGAACGCACAAAATACATTTTTACAAAAACATCCACCATAGTGACTCCTCCACATTCCTCACTGTGATGGAAAGCAAAAAAATAGTTCAATCTCTTCCCTCCTTTATCCTTCAGTGGTCAGGGGCCTCGAGCCTCACATCGACGGGACAATCTTACTCCCGTGGATGGCGGCGGGCCTCCTCGTCGGGGCTCGAACGTCGTGCGGCTTCTGGAGCTCCCGACTCGGTCTCTCCCGAGACTGTGAGCCTTTGATGGTAAAATCCACAAGCCATGGTTGGAGCGATCCCAGGCAAGGAATCGGCCCCCATGGTAAGTCCACAGCCCACGGTGGGGCTCAAAGTCAGTCTCGAGCGAGGCCTCCAGCTCCATGGTGTTAGGCCGTGGAGCGACCGGAGATACGATCCGAAAAACAATCGCACCTCCGGCAAGGTAAGAGACTGAAAAAAAAAATTTGGTTAGCAGTTAGCGATGTAAGTGTTGAAGGTTTCAAGGTTTTGAGTTAGATTTTGAGTTTTGGTGGTGGGAGCTAAGCGGCTGAACAGTTGTTACAGTACGTCAATACAGCTCTGTTTGATGGGTGCTTACTTTTTGAAATTATGTCATTATTTCAGTGTTAGGAGAAGAATTTTCTCCAAGCACAGAAGATAAATTCCTTGGAAGCGCTATTTTTTTATGAAGAAAATGATCATTGATTTTACTTCGGAGTCACGTGAGTGACTACGTGAAGAACGCCGCTAGGACGCATGCGTGTCATATATCGCTACACGCATTGCAACGAGTCACAGCAGGGGGAACGTTGTTCCCCTTAGTGGCAGAATTTAAAAGCCGGGAACAGCAGGTAAGGAGACTCTGCGTTCTTCCCACTTACTTTACAGGTGGAGACATGGACCAGATCCACGAGAAACAAGAAGGTTGCGAAAAAGCTGGCGGGGGAGAACCGCGGAGTTGCGGGCAGCCAGCAGCAGCAGCCAACGGCATGCTAATCTCCCGTAATGGGACTAGCTGTGCCCGACTTCGCTCCTGCACCGGCCAAATCTACACCACGGCCAGGCGGTAAAGCAAAGCAAAAACCAGACAGAGTCGTTGACTCCGATGAGTCCGACATTGAACAGCCGCGAGCGGCCAGTGCCCGTGAGCATTGGGGCTGGTTGGAGCGGCTGGGGGAACAGGAACAGCCGTGAGCAGCCAGTGTCCGTGAGCATTGGAGCCGGTTGGAGCGGCTTGAGGAGCAGGAGCAGGCGCGAGCGGCCAGTGCCCGTGAGCATTGGAGCTGGTTGGAGCGGCTTCAGGAACAGGAGCAGCCGCGAGTGGCCTGTGCCCGAGAGCATAAGAGCCAGTTGGCGTGGCTGTTGGAGGAAATACTCCAAAGTGACAGGCTCCGGGAGATGGAGATTAGGCACAGTGGGCAGCTAGTAAGTCCTACAGCAGTACTTCTTGTGGGGCTGCACAGTGTTTCTCCCTCATCAGAGGGGAGTACGGGGGGTCAATTCTGGGCTGACCCTGAAGAGGGGTGTGGAACATCCCCCTAGTGTACATGGGGTGCAAGAAAACCTATTGGATATGATGTCCCAGTTTCTTCAACCCGACCAAACTGGCCAAAAACTGGAGCCCAAAATAGCTGCAAGTATTGACTACATGTCATTCAACCAGCTACAAGGACAGGCATTATTGGACACCACAGCAAGACACTTAGCACCAGGGAACTGCAAATCACTAAATGTTCCCAGTGTCAACCAGTGCATTTGGAAACATGTAGGGGCATCGATCAGAGCCAGGGACTTGAAAATACAAAAAGTTCTGAAAGTCCTAACAGCGGGAATTACGGCTTTCGCCCGCACATTGAACGAACAAGACATGACTCAAGATCACCAAGATGCACTGGCTTTATTTTGCAACTCCCAATACGAGTTAAGTAGTATTAGGAAGAGTGCTATCCAACCGGCTTTAGACCCCAAATTTGCAGGCCTCTGCAAACCTGGAACCTCCAAACCACCAATATTACTATTTGGAGGGGACTTATCCAAACAGGTCAAAGAACTTGATGAAGAGGCTAAAACCCTGGGGCTCATAAAAGCAGCGTCCAAAAACTGCTTCGGCCAGAAACAGCACCCCTACGCACCCACCAATCAGCCAAGACAAAGTGGTGAAAGCGCGAAGGCCAGGAACACCCAACATCGGTCTTTTTTAGGCCATGGCCCAGATCGGCCTTCCTGGAAAATGCACAAACCCTCAACACCAACCTAACTACAGACCCAGACACCGGCGCCTCAACGTCCACGGAGGATGCCGAAAAAGTAATAAACCTACCACTGGTAACCATGGAGGTAGGTGGGTCTGGTTCCTTACGAATTGAAGGGAGCATGGAGGTTGGTGGGAGATTACACTTCTATCTGGATGCATGGAATAAGTTAACTACCGACACTTATATTTTAAGCAGTATCCAGGGTTATACCATCGAATTTATACAAAAACATAACCCTCCAGTTCAGCATGTACCGAACCGAATGTTCGTGCTTACAGGCATAGAAAAATCAAAAGCACATGCTGAACTACAGCGGCTTTATAAAAAAGGAGTAATTGAGAAAACCCAACACGAATCACAGGAATTCGTGTCCAACATCTTTATCAAAAACAAGAAAGATGGTGGTTGCCGCATCATCATCGATTTGACTAATTTGAATACTTTCGTACAATATATTCATTTCAAGATGGAAACCTTTGTTACTGCTAAGCAATTGATTTCCAAAGGTTACTACATGGCAAGCATTGATTTAAAAGATGCTTACTATACAGTACCCATAAGAGGTGACCACAGATGTTATTTAAAATTCAACTGGTCAGCTCTGACAGTACAGGGCACTACCTAATGGTCTAACATCAGCTCCCAGGCTGTTCACTAAAATTTTGAAACCAGCCCTAGCGTTTCTGCGGAAACAAAAACACATGGTAATGGCATATCTAGATGACATACTTATTGTGGGCAAAACTTTGGAATTGGCTAAACAAGCGGAAACAGCCACAAAACAATTATTTGAAAATCTGGGGTTTATCATCCATCCAGGTAAGTCTAAATTAACGCCTTCAACCAAAATGGATTATCTGGGGTTCACCATTAACTCAGTTCACATGTCAGTGACTTTGCCGAAAGAAAAGGTTATAGCCTTAATAGAGGCTTGCAGCAAAATCATTGACATCACTAAACCATCCATCAGACTGGTAGCAAGAATAATTGGCAAGATAGTGGCTGCGTTTCCAGCCACACAATTCGGACCTTTACATTATCGAAATTTACAGAGAGCGAAAATAAGAGCACTCAAAATTAATGGTGGTCATTTTGACAGACCAATGAAGCTACCAACAGAAGCCATAATGGAACTAAAATGGTGGGTAGATAACATTAGGCATTGTTCCAATCCAATCATTATCAGCAACCCGTCTATGGTACTACAAACTGATGCCAGTGCACTTGGTTGGGGTGCTACCAATTCCATCTCCAGCTGTAGAGGGAGATGGAATGCACAGGAGGCATCATTATTACAAACACTGGGCATAAACTACCTGGAGATGTTAAGTGCATTCCATGGCCTTAAGTCATATTGTTCTGGGTTATATCACCAGCATGTTAGACTACAAATGGACAACACCACCGTGGTAGCATATATCAACCATATGGGTGGAAACAAATCGACATCATGTGATAATCTGGCCAACACAATTTGACAATGGTGTATCCAGAGAGATATTTGGATATCAGCTACCTACTTACCAGGTAAACTAAATTTAGTGGCAGACACCAGGTCACACAAATTCAATGAAAACACTGAATGGATGTTGGATAAAAATGTATTTGCTGAAATTACAGCACGGTATGGAACACCAGATATCGATCTTTTCGCATCCAGGCTCAATCACCAGTTATCGAATTATGTTTCATTGGAACCAGACCCTGGGGCAGCGACAACAGATGCATTTTTGCTGCATTGGGGGAAATTGTTTATTTATGCATTCCCTCCTTTCTGCCTCATCAGTCGGGTATTAAGGAAAATACAGCAAGATTCTGCATCTGGTATTTTGATAGTACCCGATTGGCCTACTCAACCATGGTTCCCGGTGATACTCGCTATGGTATTATAACCATGCATCATCATCCATCATAGACCTAATTTACTGGTTCATCCCGTAACAAGGGAAATTCACCCATGTCATAATTATACAAACCTATTAATTTGTAGAGTTTGAAAGCACCTCTACTACACCTGGGACTGACGGACCGAACAGTGGATATGATTGCATCGGCCCACAGACAGTCCACCAAAAAACAGTACTTGGTGTACATCAAGAAATGGGAAACGTACTGTCACAACAATAACCTCATCCACAGATCTAAGAACATCCCATCTGTTCTGGAATTCCTGGCAAGCCTCCATTACGATGAGGGGCTGAGTCATAGTGCCATCAACTGCGCCAGAAGTGCTCTGTCAACATACCTGTGGCAAGGAACAGAACGGCATTCTGTTGGGGCACACCCCCTGGTAACCAAGCTCATGAGGGGCATTTTTAATGCTAATCCCCCAAGAACCAGGTACTCCCAAATATGGGATGTGAGCATTGTACTGAACATGTTAAGAAACTGGTCTCCACCTACAGCTCTGTCCCTACAGAAACTGACTATGAAAACAGTCATGCTGATGGCCTTGGTCACGGCACAAAGAGTCCAGTCGCTACAGAAACTAAGGCTGGACAACATGACTATTTCATCTGGGAATTTAACTTTTTACATCTATGAATTAGTCAAACAGAACAGACAGGGGTCAGCAGGGCTAAAAATAGAATTCAGGGCCTACCCTACAGATGATCGTCTCTGTATTGTAACTCACTTACTATTATATATGGAGTATACAAAGATCATCAGAGGCAAAGAAATGGCACTTTTAATCAGCTACTAACAGCCACACAATAAAGGTGCAATCCAGACCATCTCAAGATGGCTAAAACAGGTCCTAATAAAGGCTGGAGTAGACACTAACATTTTTAAATCTCACTCCACCAGGGCTGCAGCTACATCGGCAGCTATGAAGTTGGATGTTCCTATGGACCAAATCCTCAAGACAGCAGGATGGTCAACGGAGAAAACTTTCCAACGATTTTATAACAAACCTGTAATTGAACCTGGAACATTTGCAGAAACAATTTTAAGTTCTGTAATATGATTTTACCCCATAAATAGGGGCTATAATTTGGTGTTAATAAATTTATCGTTGTTTTCAATATCGCATTGATGTCTACTGATGTTAACACTATTCTCCCCATAATCAAGGCAGATGTGATGCATGGACTCGTTTCCACGGCATGAAATCACAGAGCTTTAAAATCTTCACGTAGTCACTCACGTGACTCCGAAGTAAAATAGTAAGATTAAACGAGAACTTACCAGTTTGAAGTTTGATCGTTATTTTATGAGGAGTAACATTGAGGGAATACGTGCCCTCCGCTCCCACCCTTGATCATATACTCAACTGGTATCTCTTCTCTAATCTTACTATGTTTAGTCATTACAGTTATCTGTGATTTCACACCGCTGCTTTGAAGAATGACACGCATGTGTCCTAGCGGGGTTCTTCACGTATTCCCTCAACGTTACTCCTCATAAAATAACGATCAAACTTCAAACTGCTAAGTTCTCGTTTAATCTTACTATTTTATTTTGCAGCTCAAACCAAGTTTTTGAATATCCCAAGCAGAGATGACAATCGATAATGGAATAGAACACAAAGTGCTGAAGTAACCCAATGGGTCAGAGAGCATCTATGGAGGAAATGAACAGGCAATGTTTCAGATCAGGATCCTTCTTCAACCTCAACAATACCACTAACTTCCACCCTGCCATCAAAGAGTCTAAGGAAGGGTCCCAACGCAACACGTCGCCTTTTCATGTACTCAAGAGATGCTGCCTGACCCATTGAGTTACTCCAGCACTTTGTGTTCCATGCAAGGTTCCAGCAATTGCAGCTCCTTGTGTCATCACATTTTGGAGGCTACGTTAAGCGCAATGTGCATGATTCAAATGCTGCATGGGTGAAGTCAGTTTGCACAGAGAGACTGGGGGGAATGAATGTCCCTTTCAATCCACTGGACCACATGGATCTGCTATTATAAAGGTTAATACTGTTTCATCAGAACATTGATTGCATCATTAACTGTCTTCCTGCTGTATCCGTGCTTCCCATTTCAAGCCTTTGTCCTTGTGCATGTTTCCAGCAATTTCTGTTTTATTTAAAACTTCCACTATCTGCTGCAGCTTTTACTCAGTTATTGATTCTTACCCATGGGGTGATATTAAGTTTATAATATGCCACCCTGTTTCCAGTTCAGAAAGGAGAGTATTAAAAGATCTCAGCCATATGTCAACCATGTATCAGCTGTGATTCTTTCTCTCTTTACTCGGTCTTAATTTTGGTTACCATCATCTCGAGTTACAGTCATACATCATGGAAACAGGTCCCCACCGTCCAACTCATCCATGGTGACCAATATACCCCATCTAAGCTAATATCATTTGCCTGCATTTGGCCCACATCCCTCTTAACCTTTCCCATGTACGCACCTGTCTAAATGTCTTTAATGTGGTTTTAGAAGCATACAGTGCTAGGCAGATGGGTTTGATCATGACCTCCGATGCTGTCTGTGTGGACTTCTCCCTGTGACTGCATAGGTTTCTTCTGGATAAGTAGGATGATGTAGAACTAGGGTGAATGGGTACTTGATGATCAGCAAGGATACGGTGGCCCAAAGAGCCCGTTTCCTTGATGTCTCTTTCAATCAATCGATCATTCTACAGTTCCTTGTGTCTCTTGAAACTAAGCTGTCTCTGGGGGTGTGGATTAATGACTAACAACATTAGTGGCTGTTGTGAACAGGTGATCAATGGAATGTGGACTTGATGGGCAGAAGGGCCTATTTCCATGTTGTGAAATTAAATTAACTTCAATCAACATGAACCAGTAATGCCTACAATCTAATGCAGTTGAATATTTCTAACAGAACCAAGCGGAATATTATTTTCACAGTGAGTTTCTGACACTCTCCATTGCTTTCATAAATTATTTATTGTATTATTCAATTTATACTTCCATTTGTGCAGGTAGAGCTCTTATTTTCACTTAAAAGGCATCCTTGCAGGCACCTTCCAACAATCTCTCTTTATTAGCATTATACAATAATTCAACTCTGTGCTAAAGTGGCACATAAATAATACAACTGCTTTGCAAAAGAGGCTGAGCAAACTCCTCAGAGCATTGTCAATTAATGACGAGCTAAACCAAGGTGCTGAAAAGCACCAAAGCAATGCAAACAATAGCAGTTACTTATTTATTACTAACAACGTGCCTTTTCTGCAGATAAAGAAATTACTTCTTCCTGCTCCCATCGAGCAGAAGGTACAGAAGCTTGAAAGTGCACACCACACGTCTCTGCACATTCAACCAATCTATTCCCCTCATGATTTTATACATCTTGATTAAGATCACCCTCAGCCTCCTGCACCTCAAGGAATAAAGCCTGCCCAATCTCTCTCTAGAGCTCAGGCCCACCATTCCTGGCAACATCCTGGTGAATCTTCTCTGCACTCTTTCCAGTGCATAACATCTTAATAACGTCCTCCCTATAGCAGGGCGACCAAAACTGAACAAAGTACTCCAGGTGCGGCCTCACCAGCATCTTGTACAACTGTAACATAATTACGAGGATATTGGGGATGGTGAATGGATGGTGCTTTATTGCAGGGGGGGGTTTATTGTCTATTTCAAATACACTCACTGTTGAAACAAGAAGAAACCTGGGTTAATTAATTCCCACATCTCATTTAAAATGAATTATAAAGAATGCTCACCTTTACAGAGAGTGATTAGCAGCACAAATTTGGGTGGTTCAGATGTTGCCCATCAGTTGCTGAGTTGACTGCTGGTTGCCCCTGTGAGAGGCCACTGTGATCAGGATGTAGGTTGAGATCAGGGCAGTGGAGGCCTGTGGTTATTGAATGCAGTTCAGAAGGTTACTCTTGGTCCCAGTGGCCACAAAAGGAAATTAAAAATCTCTTTCGGATTTTCTTCTGGTTTCTGCTTCCTGGGCGGGCATATCTCTGAAGATCTGTCCTGAGCCCAGCACATTGATGCAATCACAAAGAATGACCATCAATGCCTTTACTTCCTATGAAGATTAAGGAGATTTTGTTTGATGAAAACCATTGAACTTCCACAGGTGTACAGTAGAGACCATAGTGATCAGTTGCATGGTTCGGCAACTTGAACACCCAGGAATGAAGAAGGCTACAGAGAGTGCTAGACATTGCTTGGCCCATTACAAGTATTGACCTCCCTACCAGTTTAGTTTGAAGAAGGGTCCCGATCTGAAACGTCATCGGTCCGTTTTCCAGAGACACTGTCTGATTTGCTGAGTTTCTTATTTTTCTGTATGGTTAATCGTAAGATCATAAATGATAGGAGCAGAATTAGTCCATTCAGCCCATCAAGTCTACCACGCCATTCAATCATGGCTGATCTATCTCTCCCTCCTAACCCCATTCTTCTGCCTTCTCCCCATAACCTCTGACACCTTTTTGTTTGTTTTTTACTCAAAATTCCAACATATGCAGTTCCTTGTGTCTCTAACAAGTTCTTACCTCACTTCCCACAGTATCCCCGGGTACATTTGATCAGGTCAAGGGGATGTGCCCATCTTTATATGCCTCACGAACATCAGCATCTCTTTCATAATATTGATATACTGTACTTCAGAGGATCACTCTTCTCTTTCATGAGTTCCCTAGTTTGCTTGTGCTTCTCAACTGTAAATACAGGTGGTTAGTGAGTGCTTGCCCCCCCTCCCCAAGCTACCAATCAAGGAGACAACTACAATAATTCTTAAGGGTGTTATAATTAACCCTTTTCTCTTAATATATCCATGTACCTATCCTTGTCCAAAATATAGAGGCAGAGCATTTTTCTACACCTGTCTGAGAAAATGGATTGTATTTTGAGTCATAGCGAGAGTCATGTGGCCCACCATTGGCCCATTGTCTATGCCGGTCAAGTAAGCAAAGTGAGCTACTATTTGCTGACATTTGGCCCATAGTCCTCTAAGCCCTTCCTATCCATGTAAGGGTTATCCTTTTATCCTATCATGCATCTTCTATACTTATCTCTTTATCTCACACATCTTTTCTTTTCACCTTTGGCCTTTGTCAGACCATCTGCCAATCAAAATCCCCTTCATCTCTATCCACCTATCACTTGGCTGGCTTTGTCCCACACCCACCTCTTTTCCAGCTTTCTCCCCCACACTACATACAGTTTCAAGAAAGGTCCCGACCCATAACGTCACCTATCCTTGTCCTCCAGAGTGCCAAAGTTTAAAGGACATGTGTGGGTTGAGTTATTCCAGCACTTTGTGTCTTTTGTGGTAAACTATTATATTACGAGGACTTCCCTCATAATTGACAGAGGATGTTATTCAAACTGTTCCTTGTGTCTAAGTATTACTAGTCCCCTGTTTTCACATTGTAGGGAGGTAGAATACTCCTTTGAGACAGAACTGGACACAATTATATGAAGTGACGTTAATCCCATGTAGTGCTGCAATACTTCTAGCATCTGCTCCAGTTAATGAAGGACTTCTGTGTGCTGGCACTTGATAATGGCAGCTGAATGTTCCATTCCTCAGTGGAAACCCCAAAGGTATTGATGAGTTCAATACTGAAAGAACTTGATAATTGCTGTCAAACACGATACATAAAGATGAACCGTTGTAGGTTTCATCACCAGCATTTTATCATCAAGCACCAGCTGCTTCAAAGTCAACTAATATAATATTACCCCTTATGCTCAAAGCTCTCACTATCTTGGCCATTACTGCTCCTGTTCAGTTTCAGACGGAGTGAGTAAACAACAAACATGAACTTTAATATTCGCACAAACACATGTATTTATTTTTAATTTCCTGATCAATATTTGTCCTTGGAGCCAAATAAACCTCTTCAGGAAACTTTAGTTGCACTGAGGTTATTATCGCCAAGGACAGACTTGGATTGTTTTCACTGGAATGCCGGAGGTTGAGGGGAGACCTGATAGATATCTCTAAATTTATGAGAGGCACAGGCAGCCAGTCAGAAACTTTTTCCCAGGGTAGAAATATCAAATACCAGCGGGCATAGTTCTAAGATGAGAGTGGCAAAGTTTAAAGGACATGTGTGAGTTGATTTTTTTATACGGAGGGTGGTGGGTGCCTGCAACAGTTGCTAAGGCTGGTGGTGGAGGCAGAATCCATTGTGGTGTTTAAGAGGCTTTTGGATAGACACATGAATATACTGGGAATGAAGGGATGTGGATTATGTGCACATAAATAAGAATTGGTCTTGGCATCATGTAGGCACAGGCATAGAGGGCCAAATGGCCTTTTCAAATGATGGACTGTTCTATGTTTTATCTTCCAGTCCTGAGTCTTTTTAGTGCAATCCAGTGGAAAATGGATTTATTTTTTCCCCCAATGTGGAACACAGTTGTAGATCATGGAGTCATACAGCATGGAAATACGCCCTTCAGCCCAACTTGCCCACGCCGACCAACAGGCCCCATCTATATTAGTCCCACCTGCCTGTGCATGACTCATATCCCTCTAAACCTATCATATCCATGTACTTGTCCAATTGATTGTTGTAGTATCTGCCTCAACTACCTCCTCCGGCAGCTCATTCCATACACCCACCACCCTATGTGTAAAAATGTTGCTGCTCAGGTGTCTGTTAAATCTTTCCCCTCTCACCGTGAACCTATGCCCTCTGGTTCTCACCTCCTACTTTGGGTAAAAGACTCTGTGCATTTACCTTATCTATTCATTTCATGATCTTGTACACCTCCACAAGATCACCCCTCATCCTTCTGCGTTCCAAGAATATAGTCCTAGCCTACTCAACCTCTTCCTATAGTTCAGGGAATCGCTTTTAAAACATGGAGGGGGACGCAATGAGGCCTAACATCTAGGACAATGGTTGGCAACCTACAGCCCACGGGTGGATCCGGTCCATAACCCAAACTCATCCGGCCCACTGGCATATTTTATTTCAATTCGTTTTCGCAACCTAGGAACTGCAGCCAGTCCCGGGGCACACAGGTGACCTGAGCACTACAGCCAGACTTGCCGGCCGACCTGGGTGCTACAGCCAGTCCCGGGGCACACAGGCGACCTGGCGTTACAGCCTGACCTGGGGCAAGTGAGCCGACCTGGGTACTACAACCAGTCCTGGGGCAGGCGAGCCGACCTGGGAACTGCAGCTTGTCCCGGGTTGCTACATTCTAGGAACTGGCGGCCTCCAACTAGAATCGACCTTGAGGGGTCAGGTCGCAGAGCCTGTGGATTTACCATCACGGAGCTGGCTGACATTGGAGGCTTTGGTAGCGTGTTTGCTGCAACATGTTTCACAAAACATGAGGGGGATTGTTCCCCACCTCTCAAAACATGGGGGGACAGGTCCCCCCGCACCCCCCCCCCCCCCCCCCCCCAGGCCGTGCTGCATCATCCTCGTAAATCATTTCTGCACCCTTTTCAGCTTAACAACATTATTCATTTGACAGGCTGACCGAAAGTGAATAAAAAACTGTAAATGTGGCCTCACCAATGTCATGTGTAATTGTAACATGAACTCCCAACCATACGCAAGAAGAAGATTCATATCAATAGAACAATCAATCATTAAGCATACAGAAAGTATTTGTGTTGCACCTCATATTCCACTTGGGTAGCTGACAACCTAACAGTATGAACGTTGAATTCTCCAAATTCAAGTAAATCCCTCCCCCCCCCCCCCCCCCCCCCCCCCCCTCATCCATCATTTTCCCATCTCCCTCCCCTCAATTCATGCTTTGCTCAAGATTGCAGCATTTACAGTCTTTTGTGTCTCATCTTGTGTTTTAGTTTTAGAGGTACAGCATGGAAAGAGGCCTTTCAGCCCATCGGTCCCCGCCGACCAGCAATCCCCGCACATTAACACCATCCTACACCCACTGGGAACAATCTTTTTACATTTACCAAGCCAATTAACCTATAACCCTGTACTTCTTTGGAGTGTGGGAGGAAACCAGAGAAACCAGAGAAAACCCACACAGTCACAGGAAGAATGTGCAAACTCCATACATTATACATGTGTAGTCAGGATTGAACCCGGGTCTTCAGCACTGTAGGGCAGCAACACTACCACTGCGCCATTGTACCACCCCAAGATGACTACTACTGTTGCTCACCCCTGGCAGGTCATTCCCCTCAACAGTCTTCAAAAGACTATACCTGTATTGAAGGGAAATAGCCACAGAGGCCACCTGCACGCTCTGCTTACTCCCTTTCCTTGTGGTCATTATCCAACTGGTGGCTTCCTGTACCTTGGGTGTGACCAACCAACTGTAACTCCTATCTATGAAGCTCTTATTTTCCTGCATGATCCTGAGGTCATCTCGCTGCAGCTCCAGATCCTTCATGCGGCCATAAGGGACTTCCAATATCCTGCAGGAGGAACATTGCATTATGCTACCTTCACTAAAACCAAGAGAAAAAAAAAGCACAACAATCACACACAAGAAACAGCAGAACTCGGAGAAAACCCACGCTAGTCAAGGGGAGAACATACAATCTCCGTACAGCACCCGTAGTCGGGATCGAAACCGGGTCTCCGGCTCTGCATTCGCTGTAAGGTAGCAACTCTACCGCTGCGCCACCGTGCCCGCAGATCAATTTAAGTGGCTAATGGTACAATTTAGGAATTTCGGTGCAAAGTCCCTGCCTTTAATTTATCACAATAAAGTCCTATACACAAGTTGCATTTGATTTTTATGCAAAATAGTCTTATTTTGAAAAATAACAATGATTACAGTAAGCAATGGTTAAAATGCCCCATTGCACATACCTGATCAACTGTCTTGTATCTCAGTTTTCTTCAGTTCAACCTTCCTTCCCAACCTAAATGCACGACCCTTGACTGAGTAACTCCCATTTTTTGTACTCCTGCCCTTTTTTACTCTCTCCCAATTCCTCCACACACCATTCCAACGAAGCTCCGATACAGATTTCTAGTCTCCAGGTTCCATTCCATCAGATAGACACAAAATGATGGAGTAACTCAATGAGTCAGACAGCATCTCTGGAGAAAAGGAATAGGCAACAGTTCAAACTCTTCAGACTTGTTCAGACTACTTCAGAATCTGAAGAAGGGTTCCGAACCGACGAGTGAAAATCTGATGAAGGGCTTCAATGTGAAACGTCGCCTATTTCCTTTCTGTTTTTGTTTAGCCCATCTTCACTGATCCCATTGGGCAGCACAGTGGATAAAATGTGCTGAACCGCTGGTAGAACCGCTGCTTCACAACACTGGAGAGTCAGGTTCAATCCCACCCTCAACTGCTGTCTGTGTGGGATTTGCATGTTCTCCCTGTGACCGTGTGGGTTTCCTCCAGGTGCTACGGTTTCCATTTACATCCCAAAGTCGTGCAGTTTTGTAAGTTATGTTCACTTGCCCCTGATCTGTAGGGAGTGGATGAGAAAGTGGGATAACATGAAACTAGTATAAACGGGTGATCAATGGTCGCAGTGGCCAAAAGGCCTTTTTCCATGCTGTGTCACTAAACTAAACTATTCTTAACCATATTTCTATCTCCAAGGCACATGGCAATGCTTTTGCCTTAATATTGATAGTGGTCTTTTTGAATGTAGTATCACGCACATTCTTTATCGTAGGACCATATGGAATTCATGTCCTGATGGGAAGAATTTTGCATCTCCCAACTCCCCACAGATTTTCAAAACTTCTCCTATATTTTATACATTGTTTTAAATTCCATGAATTGCAATTTTCTGCTATTTTGATTCTGCAGTCATTCTTTTTTTGCAATCCCGTACTGGCATTTCACATTCAACGCAAGAATTCATAACCTACTCCAGAATTGTCAGTGGGATAATTCCCCCCACAGCCTCATAAATCTACATCTCTGACTGCTCGATTTCCGGTTATCATACATAGTATTCCGTTTTCAGACATGCAACATTTTTTAATGCTCAACTGGCTTTGATCAATTTGCAATTCAGCCTTCCTGCTATCCCATCCTAGACCTTATTGTTTTACAAAACCACTTTTAGTTTAGTTTCGAACTGCAGCATGTAAACATGCCCTTAGGTCCAGGTCCAGGCTAAGAAAAAATGCGGGGGACACAATTTCTTGGCGGCCACACACACGCGCATGGGCACACACGTGAAGCTTCGACCGTGGGCCCTGTGGACGGTAACGTTGGGAGCTGACCTGGTGGGTGACTGACTCCAAACTCCAGCAACAGCAGCTTCGTCCGCCCTGAATCGTGGGGCTTGAATCAGCCCGTTAACGGGGTCTTTCATCGACCAGCGGGAGCCTCGATTGCCTAGATGCAGCATTTTGATTTTAAGTCACACCGGGTTCTGAAAGGCCCCATGAATGGGCCGATTCAGCCATTAGAAAGTGGCTGATAAAGTCCGGATTATAAAACATGGGGGGAGGATCGTCCCCCACCACTCAAAGCATGTGGGGACATGTCCCCCCTGTCCTCCCCCCAAGGATTTCCGCCCCTGCTTAGGTCCATGAGTCCTTGGCAATCATCAAACACCAGTTCACATCAGTTCCATAGTATCCCACTATTTTCATTCACTGCCTGCACACGCTTGGGGCAATTTTACAGCCCTTCCTCTGCTTTCACATTTCACACCACTTCTATCCTAATTTATAGTGCATTCAGAATGTATTCAGACCCCTTCACAATTGTCACATATTTTTACGTTACTGCCTTATTTTGAAATGGATTAAATTATTTTTAATTATCATCAATCTACACACAATATCCCACAATAAAAAAGCGATTACAGGTGTTTAGAAATTTTTGCAAAGTAATTAAAAAGAAATAACTGAAATACCACATTTACGTAAGTATTCAGACCTTTAATCAGTACTTTGTTGAGACACCTTTGGCAGCGATTACAGCCTCAAGTCTTCTTGGGTATGACACTACAAGCTTGGTACACCTGTATTTGGGTAATTTCTCCCATTCTTTTCTGCAGATCATCTCAAGCTCTGACAGGTTTGCTGGGGAGCATTGATGCACAGCTATTTTCAGGTCCCTCCAGAGATGTTCGATCGGGTTCAAGTCCAGACTCTGGCTGGGCCACTCAAGGTCATTCACAGACTTGTCATGAATACACTCCTGCGTTGTCTTGGCTGTGTGCTTAGGGTCGTTGTCCTGTTGGAAGGTGAACCTCCAGAGAGGTCTAAGGTCCAGAACACTCTGGAGCAGGTTTTCTTCAAGGATCTCGCTGTACTTTGCTCCGTTCATCTTTCGATCGATCCTGACTGGTCTCCCAGTGTCTGCCGCTGAAAAATATCTCCACAGCATGATGCTGCCACCACCATGCTTCACCATAGGTATGGTATTGGCTTGGTGATGATTGGTGCCTGGTTTCCTCCAGACGTGACGCTTGGCATTCAGGTCAAAGAGCGGAGAAGGAGCCATCTTGGGGAACGGCTGCTAACCAGCAGCCGTCCGTTTAATTCACTTTTTGTTTGTAGTTCTAGTGAGTCCTGTGTTTTTTTTGTTGGAGAAATAGACTTTTTAATGTGGGGGGAAGGGAGTAACTATATTTCTAGGTCCCTACCTGGTCGGTGAGGCAGCTTTTTCTCCGGGCTGCCCCGTCGACCCGTCCTCATGGCCTACCAGCGAGTGTGGAGCGCCGTTTCCTGGTGGGGACCGCCCAGCACCTCGGCTTCGGTGGCGGCACAGCGCTGGAGCGGAGCGGGCGATGCCTTGCCTGGGTCGCCGCGCTGGATCGACGCGCTGGAGCTCCGGTGAACTGTGACCGCCGAGTTCAACACCTCCGGGCTGCGGGTCTGCGAAGTGGAGTGGGCGGCGCCGACTTCAACATCGGGAGCCTGGGAGCTCCAAACCGGCGCGGCCTTGTCGGCTTCGGAAGCTGCGGTCTCCGGTAAGGAAGCGGCCGTTCCAGGTGGCCCAGCCACTGTGAGGACTCTCCCGACTCCGGGGCAACAGCACCTGGTGAGAACGGCCAGGAACATCGGGCCTCCATAGAGGCAATAGTGGAGGCCTGACTTTGGGAGAACTGGGGATGGGGACTGGACATTGTGCCTTCCCCCACAGTGGTAACCATTGTGGGGGGATGATTTTTGTGTGTAAGTGATTATTTTAGTTTGTGTCCAAGATGGCTGTCGGAAGGGAGAGTGTACGCTGGCGCGGTTTAGCTGCCGCTGCTCTCTCTTCACATTGTGTTTTTGATTTTTTTTTTCTTTGGATCGAATTCTGTCTTTAATTTGTGTATTGGTGATGTCTTTATTATTTATTTTACTCTGATTATATGTTTTTTACTCTTGTTAAATTCTGTAAGGTGTCCTTGAGACTTTTGAAAGGCGCCCACAAATAAAATGTATTATTATTATTATTATTAAATAGTTCGATCTTGGTTTCATCAGACCAGAGAATCTTGTTTCTCATGGTCTGAGAATCCTTTAGGTGCCTTTTGGCAAAAAAACAAGTGGGCTGTCATGTGCCTTTTACTGAGGAGTGGTTTCCGTCGGGCCACTGTACCATAAAGGCCTGATTGGTGGAGTGCTGCAGATATAGTTGTCCTTCTGGAAGATTCTCCAAGCTCCACAGAGGAACTCTGGAGCTCTGTCAGAGGGACCATTAAGTTCTTGGTCACCTCCCTGAACAAGGCCCTTCTCCCCCGATAGCTCAGTTTGGCCGGGCGGCCAGCTCTATGAAGAATCCTGGTGGTTTCAATATTCTTCCATTTAAGAATGATGGAAGCCACTGTGCTCTTCGGCAGCTGGAATGCTGCAGAAATTGTTTTATACCCTTCCCCAGATCTGTGTCTCGCCACAATCTTGTCTCAGAAGTCTACGGACAATTCTTTTGTCTTCATGGCTTGGATTTGTTCTGTCATCCACTGTCAACTGTGGGACCTTATATTAACAGGTGTGTGTTTTTTCAAATCATGTCCAATCAATTTACTTTATCATTGGTGGCCTCCAATCAAGTTGTAGAAACATCTCAAGGATAATTAATGGAAACAGGATGAACCTTAGCTCAATTTTGCGTGTCACAGCGAAGGGTCAGAATATTTATGTAAATGGGATATTTCAGTTATTTCTTTTTAATTAATTCACAAAAATTTCTAAACACCTGTTTTCACTTCTTCATTCAGGGGTGTTGTATGTAGATTTCGGATAAAATAAATGAATCCATTTTAAAATAAGACTGTAATGTAACAAAATGTGAAAAAGTGAAGGGGTCTGAATACTTTCTGAATGCACTGTACAAACAACCCTCCTTTTCTTATATTTATATATTTCTCATATTGCTTCATCTGGCTTTACAATCCACACCTTTCCTATCCTTAGCTAACATTTTTAGTCTTTTCATCCTTGTCCTGTATCCAACCATCTGCTGATCATAAATCTCCCTTACTTGTGTTCAGCTATCACCTGCCAAGCTTTATCCTGCCCCCACCTCTCCCAGCTATTTCCCCACAATGAAGAAGAGACCCGATCTGAAATATCACCGTTCCATTTTCTCCTGAGATGCTGCATAAACCGTTGAGTTACTAAACTACAGTGTCTTTCTTTCCATGTAAAAAATAATTGTTCTCTTTGGATTCAGCTCCTACTTATCAAATTTAAGTCCGATATGAGCAGAAATTCCTATAACCTGACAGTGGTAAACATTTTTTTTTCAGAGATAGAGCATACAAGGCCAGAAGGGCCAGAAGAGATACAGGCCATTCTGCCCAACGAGTCCATGTTATCCCACTTTTACATCCACTCCCAGCCCATTAGAGCAATTTTCCAGAGGCCATTTCACAGATAAAACCGTATATCTTTGAGATATGGGAGAACATGCAAACAGACAGAAGCTGAGATCAGAATTGAACCTGGGTCTCGAGCGCTGTGAGGTAGCGCCTCTACGTGGACAAAGGCCAGAGATGGGAAGAAGACAAAAGGCTGTGGGATAAACAGATTAGGAGAGGACAGGATAGGACAAATGTGATTCATGTAGGGTGCTTGATGAATGCAGTGGGCCAAATGGGCTGCACGAATGGAATAAGAATGTGTAATTGCATTAACATCAGTTCAATATTCAAGGAATGCAAGCAATTGAGATGCAAATTATCCGTTAATTGCATTATTCAGATGCATAGTGTACTCTCTGCAACATGGTGTCTGCTGTTCAGGCTAGTTATCTGCTTATGTTGCAATTGATGGCATCACAAATTCTACTAACAACTGGTAAACCTACAATTTTAAAATTAAGCTTTTACTGGGACTAGTTCTAATCGGTCATTCCAATAAGAGTGATTTCCATAATCTGAGTTATCAGAGCAAGTGGAGATGAATCATTTTCCCGAGGGAGCAATCTCAGGGTATATGTTTCATTCATTTTGTGCAGCATTGGGAAAGCACATTAGAAAGTTGTCAAAGTGGAGGCTTTATAAATAGGACTCACATATATGTTAAATTTATGAATCAAATTAAGTTTGATTCAGAATCTCTGTGCATCCAAATATTTTCTGAAAATATACTATAGCAAGTTCATTTTACCATGATCACTGTATAATGTTGGTGCCTTCACTGCCTTCTGATTAAGAATGTAGATGCATGAAAATCTCACCTACTTGTAAAGTAACCAGTGTTTTCATTTCAGCAAAATATCTTCTTTAATCCTGATTTAGTATCGCCAACATTCTCCACTTGTTCTTGACAGGATAGCGATACCAACTGAGCTATATTATTATGTAAGTATTAATAGGGTCCAGTACCTCACTTAGGTAAGACATGAGGGATACAATGTAGAGTTCTGGAAAATATTGCGTTCACCTCCGGCTTGATATGGTACTCACAAAATTGAACTTGAGAAAAGTATACAAGTTAATGAAAGGTTCAAGTTAACTTTTAGAAAGATTAGTTAAAATATAAAAGAAAGGTTAAAGGCAACAGTGCTAATGTACAGGTACAGAGCGATCTTAGGATCCAAGTCCATAGCTCTTTGAAAGTGGCAACACAAGTAGATAGAGTGATAAAGAAGGTGTATGGTATATACACAAACAGCTGGAGTAACTCAGTGGGACAGGCAGCATCTCTGGAGGGAGGGAATGGGTGACGTTTCGGGTCGAGACTCTTCTTCAAACTCAAGGCAAGTATGGTATGCTTGCCTTCTTTGGTCGGGACATTGAGTATAAGTGTCAGCTTTATAAGAGTTTATAGGACTTCGGTTTGGCCACATTTGAAATATTGTGTTTGGTTCTGGTTGTACAGTACAGGAAGGATGTGGAGGCAGTGGCGAGGATGTAGAAGAGGTTTACCAGAATGCTGCCAGGAGTGGAGGGTGTTTAGCTATAAGGAACCATTGGACAGACTTGTTTTCTCTGGAGCATCATAGGTTGAGTGAAGAGCTGATAGACGTACATGAAATGATGAGAGGCATAGATTCGATGCAAACTAATAAAATTGGGTATCATAAGAAGATGCAATCAATAAAATGGGTCCAATGGTTGATGTTATTAAACATCTGGTGCTTCCCTTTGATGCTGGTGGGTGGTTATTTTTATTTAATTAAATGTCTTTGGTGAGGATCTCTGCAGTTATTTCTTCCCTTGAGTTTCATTGTGGCTTTCTAACCCTTCCTCGCTCCATAGCTTCAAATTAATCGGAACGCTATGTGATAAAGAGCGTGAGAGTCATACCCTCTGGAACCATGGGTTAAAATCCTACGAAGGAGGATTGAAATAGATTTAATTAAGCAACATAGAATGGAATGGAGCAAACAATGATTGTCTCCATCAAACCATTGAATTATTGTGATTAACCATTGGTTCATTAATGTCTTAATTTATCTAGTGTACAAATGTGTTCAGACACAGTTGCGTAAGAATTACTGTGTTGAAAAGATAATAATTCCAACACATGGATTGCAGCAGAAGGCAGCTCCCCACAACTTTCTCAAGAGAAATTAGCAACAAACAACATATTTTAACCTTGCCAATGAACATCATTTTCTGTAGTCTCCTTGATTAAGAGACTTCTTCTTGCGTTTGAGGCAGCAGAAGTCTGCAGCTGGATGATGCCATCCGTTTCGACATCCGTAGGTGCCCGCCCTAAAAGGGGCCCATGCTCCGGGTTGGCGCCAAGCTGCGACGCTACTGCTGTCTCTGTTTGTTGTTGTTCATCTGACTGAGGTCGGCTGATAGGGCTCACTACGGGGAGGTTGACAACATGAGCCCCATTAAGAGACAATAGGAAGGGATTGAAACCAAAGGAGGAACTGAGGAATTGATTGAGATGAGAGCGGAAACCCAACAGTATGAACTTTAAATTTGATTTTGAATATTATCCCTCCACTCCTCTTTCCTTTACTTCCCACATCATTGCACAACTCCAATTCTCCCACCAACCCCTCTTCCACCCTCTGCCCCTTCCCCTGCTCTTATATCCCCCTGCTCCACATATTCCTTCCTCTGGCTTTACATTTCACCTCTCCTCTTTGCTCTGACACCCTCTTGCCTCCCTTTCACCTCTAACCTTTGTCAATTACTGCCTCATTCAAACCCAATCAAACCCCCCTCATCTGTATCCATCTGTCACTTGCCAGGCTTTGACCTGGCCTCACTTCTCTTTTCCAACTTTCTTTCCTCGACTACAATCAGTCTGAAGAAGAGGTCTGACCTAAAATGTTGCCTCTCCTTTCCCTCCTCCAGCTCCTCCAGCATTTTGTGTTTTAGAACATACATTAGAAGAGTAGAGGAACAGGCCCTTTGGCCCACTATTTCAGTGGAGGTCATGATGCCAACTCTGATCTGCCTGCACGTAATCCATATCACTCCTTTCCCTGCATATCCAAGTGCCAATCTAAAAGTCTCTTAAATATCACTATCATATCTACTTCCACCACCACCCGTGGCAGCATATTCCTGGCACTCATCACCGTCTATGTAAATAAAATGCCTCGCACATCTCCCCTAAACCTTCCCCTACTCAGTTTAACGTTATGCCCTCTAGAATTTTATATCTCTCTCCTGGGAGAAAGATTCTGACTGTCTACCCTCTCTCTGCTTAATATACTTATATCAGGTCTCATCCTCAACCTCTAGTGTTACAAAGAAAAATCCAAGACTGTTCAATATCTCCTTGTAAGTAACACCCTCTAATCCAGGCACCGTTCTGGTAAACCTCCTCTGCATCCTTTCCAAAGCCTCCACATCCTTCCTGTAATGAGGTGACCAAAACTGCATGCAACGTGCCAAATGCGGCCTAACCAGTATCTGTACAGCCTTTTGCTGTAGGATGATGAATATCTTTGTGGATAGTTTGAGGAGGATGGTGTGAAACTATCTCGCTGAGAATACAATACAGGTGCACAACCTTTTATCCGAAAGCCTTGGGACCAGACACTTGTCGGATTTCGGACATTTTCGGATTTCCGAATGGAAGATTTTTAGCGTAGATTAGGTAGGTAGCGCGGGCGGCTTGAAAAGTCTGGAGCGGCTGCCTCCTCCCCGTAGACCGGGGAATCATTGTAAATCATTGCATAAATGTTAGTCAGTTAGTTTGGAGGGATTTTATGTGGTGGTGGTGGTGGTGTGGGGGTGAAGGGGGAAACTTTAATTCTTAGTCCCCTACCTGGTCGGCGACTCCCAACATCGCGGAGCTGGGGGCTCCGTCCGGCCGTGGGCGGCGCCGGTTGGAGCTCCGACCCCGGCAACTCTACCCCTGGCTGAGAGGCGCTCCAAATCCAGCGCCGCCCGCGGCCGGACGCCCGCAGCCCCAGCTCCGCGAACGTTGGGAGAAGGCGGCCTCAGCGCCCTGGAGCTTACCTCACAGCGACCCGGTAAGGCATTGCCTGCTTCCCGCTGGTATCCCAGCGCTGCGACGCCACCGACTCCCAACATTTGCGGAGCTGGGGCTGCGGGCGTCCGGTCGCGGGCGGCGCTGGATTTGGAGCGCCTCGCAGCCAGGGGTAGAGTTGCCGGGGTCGGAGCTACAACCAGCGCTGCCCGCAGCCCCAGCTGGGAGTTGGCGGCCACAGCGCTGCGGAGCTTACTGCACGGCGACCCGGTAAGGCATTGACCGTTCCCCGCCTCTCCGACCAGGTAGGGGATTAAGAATATTTATAAAGTTTACTCCTTCAACCCCCCCCCTTCACATAAAAGTCCTCCAAACTAACTGGCTAACATTTAAGTAATGATTTACAGATGTTTAAGTGTCTCCCCGGTCTCCGGGGAGGAGGCAGCCGCTACAGTAGTACAGACCTGGGTTGACCGTGGGTCGTTTCGAGTCAAGTTTGGCCAAAACGCGAGCTTTGGTGCGCAGACGACATCCTGGAAAAAATGGCCGGTTTTCGGAGTTTTTCGGTTTCCGGAACACCGGATAAAAGATTGTGCACCTGTACATTCATAATAAAAGACAAAAAGTGATGGAATAACTCAGCGGATCAAACAGCATCTCTGGAGAATATAGAAAAGTAACGTTTAAGGTTGAGTTGTTTAGAGTCTGGAGATGCACCCTGATCTGAAATGTCACCCATCCATGTTCTCCAGAGATTCTGCCTGACCCGTTGAGTTCCTCAAAGGTAGACAAAAATGTTGGAGGAACTCAGCGGGTGAGGCAGCATCTATGGAGAGAAGGAATAGGCGACGTTTCACCCGCTGAGTTCCTCCAGCATTTTTGTCTACCTATTTTTCCAGCATCTACAGTTCTTTCTTAAATGTTGAGTTCCACAAGCACTTACACCTTTTTTTTTGTAAACCAACATCTGCGAGCCCTTGCACCTACAATATATTTATAATACCAGGGACAATGTATTATATTTATAATACCAGGGACAAGCATAGAGTCCCACTTGTCCAGCAATAATACACGGGAGGTATGGCG
The DNA here is from genome assembly GCF_028641065.1 of Leucoraja erinaceus. Classification (NCBI taxonomy): domain Eukaryota; kingdom Metazoa; phylum Chordata; class Chondrichthyes; order Rajiformes; family Rajidae; genus Leucoraja; species Leucoraja erinaceus. The sequence goes on from NC_073385.1 coordinate 32,714,393, forward strand.
GGGCATACAAGACATTACCAACTACAGAGGCTGTGCCACAAAGTCAGAAGACCTGAGTGCGCCGCTGGCAGAAAAGCTAAATTGCTTCTTCTCCCGCTTTGAGACATCACAACAGCAGCACTCACCTGCTACAGCCCTGTTCCCACCCTCACCTGGCTCCTGTACTACCCCACTCACTGTCGGGGAACACGATGTCAGACGGGTGCTCCTGGCAGTGAACCCCAAGAAGGCTACCGGCCCAGATGGAGTCCCTGGTAAGGTGCTCAAAGCGTGCGCCCACCAGCTCACTGCCATCTTCACCAGAATTTTCAATCTCTCCCTGGCCCAGGCAGTTATTCCGTCCTGCCTAAAATCAGCCACAATCGTCCCTGTGCCGAAGAAGTCTCCCATCACCAGCCTTAATGACTACCGTCCTGTTGCCCTCACTCCGGTAATCACGAAGTGCTTCGAGAGATTGGTCCTCCAGCACATCAAGGACTATCTACCACCAGACTTCGACCCCCACCAATTCGCTTATCGCCAAAACAGATCCACAGAAGACGCCATCACCGTAGCTCTCCACTCTGTGCTGAGCCATCTGGAGCAGGGGCAGAGCTACGTCCGGATGCTCTTTGTGGATTTTAGTTCAGCCTTTAACACAATCATCCCGGACATCCTCATTGGTAAACTGGTCACTCTCGGCCTCCCCACTGTCACATGTGCCTGGATTAAGGATTTCCTCACAAACCGGCCCCAGACTGTGAGACTTGCCCCCCCACCTCTCCTCCACTCGCAGGTTGAGTACCGGTTCCCCACAGGGCTGTGTGCTAAGCCCCCTCTTATACTGTCTCTACACCTACGACTGTAGTCCGGCCCACAACAACAACCGCATCGTCAAATTTGCTGACGACACTACTGTGGTCGGACTTATTTCAAAGGGAGACGAGGCAGCCTACAGAGAGGAAGTCCTGAAGTTGACAACCTGGTGCTCAGAAAACAATCTGGCTCTGAACACCAGGAAAACAAAAGAGCTCATTGTCGACTTCAGGAGGCACAGCACCGACTTAGCCCCCCTACACATCAACGGCGAGTGTGTGGAGAGGGTCAACACCTTCCGGTTTCTCGGCGTCCATATCGCGGCTGACATCTCCTGGACGGACAACACGACAGCGGTCATCAAGAAGGCTCAGCAGCGGCTGCACTTCCTGAGGGTCCTCAGGAAGCACAACCTAGACTCTAACCTGCTGCTGACCTTCTACCGCTCGTCCATCGAGAGCCTGCTGACATACTGCATTACAGCATGGTATGGCAGCTGCACCATGGCAGACAGGGAGAGGCTTCAGAGGGTAACCAGGACAGCGCAGAGGATCATTGGTTGCCCTCTCCCCTCCCTGATGGACATCTACACCTCCCGCTGCCTTAGCAGGGCAAAGAAGATCACCAAAGACAGCTCCCATCCTGCGTTTGGACTGTTCGACCTGCTGCCCTCTGGAAGGCGCTATAGGTGCATCAAATCCAGGACAAACAGACTCAGGAATAGCTGCTTCCCGAGAATTATATCTACCATGAATTCAAATCCACACATTCACTGACTACACCGCCCAACACGGACTTCCATCTGTATATATGTATGTAGCGCCGTAGAATTTGTGCACCTATTCCCCCCCCCCCATCTCCCTTCTGTTTTGTTTTCTGTTTCTTGTTTTTTGTGTAAAATTGTATGTATGCACTGAGTACGAGCAGCTTTCAGTTTCACTGTACATGTATAGTGACAATAAATGGCATATCTATCTACAGTGTGGAGAATGAGGATTTTGAAAGAGAGGCAAGAACTGGAGAGCAAGCCAAAATGTTCAGTTTTACAGTGGAAAACAGCATGAATGACTTTGCTCAGGTTCCTGGTGTGGGACTTGAAATCTTAACCTTCTGACTGAGAGTCATCAGTGCTACTCAGTGAGCCACAGCTGACACTGACTAATGGGACTACTCTGCCTCCCGACAACTTTCCTCACCACCAGCACAGCAGAGTAGATTAGCAGTGACAATCTGTGCGGGCTCCGTGACCATAAGCTATAAATGTCTGAGGTTTCTCCACTCAGTTTACGATGCCCCATTAGGCTACTGGGTCCTAATTAAACCTTTGCACTATTCCCAGGGCCTGGACAAACGGCGCTGATCCACTGCACAAATTTTAAGCACTACATTCCGTTGGCAGTCCCGTGTGTTCGCACCTCCAATCCAACTGCACTCAGGACATGAAGGATAGAGAGATAGAAAGCACATTTAAATTATTCATTGAGTGATTTCCAGCTATTTCAATGTCAGGCTAATTCTTTCCCAAAATAGAAAATAAAACAGCACAGCATATGAACAGGCCCTTCCACCCACAATATCTGTGCTGAACATGATGCCTAGTTAAACTAATCTCCTCTGCCTGCATGTGATCCTTTGATCCATATTCATATTCATATATGTATATATATATATATGTATATGTATATGTATATATATGCATATATATATATATATATATATGTATATATATATATATATATATATATATATATATATATATATAATATATTGTATATGCCTGTGAGATCCTTATCCTATATACTTTCATGTATATATGTGTGTGTGTGTGAGACAGTGTATAGGATAAAGATCAATCTATACACACACACACATATATAACATATATAACATATTATATATATATATATATATACATTGAATATGTGTATATATATATTTATGCTGATGAACTTTTTTTCTTCTATTGTATTGTTACGGAGTGATATTTTTGCATATTCTGTTGTCAATCAATCAACCAATCAATCAATCAATCAATCAATCAATCAATCAGTTTTATTCGTCACGCACATAAAGTGCAAGTGAAATGAATTTGCCAGCAGAGGTACAATGAAAAAAGAACACACAAAAACACAATAAAAATTTTACATAAACATCCACCACAGCATTCATCACTGTGGTGGAAGGCACAAAATTTGGCCAGTCCTCCTCCATTTCCCCCGTGGTCAGGACCTCAACCCTCCTCAGCCACCGCTGCGGGCGTCCAGATGTGTAGACCAGGTAAGTCCTGAATCGGTGCTTCCCTACCGGAGACTGCGGCTTCAGGTTGGTGTAGGCCGCAGGCCGGCGGTCGAAGATCTAAAGTCCCCGCCACGCCGCGGCCAGAAGCACTGCAGGGCCGGCGGTCGGAGCTCCTCTCCAGGGGGTCCCCAGCGAGGGATCCCAGGCTCCGGATGGTAAGTTGGCCGCAGTCCGGCGGTCATAGCTCTTCTCCTCCCGGGTCCCCAACGAGGGATCCCCAGGACGCCGCCAACTGGAACTCTGCAGACCGCGGCTTCAGGCTGTCACGGGCCAGCGAACGGAGCGCTTCCTTCCGGCGACCCCCGGCAAGGGCTCGTCCGCTCCGTGACTAAAGCCTCCTCGCTGCACTCGCTGCTGAAGCCCCGGGCACGTCTCTGGGAAAGGCCGCATCGATCCTTGCTGTTAGGCCACGGGGGAGACGGCATGGAAAGAGTCGCATCTCCATGGAGGAGGTGACCTAAATGGTTTCCTCCTTACCCCCCCACACCATCCCCTCACAAGACACACAGAGAAACATTAAAAACATACATTGGGACATAGTAAAAAAACAAAAAAAGTAGAAAGAACTAACACGTTGCTGGCAGGGCTGCTGACTTGCAGCGCCCCCACTCTTGTGCTGCTGCAAGTAAGAATTTCATTGCACTGTCTGGGATATATGACAATATAACACTCTTGACTCTGGACTCTGGACTTTTGACTAATTTCCCATGCACACGGTTTGCCAACTGACCACGGGTCATTCTTACCCCAGTCACGCCTTTTGAGTTTATTTGCTTTTCAAGGTCAAAGGAAAGAAAGTCTCAGTAATGTTATACATTTGGAAATGCAATACAAACATGAGTAGCATTTCGCCCGCACAGCATTCCCTGTACATGGTGCAAAAATAGAATGGCTTTCAGTAATCAATAAATGTCTCAGCCATGGCCTTTCTCATTTTACAATTTATTGTCTCATATAAGTCAGGGTTTCCAAAGTGCATCTGCCTAAATGCTGTGAAAGAATGTAAACCACTAATAAGATTGCTGGGAGAGATCAGCTCTTCGCAGTGGAATGAGTTTTTAGGTTATTGGTACAGCCAAGCACACTTATCCTACCCAAAACGGTAAATATCACACAGTATTTACTCTTTCAACCTTCTATAGTGTATGGTAGAGAGCATACTGATGTCCAGGAATGTAGGAGACTAAAAAATGGATTGCCTGGTCCATCGCAGGTACTGACTTCCTCTTCATCGAAGGGATCTATAGGTGGCACTGCTGCAATATGACAGCCAATATCATTAAAGGCCCACACTGCCCTGGCCATGCTCTAATCTCGCAAATCATTAGAAAGAGGGTACAGGAGTGTTAATCCTGGCAAAATTGGAGAGGCTAGGACTTTAAAATGGGGTAAAAGTTTCAGGGCTGCTGGGAGATTTGGTCAATTTCGAATTGCTTTCTGCAGAGCTGGGATAAGCTGTGGAGTGGTGCCAGTGTGTCTAGATCCTAGTTACAAGTTACAAGAAAAGAATAAGAACATCTGCAGACCCTGTCAATTAGGTGCAAAATGCATAGAATGGATGGGATGGCTGCAAACCAGGCATACACCTTGTAAATAATTGTAAATAATGTTGCAGAGTTCCACTTTGCGAGTGTTGATTGGATGAGGTATTGAGCCTTGTCTGGGTTTCTTGCTGATCAGGATAAATGTTTCTAAGTTGGCTTCCTTGAGAAGTCCTGTTTGAATACAATGCTGTATTATTGGGTTTGGGAAATGTCTGTTATGTATGGGGTTAATCAATATCTGTAATTGGATTATTAAGAGACCACCCCTATGTAGTTCGGCCCCTCGAGGTCCCTGGACATATAAAAGTCCACTACCATGAGGTCCAGGGTCGATTTTCTGGGAAAGCACTTGGGACTGCGTGACCTTCTGGAGTGTCTCTGTTTGAGCGAGGATCGAACCCGTGGTGGGATAAGTACAGTAGTTGAACTGTAATTACGTTTTGTTAAAATAAAGATTAGCTGTTCAAGTGCTTGATTCAGTGTTTTTTGACTGAAACTAGACTGGGGGAATGAGCAATTTAGAATGAGCAATTTACAGGAGCATGAAAATTGTGAGCTCCGGGATCAAGTTCCGCTTCTTCCCAACAGCCACCAGACTCTTGAAAACAACATAAGACCTCAGCAACTATGATCTTTTATGGATGTGTCTAAAGTTGTACTACAATTGTTGGTATTGCATGTTATGGTTGCAATACTCATATTGCACTTAGTAATTAATTGCATTTTTAATAATGATATATTATCTATGTATTGCATTAACAGCCCTGTTAATCTGAACCTAGTAAGAATTTAATTGTTCTGTCATCAGTACATATGTAATTGTTCTGTCATTAGCACAATTAAACACTCTGGACTTTCTTGATTCCTGGTTGGTATTGGTTTATTGCCTTTTGTATTAAGACACAGAAAAAAAAAAGTTTTGTGTGCTATCTAGCTAGCGTGCATGCTATCGTACCATAGCAATGCCAACAGGTATCTGTGCAGGAAATGGACAGACAATTTTTCAGGTTGGGACATTTCTTTTCCCAGGCTTTTGTAATTGACTCAAGATTCTTGCATCTGCATTTCCTAATGTCACGTAATCATACCATACATGAATGCAATCAAACCTTACACAATGACACCAGGTAATGCAAAAATGTTCTCCAGAGATGCCAACTGACCAACTGAGTTACTCCAGCACTTTGTGTCCATTTTTGTAACTCAGCATTTGTAGTTCCTTATTTAATGTTTAGTTTAGTCTAGTTTAGAGATACAGCATGGAAACAGGCCCTATGGCCCACCGAGTCCACGCCGACCAGTGATCCCTACACATTAACATTACTCTACACACACTTAGGACAATTTTACATTTATACATTGATAGCAGGCCAATTTACCTACAAAATTGGACATGTTCGTAGTGTGGGAGGAAACCGAAGATGTTGGAGAAAACCCATGTGGTCACGGGTAGAACGTAGAAACTCCGTACAGAAAGCACCTATAGTCGTGATCGAACCCGGGTGTCTGGTTCTGAAAGCACTGTAAGGCAGCAACTCTACCGCTGCGCAACCGTGTCACCCTACAGTTGAAGAGGTTAGCCACATGAATCAATCCTTAAACCATGACAGTATTAAAGGAACAATTATTATCTATTATAGACACAAAAAGCTGTTTGTGTTTCTCTTCGGTTTAAACCAGCATCTGCAGTTCCTTTCTACACATTATTATCTATTGACTGATTTTACATATATTACATTCTTTACCATGAGTAAGGCATTTTGCAGAGATTTTGATTAGATAAAACATTCGACTAACTTTATCAATAACCCACAACATTCAAATTATTCTATGCTGGAAAATCTACATTTAACCCTTACCTAGTGGCAGGCTAGCACATGGATGAAGGGCCGAGTGGCGATAGTGGGTGTGGGGAAATCAGTCATGGTCTCTCAGACTCAAATCTGGACAGAGAAATGGCAGATGCAGTTTAATCTAAGAAAGTATATTAAACAGATTAATTTGGGAAGTCGAAATAAAGAGGAAGAAGATTTGACTTTTTTGCCTTCCGTCACAGTGAGGAATGTGGAGAATCCACTGTTAACTTTCCCTTTACATTCAAAGCTTCAAAGGTTTTAAGGTTCTTTTATTGTCACATGTACCATTAAGGTACAGTGATATGTGAATTACCATACAGCCATACCAAAGACATAACTTTTATGTGGTTGTGTGTCTTGTTTCTTTTTTTTTTCCTTATGGCTGTATGTTAGAAATTAGGTGCAGGAGTAGGTCATTCGGCCCTTTGAGCCTTTCCATATCACTGCAACTTAATGGTACGTGACAATAAAACCTTTGAAGCTTTGAACGTAAAGGGAAAGTATACAGTTAATGGGAAAGGCCTGAACAGCATCGATGTGCAGAGGGATTTTGGAGTCTAAGCCCGTAGCTCCCTAAAAGTGGTAACAAAAAAAGATGGTGTGGTAAAAAAGGTGTATGGTATACTTAAGTCAAAAGGTCATAAGAAATTGGAGTAGAATTAGACCATTTGGCCCATCTGGTCTACTCCGCCATTCATTCATGGCTGATCTATCTCTCCCTTCTAACCCAATTCTCCTGCCATCTCCCCATAACTTCTGACACCCAGAGAAAACCTAAGCAGGTCATGGGAAGAATGTACAAACTCCAAACAAAGAGCACCCGTAGTTAGGATCGAACCAGGGTCTCTGTCACTGTAAGGCAACAATTCTACCACTGTGCCACCATGCCCCCCTCAGAAGAGGGTTGCTTGGATTAGAGGGTATTAGCTATTAGGAGAGGTTGAATAAATGTGAATTGTCTTCTCTGGTTGAGGGGAGACATGATGGAAATATATGAAATTATGAGGCATAGATAGGGTAGACAGTCAGAACTTTTTCCCCAGGGTGGAAATGTCAAGGGCATTTAAGATATGTGGGACCAGTTTTTTACATGGTGGGTGCCTGGAATGTGCTGCCAGGAGTGATGGGGGTGGTAAATACAATAGTGGTGTTTGAGTCTTTTAGATAGGTACATGTAAATGTAGGGAATAGATGGATATGGATCACGCAGGCAAATTAGGTTAATTTAACCTGACATTATGATCAGCATAGACATTGTGGGCTATACTGTTCTGTATTCTATGTTCTATGATTTGGTAATGGGAGGTTGGGGATACAGTTTGTGATTGGGCAGGGATACAGTGATTGGAAGATCGTAAATGGAGAACTTAAATGATTGTTCATCTGTAGATGTATCCAAGTGCCAAATATCACAGAAGCAGACCAAGTCAGACAAGTTGTTTTTAAGTCCCAGTGAAACTGGTCTCATATTCATTGTGAAGGCCTGCACCAGCACATTAGCCCATGTGTGCAAAGATGGGTTTGGGGAAGGGCTGTTGTACACTGTTAGATACCACTGTAAGTGCCTCGTCTCTCCCATGTTTGCAAATTTGTGATGGATTCGGAAGCAATTTGGCAAGCTTCATGAAGCATGCAGTAAGTACAAAACAATTTTCTTTTTTTTTTAGATTAGATTAGATTAGATTAGATAGCCTTTATTGTCATTCAGACCGAAGTCTGAACGAAATTGCAGTAGTCATACATATAATACAATAAAAACAACAATAAACACATATTAACATCCACCACAGTGAGTCCACCCAGCATCTCCTCACTGTGATGGAGGCAAAAGTCTTAGGTCTGCAGTCTCTTCTCTTCTCCCTCTGCGCTGGGGCGATACCCCCCCCCGGGCGATGTTGAGAACAGTCCCGCGGATCAAACACCGCGGCCCGGGGTGGTTGAAGCTGCCGCCCACCAGTCCTGCAGACGCAGCCGCTGGCCCGCGGCCGAACCCCGGACTCAGGCCACCGTCGCCAGAACACCCTCCCAGCCACCCTCACGTGAGTACCGCACCGTCTTCAGCCTCGGGCTGGGCCGCCCCGACATGGGCGCCGAACCTCCCCCGGACCGGGCCGCCCCGACATGGGCGTCGCTTTCCCCGGGCCAGGCCGCCCCGACTTGGGCGTCGCTTCTCCCTCGGGCCAGGCCGCCCCGACTTGGGCGTCGCTTCTCCCTCGGGGCGTCGCCCGGGCCGCCCCGACATGGGCGCCGAACCTCCCTCGGGCTGCCAGCGCCGCACCTCCCCGAGCTCGGCCGCTCCGACGGGAGCCTCGTTCCACCCTCGGGCTGGCCGCCCTCACGGGAGCGTCCCAACCTCTTCCAGCCCTGAGCCGGACCACCCTCACGGGAGCGAGCTCAGGGCGAGTCCTGACGGGCTCTGCCTCCGGAGCCTCGAGGTCGTCAGCTCCATTAGGCCTCAGCGCAGACGGAGGCAGAGAAGGGGAATACGACAAAAAGGTCGCATTCCCCCGCAGGGAGAGACTGCAAACCCCGTTTCAACCCCCCCCCCCCCCCCTCCCCAAAACGCAAACAAAACACATTTTCTGGATTTCTGATAAAATTCTGCCATTTCACACACAGAAATGCTCCCCCAAAATGATAGTAGATTTATGACCCTGGATCTGATTTTATATTCCATAGCTGCAACCATTATTTTTTACTTTCTGCATTTATAAAAATAAAGCAAAATAAATATATATTTTTAATTTATAACAATCCTTCCTTAAAAGTGTGTGAAATTTGTCATCTTAAACTGACTGTTACTTGTAGAATGGGAATAAAATTGAACCAAGTATGAATAAAATTGGTCTCTTCTTGTATTTCAAGTGGTTAACTTGACCACAAGCGCTTCAGCTGTGATCAACTTGTTGTATGAGACCATTTGCTAATCATAAGAGATAAGAGTAGAATTAGACCATTCAGCCCATCATGTCCACTCTGTCTTTCAATTATGCCTGATCTATCTCCTACCTAACCCCATTCTCCTGCCTTCTCCCCATTAACCTCTGCCATCTGTACTAATCAAGAATCTATTGATCTCTGCCTTTAAAATATCCACTGACTTGGCCTCCACAGCCTGTGGCAAACAATTCCACAGATACACCACCCTCTGACTAAAGAAATGTATCTTTATCTCCTTCCTAAAAGAACATTCTTTAATTCAGAGGCTAAGATCTCTAGCCCTAGGCTATCCCACTGGTGGAAATATACTCTCCACATCCACTCTATCCAAGTCTATCTCTATTCTATATGTTTCAATGAAGTTCCCTCCCATTCTTCTAAACTCCAGCGAGTACAGGCCCAGTGCCAACAAATGCTCATCATAGCACCTACTTATTCCTGGGATCATTCTTGTACACATGGAGTCAGCAAGTCAGAAGATACCACCATGTGGTGGTACCAGGTCATTTAGAAAGTTCAACTCCTGTATTCAGGATTGGATTAAGGAGGTATTCACACTGCATCAGGCAAACAGAAACGTTACCCCTGTGAATTTTCAATGTCCTGTCTCAAGACGCACAAGGACATCAGCTAATCCCCTAGCAAAATAAAGGTAATTTAAACAAGGTGATTTAATTAATCAAATAGGCCCACTGTGAATGCTAAGAGTGACAATTCAATCCCATGAAATGGGCTCACACACACGGTATCAATTAGATAACGATTGACAAGCCATAGTGTGGAAAAGATGCAAGGCACACTTGGAGAATTACACATAAGACAGTCAAAGTAAGATCTATTATTGTAAAATTAGAATGAAATATGCCTGCAATGCTCTGCAGGTCAGGCAACCTTGCTGAGAGAAATATATTTTGATCAGAATAGAGGAAGTCTCTACATTTTCACTTTAACAGCACCAGCAACATGCGAACACAAACAGCTGAAAATTTACCTCAAAGACAATATCCTGAGGTGGACATTTATTGAACAGCCTCTCAGATAGTTATGAACCAAATTATACTAACAATGAATTTTAGATAACTAACCAAAAGACATTCCACTCACTTCTCCACACCTCCTTCCCTACACACTGCCTGGTTGGACATCCATTTCTCAAACAATCCTGCCCCCTCCTCCACATCACTTTCATTGGCTTCACTTTCACACTTCTTCCCTCATCTCCTATCTCACAGCCTTTTGTCTTTCTATCTCTAACCGTTATCCAACCATTTGCCAATCAACCCCCCATCCCCCCACTTCACCTGTATCCACCGAGCACTTGCCAGGCTTTGTCCTGTCTCCACCTCTCTTCAAGCATATCTCCCCTGCTACAATCAGTCTGAAGAAGGGTCCCCATCTGAAAAGTCAATATGCATCTCCTTCAGAGATGCTGCCTGACCCACTGTTTTACTCCAGCTCTTTGTGTCTTTATTAACTGTAATTGTTTTATTGCCATTGGGTCAAAATCATTTTCTTTCTTAACTAGAAGCACTACTGGAACATCCTTTGTTTTATAAATGTATTTATGGATTATTGGTGAGGCTGGAAAACACAGCATTTATTGCTCTTCCCTAATTTGCCCTTGAGAAGGAGATAATGGCTGATATGAATAGCTTCACTTCCTGTGGACAAGTTTCCACAAATATGTCACCTATAACAAGAGTACCTAAGCAAAACACAAAGTGCAAGAGGAATTCAATGAGTCAGGTAACATCTGTGGCCTGGAGTCTGCAGTTTTAAAGAAGGATCCCAATCGGAAACATCATCTGTTCATTCCCTCCACAGATGCTCCCTGACCCACTAAATTCCTCCAGCATGTTTTTCTTTGCTTGGGATTTCGGCATCTACAGTCTCATTTCTACAAGGAAATTAAACTCATGCGATTGCACACATCAAATTATTTTCTTCTAATACCACTCAAAATGGCATTTATCTTGTCAGTACATGTTTTTTTTTTATTATTTAGGGTGGTGAAGCCTCAGTGAGAAATAATGTCAAGCTTTTGCATTTTTTCCAAGAAAATTATAGGCACAACAGAAGACCTTCAGAAAATTCACAAAAAAGATGTTCAAGTTCTGAATTAGATAAACAATTTAAGATCACATATTCCCTTTTAATAACAAAAAGCAAATACCACTGCCAAAAATGTTGAATATGTCTACATATTCTCTTTTCATAATAAAAAGCAAATACTAAAACCAAATTCATTGAATATGTCAACATGTTATCTTTTCATAATAAAAAGCAAATATTACTGGTGCCCTATTATTTGATCTGACAATGGCACGGCCCAATCTCTCTCAAAATAAAACATTCCCCGTTTGATAAGACTGCACGTTGAATAATGTATTCAATTTTGGTCACTGCTCGAGGGAAGATGATATTAAGCTGTAAAGAGCACAGAGCAGATTCACAAGGGCGTTGCCAGGACTTGAGGGCTGATGTATAGGGAGAGGTTGGCCTGGCTAGGGCTTTATTCCCTGGAGCACAGGAGGACGGGTTGTAATCTTATAAACGTTTAGAAAATAAGGAGAGGAATGTATATGGTGAATGCACAGTGTCCCTATTCCCTGGTAAAGGGAATCAAGAACCACAGGGCATAGGTTTAAGGTGAGGGGGGAAGATTTAATAGGAAGTTGAGGTGTGGTTTTTTCACACAGATGGTGGTGGGTGTATGGAACAAGCTGGCAGAGTGAGTAGTTGAGGCTGATCCTTCATCATTTTGTTCTAAATTTCTTTATTGTTGAGTTAAACAATCTCTACCATGGTATCAATATTTTTAGGCAAATAACTGTGTCCAAAAAAATTTGACTTTCAGGTTTACTATACCTAATTTAGAATAGATCTCCATACCTTGCCCAAAGATTAGGGCAAGGAGACTGACTAGTTGGCACCTTTTAGTGTGTGGCAGTTCGTCAGCTGCTTCTAATTGTGAATTTTATGATTGGCTACACCAGAAAATAATCTACCGAGAAAATGGTATTCTGCATTTCCAGTGACCACGCTGTAACGGTACTGCTGGCAGGATAAATCAAACACTTTATTTTCAGGAGAAACTCAGCGGGTGCAGCAGCATCTATGGAGCGAAGGAAATAGGCAACGTTTCGGGCCGAAACCCTTCTTCAGACAGATCGGGGGCGGGGAGGTGGGGACAAGAAAGGAAAAAGGAGGAGGAGCCCGAAGGCTGGGGGATGGGAGTAGACAGCAGGGGGACTGAGGAAGGGGAGGAGACAGCAAGGACTAACAAAATTGGGAGAATTCGATGTTCATGCCCCCAGGATGCAGACTCCCCAAACGGAATATGAGGTGCTGTTCCTCCAATTTCCGGTGCTGCTCGCTGTGGCCATGGAGGAGACCCAAGGACAGAGAGGTCGGAGACAGAGTGGGAGGGGGAGTTGAAGTGCTGAGCCACCGGGAGGTCAGCTTGGTTATTGCGGACCGAGCGGAGCTGTTCGGCGAAACGATCGCCCAACCTCCGCTTGGTCTCACCGATATAGATCTGCTGACATCTAGAGCAGCGGATGCAATAGATGAGTTTGGAGGAGATGCAGGTAAACCTCTGTCGCACCTGGAACGATTGCTTGGGTCCTTGAACGGAGTCGAGGGGGGAGGTAAAGGGACAAGTGTTGTATCTCTTGCGGTTGCAAGGGAAAGTGCCCGGGGAGGGGGTGGTATGAGAGGGAAGGGGAGAATTGACAAGGGAGTTATGGAGGGAGCGGTCTTTGTGGAAGGCAGATATGGGGGCATATGAAAAGATGTGGCGAGTGGTGGGGTCACGTTGGAGGTGGCGAAACTGACGGAGGATTACTTTTTGTATGTGATGGCTGGTGGGGTGAAAGGTGAGGACTAGGGGGACTCTGACCTTGTTGCGAGTGGGGGGGATGGGGAGAGAGAGCAGTATTGCGGGGTATGGAAGAGACCCTGGTGCGAGCCTCATCTATGGTGGAGGAGGGGAACTCCCGTTCCCTGAATAATGAGGACATTTCAGAGGTCCTGGTGTGGAACGCCTCATCTGTGGAGCAGATGCGTCGTAAACTGTGTGCAATCGCATGAGTTTAATTTCCTTGTAGAAATGAGACTGCAGATGCCGAAATCCCGAGCAAAGAAAAACATGCTGGAGGAATTTAGTGGGTCGTAGAATTCTCCCAATTTTGTTAGTCCTTGCTGTCTCCTCCCCTTCCTCAGTCCCCCTGCTGTCTCCTCCCATCCCCCAGCCTTCGGACTCCTCCTCCTTTTTCCTTTCTTGTCCCCGCCCCCGATCAGTCTGAAGAAGGGTTTCGGCCCGAAACGTTACCTATTTCCTTCGCTCCATAGATGCTGCTACACCCGCTGAGTTTCTCCAGCTTTTTTGTGTGCCTTCGATTTTCCAGCATCTGCAGTTCCTTCGTAAACACTTTATTTTCAGCGTTGCTTGGTACCATTTCTCATATTTTTCCTTGACACATCCAGACCAACTTTTCAAAGGTACAGGAGCCTAGAAACCATGATCAGGTTCAAGAACGGCTTCCTCACAACAACCACGTTGAACACTACATAAAGTACTGACTAAACTACAGATGACGGAATGTCTATGTTTGCACTGTGGACTTTGGGCTGTTTTGCACTCATATCAGGATTATTAATTTAATGAAGCTTTGTTTTTTCTATGTTATCTATGTATATTGTGTATACAGGTAGGTTATGCTGCTGTGAGTAAGAATTTCATATTCTGTTGTTGGTACATGTGACAATTAAACACACTTGACTCATGACTTGAGCCACGGGAGACAACAATGTTGGTGGATTAATTGCCAGTAAATGTAAGATCCAGCACCTTCTTTCATATTGCATACTTCCCACTAGTGGAGAAGAAGTTTCCACTAGTGGGAGAGTCTAGGACTAGAGGTCATAGCCTTAGAATTAAAGGACGTTCTTTTTGGAAGGAGATGAGGATACATTTCTTTAGTCAGAGGGTGGTGAATCTATGGAATTATTTGCCACAGAAGTTCTGTAGAGTCCAAGTCAATGTATAATTTTTAAGGCAGAGATAGATAGATTTTTGATTAGTACAGATGTCAGAGGTTATGGGGAGAAGGCAGGAGAATGGGGTTACGAGGAAGAGATAAATCAGCCATGATTGAATGGCGGAGTAGACTTGATGGCCTACTACTCCTATCACATGATCTTATGACGACTTTGGAAGATGCAATAATATCTTATTGAAATTTCTTCTTCCACAAATATCTAAATCCAAATTATCAGAAGATGCATTCAGAGCCTCAGCACAAAGCTACAATAGGCTGCTGTATGGTCAATGTTTCATTGTTTTAGGCAAAAAATAATATTGACAGCTATCAAAACCAAAATAATAAATTGGTAATGATTAAAATTGTACTTATTATTTGATACCCAATCTCATTAGTAGGTTGTTTAGAATTGGATTCTTTGCTGCAACAGAATGAATCAGGTTAGAATTTCTTGGTATGTTTTATAATGCTTGCGTGTGCCATGTGAGTGAATCACACCACTGTGTGCAAATTAAATAGAACTGCTCAGTTTGCAAAATAGTACCTGGAACTAAAGTGTCATTTTATGCAATGCCAGATGTTCAGGGCATGGATTTGCATAGATGACATCAATTCCGAAGCTATACTCATTTGGAGCATCCCACATCACGCCTGGATCATGTCCATCTGGTTAAAAATATAGGAGTACACCTTTTCCTAGTAAATGTTATCGAAGTATAAAGCAGGACATAGATCAGCTACAGCAATGGGCAAAGAAATGGCAGATGGAGTTTAATCTGAACAAGTGTGATGTGTTACATTTTGGCAAATCAACAGCAAGACCTCCCATAAAAAGAATTATGTGCGGAGGTATATCTATGTCCAAGTCTGTAGCTCCCTGAAACTGGCAACGCAAGTTCCCCCATATCCCTTGATTCCTTTAGCCCTAAGAACTAAATGTAACTCTCTCTTAAAAGGTTGCCAAACGCATACCTCTTTCACGTGGAGATGCGATTTAGGTAACATTCTCCAATTTTACATTTGATAGCGTGTAGGATTCATTAAAACTGTCCAAAAACCAGTTGTCAAAACCCATTTTCAAACACATTGTTCATTTACTAACGGATAAGCGGTGCTAGGTAGATATTCCTCTGCTTCAAGCCATAACAGAGCTGGATACAATTTAACAACAAATTTGCAACATTGGTCATGCCGTCCACATTATTTTTCAAAATATTTTTTTTTTTTCCATCTTGCTGTCAGCATGCGTTTGATGGAATCCTGTGATTCTCTACAAAAATGAGTTGTTACAGCAAACCATCTGTCTTACCTTGTGCTCTGATAAGTTTAATTGCAGTTTCACTGGGATGGCGTGCGTGTATAAATGCAATCTGTGCAAGATGTTTACAAATTCAGACCTTGCTGACAGTAACCAAGAAGAAAGATTTTGTGGCTTGGACTGTGACATTCATCTTCTTGATATCAGCTTGCTTGACATGACCACTCTCTAATTCATGGACTGCTAACATTTTCGGTGCCTTGAAGCTTTGCATTAATTTTGCATGGAACAAATCAGTTTCTAAAATATGCTGCTTTTTTTTTCATTCTTTGAATAAATCAAAACAAACACATCTTGCACATCTACGAGCAAAAGAATGAATTCTGAATGAGGATGGGATCACACATTATTAATTTAACGGGCTTGTCACCTCATGTGTGCATTCTGGATCCAGGTCTGTCTGCCTCAGAGACAGAACTGCTGTCGTTATAACAGGATGGGTAGCTGTTACAAATCCAAGTTCTGCGAGTCAGGATGCTATTACCACTGCTCCGAGGAGACCATGTACAATGGAACAATGATTCATTAATCACCAGGCCATGCCCCATTATACCTGTGTTTTATGAGTAAATACTGATTTACCATAGCAACGACTTAATGTGTTCTGTAATCTAATTCCCGTAATTATTCATGCTGGGAAGTTAGATAATCATTACAATCCTGTGAATAACAATATTCACACTTCATTTCTGCAGGAATTAAATGGCTAATACCCCCCTCCCCACTCTATATTTCCTGTGACACCCCCACCCCGGTTCTCCGCCAATCTCCTTCCACCATCCCCACCATCCCACCCTTCACCCCCTCCCCTTAGTCACCCTGCTCCCTTCCCCTCCTTCATATACTATCTCCCATTTTGGTCCCTCACTTCAATTTTATCCTTGCTCTATCCTGTTCCGCCTGTCCCCTTCCACTTACATCCCTCCCTCCAGCTTTACATTTCACTCCTCCTCCTCTCCTCTCCTTATCTGACATCCTTTTTGTCTCTTTTTCACCTCCACCAATTTTCACTTCCTCAACCCATCTGCTAAACAACCCCGCTTACCTGTATCCACCTCTATCACTTGCCAGACATTTGTCCCACGTCGACCTCTATTCCAGCTCCCCCCCACCCCCCCCCACCCCCCTGACTACAATCAGTCTGAAAAATGGTCCGGACCTGAAAAGTGATTGCCATTCCTTTGGCCGATGTTGCCTGACCCGCTGAGTTCCTCCAGCGCATTGCGTTTTAAATGCGCTTCATAGGTTAACACATTTGTTTTATTCCGCAATCGAGGACAAGATTTTATACTAATGCATCTGCAGCTGTCAAAGCATGTGTACAACTTATGACAACAAAAAACTGTATTTCTTGAAGCATCTCTAATGTATTCAAATATGCTGGGATGCCTCACAAGAACGATAAGAACCACATAATGAACCGCACAAGGCGCTGGAGGAACTCAACCAGAACTTCCTAGAAACAGCACTGAAAATTGGTCTGATCCAGGGTCCTGACCCAAAGCGTTACCTGAACCATTTCTTTTACAGATGCAGCCTGACCCGTTACGTTACTCAAGTACTTGGTGTTTTGTTCCCGATTCCAGCATCTACAGTCTCTTGTGCCTTGAGTCAAGAGAGTTAAAAGTATTTATTTGCCATATGTACTGACAACAGAACAGTAAAATGTTTACTTGCAGCAGCTTAACATGCCTTTAAGCACAATACCCATAGAAAGCATACAATAAAGAAACAATGAATAGATTAATAACCCTTAATCTATATAGTAGCTCATTACCTACATAACAAGGCACTGTTGTTTCAAAAAAATATATATAAAGAGGTCCTTTGTGTAGCAGTGAGAAGTAGGGAGGAAATGTTATCAAGAAAGGGAATATTGTGTGAAAGAATTGTATTATACAGGAGAGTAAGTTTATAGGTCTGTGGTATTGAGCGAATTAGCATGAAGAATTAACCTGATCATATTGAAGAGACAATGGCAGTATACAGCTGGAGCCTGTGGCTAGATAGTGATGGCTTGCTGTGTCGGTATTTCTGTAGGCTGGAGGGAATGCAATACAAGATACTGTAAGACCACTGCACTTTACAATAGAAACACAGAAACTTAAAAAAATAGGTGCAGGAGTAGGTCATTCGACCCTTCGAGCCAGCACCGCCATTCAACGTGATCATGGCTGATCATCCACAATCAGTACCCCGTTCCTGCCTTCTCCCTATATACCTAGATTCTGCTTGCCCTATGAGCTCTATCTAAATTATCTAAGAATAACCTCTACTAAACTCAGATGTCATAGAACATAGAACATAGAAGACTTAACAATACAGTACAGGAACAGGCCCTTCGCAGCACAATGTTTGTGCCGAACATGGTGCCAAGATAAACTAATCTTCTCTGACTGCACGCTGTTCATATCCTTCCATTTCCCGCATACCCATGTGCCTCTACAATAATCTCTTAAATGCCACCATCGTGTCCACCTCCAGCACCAAACCCAGCAGCATGTTCTAGGCACTCACCCTCTAAGTAAAAAAACATGCCCCGCACATAGCCTCTAAACTTTGCCCCTCTCACCTTAAAGCTATGCACTCTAGTATTGGACATATCTACCATCGGGAAAAAGATTCTGATTGTCGACTCTATCAATACATTTCATGATTTCATCTACAAATCAGGTCTCCCTCAACCCACGCCGTTCCAAACAAAAAAAAATCATCCAAGTGTGTCTGACCTCTTCCTGTAGCTAATGCCCCTAATCCTAATCAGGTTATGGGGAGGAGGCAGGAGAATGGAGTTATTGGGAGAGATAGGTCAGCCATGATTGAATGGCGGAGTAGACTTGATGAGTCGAATGGCCTAATCCTGCTCCTTTTACCTATGATCTTATGAGATAAGAGTTGGTCTTGATATCATGCTTGGCACACTTTTGTGGGTGAATTTCCTGTTCCTGTGATGAAGAGTTCTATGTTCTATGCTCCATGTTGTAATAGTTCTTTTATGGTTATATGCATCTAAATACAGTGAAATGCTTTGGTTTGCATACAGTCCAGTAAAATTGTACTATACATCAGTACAATCATACATAAGTAAAAGAATGCAAAGATGCCAGGGATGTTAGATAGGTATAATTTTTGTAACTTTGTTGGTGCCAAAACATGGCAACTCTTGAGTACTGCCTAGATGAGGTCTGCTTTATGATTTTATCAAGTTGTAAACAAAACAAAGCATTTCACTGTACCGAGGTACATGTATCATTGAAAGTATCATTGAAAGTATCATTGAATCATTGACAAATTGACTCGTTGGAGTCACCCTATTCCAGTGGCAGAGCAGCAGTGTCAAAAGCCAGGCATTACATTGGTTGGGTGATCAGAAATTGCTAATTGCGCAGCTAATAAAAAGACGGCAAGATTTAGCAGAGTGGCTTATTGGGAATGGTCATGTTTGGAGAAAGGATGTATTAACGTGAAATGGGAGGCTTTGGCTCAAGAAGATTTTGGAGCAGAGGGTGAGCAATGTTCTGTTGTTTCTTGTGTGTGATTGTTGTGCTTTTTTTTCTCTTGGTTTTAGTGAAGGTAGCATGATGCAATTTTCCTCCTGCAGGATGTGGGAAGTTCCTTATGGCCGCATGAGGGATCTGGAGCTGCAGCAAGAT
Source organism: Leucoraja erinaceus (assembly GCF_028641065.1). Taxonomy (NCBI): domain Eukaryota; kingdom Metazoa; phylum Chordata; class Chondrichthyes; order Rajiformes; family Rajidae; genus Leucoraja; species Leucoraja erinaceus. Next base: position 32,733,842 of record NC_073385.1, read on the forward strand.
GACCTCAGGATCGTGCAGGAAAATATGAGCTTCATAGATAGGAGTTACAGTGGGGTGGTCACACCCAAGGTACAGGAAGCCACCAGTTGGATAATGACCACAAGGAAAGGGAGGAAGCAGAGCCTGCAGGTGGCCTCTGTGGTTACTTCCCTTCAATACAGGTATAGTCTTTTGAATACTGTTGAGGGGAATGACCTGTCGGGGTGAGCAACAGTAGTAGTCATCTTGGGCGATGGCGCAGTGGTAGTGTTGCTGCCTTACAGTGCTGAAGACACGGGTTCAATCCTGGCTATGCATGCATACTGTATGGAGTTTGCACATTCTGTGACTGCGTGAGTTTTCTCTGGTTCCCGATTTGTAGGTTTGTATGTAACTGTACAGATTTGTAGGTTAATTTGCTATGGTAAATTTCCCCTAGTGTGTAAGGTAGTGTGCAGGGTGATTGCTGGTTAGCATGGACTCAGTGGGCTGAAGTGCCTGTTTCCATGCTTTATCTCTAAAGTTTAAAGTAAAGGTCTGTGGCACCAGGCCAGGCTCTGGGCACAATGAGGAAGTGTAATGTCATGCAGAACTGTAGTGGTAGGAGACTCATTAATTAGCGGGATACGCAGGAGAATCTGTGGCTGCAAAAGAGACTTCAAGATAGTGTGTTGCTTTCTTGGTTCTGGGATATTTCAGAATAGCTGCGTGACATTCTCAAGGCAGAGGGTGAACAGACAGAAGTTATTGTGCATGTTGGCACAAATTACATAAGTTGGAATAGGGACGGTGTCCTAATAAAATGAATATAGGGAATATGGTAAAAGGGGTTAAAAAGCAGGACATCCAGGGTAGGGATCTCTGGATTACTCCCAGTGCCATGTGCTAGCAAGGGTAGGAACAGGTGAATATATGGCTGAGGATTTCATGCAGGGGGAGGATTCGGATTTCAGCTCCGTCAGTTTGGAAGATGATGAAAGCCATGGGTACAAATCCCCGTGCCTCACCTGGACTTGCACCCATGTTTTCCCTTCCATATCCCCTATCCCCTGTCCCATTCCACCTATATTCTTTCCTCTGGCTTCATAATTCTTCTGCTTGGCTGATCCAGAAGATTAAGGCACATGGGATCCAATGTGACAGTAGATTGGAATCAAAATTGGCTTGGCCACATCAGATGGACGATAATGGTGCAGGGGTATTTTTTCTGGCTGGAGTCTGTGACCTGTATTCTCCAGGATCAGTGTTGGCATCTCTAGACTTTGATGAAATAAAGGAGGAGTAATTAGAATGTTTATAGATGTCTCAGAAATTGGCAGAGTTGTGAATGGTGAGAACGGTTGTCAAAGGATGCAGCAGGTAGACAGAAAATGCTAAAGTAACTCAGTGGGACAGGCAGCATCTCTGGAGAGAAGGAATGTGTGACGTTTCGGGTCAAGACCCTCTCTCCAGAGATGTTGCCTGTCCTGCTGAGTAACTCCAGCATTTTGTCTACCATCGATTTAAACCAGCATCTGCAGTTCTTTCCTAAACAAAGGATACATCAGAATATAAATCATGTTTCGAAAATGAGCGGTGAAATGGCAGATGGAGTTTAAATTGGACAAATGTCAGTGGTTACACTTTGGCAGGACAAATGTAAGAGGAAAGTATAAAGTAAATGACAGAGCTGGGGACATTGAGATACAGCGTGCATGTAGATAGCTCCCTGAGAATCAGATCACAAATGGATAGGGAGGTTAAAAAAAGGCATAGGCATGATTGCCTTCATTGGTCAGTTCATCGAGTATAAAAGTTGAGATGTCGTATTGCAGTTGTATAGAACTATAGTTAGGGCATATTTGGAGTATTGAATGCTATTCTGGTCACTGTATTACAGGGAGGGTGGAGGTTTTAGAGAGGGTGCAGAAGATGTTCATGAGGATGTTGCCTGAATTAGAGAGTATAAGCTTCAAGGAAAGATAGAGTAAAGGCACATGAACAGACAATGATATACCAATGTGTGCGGAGATGGGATTGGTATCATAGTCAGCACAGACATTATGAATGGAAGGGCCTGTTCCTTTGCTATGCCAGTTCTATGTCCTAATTTGTTCTGAGGATAAAAGGGAAAGAAGTTCAATTTAAAGACAAATGTTGCACATCATCCAGAGCAAGATTTTGATAAGTGAAACAAATGCATAAAAACCATTGCAGGATATGCAAACGACACCAACATCAGTGTCAGATTTTCTGCAGAATGCATTTCCTCTTATTGCAGTCGGCCACTTGAAAATCTTGACTGATGAACGAGAGTATCTTTTCATCTGCTTTAAAAAAGTTGAATCTTATGGAATACCAAAGAGGAAATTAGTTATGTTAATATGTCTATAATTGGTATTCGGTGACAGATTGACATTTACTGAAGCAGCAAACTTATGGTATTAATTTAAAGTTCTGAACGAAGGAATGTGGAGGCACGGATCATAGATTATCCACAAAATATTAGTTTCCATTTCCCTTGTGATATGTAACAATTTGGTTATTTCCCACACAGCTGAAGTGCAGAGATGAGACATTTCTGAGAGAAACCATGCATGGGTGTTTTTAAATGCAAAGTGATGTTTATTTTCCAAATTTGATTGAATAAACTACAATTCTAATGACTTTTTAATAGTTTTTCAAAATAATCCTCCTTAAAGAAATTATGGTAGTAGAATAAGGTGCAGATCTTGGCATTTTCATTCCTGTCATTTATTCCTATTGGTGAAAGTGACAATGCATATCGAATAGTAAAAATCTAATTATACCGCACATTGTAAAGGCCATATTGCTAAATTGTAGAAGCTGAGCTCCTTTAAGGATATACACACACCAGTGTACAATCTTTGAACATTATAAATGCTTTCAATATAGAATAATAAACACAAATCGAGAAAATTTCCACATTATTTATCAAAATGCAGTTTTAAATTGCATTTTGGACCATAGAGCCCCTAAACGACCATAATTATACCTGCACTAGACTCCATAATATACACCCGTGGCATTTCATTGTTTGTGTGGTGCTGAAGTGCTCACGTTGGATTCTAATTACTTTGGCACAAACCACAATGCGATAATTATTTTCACAAGATAATCCTCGATCTTCTATATAATGAGGTATACTACTAGGATGTGACCCAAAAGCTATTCGCAGGCTTCAGTATGACAACTTCTTATTGTCCGGAGACAATATTCCAAAGTGCGGTGAAACATTGTAGCCCTAATTTTATCACGTGGATGAGAAGTGCGGGTGGTATTAGGGGAGGGGTTGTGGTAGTATGAGCAAGTGGTAGTAGTGTGGGGCCAGATATACGTTTCTCAGGGTACTCGCCAGGGTACTTGCCATTTTAATTCCATTTGGGCAGCAGTAACGTAAGGGTTAAATTGGCTTTTCAGCTGAGATGGAGTTGCTTGCTTACAACATCACAAATTCACATGTTATTTGGAGTAGAATTAGGTCATTTGGCCCATCAGTCCACTCCGTCATTCCATCATAGCTGATCTCTGCCTTCTAATCCCATTTTCCTGTCTGCTCCATCTAACCCCCTAAATCAAGAATTTGTCCATCTCTGCCTTAAAAATATCCACTGAATTGGCCTCCACAGCCCTCTGTGGCAATGAGTTCCGCTGATTAACTACCCTCTGACAAAAGAAGTTCCTCCTCACCTCCTTTATAAAAGAGTGCCCATTAATTCAGACGTTATGACCTATGGTCCTGGACTCTCCCACCAATTGAAACATCCTTTCCATATCCACTCTATCTATGCCTTTCATTATTCTGTAAGTTTGAATGAGGTCCCCCCTCAAACTTCTAAACAGGCCCAGTGCTGTCAAGCATTCATCATATGCTAACCCACTAATTCCTGGAATCATTGTTGTAAACTTCCTCTGGACCCTCTCCAGAGCCAACACATCCCTCCTCCGATATGGGGCACAAATTTGCTCACAGTCCACCAAATGCGGCCTAACCAGCGCCTTATAGAGCCCCAACCATTAGATCTGTCAAGTACGTAACACTTGGGATACACAAGCATCCTCCCACATCCCAAAGATGTGTGGTAATGTAGGATAATAGGCCGCTGTAAATTTGTCCCAAATATATAGGGAGTGGATGTGATAGTGGGATAAAATAGAATCAGTGTGAATGGGCAATCGATTGTCAGTGTGGACTCGATGGACCAAAGGGCCTGTTTCCATGCTGTATATCTAAACTAAACTAAATCAAACTAAGCTAAACGATGGAGCCACTTACTAGGACACTAGTAAGAAGATAAGAGAATTTCTTTCTCAGACTTTTGGGACCAGCTTGGTTGATTTAATAAATAACTTTTGATGTACTTAGAAGAACAGCTGGTTTTAAATAAATAGCTAACCTTTGTTTATAGATGAGGGTAGAAGCGCAGATTATTGATTATATACTGTAAGTGCATACATTGAGTGCGTTCATGGGAACTTCATGCTAGGAGTGGGAGCGAGGGGCGCTGCACTGGCAGCAGCCTCTACCTACAGCCTGTCTGTTATTTCTATCTTTTTTTAAATTTTTAGTTAGTCTAAAGTCTGTTTTAGGGGGAAACTTTTACTTTTCTATGTGGGGGAGGGGGGCAGGGTAAGGGGGAAACTGTTTCCCAGTCTCTTCCTGGCGGGGACGTGACTATTTCGCTGAGTCGCGTCCTCGTCCCCCACCTTGCTGCCTACCACCTAGATCGGAGCGGCCTTTCCTGCCGGGGACCGGGAACCGGACCAGGGCTGCTACAGCGGCGGCGCAGCGCTGGAGTCACTGCAGAGCGGGCGATGCCTACCTGGGTCGCCGTTTGGAGCTCCAAAGCGTTGGGCCGTTGCTCCAACATCGTGGAGCTCTGGAGCTTCCAACGCGGGCGGCGCTGACTGTCATCGTGGAGTCCTGGGGCACCTTGCAGAGGCTCTACAGTGGCAGTCTCCACCCGGCGCGGCCTGCGGACTTTGGAAGCCGCCGACTCCGGTAGGAGGGGGCCGACTCTGGTGTCCACGCCGCTGAGGACGTCCCGCAGCCCCGACGTCGGACTTACAACACCCCAGTGAGCGGTCCTGGACATCGGGCCGCCCGTAGCGGCAACTGCGGAGGGCACGGGGAGGCCCTGACCACGGGGAACAATGGAGGAAGAGACTGACTTTGGTGCCTTCCCACACAGTAGGAAACTTTGATTCTGCTGTGTGGGGATGTTTTATGTCAAACCCTATAGTGTGTTGTGTCCCTTTTTTTTTATTGTATGGCTGTATGGGAATTTCATTTCACTGTGCCATCTGGCACATGTGATGAATAAATCTATCTTGTATCTTGTATCTTGACTTTACCTTGGACTGTGATATGGCTGGTGCCAGTCCCATCGAGTTCTCCAGACCAGCCATTGTAGACAAAGGACTCCAGCAAGAAGGGGTGGGATTTGTTGCTTTATTAATACATTAGCTGTATTTTGTCATAATAGATATAAAGGTGGCACAGTGGTGCAATGGCTGAGTTACTACCCTACAGCATCAGAGACCAGGGTTTGATCCTGACTATAGGTGCTGTCTGCATGGAGTTTGTACGCTCTCCCTGTGACCTCATGGGGTTTCTCCGAGTGCTCTGGTTTCCTCCCACATTCCAAAGTCATGCAGGATTGTAAACTAAACATACCTGTAGTTGTTTGTAACCCAAGGTTGGCAGAACAGGAGTGTAGCAGGTGGGCTGCGAGATAGAGATGTAGTAGGGGAGGTCTGGGCTCAAAAGGGGGGTTCTCTAACTTCATTAATTAATGCTGCCCTTTTCATTCACTTGTATGATACAAGCATTGCTGGCAAGCACTTAATGATTCATTTTATTGTCACATGCACGTAGGAACAGTAAAATTTATTTGTATATCATTCAGTAAAATATTACTGTACCTAAGCACAATCATACATGAGCACAAGAGTGTAAGAGTATCACATTACTCTGGGGCAGTACACAAGAGTCGCCGACAGGCGCCATTTTCTATCCTTCAAGTTTCAAAGTTCTTAATGTAGTGTCTTAACTTTGCATTAAAGGCCTGGCAGTGGCAGTGGGTTGGTGTTGCAGGGGTCGGCCTGGCCTGGCGATGATGTTGGTGTCCTCCACTGCTGTTCCGCCACTCTGTTGTTCCGTGCTGCTGCAGGCCGCGTCTGATCCACTCGTTCATCTGACCTCTGTGGGACCTCCAGCATCCTCCTTGCAGCTTAACAGGCTTCTTTCATCGCTATTTTTAAATTCTGATGAAGCATTAATTCTGTTTCTCCTCCCACAGATCTGGTCTGAGCTGACTCCCTCTCTGAATTAATAGTGGGGTTCCACTTGATTTCAATTCCGACTGCCCACAAGGTGATGGTGAGCCAGCATCTTGAATAAGTGTAGTTCTTTTGATGAAGGTATTCCCACAGTAACTATAGCGATGAAACAGAGAGAATATAATGCTACAATACAAGAACAGGCCCTTCAGCCCACAATATCCATGCTGAACATAATACCAAGATAAACTACTTATCTGCCTGCACCTAATCTATATCCATCCATACCTTGCATTACCATGTGTCTATCTAAAAGTTTCTTAAATGCCACTATTGCATATGTCTCCACCATTACCCCTGACAGTTCATTCCAGGCACCTCCTCTCTCTGTTTAAAATAATTGCCCTACACTGCTCATATAAATTTTGTCCCTTTAGTCTTAATGCAACCCAAACAAAAAATCCTGAACAATTCACTCCATTCTTTTTGCTCTTGTTAATCTCCTGCACATTTTGCATAATCTCTCAATGATAGAATCTAAATAGGGGCCGCATTGCTATTGATATATTAATCCCTGCTGGTTTTATTCCTCTGTGGACTATTTCCATGAGTTTAACTGAGAAATCATTTAATGTATGTTACAAAAACTGAAAAAGACAACAGAGGCCAATAACTTACAGTCCAATTTTTGCCTGAAGCACCTTGCTTGTACGTTTCAGACCAAATATGATCATGTGAATAACTAAACCAGAACTTTGGAAGCCATTTTTGCACCGTTCAACTATACCCTTTTTTCAATGGGTGGAAAGACATCCGGTCTCTGAATCATTGTTGGGAGATTATTTAGGGATCACTCCTGATGCATGATTGACTCGTCAGAAAGGAAGACTACATCCCCAGCAAGAAAGGTTAAACAGGTCTTGGAATCAAGGAATAATGGAAGGGATATAGAATGAAAAGCAGCCATTTGACCAATTGTGTCTATGGCAGTTCCTCACCCAAGCAACTCTCTAGCTCAACCCATTCGACCACTCTGCATAGCTTTGCCTCATTTTCCTCACCGTATATATTTTTCCAATTCCCTCTTCAAGGCCACACTTACAGCTGCCTCTACCAAATTTAGAAACATAGAAACATAGAAATTAGGTGCAGGAGTAGGCCATTCGGCCCTTCGAGCCTGCACCGCCATTCAATATGATCATGGCTGATCATCCAACACAGTATCCCGTACCTGCCTTCTCTCCATACCCTCTGATCCCCTTAGCCACAAGGGCCACATCTAACTCCCTCTTAAATATAGCCAATGAACTGGCCTCAACTACCCTCTGTGGCAGAGAGTTCCAGAGATTCACCACTCTCTGTGTGAAAAAAGTTCTTCTCATCTCGGTTTTAAAGGAATTCCCCCTTATCCTTAAGCTGTGACCCCTTGTCCTGGACTTCCCTAACATCGGGAACAATCTTCCTGCATCTAGCCTGTCCAACCCCTTAAGAATTTTGTAAGTTTCTATAAGATCCCCTCTCAATCTCCTAAATTATAGTGAGTATAAACCAAGTCTATCCAGTCTTTCTTCATAAGACAGTCCTGACATCCCAGGAATCAGTCTGGTGAACCGTCTCTGCACTCCCTCTATGGCAATAATGTCCTTCCTCCGATTTGGAGACCAAAACTGTACACAATACTCCAGGTGTGGACTCACCAAGACCATGTACAACTGCAGTAGAACCTCCCTGCTCCTATACTCAAATCCTTTTGCAATGAAAGCTAACATACCATTCGCTTTCTTTACTGCCTGCTGCACCTGCATGCCTACCTTCAATGACTGGTGTACCATGACACCCAGGTCTCGCTGCATCTCCCCCCTTTCCCAATCGGCCACCATTTAGATAATAGTCTGCTTTCCCGTTTTTGCCACCAAAATGGATAACCTCACATTTATCCACATTATACTGCATCTGCCAAACATTTGCCCACTCACCCAGCCTATCCAAGTCATCTTGCAGTCTCCTAGCATCCTCCTCACAGCTAACACTGCCCCAAAGCTTAGTGTCATCCGCAAACTTGGAGATATTGCCTTCAATTCCCTCATCCAGATCATTAATATATATTGTAAATAGCTGGGGCCCCAGCACTGAGCCTTGCGGTACCCCACTAGTCACTGCCTGCCATTGTGAAAAGGATCCGTTTACTCCTACTCTTTGCTTCCTGTTTGCCAGCCAGTTCTCTATCCACATCAATACTGAACCCCCAATGCCATGTGCTTTAAGTTTGTATACTAATCTCTTATGTGGGACCTTGTCGAAAGCCTTCTGAAAGTCCAGATACACCACATCCACTGGTTCTCCCCTATCCACGCTACTAGTTACATCCTCGAAAAATTCTATAAGATTCGTCAGACATGATTTACCTTTCGTAAATCCATGCTGACTTTGTCCAATGATTTCACCACTTTCCAAATGTGCTGCTATCCCATCTTTAATAACTGACTCTAGCAGTTTCCCCACTACCGATGTTAGACTAACTGGCCTGTAATTCCCCATTTTCTCTCTCCCTCCCTTCTTAAAAAGTGGGGTTGCGTTTGCTACCCGCCAATCTTCAGGAACTACTCCAGAATCTAGAGTTTTGAAAGATTATTACTAAGGCATTCACTATTTCTGGAGCTACTTCCTTAAGTACTCTGGGATGCAGCCTATCTGGCCCTGGGGATTTATCGGCCTTTAATCCATTCAATTTACCCAACACCACTTCCCGGCTAACCTGGATTTCACTCAATTCCTCCAACTCCTTTGACCCGCGGTCCCCTGCTATTTCCGGCAAATTATTTATGTCTTCCTTAGTGAAGACGGAACCAAAGTAGTTATTCAATTGGTCCGCCATATCCTTGTCCAGGCAACGCATTTTAGATTTCTGTCCCATTTGCATAAAACGGATTTCCTTATGCCACTCATTTCTCTTCCCCTCTACACTCGTGTCCTTGAATTCCCCGCCATAGGGAATAGAACATAAAACATAGAACAGTACAGGAAAATGCCCTTTTGTCCATAATAGTCTCCACTATATAATTCCCACATCATATATAAACTTTTGTCAGATCTTCCCCATGGAGTTTCTCTCCAAATAAATCAATCCCAACATCTCTAATCCATCCTTGCAGGCGTAATTCCCACATTCCATAAATGAATGTAATTAATCTTCCCACTATACTGCCTTTACATCCTGCCTGCAGTGTGACCAGTGGAATTGAACATGATAATTTGGCTGAGGCAGGATCAGTGTGGCTAAAGCTTCAATATCAATGTCCTCCTATATATACGCTATGCCTTGACTAAAGCTGAGACTTGTGCATACTTAATTTCTCGGCCTGCTCTGCCACTTTTAATGATTTGTGTGCATTTATTTCCAAGCCAATACGGGGAGAAAAGATGAGGTACGAAGGTAAGCTAGCCAAGAATATAAAGCAGGATAGTAAAAGCTTATTTATGTAAGTGAAGAGGAAAAAATTAGTTAAGACCAAAGTTGAACACTTGAAGACCGAAAAAGGTGAATTTATTATGGGAAACATAGTAATGGCAGATGAGTTGATGGATCTGTCTTCACTAAGGAGGACACAAACAATTTTCCTGATATAGTAATGGCCAAGGGATCTGGGGTGACGGAGGAACTGAAGGAAATTCACATTAGGCAGGAAATGGTGTTGGATGGACTGATGGGACTGAAGGCTGATAAATCCCAAGGACCTGATGTTCTGCATCCCTGGGTACTTAAGGAAGTGGCTCTAGAAATCGTGGATGCATTGGTGATAATTTTCCAATGTTCTATAGACTCAGGATCAGTTCCTGTAGATTGGGGGGGTAGTTAATGTTATCCCACATTTCTAAAAATGGTCTATAATTCCCTGTTTTCTCTCTCCTACACTTCTTAAAATGTGGGAGAGAGAAAACAGGGAATTATAGACCAGTTAGCCTGACATCGGTAGTGGGGAAGATGCTGGAGTCAATAATAAAAGATGAGATAGCCGAACATTTGGATAGCAGTAACAGGATCGGTCCGAGTTAGCATGGATTTACGAAGGGGAAATCATGCTTGACTAATCTTCTGGAATTTTTTGAAGATGTGACTAGGAAAATGGACAAGGGGAAGCCAGTGGATGTAGTGTACCTGGACTTACAGAAAGCATTTGATAAGGTCCTACATAGGAGATTAGTGGGCAAAATTAGGGCACATGGTATTGGGGGTAGAGTGCTGACATGGTTAGAGAAGTGGTTGGCAGACAGGAAACAAAGAGTAGGGATTAACGGATCCCTTTCAGAATGGCAGGCAGTGACTAGTGGGGTACCGCAAGGCTCGGTGCTGGGAACGCAGCTATTTACAATATACATCAATGATTTGGATGAAGGGATTCAAAGTAACATTAGCAAATTTGCAGATGACACAAAGCTATGTGGCAGTGTGAACTGTGAGGAGGAAGCTATGAGAATGCAGGGTGACTTGGACAGGTTGGGGGAGTGGGCAGATGCATGGCAGATGAAGTTTAATGCGGATAAATGTGAGGTTATCCACTTTGGTTGCAAAAACAGGAAGGCAGATTACTCTCTAAATGACATCAAGTTGGGAAAGTACCACGGGATCTTGGGGTCATTGTACATTAGTTTATGAAAGTAAGCATGCAGGTATAGCAGGCAGTGAAGAAAGCGAATGGCATATTGGACTTTATAACAAGCGGAATCAAATATAGGAGGAAAGAGATCCTTCTGCAGTTGTACAGAGCCCTAGTGAGACCACACCTGGAGTATTGTGTGCAGTTTTGGTCCCCTAATTTGAGGAAGGACATTCTTGCTATTGAGGGAGTGCAGCGTAGGTTTACAAGGTTAATTCCCGGGATGGCGGAACTGTCATATGCTGAGAGAATGGAGCAGCTGGGCTTGGATAGGTAGCATTTTGGGTTGGGACCCTTCTTCAAACTGTGCTTTGCTAATTGTTCTATCTATTAATCTTTCTTCAAAACATTGTGCACTCTGGAGTTTAGAAGGATGAGAGGGTTCTCATTGAAACATATAAGATTGTTAAGGGTTTGGACACGCTAGAGGCAGGAAACATGATCCCGATGTTGGGGGAGTCCAGAACCAGGAACCACTGTTTAAGAATAAGGAGTAAGCCATTTATAATGGAGACGAGGAAACACTTTTTCTCTGCCTCAGAGGGCGGTGGAGGCGGGTTCTCTGGATGCTTTCAAGAGAGAGCTAAATAGGGCTCTTAAAAATAGCAGGGTCAGTGGATGTGGGGAGAAGGCAGGAACGGGGTACTGATTGGGGATGATCAGCCATGATCACATTGAATGGCGATGCTGGCTCGAAGGGCTGAATGGCCTACTCCTGCACCTATTGTCTATTTCCATATCCTTCCACTCCTTTTAGAGCAACATCCTTTATTCTGTATTGCATTTTCTCCATACTTCAGACAAAAATGCAATTCCTCGCATTATCCAGTATTAAACATCATCTGCCATACTTCTGCCCATTTATATCATGCTACAATTTATCCTAAATTTCCTAAATTAGTGAATGCCGCAAGACTTGGCATTCTGGCTTGCATCCACATGCCCAGCTCACTAATATAGATTTAATAAAACAATTGACCCTGAAGAATTAAGTATAGAAGCTGGGATGTTACAAGATGTTGGTGTGGCCACACTTGGAGTATTGTGTTATAGGCTGACTCATCATTGTCGCTGATGAGGCCAATCACCATTGTATCATCTGCATACTTGATGATGGTGTTAGTACCATGTACAGTTGCACAGTCAGAGGTGAAGAGGGAGTAGAGGAGGGGGCTCAGCACACAGTCGAGTGGAACGCCAGTGTTCAGGGTGAGGGTTGAAGAGGTGTGCTTGTCTAACCTCACAGACTGGGGCCCTGTATCCAGTTGCAGAGGGCGGGGTTGATGCCCAGGTTGCTGAATTTGGTGATCAGTTTTGAGGGGATAATGTTAAATGCTGAGCTATAGTCGATGAACAGCATTCTCACGTAGGTGTCTCTGTTGTCTTGATTCAAACAAGAGGACATGACTTCAGAATTAAGGGACAGAAGTTTAGGGGTAATATGAGGGGGAACTTATTTACGCAGAGAGTGGTAGCGGTGTGGAATGAGCTCCCAATGGAAGTGGTGGAGGCAGGTTCATTGGTATCATTTAAAAATAAATTGGATAGGCATATGGATGAGAAGGGAATGGAGGGTTATGGTATGAGTGCAGGCAGATGGGACTAAGGGGAAAAAAATTTGTTCGGCACGGACTTGTAGGGCCGAGATGGCCTGTTTCCGTGCTGTAATTGTTATATGGTTGTCGAGGTGGGAGAGGGCGGAGTAAAGTGCCGTTGAGATGGCATCCTCCGTACTCCAGTTCTTGCGGTAGACGAACTGATAGGGGTCCAGTGTGGGAGGTAGGCAGCCTTTGAAGTGTGCCAGGACCAGCCACTCGAAGCACTTAGTGATGATGGGAGTAAGTGCAACTGGGCGGAAGTCGTTGAGGTTCGCCGCAGTGGAGTGTTTTGGCACGGGCATGATGGAGACGATTTTAAGGCATGTGGGGACAACTGCTTGGGCAAGTGAAGGCTGGTAGCTGTGTTCCAATAATCTTCTGCGCCTTGTGGATGACGTGCTGAAGAGTTCTCCTCTCCACCTCCGTGCAGCTGAGATAGCACACAGAGATGCCATGTGTTAGTTGCTCTCTGTGGTTCTGCGGTAGAAGGTTGTCAGCAGCTGTTGGGGCAGACCAGCCTTTTTCAATGTTCTTAGGAAGAACAGTTGTTGCTGTGCCTTCTTGGCCAGCGCAGCGGTGTTGTTGGACCATGTGAGATCCTCCAAAATGTGTGTGCCCAGAAACCTAAAGCTGGACACTCTCTCCACACTGTCCCTGTTGACGAGAGGCAGGTATATCTCCACTCTTTTCTTTTTTTTCCCCCCTCTCCTCTGACATCTTTATTCCCTCTTTGGCTATACTACTATGGTAGTCTAGGGGTCCTATCTTTGCACTTCTCACTTTTTCTCCCTCTTGTTCTTTCTCTTTTCTTTTCCCTTAGTTTCAAGTTAAAAAGTTAAATTGAAGCTGTACATTAACTGTATAATTTTATATGCCGATTGGTTTATTCTTGTACAACTGCTTCTATTCAAACAATTAAAAAAAAAAGTGGTCATAAATAAATAACGTATTTTTGCTGACACAACGAAATGCAGATGCAGGTTCACCAAAAAGTCACTAATTGGTGGAGTATCTCAGTGGGTCAGCCAGCATCTCTGGAGTGTATGGATAGGTAGCATTTTGGGTCGGGACCCTTCTTCAAACTGTGCTTTGCTCATTGTTCTATCTATTAATCTTTCTTCAAAACATTTCCTCGTTTTTTTCCAGATTTGGACATGTCCAAGGTAATAATTTTTGATTTAGCAGGAACAATCAGCTATTCTTTACAAAACGCATCTCAGGAACAAAGGGGTCAAAACTTAGAACAACATTAAATCATTCATCAATGTTGGATGACAAAATACTTTATCAGAAAAGCTGAACAGTAGTTAAACGAATAACGTCTTTTAACCACTATTCAGTTTTTCTGAAAGTCGACCAAGGGGATACAAGAACAGGTGTCATCCAGACTAGATTCTGACCTCTTGTGCCATCTGTGTGGAGTTTGCGCGTTCTCCGTGTGACCCTATGGGTTTCTTCAAGGTGCCGCAGTGTTCTCCAGCATCCCAAAGATGTGCAAGTCTGTCGGTCAATTAGCCTCTATAAAATTGTCCCTAGTGTGTATGAAGTGGTTGTAAAAGTGCGATACCAGGAAACTAGTGTGAATGGGAAGACCTGTTTTCATGCTGCATCTCTAAACTAAATTGTACTAATTTGGCCAGCTTCTGTAGATCAGTAGTGATTCTAAACTTCCCAAATGTTTACTCATTTACATAATGTAAATACTAATTAGAAAACATTAATGCTTAAGATCAGCTCAAAAGGTGTGAGCTATAGCTCAAACCAAGATATCCACAGATGCCCATGTCTTCCAAGGTAATTTCAGTAATATTTCAATGTAAACATTGGCAAAGGCTTTCAGACGGTTCCTCCAGGAGTTCCACTAATTGGAGAATATTTGGATGAAGTCCTGTGTTGCTGTTTTTTTTCATGAATATATGGATAATGTGAAGGGTTTCCTGTTTCCTCTAAAGTCCTAGAGTCATAGAGTGAAACAGTGTGGAAACAGGACCTCCAGCCCAACTTGCTCACGCTGGACAAGATGTCTCAGCTACACTATTCCCATCTGCCCTGGTTAGGTCAACAAAACCAAACCTGGCCTCGATTAAAAATAGGTTGCCGTTTGGTCGAAGCCAGTAGAGTGGGGTTGCTATTTCCTCACAGGCAGTCGAAGACGATCTCCTTCACTTCTCCCCCCCTTCTCTCCTTCCCTCCCGCACTCTCTAAAGGACTTACCGTGCTCTGTGGCAGCCGTTTACATTACTCTTCATTGCGCAGACGTGCGTGTGCATGTGCATGGTCGGTAGCAAAGATCCTGTAGGTTGCCGCTATGGTCGAGGCTTTCCAGGCAAGTGCCCAAAACCCCTAGCGGGTGGGGCGCAAGGTCTGCAGAGGGACAGGGGCATTAAGGACCATCTCCACTAGGTGGAGGAGGGTATCCATAGACGGAGATTGGTTGGTTCCCTGGTCGAGGAAGAACCGGAGGGCTTTGAGACCCTCCTGGTGGGGGATAGAGGTGGATGTCCCGACTGGATCACTCGACTGGATGTCCATGGTGAAGATGAGGGGATGGGGGCCTAGAGTATGGAATGCCCAGAGACGACAGAGTGTCCATCGCAGGAGATAGACCTCTGACCGACATCCACTATAAATCCACCGACTCCCATGGCTTTCCAGACTACACTTCTTCCCACCCTGCTTCCTGTAAGGACTCCATCCCCTACTCCCAATTCCTCCATCTACACGGTCAACTCTTCCCTTCCCTCCCGCACTACCCCCTCCCCGGGCA